>NC_136748.1:10549251-11212584 GCF_936440315.1 Barbus barbus | reverse complement strand
CATTTTTCTTAAATATATACATGCATGTGTGTGTATTTATGTATACATAATAAATATACACAGTACACACACATATATTATATAAACAAATCTTTTATTTTAATATATATATATATATATTTTTTTTTTATTTATTTTTTTTTTACTATGGGTTTATTGGCTCTACAGATATCACATTTACCTGTAGTCACTAAATATGTGTTCACTGTCAAATTATTTTTTTTAATTTAATTTATAATTTTTAAATTTAAATCATGTGCTTTTGTATTTTATAAATTAGAGCATAAATTCTTTTAATGTGTAATTATAAAAACACATGCCCTCATAATCAAATGATACTCCTGAAAATCTATTTCTGCTGCCCTTTACAGTTATTAGCATTTTATTTATGCACCATGATCCTATTTAAAAACAATTATTTTGCAATAAAAAAATGACTAGCTGTTACCATTATGTTTCTTCTAAAAATATAATAAAATTAGTTCAGATTTTATATTTGTCAATAATTATTTGATAAGACACAAATCAATACAAAATATTTAAATAAACATCATTCAGTCTTTAAGATTTAATTGAAATTCAAATGATCAAAAAATAAAAAAATAAAATCTTGCTATGTATTATATAATTTGCATTACGATACCAAATGATTAAAGACTACACTGTAAAAAAAAAAGAAAATAAAGTTGAGCCATCTTAAAATTTTAAGGCAACCAGCTTCAACAGATTTTTGAGTTCTCTCAACTTATTTTTGTAGGAGATTCTCAACTTTTTGTTGTATAAACTTAAAAATCTGCTGAAGCTGGTTGCCTTAAAATTTTAAGTTGGCTCAACTTTTTTTTCGTTTTTTTTACAGTGTAACAAGACTAATATTTATTAAGTAAAAAATAAGCAGATTTAATAATCAGCAACAAGCCACAGAGAGATAGTTACTTCTTTAAATGGCTTGCAAACAAATAGACAATAATGTAAGTGTAATTTCCTGTTTTATTTGCTGCGTGACTTATGAGACGATCAGATGTCTTCTCATTTGATCTGCACAAGTGTTTGTCTGTTTTGATATACTGTATCAATAAATCTTGGTGTCCATTACACAAGCACTTCTGTTTCTGGGTCTCTTTCTCGTTCTTTCACCAGCATTTCTGATGGAAAGTCCTATTACACCTGATCCATGCAGAGATTTCATCTGTGTACTTGAGTGCGTGTCTATATACAGCAAATCGCATGAAACCAATCAGCAACCCTCCCTCTGCGCAGATGGACCTGGGTTCACGGAGTGGTCCGTGGAGTGAGGACAATGGTTAGATTATTTGTGAACCGTGTTTGGCTGTATTTAAGTCTGTAATATAAAGAACACAAGAAAAGACGGAGCTTGATCGGGCCACACGCCTTAATTGATTTCTTCTGTTTCTCTAGCAGTTGCCTGCTGTGCTAGAGCAAGGGCCCTGGGAGAAGGCCAGCTGGGGCTCCGCCGAGAGCGAGGAAGAGTACAAGAATCCCAAAACCTTCTACTGTTTGTTAGAGGCTTCTAGTCCTGGGTATAGACAGACTGCAGCAAGTTAACATTAGGCTACAACTTCACATCCTCACATGAGAACTGCTTCAGCAAATTGAGATTCATTTGATTGCTTCAGTTTGAAGTCAGGACCCCCAAAACACACATATTTATGAATAAATACGTAGGCACACACAAATCAGCAGTACGGACTTGCTTTGTTGTGAGTCTCCACAGAGGGTAAGTGGAAGCCTGTCATTGGCTGAGGCCGGTCATGTGATTGCAGATTACAGCTCGAGGCAGAGCTCAGTTTGTAAGGTTTTCATATGGTGTAAATCAGCTGCTCACCACAGCATTCCACTCTGCCTTCACTAACAACAACCACCAAACATGATGAGGTGCCTTACCATGCCGTGCCAAAACCAGCGCTCACGAGATCCCACTCACCTCCCCCAAAATCTTCTCCTCCAAAATGACATTATTAACATCTTGTCACGTGTCAGGCCTCGTCTAAATAGTCAGGAGGGTTTATAGTCACATATGTTTTGCTAATCGATTCACGATCATGTGTATATTGATTTGCTTATATTCAGGGGTCTCTCTCCTTTGGGCCTGATGAGTGGGTTATTCAATATATCACGGTTGTCCCCCTAAAGACAGTCCTGTTTATTCATGACCTATTTTTGAACATCACATATGTACCAGTGTGAGTTCATATTTTTTGAACAGAGAATTGAACGGAATATTTTGAGATCTGATTGGATTGTTGGTTAAATTTAGTCAGCAAAATGTATTTAATTTGATACATCAGACATGGACAAATGACATTTTAAATTTAAGGAAATTACAGATTCCTTTTGTAGTATTACGAAAAACATTCACGTCAATGACGTAATTTTCAGTGTTATAGATTTAAAAAAATTTATAAATAATAAATTAAAATGAATTTCAGTGATACTTTGGAAACCAATCCTAAATATCTTAAATGACAATCCTCTATATATTTCTGACTGAATATATTAAAATTTGGTTAAATTAATTGAAAGATAGGAATAGGAATCTTATTTGATATTTAGATAATTATCTGAATTATAAGATGAAATAATTATTTTACAATATGTTAAGCATAACAGCATTAATAAATTAGCATGTAATATCAATCCTTTGCCGTTTTTTATTTTTTTAAATATATATACACACACACACACACACACACACACACACACAGACACTGAAAAAAAAGATTTAAAATTTTACAAAAATAATGATGAATAATAAAAATGAATGGAGGCCAAATATAAATAATTTTCCTATTTTGCTTGAGATTGATGCCCAGTTTATTGTTCATACAATACTTTTCTCTGCATCAGCAGTGCTATAGAGGTCTCATAATTTTAGTGTCTCTTGCTGGTTTAAGTGTATATTGCTCACGTTTTTCACATGTTGACTCATTCAATGCGTACAAATTCATGAACATGTGCCACCCACAAGGACTTCTGAAAAGCAGTGTTTCACGTTTCCCTCAGACCAAACTTGGAAAAGTCTAAATCTTTGTAGTTGTGTATGCAAGGAAAGTATAATTATAAACTGGCTTTCGAGACTTTGAGCTTATTCCAAGGCTAGAGAACAAATAAATAAAACAGGATTTTGACTTCAGTTTATAAAAATCTGGTTTAGTGACTGTCAACCTGTGTTTAGACTACTTGCTCAGAACTTAAACAGACTTAGAAACTACCACATTTCTTTATTATGTACCAGAAGACACTTCAGGCTGAAAGACTGCTTTTGTGTAATCTTTAGGCAGTCATTAAAAACATCTTCACAAGATGACCTTTCCATTAGGCTTTTCACACTTATTAACAAATTAACCCAGCGTCACTTTTAAGCCTTGGCTAATGTAATCCTATAGGTATCACATTGTACACATTGTTGCTACAAATGTTAATGAAATGTTATCCAGGGTTAAAGTGGCCTCAACCTGGGATTAATAAAATATAACTCACAGTTAAGCTTAATGTGAAAAGCTTAGCTAATAATGATGGTGTTAGACAATAAATAATTTTTGTAAAGTGAGTTATTCAGGTGGAATAAGACCGATGAGAAGACCAGCACAAATTTCCACTCTCATACAAGCTAGTTTATTCTGGGTATTGCTAGCTTGGTGTTAACCACAGCCATGCTGTTGACAAGCTAGACTTGTCTGATGAAGCTGACTGACCAAAGAAGTCTCGCTATAGTTAAAATAGTTAGGGGACCTATACTGGAGAATAGCATTCAAAACCAACTGGTAACTGATTTTCTCATCATTGAATCCATCATTTATGCCACAATTCCTATAGCTGCATCCAAAATCATACTGTCTGAACAGGTACTGTATTACTTTGCGACCGATAAAAATGATGTGCTATAGTATGAATGAAATCCATACTACATTTCTGGCCTCATGGGATACTAAAGAATCCATAAAAAATGCACTTCTTGACGTAAGTATTGATCATCCAGTTACTTTTTTAAAAATTGTATACACTATGAATACAGACAATACAATTTTTTTTCATATATTTTTTCGCCTTTATAAGGAATGCAATTCAGGCAATATATGTCTCTAACTGGTGCTCGACAAAAAAAGGGATTTGACTGGATTCCTAAATTTAATATAATTTTTTGAGGAAAGACTATGTTTGGCTGGTTGAAAAAAACAAAGCAATGCGAAACAACACAACGTGAACTTGGTTTAACCTGAGGAAAAGCTGATCTTTGAGTAGAACAGTTACGAGTGAATTTACACAAAGGACCACAAAAGGATAGTCGCACGAGTATATTATATTTGTAGCATTAACCAAAAATACATTGAATGAGTCAAAATTAGCAATTTTCCTTTTATGCCAAAAATCATTAGGATATTAAGTAAAGATCATGTTCCATGAAGATATTTAGTCAATTTCCTATCGTGAATATATAAAAACTTAATTTTTGATTAGTAATATGCATTGCTAATGACTTAATTTGGACAAATTTAAAGGCGATTTTCTCAATAGTTAGATTTTTTTTGCACCCTCAGATTTCCAAATAGTTGTATCTCGCCCAAATATTGTCCTATCCTTACAAACCAGATGGAAAGCTTATTCAGCTTTCAGATGATGTAAACCTGTTTTGTGGTCCAGGATCATAAATTCTGGTTCATGAATCATACACTCAGGAAAAACTACTTTGAAAAAAACAAAGCAAAGCATGGCACAAACACAAAAAAACTAAACAAAACCCAAATCTCAGCACCAGAATATTATATAGACTCAGGGAGGGCTCTTTGGACTCATAACTCCAACATTGTGGTAGCACCTTTTCACATTTTCGTCTAGTTATTTAGACGAATGTCTCTCCACAGAGAGAGATGTCTTTCCTTGTTCTGTTATTCTAGTTTATATCTTTGTTTCAAACTCAGTCCGAGAGCAACAGTTGTTTATTTGTTTCCTCTAGTGGGTCCAAAGTAGTACAGCAATGGTTCGGTCGTCTGAAGTAGGCGGGGAAACGCGAGTGATGCTGCCCATACCCCTTCCCCTCCCTCTGGCGCTCTCTCCAGCCCCGTGGCCCGAGTCTCCGGATCCCGCTTTGTTGGGAAGGTGTTCCTAAACACGCGGGTGATTCTGAACGCGATCGCTCACATCGTCCCGTGGAACGCGGCTGCAGAAAAATATGTGCACTGTCTCTTTAAGATCCCTTCACTGGTCCGCTTCGTATTGATCAATCCACCATTTTCCAGCGAACAGCACTCAGCGGCGGCGGCGGAGAGAGAAAGCCCTACCTGGAGACGCCAGGCAGGACCGGGGCAGTCATGGCAGCCAACATGTACCGGGTCGGAGGTAAGAGATCACGCTTGGTAAAAAAAATGTCGTACCCTTTTTTGTGCGTCGCTCTCGTTCATGCTTTTTCGCAACAAGGCTTAGCAGTTTTAGGTTTGTCCTTCCTCTTTTATTTTTTAAAGTACTGTAGGACTACAGTGAGAGGATGATGATGGTGAGCGCGAACAGCGAGATGAAGATTAACACTCTGGTTAAGGGACCCCGAGTATGTTTTAACTACTAACTGGCGCAACATTTATTGCCGTTAGCATGATGTAGCGCTTGCGAATGTCATTGAGTGTTAGTAACAAGCGGGTAACTCTCAAATTTACACAGAAAAGCCGCGTTTGGGCTTTTAAAGTTAAAGTTTGGGCAGCACGCCTCACTTAAGACTGGGACGGGTCGAAAACACTCTGTCTGGATGGGAGAGGACTGTACAGTATCAAATCTTTGTCTTGCTATTGACTTTTTATAGATATTGGATGTAATAGATGGAGGGAGAAAGTTTTGGCACATAGATGTCAAGCCAGTAGATTGCGTCCAGTGCTTATGGAGAAGCTTTAGTGTATGAAAGGATAAAAACATCTAGGATATAGAATGCGTTTTGGCAAATAATGAACTTAACTGAGATGGTATATTCTCAAATTGGTCTATTTTCATAAAGAAGGAAGATGACAATAATGTACTGTTGTTAACTTGTTATTATAAATATGGGTCACATTTAAAAGGGGTTCACAATTATCTGTAATTACCTGAACTGTCTATTATGGCTGAAGCTAAGGTACCTAGGCTATTTAAAGGAACCGTTCAACCAAAAATAAAAATTGTGCCATTTACTCACCCTCATGATGTTTCGAACCTGTATGACTTTTTCTTTCTTCCACAGAACACAAAAGGAGATGTTAGGCTGAATGACAGGCTCAGTCACCATTCACTTTCATTGCTTTTTCCATACAGTAAAAGTGAATGGCGACTGAGGCAGTCGTTCTGCCTCCTTTTGTGTCCTGCAGAAGAAAAAAAGTCATGCAGGTTTGAAACATCACAAGGGTGAGTAAATGATGCCAAAAGTTTCATTTTTGGGTTATCTATCCCATCCAGTGATTGCATTTGGCTCAGGAACTGATTCCCTGTTGATATCAATTATCCATTAGGATCCCGGCTATGCTGATTTAGTGAGAATGAATGTGTGCTTACAGTGTCCAATGTGTAATTATTGGTATAATGAGAGTATTTGGCTTTGAAAGTTTACTCTTGAGGCAGTAGAGCTGATGAACTTGGTCTAACCTGAAGAAAAGCTGGTTGATCAGGAGCAATACGAGTGAATTTACAGTAATTCAGGTTCACAAATCTGCTTGGCAGCCCAGGCATCCTTAAATTATTATTTTCTCCATAGATGTTTCTGTTTAAACATTTTTCTCATGTATGAAGTGTACAGTTTTCAAATGTTTTGTATTTACGGAATATTGGGGTTGTTTACTATATTTGTGAAAGTGCAATATACCAGTAATATCCATCCTGCAAGGAAATGCACTTGACTTAACTTTTGATTTGCAGTGTTATAAATGAACTTGAGTGTTATCTATCAGCATTTTTACCATCTTTTAAAGGAAAAGTTTACCTAAAAATGAAAATTCTGTCATTATCTGCTCATACTCATGTTGCTCCAAACGTATAAGAATTTTGTGGAAGATGATTCTCTCATAAATTTTGTCCATCTATTAAAAGTCCATGCAACCAACATTTTGATGCTTCAATAATAGGGCTGGGCGATATCTCGCATGCAATATATCGCCCAGCCCTATTCAGTAAGTTCATAAAGACATTGTAAAAGTAGTTAATTTGAATCAAACGGTTGAATCCAAGTCTTCAGAAGAGACACAATTAGTTTAAATGATGAACAGATTTAATTTATGGTTTTATGCTTATAAAAACATTGTTTAACGCACATACACAGAGCACATCATCTTTTTGATACACAAAATATACTTGCTTGTGACACAAGAACTAACCTCATTTAGAATGATATCAGGGTGAGTAAATTATGACAATTTTTATTTTCGGGTGAACTATCCCTTTAGAATGTTCTTATCTTTCTCAGGTTTTAATTTAGACATGATTAAACATGGTCATGTGACAACAGTGTATCATACCACGGTTTGAAATAGTTATTGTTAAATAATGCATACAAAAAAAAAAAACAGTATTGGGTCTGTACTACTCGGTATGCAGTGCACTATATTCTAAACAGGCCACTGTTCTCGCTGGATATCCTGTACAGAGATGAATCACAGGTTTGTGAATGTGTTCGTTCAGGACTTTAAGATCATTGCGTAAATATCTATTACTCTTTTACACGCTCCTCCCTAAGTTTGCAACATCTTTGGCTGCTGAGGCTGAAAATGGCCCCAGGCACTCCATCCAGCAGAGAGTCTCCAAGGGCCTCCGTACCTCTGGCTACTGCATCACCTGATACATATCGACATCTCTTGCGCTCTCTCTCCATTTCACTTTTTCTCTCGTTGCTTCAGCATAGACCAAAAGAAGCACATTGACCAACCTCGGATTGGAACGATGCCAGTTGTGCACTATTTTACACCTCCATGTTCAGACCTCTGCTGTGCACCCTACACTTAGCGCAGCCGTACTAATAGCTGATTGCTGAAATGCGCCATAACTATCATTTGGATCTCGATAAAGCAGCCCAGACATCTTCCTGCGTTGAAGCGTTCAGAATTCTCCTGATACCTCCAATACAATCATCGTTTTCCTTTGAGTGGATTTTGGGGTATTGAATTTGGAAGCAGAGCCATAATGGTTAAAACAATGCCCTGTGAGGGAGAAACAAAGCCTTAGCGTTCTTTTCCTCCTTTGTCCTCCCTCACACTTGATGGAGAAGGTAGTCGGCCTGAATTCTCTCTCATTGAGCTAACGGCTTTTCTCTGGCTCTCTTTTCTTCTCCCAGAAGGGAGGCTTCTCCTAGACTACAGCGTAGAATAAATGTGCCAAGAAAATCAGAGGGAAAAAAAATTCAAAACAGACCACCATGAACAGCCACAGAAATGATGGAAATGGGCTGAATCACATTGCGATTGGTGGCGCTGAGCTTGGTATGGGCCAGGTTATTTGAGTGTGGCGACATGAATGAGAAATGTGAGCCAATGGGCAGGATGCAGTTAGCAGAGATATACGGTATTTGGGAAGTTTTGCCAGGTGTTCGCTGTCTCTAATATGTGTCCGATCCATGCGGGTGTTCGCCTGCGGTTGGTCATGGGAGTACTTGATGTATGATGCCACAAAGCGAGTGTATTTCAGATTTTTCTGTCTGTTACAGTAGTCGTAGCCTATTACGAGGCGTAGTTTCAAAATGCATTTGTTCCCCAGCATCTACCTTTGGGAAAATGTGGTTGCTTTAAAGTTTTGAATATAGAATATTCTGTAAAACACTGGCTAGCAAGCTGTGCCTGCGTAACTTTCAAAAAGGGTCAACGATGTGATGCTCATTGTTAGGTTTTCCACGAATCTTTTCAAAATATTTGAAAAATGCAATTCATAATGCAGTTACTTGAATACACATCTTCTATGATGAGCATGTTTTTTTTTATTTTCTGAATTTAAAGTTACTTGATATTTTTGGAGTGCAGTTTGTCAGGATTCAACTGTTCTGATATCATAATGAGGATAAAAGCCTCATTAAAAGAATGAAATTGAATTGAAAACAAAACTTAAGTTGTTTGGTATAATGTTTTATTATTGTTATTTCCTAGAAAAAATATTGTAACAATTGCATTGCTGCTTATTAATATTTGATACATTTAACTGATATTGGCTGACAAATCAAAATCATGGTGCAACCAACATGCAGGAAAAAACCCTAAACCTAAGGTAATTGTATTTTCTTAGTCTTACTGGTGTTTGTAAAGTAGAGGGCCAAATAGGGAATCAAGTCTGAATTTCCTACTGATTGTAAAATATGATGTGATTTGACTACCCAAAACTGTAATCAATTTTTTAAATTATTAATGAATTCTAATCGATATTTGTAAAAAATACTTTTTTCTTAATTCTTAATTATTTATTAAAATGTTTGTTCACATGTATTCAAGGTGAAAGTATTTTTTTTTTAAATTATATAAACTTTTCTTGAAAATTGTGTAATATATCAAATATATGAAACAGTAAAATTTTAAGATATGGTACATTTGACCATTTCTTTATTGTGGCCATATATATGTAATTGACCCATAAAGCTTGAAAGATTTTAGTAAAATGATATGTGCTCATCATCCAAAAATTTGTACTCCTAACTGATGCTAATTGTTAATTTGAGAATGTGTATTGATAATCAATTCCACCGAATTTTGCCACAGTGCAAGATACAGAAAAAAGTTCCCATATTCTTCCCCGTCGGTGTTACGAGTGTAGACAAAACAGGACAAAAGGGATTGCTGTTCTGTAATATTTAAATGCAGGTAATGATGACATTAAAGTAAGTGTAAGTTGTGTTTGCCGAGCAAAGCATCAGTTCAGGCTGCTCTGAGCGCTGCAGAGTCCTGAAGCACGTCCCAGGAGCAGTTCTCTCTCTAGTACAGTTGTGTGATTGACAGTTAAAACAGCAACATTATCATTTATTCAATAGTTCCTCAGCTGGCAGAGACTTTTTAATGAGATGAGTGGAATGGTGTTGTTTCTGAGAAAATGCTCGGAGGATTAGCTAACTAACCAGTTTCTACCATTACTTTTGCGGTAGCTTTATTTTATGATAAAGTGTTTAAATCGTATTGATTTTTCAAAATTGATTTGATCCTTGATCCATTAGCGCTAAAAATGCCTGCAAGCAGTTGCTGCGTTCTTAGCAAACTAATTCTGGAGTTTTCATTCATTGCTCATTATGCCTTTTTGCCCTGACAGCGTTTGCACCTGTGTCTTATGACCTTATGAAGCTTAATACCACGTAATTTCTGTCCTAATGACTGTGATGACCAATGATACATTTTAGGTTTCTATTTTTGTCACATTGCACTGGGATGTTCCACCAATGGTGAAATCTAATTGGTCCAAATCATTCCAGTCAAAATCGATCCCATTTATTTTCTACTGCACAATCCTGGTCATGTTGTTTCAAAGAAATAAAATATTGCTGTGCTTTAGAAATAACTTTCCTTCTTGGCTATTGTCGGTTTTTTTGAGATATTGGTTATTGTTAACCAATTAGATATTTTGGCATTGTTTTATTCTACAGTTGTACAGTTTAAAATCCTGCCAAAAGTTAATGCAGTGTTTTAATCCCTGCTAATATAATAAAGATGATACCAGTATTGGCCAAAATTATCAATTTAGTAAATAAGAGACTCCATATTGAACCATTGGGATTCTTGAAGTGCTCTCACATGTGAACTTGACCTTCAGCATGTTGCAGTGAAAGAAAAACCTCCTCAACAGTTGATGCCGGTTGTATTTGATGCTTATTCATGGCTTCATTGTGGAATGGAAGATCAGTAGGGCTGCAACTAACGATTATTTTAATAATCGATTAATCTGTCGATTATATTTTCGATTAATCGATGAATCGGATAAAAAAACCAAAAACAAGGCATTCATTTCCAACCCTTTATTCAAAAACAGAACTAAAATATTTAGAAAGTGCACAAACACATTGCTCCTTGAACATCCCAGAGCTGTTATAATAATAATAAAATAAAATAAAAATAAAATGGACTAACACAAAAAACATACACATGTATGCTTTATATCTGCCAAATATATAGACTTTTTTTTTTTTTTAATAAAGTGCCACCTGAGCTGCCAGAACAACAGGGTGCGTGTCTAGAGCATTTTAAATGGGGGGGCCAGTCTGGGGCACTGCCTCAAAAGAGGGTGGCCGGGGGGAGGGGTTGGATACATGATGTTAATAGGCCTATATTATATAGGCTATTAATTGCACAGTGTGAGATTCATTGGTCCTCACAGAACTTTGTGAGATCGCGATGAACAAAGAGTGACAGCTTTATTGGTTATGAGCGCTCTTTGCAAGCTTTCTAGGCAATCCATTTAAAATGTAGAACTTTGTTTTTTGCCCACACACACACACACGTTACAAAGTTTTCGGAATGACATCTGCATATTTATGCAGGATTCGCTCTTGAAGTATCAGCATATTGATAGCAATAGAAGGGACAAAATATGTGAAAATGTGCATTAAGAGAGCACCCCCACTTATTTCAGAAGCAGCCTTAGTGATTATTTCTGGAACCTGGTTGATATGCTTCTATAACTATATACAAAAACAACAAAATACAAATGCACTACATAAAATAATTTTATAAATGCATATTTACAATTTAAGCACTTAACTAAAATAAGTATTAATAAAATTAATAACTAGAGAAGGCTAACTATATTCAGCTTGCTTCCATTTAGTGAGAAAAGCCTACTCTTCACTTGAATTAGAAAAAAAAAGCTTTTCTGGTCTTCAGTGATGCGAGGATAACGTTTGAGCATACACACAATATCTGAGTGAGACCCGAGCCAATTCATAAAAGAACAATGTAGATTTAAAAGCACACGTCCAGTTTTGTGCGAGTGAAGGAAATCCGCTTGCGAGTGGATAGATGCGTGCTCGCGCATTACATGATCGCGTAACATTATGCGCTCTCGACATTTGTCATTTAGATCACCCTAAAATGCCTAAAATTAATAAAGAAGAGAAGTAAGCGGCCCTAGGTAGCTGACTACACATGCCAAGATACGCCAGATGCAGTTAGAAATTTACTAAAAACAAGCCTATCGCAAGACATCTGGTAGGGGGGGCACCTAACGACGTAGACACGCACCTGCAGAACAATAAATAATTTATAAAAAATAAAGAACAATACAAATCAGAAAATTTAACAGGATTTGTTTGAATGTCAGAACTTGTTCTCTACACTACACTGCAGGCGCACACACTCGCAGATGCACACACACACACACACACTTACTTTGTTCAGACACTTTGCATTGCAGTTAACACACTTTTTCTGTTTATTTAGTGTGAAATGCTCCCACACCTTGGATGACTTGGGTCGCACGGATTTCTCTGCCTCCCATGTATCTTTCCTCTACCTCCGCTCGTTTTTTATTTTAGCTCCGCCCTGTCTATGAGGCGCCGAACTCTGCTAGCATCCGTGCACGAGAGAGACCGAGTGTGTTCACTCCGCTCCGCGCTCAACTAAAGTTTTTTTTTTTTAATAATCAAACGTCTCCGCGTCGCGCGACACAACGAATCGATTATGAAATTCGTTGCCAACTCTTTTAGTAATCGATTTTTATCGATTTAATCGATTCGTTGTTGCAGCCCTAAAGATCAGGTTTTACAATCCAATCAATGATAATGAATAACAAAGTATCAAAATCAAGTAGACTACTTTATTTCTGAATATCCCTTTTAAATGAAAGTTTGATGTTGGCTTTAATCATCAAATATGCTGTGTATTTTTGTATTCATTTGCTTCATGCAGCTTTTTGCTTATAGTGTGGACAGAAAATGGGTTGCTACTGAATACTTGTCACATTGTGGACGTTGTGTCGGGATCTTTGTGTACAGTATATGTAGGTGGGACAATTACAGACCCTGCAATTTAATGCACAAAGCCTTGTTCTCTTTCCTTTAGAACTGTCTGGCCTAAGCAACCACAGAGACATATAAACACAACATCACTGCAGAAATCCATAGCTCTTATAGTCTGGAGACTAGTTAAACGCCTTAATAAAAATTCTGATATCCCTTTTATACTGAAAAGTTGCTGGGACTGGTTCAGGTGCCAGTGCTCAGCCAGGGAGCATTTGAACATTTCTCAAAATGTGTTCCAAAAAGTGTATTTTCAAAAAAGTCCACTAGTCCACTAAAAAAAAAAAAGCCTACATGTTGGGCTATTTTTTTACTTTACATAATATCTTAACACCTCGTTTAGGGTGGGATGCTCAAGAAAACAGGCCAAAATGACAAAAGATGGTCTGAAGTGTACAGCCTTTCCTAGCTTCCAGTGTAGCTCACTAGATGCTTCTTAGAACAAATCTCAAATGATGCTGGACAACATGATCAATATAGGCCTAGTTGTTGCTTTCATGCAACTTTAGTGCTGAAATTATTTAAAGGTTTAGTTTGCTTCCAGAATAAAAAAAATATCTTGATTATTTTCTCACCCTCATGTCACCCAAGGTGTTCATGTCTTTCTTCAGTCAAGAAGAAATTAAGGTTTTTGAGGAAAATTTTTCAAGGTAAAGCGCCTCAAAATCCACCTAAATACGTGCATCACTCCAGACTCCTTTGTGAATGTCATGTCGTTATAGTGCTTAGCTTTTAACCGTATTTGTGTGTGTACATTAAGTATTTTTAACTGATCAGCACTGCGCTTGTGAGATTAGTTTGCGCTGTTTGTAGCACAAGATCCGTTTGGTAGCGCGGTCGCACGGTTCGGTCCAGCTCTGTAACTTTGCGCTGTTTCGTCCCACTTTCAGTGCATTTGGCTTCCCATATGGACGGCTAAACACCGGTTCTCTCGCTCTGTTGTGTTGCTTCTACTGGCTATTTATTGCTGTAAGTTAGATATGCAATGCAGGGAGACATATATGTGACGCCCTGTTCTGGAGACGGGGCTGGAATATGCAGTTCATTTGCATTTAAAGCGATACACTCCAAATCAGCTCTTTTTTAGACAAACCCCAAAAACGACATTTTCTAGCTGTTATAATAGATGATCTGTTTGGTATTTTGGGCTGAAACTTCACAGACACATTCTGGGAACACCCAAGACCAATATTAGGCCTACATCTTGTAAAAAGAGGCATAATAGATGCCCTTTAAAGTCCATTATATGGAGACAAATCGTGGAATGTTTTCCTCAAAAATCTTAATTTCTTTACCTCTGAAGAAAGAAAGATGTGAACATCTTGAATGATATGGGGGTGAGTAAATTATCAGAATGTTTTTCTCTGGAACTAATCCTTTAATCTTAGAATTTATAAATAAAATGCAATGTGTAAATTTTATTTATCGTTCAAATGTTTGGGGTCTGTAAGACTTTAGGAAATAAATTAATACTGCCATTTAGCAAGGACGCATTAAATTAATCAAAAGTGCAGGGATTAAAGTTCTCTGTCACTATGGTGGATTTCTGTCAACTACATTGCAGAGAGATCAGTGCATATGAGAGTCAGAAATGAACAGGGGATTGGGGCAAAAATACTACCAGAATGAACATTAATACCACCCATATGAAACATAGGGGGCAAAAAAGTATATCACATGGTTTAAAACCAGCAGGTTTAGGTGTCCTGTGCGTCCTGGCCCACCTCTGTTTTTACCTAGGTGGAAAGACAGTGGTTCTGTATTGTTGAAGGTGTTGTATAACCCGAATCCCTGAGCCGGAGGCAGAGAGCAAGAATAACCTAAGAGCTGCACTAATGCTCTGTGTATGTGTTTGGTGCATAAGCTTGAATTAACTGGTATTGCCATAGTAACGGATGTCTCGTGGGTCCTGGTCTGATTGTCCTAAGACAGGGATTGAATGGCCTCTGTGCACTCCGAGGACCTGTGCAGGCTGGGCTCTCTGCAGAGGCTGGGCCACGGGGAACTCTTCCTCTGAGTCCAACTCGGGGCAGCCCACACTCCCTGAAGTCCAGCCTGGTTGCATATGTGCTTGCGCGATTTCTTTGATTTAATGAGGTCGACAAGCTTATGTGAATATTTTTTTTTAATAAAAATATATAACATTTTTAAGAGTGTTCATTCATCCTTTCTAAGACTTTTTTGGCTTGTTTTTTGTATCTGTCACTCTTTGTCTGTCTTTCTTCACTCAACTTCCTCTGGCCTGGTTAGACTCTCTGCACTCAACTCTCTCTCTCTCTCTCTCTCTCTCTCTCACTCTCTTTCTGTCTGTCTTTCTTTCACCCTCAGTCTGAGTAAGGCTCGGCAACATGCACGGATTGGATCACAGGAAATTTGACTGCACTGTGATGTCACAGGCTGTGTCGCGTGCTGATTGGTGGGGGGATGGGGGCAGCAATCGCTGTGGGCACAGGCAGACGGAGATGGCAGGAGGGTTGGCAGAAGCTGTGAGAGACAGCGGTGATGCCTCCAGGTCTTCTGCAAGCTTCTCTTCCAGGTTCTGTGTGAGGTTCTGACTCCATGTCAGGTTTTGCCCCAGACCGGGAGGCCTCTGGTAGAACTTGTACTCCTTAAATAAGCAGCAAAGAGGTGTGGTCTGAGTCTTACGCATACACACTGAGAGATACAGTCAGGCGCACATGGCTGAATGAATCTCAGATGGAGTGGAACATTCAGGACTGTGAATGTCAGGGGTTCCCAAACTTTTTTGGTCGTCGACCACTTTTTTTTTTAGGTCCTAAAGTTCTAGAGATCCCAACACCCCAGATACATCACCGAATTAAGCTGGACACTGGATCTCGCAGACAACTGCAAAAATAACAATGCATTTTACTCTTGTAAGAATAAACCGTTGCCGGAGACCCCAAAATGTGCTTTGATGTAGGGCTGTCGCAATTCGTCGATTTTAGTCGACTAGTCGATTTTTTTAAATCGTCGACTTCATTTCGCTCACGTCGACTAACCGGCAAAATACCTGAAGTGGCGCATTTCACGGACGACAATCCATAAAACACATTATTAGACTATTTTACAAGGCTGCATGATATATTAAACCCATTTAAAAATCATAATTAAGCATAACTGTGAATTCACAAACGCTATGATTTAATTAAATAATATATACGATGCTGTTCTAATAAAGTATATGCGCTTTAATTATTTACATGCGTATAGGTTAAGTACGTGCGTTACACAGCGGCTCCGTTCACAGTAGTTCCACAGAAACTGTTATAATTTACATGTTGAGCGTCTCAAACTCCATCTCTGCATGTTCTTGTGAGTTTGGGTTTATTATAACGTTCATCTGGGAACGCAACACGCACCATTTCATCAGATTTGCAAAGTAAATCATTTATAAATCTACGCAAACACAGGAGAATATATTAAAAATAAAAGCTCAAACCCTCACTCTGAGTTTACACGTTTTGATGTCCACATTCATTTAATTAAAGTGGCTTTAGCATTTCTGTCCTAAAGAAATGGACAAATATTAAAGATTAAGTGGAGATTTGAAGTAAAAGGTGCTTGGTCAATATTAAACAAGGATTAGATCGCGTAGTAATGTGTAAAAACAATCACCAGGCCGTCGGCGCCCCTGCAGGCCTTTGTTGTAATGCGTAACAATATATATGTATTTTTATTTTATTTTTTTTGTTTATTTTTATAAATGTATCTTAGGGCTGCACGATATTGGAAAAAAACCCACATTGCGATATTTTGTTTTATAATATAAACAAAATATTGTTTATATTATATTATATTGTGATATGAAAAACAAAATCACCAGATGATTTGAATATCTTTATTTGGAATTTAAAAAAAATAAATAATAAAAAATCAATAATTGGGGGGATTTTATAGGTGAATAAATCAGCATAGAAAATAAACAAATTACAACCATAGCTAATTATAATAGAACAAAGATACAGAATGAACAGTATTCAGGTACAGAAATTGAATACTCAAATGTAAAATAACACTGTATGGTCTTAATTGTATAAATTAAATATAATAAATTTGTGTTAAAGCTACAGAAGTGATTTTTTTTCTGTGTTTTGTTGTTTGATTAACATTCATGACAGAAAGCAGGAACAGGAACATTAAACTGCTGTGCTAATGTAGCTACTGTTACACATCCATTTCCATCCGTTCTCAGTTGTTTACCTTCACCTAAGCCATAAGCAACTGTGTTTACAAGGATACTTGCAGAGACATGTATTTTTACATAATTTTGCACGTATGTGTCATTTCAGGCACAATTAGATGCGGAAGTGACAGGAATTCAGTGTTCACGTGCATCTGCGTGGCTCTTACCGTGTCTACATTTGACGCGCGCGGCGCGACAAAATTGTGTAGAACCCATATCAGTGATGCTGTCTATCTACACTGGATGCGATGCGCGGTGCGACAAATTCCCGCTCCAATCCCGGTCGAAATCCCCACTCTAACTGATGCCTCGCTCTATTTATGACATACTGACACAAAGTTCAAATCATTTGTAACAGTCGCTTTGTTGCGTCCAGTGTAGACAGACTTTGGGGCCGTTCACATGTCGTGGCTAACAACGCATGGAAAACACCACCCATGCCGCTTTCTCCTCCTTTCCAAAACACTCGGGAGCTTGCGCTTTCGTGGCGTCTGCCGTTGCTAAGCAACCGTGATCAGTGCTCTCCTCGATGATGCGGAAGTTTCAGTAAAAGATAAATGGATTTCCAGCACTGAAAATCGCTTAATTTAAAAATGGATATCTCTGTACATAGGGCTGGGTATCGTTCAAAAATGTTTGATATCGATACCGATACCTTGAGTTCGATACCGGTTCCTGAACAATACTTTTTTCGATACCAATTTTATGAAAACAGTTTTAACAAGACTACATTATCTCAAAAAACTTTGGTTTTATTTTTTTCAGCTTGTTAACATGTATACAGACTCAAAGACTCATCTCCTGAGCCACTGCACAAAGGAACAAAATATAGCCAACACAATAAATCAGGACAAGTAATTTTAATAAAGCTCAAATAGTTTTCAGTTTACACTAGTGCGTGCTCGTTTTAAAACGCATAGCTCAGACAGAATCATCATTTCTATTCATTTATTCTAGGTTGTTAAAGACTTCAAGAAATTTTAAATCTTTATCTACTTTCATAAATGGATGTTTTATTTTCTTTCACAATATGTTTTATTGTTATTAAATTCTATGTTGTAGTATGTCTAATTATTTGAATGCATAAAAACTACTTAGTTTATTCAAATTTATTCTTAAAACAGCCTTATGAATTGTTTTCTTTTTCCTCAGAAGTTCTGTATCTGGTTTTCAAATGAAGGCATGAAACATTAATTTCATTAAATTATGGAAAATAAAACTTTATTTATTTATTTTGGCAAACAAAATTTTACTATTAAAATTAAAACATGGAAGAAATGTTGTGTGATCATTAATTAAAAAAATAAGAGTTTTAATAATTTTAATAGTAGCCTAGTAGTAGCAGTATGTAGACTCTGCTGAACCATATTAATATATTTCTGCCGCAGTGTCTTCCAAGTTAATCCGAACTTTTATTTTGACGGGTTTCCGGGAATACCTTTACAGTTCTGTGTGTATATGATATGAAGTTAGTTTTACTCGAATCAAACGGTAAAATGCTCATGAAGTGACTCTCAGAGCAGTTCTAGAGCTGTTGTTCATGTGTTTATGTCCTCATTTAGTGAGACGGCAGACGCTGAAATGTCACGCGAGCTTCAGTCTGTGTCAAGTAAGCGAAACTGCGCGATATAGAGAGCAGACTGCTCCGTACGCTTTCGAATTGCTCTCGCGGATGTCAAACACTGATCAATCAGCACCGCGTCACTTCTAGTCAAACACACCTAGTGCTGCAGGCTTATTGGCTCACTGACGTTAATGAGATTAACCCCTTAGGTATCGAAATGTGGTACCGAACGACAAGACGTTTTTCGATACTCGGTGGTATCGAGGCAATTCGGTCGGCGCCTAAAAAGTATCGAACTCAATACCCAGCCCTACCTGTACAGCAGTCATGTCTGGTGTAGATGCAAGAGTGCTAGGGGATCTGTGGAAAATTTAGGGAAAAATTTTGTTCCCAGTTTTTTTTTTTTTTCGACTTTACAGATATATATTTATATTTATATATTTTTTATATCAATATTTGGTCATAGTGCAGACATGATTGCTGAATCTCACTTTGCTCAAGTTGCTGCATTTTTAGGGCACTCGGTTAGTGGCACTATATTTTGACCAGTTTGCTTTTGCGCCCATGAATGCCTATATTTAACATTTTAAATGCTAGAGAAGCTACAATTTTTGTTGTTTTATTTATACTCTACCATTCAAAAGTTTTGAGTTGATAAGATTATTTTCAGTTTTTTTTATTCTTTATTTATTTATTTTTAAAAAGAAGTCTCTTATATTCACCAAGGTTGCATTTATTTAACCAAAAATATGATAAAAGTAATAATACTGTGAAATATTATCAGAAGTTAAAATAACAGTTTTTTTTGTGGAAACTGATTAGAAAGTTCAGAATAACATCATTTATTTGAAAAGGAAATCTTTTATATAATTTAAAATGTCTTGCTGTCGCTTTTGATCAGTTAAATGCAACATTGCTGAATAAAATAATTATTTTCTTTCAACCCTTTGAATGGTAGTTTAATAAGTCTAATCTAAATTATGAAAAATATGCATTCAGAATCTGAAAAAATGTATCACATTTACGTCTCTAGTTTTCTGTGTTTGTCTTCACTTATTGTCTATTAGAGTAGACCCACTTTGACATTAAATAGATCTGTCTGAAAGTCTCAGCAAGGTGCTACAGACCACATGTTTGCAGAACAGCCAGCATACACTTTTTGGTAGAAGAAAAAACATCAAACAAGAACATACTGCCTTCCAGACTTTCTAAGACGTTAGATCGCTGAGACGGTGTAGAGAACGTACCAAAGCCACTTCCTGTCCCTTTATAGCCGGTGGTGCTGTAGACTGAGCATTTTTTTGAACCGGACATGTTCATGGCCAGCACTGTGTCCGCTCTAGGCCTGATGGTATAAAGTGACGGGTGATAAAAGCTATCTGTTACATGTAAATCAACATTTTGCCCTAATCAGCTGTGGCTACGAGGAGTAGTCGCTTGTCGATTGTTTGGTTTCTTTTTCTGTGGTATTGAGCTGGGCAGCCCACCCAGCATGAAATATCATTGATCTGAAAATTCTGCTCAACATTACAACATTAAACGTCAAATATATTCTAACTGGATTGGATTAATTGACTGATTAGATTACCTTGAAGTCGTATTATGTTGCAGTTTTAATGTGGTATTTTAATCTCTTTTCATATACAGCATATCACATTTGTATTTTGGGAATGGAATAGTTCACCCAAAAATGGCAGGTCTGTTATCATTTACTCATCCTCATGTCGTTCCAAACCTGTATGCATTTCTTTCTTCTGATGAACACTTGTAATATTGAAAAATATTGGTAACTATACAGTTTTGGTTCCCATTGACTTCCATTTATATAGACAAAAAATATGATGGAAGTCAGTGGGAACTGAAACTGTTTGGTTGTCAACATTTTTCATAATATTTTTGAGTGGATTGTCTGTTTAAGATGCTGTTATCTGTAGATAACTCGTGATCTGACGTATTAAGCCACGGATATGAGCATTGTAAGTCCAATTTGACTGGCCTCATATATCATGCCATCATTCTCAAGACATCTCTTTATTCACAACGTAGGAAAAATTAAAAAAGGGTCGTAGGATAGTGCTGTATTTCAGAACCAAAACCAATGTTTATAAGTCTTGCCGTCTGTCCCAAAAGTTTAGTCCCACTTGTTTTTTGCCCTTTGGATTCTCAGGAAAATCATCCATTTTGATGTATTAGTAAACAGACTTCTCTCTGAAATGGGAACTGTAGGCTCACATGGCTATGTTACCAAACACTGAGTTTGCAAACGTGTTTTTGCCAGACATGATGTTCTAGTCCCCCCGCCCCCCACCATCAAACCATGGGATTACTGCTTGTGTGTGTATGCCGTCTGCTGTACGCGGGGTGCAATCTGCCAGAGGTCCTGGCGCGCACAGGGTTAAGACTAGGCACCCCACCAAGCTTGAGGCCTGCGGGGGACGTCCCACAGAGCCGTAAGCCTGCACAGAGCCCACACGCCCTGGAGCAAGGCCAACAGCACACACACAGAAGACAAACACACACAAGTACATCGGGAAAAGGAGGGCTGACACAAGAAAGAAGGAACTGAGAGAATTGGTAGGAGGGTCAATGGCAAAAGTGGGGCTATGATAAAAGAATATTTTAAGGTCATGTTTAAAACACGTGCCATGTTTTTAGAACTGATTTTTTTAATTTTTAAAGTGTGTACATGTGTATATGTGTGTACATTCAATTGAATTTTTTTTACACACATCTGAAATTATTGATTAATAAATATTGTTGTGCCACATGACGTTAAAGAACCAGAACTTACCTTGTCTTGTCATAAAAGTTAACTTATCTGAAATGTCATGTGGCTTTTTGACCTTGAAACGCAGCCATGGTGTTCTGCAGGGGTCGTCTCGATGGCGGTTTCCGTTTTTATTTTTTTTCTTCTCTCTGCTTGTTGGTCGCACCACATGAGTTTATTGGTCGCAACACATGACCTTGATTTAGTAGACAGTGTTTTTCAAACAATACTTAAGGCTTTCTTTTCAAGAATTTCTTTCATTATTACATTATCAGGATGATTGTATCACCTTGACACTTTTGGCATAATAGATGTTTTGATTTTCATTTTGAAACGCAAAATGGTTTTAATTCCAAAGCTAAGTACATGCTCATGATAGAAGAGATTTATTCAAATCGTGTGTTTGAGTTGTATTCTTAATTTATTTTTAAAAACATTTTTAAATGAAAAAAAAGAGCATCACTTTGTCTTGTTTGGGTTTAATGGTCTGTTTTTCCTCTGATAGTCCTGACTGGCATGTCGTTTGGTGCCAGGCAAAAGTGGCCGCTGAAGGTTATCTATGAGGTTGAGTTACAAACACCATAGCTTTTCAGTGTCAACGCGTTTGCTTTCAAGTGTTGTTGTTAGGGAACTTGCCAAAAGGCAGCGGTGCTCCTGTCATGTATCCCGGCGGAGAATGCTCTGTTTAGTCTCTGAAACAGTCCGGTAAGCCTCAGCAGGTGTGGGAGCGTGACAGGAGATGCTGCCTGTCACGGACAGACTGTAGGTGTGTGAACAACACTAACAGTTGTTTCTTTCTCTCCTCTCAGATTATGTTTATTTCGAAAACTCCTCCAGTAACCCACTGCTAATCAGGCGAATAGAGGAACTCAACAAGGTGAGTGACAAACGAGTGTGTGTTGCTAAAAAAGCCAATCGAACACTACAAGACTGAAGCTGGTCACCCTTTAATGCTTTAAGTCTGCGACAAAAAGCCCAGATTGTAGCCAAGTTGCAGTAATTATTTTTTTTTTGTGTACACACTGGTCAGTGGCATATATGAGCAAATGGCAATTGCGAGAGATTTGAAAGATCTTTGTAATATAATGAAAGAGAACAAGGACTGGGGCTTTCAGGCTCCAATATGAGAAAAAAAAAAATCATAATAGAATTGGTCCATATGGCTTTTGTGCTATATTGTAAATATTGTGAAGCAATTACTGATGTTTTTGTTAGCTAAAACTAAACTTTTTTTCCATTAATTTAAACAACAGAGAAATAAAATGAAATATAAATATTAGATGATTTTAACTATAACTTGAATTTGTTTTAAAAATGTAAACGAAACTTGGAAATGTTGTTTTGACAACTGACAGAAATAAAAAGTTGAAATGTAAAAATAGAAAAATGTTAAATAAAAATGGTAAAACGTCAAAATTGTTAAAACTAAAATGAAATTGAAAACTGATTATGTAAAAATAAAAGCTAATTCTAAATGTAAATAAATACTGTAATAGTATAAATAAAAGTAGCTGCTCTTGTTTTATTTATAAGAGAGGTAGCCATTTCCGAGTCTGGAACATTCTTTAGACAACCCAGACCTTTTAAACCAGACTAAATCATAGGCCTAACTCTAAACCCTTTCTCTGATTGATACGTTCCCTGATTCAGTTTGCTGGTTCAACTCACTAATTTTTTATCATTCTTTTATGGTGCTTTTTATCTTTTTTGAAATTTGACAAGTCCCAGTACTTATTTACTTTTATTTTATTGAAAATAGTGGCCAGAACGTTCTTTAAAATTTCACCTTTCGTGTTCCAAGGAAGAAAATCATACAGGTTTGTAATGTCATGAGTGAGTAAACGATGATGAAATTTATTTTCATTTTTGGATGAGCTATCCCTTGAAATATGCAAAGGGTGACAAGCTTAAGTTTAGTAGTGAGCGCTTGGCAAAAACCCATACCTAAATGACTTACAAATCTCAAAGCTACAGCTTTCTGTCTTTTTTCATACTGTTCACACTTGTAAGCCTTTAACATCCTCTAACATCACACTGCATCCCCCTGTTTGCCCTTCTCATCTTCTCTCCATCACGAGACCCTCTCAAATCACCCAGGAAGTGCAGAGGTGTTTAGGTCATGGTTTTGATTTGATCCTCAATTTGCATATTGAGGCTTCCCCAGGAGCTGATTGGTCTAGAAGCTGTTGCTGTGACAACTCCGTTTCCTTTTGCAGACGGCAAATGGGAATGTGGAGGCCAAAGTGGTGTGTTTCTACCGACGCAGAGACATCTCTACAACGCTCATCGCCCTTGCTGATAAACATGCACGTGAGTAGCTGTCAAAGACTACTTTACCCACAATGCTTTGAGCTGAAATGTAGGGCGAGATAGGGCAGATGCCATATCGAGATCACATGAACTTCATCTCCAGAACTGTTCTTTTGACCGTTTCATTTGAGGAAAACCACCGTCAAACACAAACTGAAACTGAAAGATCAAACCGCCAAAATAAATGTTCAGTTTTACATGAAAAAGTTGACGGAAATATATTACTATTGCATACTAAAATATATTTTTCAAAGTAGTAATAATAATTTTGTTCTTTCTAAGGAATATCATACAACTAAATATTTTTTCATCCATGTTTTAATTTATACAGTTCTTTTGTGCAGCATCTTATTTGAAAAAAAGCAATGTTTTGTTGTATTTATTTTTATTTGATTATATTTTAAAAGATTATTTAAATTATTTTATTAATTTCGTTAGACAATTTGTATTAAATTGTAACAGAATTAAAAAAATTTATCAAATTAAATGAAATAGAAAGCACAGAATGTAAGGGGAAAATGGATTTAATGGGGCCCTCAGTTAAAAAGTAGCTTACTTTGTGGAGTTTATTTGTGAACAAACTAGTTATATTTACTGTACATTCATACTCATTGTCTAACATCCAAATGGTAAGCATTTTCTTCCCCATCATTGAAATGAATATTGTGATAAATATTGATATTGTATGATGTTGAATTTTTTTTTTTGTGATGACCATATCGGACAGCCATAGAGTGGGTTCTGTTCATCGGTTGTTGGTTGGATTCTGAGCTTCAAAACTGAACGTGAGCTTGCGGTTGATTGTGGAGGTTTGGGATTTAAATGTATTAAATGACTGGAAGAAGTCTGGGATACATCACCAAAGAGAAATGTCATTTTCATGGATGAATTCTTCACATTAAGATCTATAAAATACATTTACAAAATAGATGGGATTAATTTTCATATCATGCCAACTTGAGCATTTAACTATTCAACTGAAAAATTAACTCAAAAAAAAAAAGTGTTGTTTGTGCCTTGTGTACTACCTACATAAACCGCTACCTTCTACAGATGCATCCTAACTGAAATGAAACATCGAATGTGATTTTGGACAACACAAGGTATTTTAGCACCTTATTAGGCAGCATAATTTTGCTGCTTGCTTTTTGGAGCCTTTGTGTTGGGAGTGTTCCTAGGCAGCTGTCTTCCAGTTTGTTTGCAGTCCACAATGGCCACCCACAATCAGCTCACCAAACCTGAAATTTGTTTCCGGAGACATCCACCCAGTGTCTGTTATCATACAGAGCTACAGTAAAGTCTGTTTATCTCAAGTGATCATTTGTTATATTAATTTATTTTAGAATGCATATCTTTTCAAGTTTAAGGCACCTTGTATTGAAGGGTTTGCTTTTGCATTTGCTTCTTTAAAAACATGGATAATCATTCACACACATTGGAATTTTGTATTACCTGTACATATTTCTGAGTGAAACAAAATGTTCATTGGAAAATAATAGGTGGGGTTTAATTTTATCCGTTTAGATTTTATTGGATAAAACGTATTAGGCTATAATATTATTGGTTGATATTTTTTTTTCTCGCCTACATATCCTTTGTCAGCTTAAATGAGAATAATATATTTTGATTTAAAAAGTAGTGTATTTATTTATTTATTGGTTGGAATTTGACCCGATTAAAGAAAACCAGTGATTTTTGTTTAGTTTTATCTTTTATTTTAAAGTCTTTAAAATGAATGTAATTTTTTAAATATTATAAATATTGTTAATTAATAGCATATTATTTTCACAATGATATCAACCAGATGACCGTGCAAAATAGTCTTTATATTGTCTTTTTAATCATTTAAGTCTTCATAGGCAAATTACCACGCACAATATAGGAAGGCTGTGTGTGTATGGATGTGGTTGTGTGTTAAGTTATTTTGATAGCAGGCTGATTTTAATCACATTCATGTTTGCTTCTCTACATTTGATCATTATCAGAACACCACTAATGTGCTGACGGTGCACATTTCTTTAATTTAATCTAGAGTCTCTTTATATTCTTAATTTTTAACAACATTTGCTATCACTTTCACATTCAGATTCATTGTTTTGAACAACTTTAAAGACGACCTATTATGACCCTTTTTACAAGACGTAAAATAAGCCTCTGATGTCCCCAGAGTGTGTATGTGAAGTTTTAGCTCAAAATACCCCACAGATTTTTTTATAGCTTGTTAAAGTCGCCACTTTTAGGGTATGAGCCAAAACGCACCGTTTTTTAGTCTGTCCCTTTAAATGCAAATGAGCTGGTGCTCCTGGCCCCCTTTTCAGAAGAGGGTGGAGCTTCAAGGGCTCATGCTCTGGGATACTGACAAAAACAAACAATCTTACGGACTAAAATTTCAGAAACTCAAGCGGTCGACTTCACATTGCTTTCATATGCAATTTTTAACTATCACATTCCTAGTTACAATCATTCTGGTAGCATGTGAAGGCTGCATCAGTAAAAACAGGTGGACAATAGTAGCTTTAGCAATATTAGTATTACAGAGTGCCAAGAAGCTCTTTTAGAAAGGCTTTGGAAAACTAAATGGGCTTACTTTGTCTGGAGACAATGTTGCGCACAAAGCGTTGGTATTGATCCCTCTTTCAGAATCAACTTTTGCTAAAATTCAGCATTGAAATGACCCTCGTTTGTGAGTCAGTCCAGTGTAAAATGATTGGACTTTGCTGATTTTTTTTATTTTTCCAGGACATTTCCTTCGAAAATGAAACGTAACCACAGTGTTCTCAGCGGCTCAGATAGAGGTAGTCTATGGAGACTCCTATGTTCGTTTGTGCATCCCAAAACACGACACTTGTAATACCTCCTTGGTTTTCTCCCTACGATGACGTTACTATTATAGACTGGTTGTTTACTGTGACCACACAACTGTGTGCGAACACCTTATCAAATTGTTTTTTTCATAATGGGTCTCCTTTAATGCTTTGTTTTTTTTTGGCTTAGTGTCTTTGGTTTAAAGGGATAGTTCACACAAAAATTAAAATTCTGTCGTTAGTTAACACCCTCATGTCGTTCCAAACCCGTAAAACCTTTGTTAATCTCTGGAACACAAATTAATATATTTTCGATGAAATCCAAGAGCTTTCTGACCCTGCATAGACGGCAATGCAACTGACACGTTCAAGGCCCAGAAAGGTAGTAAAGACATCGTTAAAATAGTCCATGTGATATCAGTGGTTCAACCTTATTTTTATGAATCTACGAAAATACTTTTTGTGCACCAATAAAACATTAATAACAATTTCTTTAAATTTCTTCTTTTCCCTGTCAGTCTTCAAAGGGTGTTCATGAGAGTACCACGACACATGCGTGCGATGCTGCTGATGTAGGAGCTGGTGTTCTGACGTAGAACTTCCATCTCTCTTAGTTCATCGTCTTTATATTCTGGTTCAAATAATGAAGACTGGGCAAAACATTACAAATCATCCTCTACGTCTAAATCTTCAGACATGCTTACAAAGATTGTTTTATTTACAGCATGCTTCTTCTGCTTGTAAACAAAGTGCAGCACATCCGGGTTCTACGACTGACACGGAAGAGAAGGAATTGTTGAATAAAGTCAATACTTTTGTTTTCTTTGCACATCAAATTATTCATATTAAAATTATTCTTGTAGCTGCATAACGTTACGGTTGAACCACTGATGTCACATGGACTATTTTTAACGATGTCCTTACTACCTTTCGGGGCCTTGAATTTGGTGTTTGTGTTGCTGTCTATGCAAGGTCAGAAAGCTCTCTGATTTCATCAAAAATATCTTAATTTGTGCTCCGAAGATGAACGAAGGTCTTACAGGTTTTTGGGTGAAATCCCTTTAATGAAATAGTGCACCTAAAAATTACAATTTTGTTATTTGCTCACCTTCATATTGTTTTAAACTTGTATGTTCATCTTTGTTTAATGTCATTGGCATCAAACCTGGTGTAACGCTTTTTTTTTGTAGCTTTACACCCAGAGCTCCCATTCACTTTCTTTATATGGAAAAGAGCAGCCTAGACATTCTTCAGAATTTGTTCAATGGAAGGAAGTGGGTTTGGAAAGACATGAGGTTGAGTAAATGATAGAGAATTTCCATTCTGGAGTGAAATAATCTTGTTAGAGGTTCAGGCAAAAAGTTGCAAGATATTTGTCGTCCATTCTGTAATGTTCAGATGAGTGACAGCCCTTAAAACACCCTCCTCTCTTGAATGAACTGTAGTTGTGAGTCTTTTAAAAGAGAATCTGTTCCCGCTGTGAGCAGAGCCTTCCTCCAAAATGGCTGCTGTAGAGATTTTTCAGCAGAGGGGTATCTGAGAGGTTTGTAAGTACGGGGGTTAGACACGGTGCTTATACGTATAAAAGAGATTTCGGCTTCAGCCCGCAACACACAAGTCTGATTCTGAGACCGTGAAGCCTATTTGTTCATGTGGACCACACAGATGCAGTCAAGAGGAACTCGCTCTATGTGTATTATGGACCTTTCCTTAATGCCAGCAGTCTCTCCGTGGACCTTCAGACATTTGCAATATGTGAAAAATGCATGGCAGGAATGGTTGTTCACCACATGGGTGTGGGCTACATCCTGTCTCTGCCTTTGGAAAAGGGAAAGGGAGTTGAAGAATGAGTGGAAGAGCGTAAGGAAAAAGAAAAGTCACCAAGTGGAGGAAGGATGAGGGAGAAGCCTAACCAATGAGAAGAGGGAAGACACAAGTTCAGTGTTGGCTGGAGGTGGTCCATGTGCCTTCATGCGAGAGCTAGAGGCAGTGCCTCAGCCCATTGTGCACTATTAGTGCTGCTTGCAAGCATCACTTTTGCTGGTGCACATATTTAGGGTTAGGGTTTTGTTCAAATGCCTAATTACATGCATTCAAGGAATAGTTAACCCCAAATTCAAATTGATATTCTTTCCCTCTGGTGAAATTGCATTCATTCTTTCATGCATTCATTTATTCACACATGCATGCATTCATTTTTTCTCTTTTATTTAAAGGTGCCATAGAATGCATTGATACAGTATTTTAAATTGTTCTCTGATATCTACATAGAAGGTATGTGGCTTAGGTAAGGGCAAAAAATCTCCAGAAACGATTTTACATGTCCATTTACAACCCTAGGATTTCTCCCTAGAATGAAACGGTCTGTTATTGGCTTATTTGGCAGGGTCATGAATAATAATGAGCTCTGCTCTGATTGGCTCTCAGTGCGGCTCATTTCAGTAACTCACAGCAAGAAGGAGACACAGGGAGGAAAATATATATTTAAATACTTTCTCTCACAGTTATATTGTCGGGTAATTATACTGTATATAAAATGCGGGCATCAGCGAGCCGTTATTAATACGAGAGGCATTGAAACTACTTTTGAATGATCAGTCAATCGCGTTATAGTTTCACTTGCAAGATACGCGATCGCACGAACTGTTTATATTATGGAGTAATATATTATGCAGTACTTACCACACATTTTACAAGATCAGATGCTTGTCAGTGGTGCTCAGGATCTGTAAATCATTCGCCATCATCCTCAGTCATCTCTCCTTACTCTGCTTATGTGGTAAGTGAAATCTTATGTACTGCCTTTCTGAATACAGACACCAACCCATCCCTGCACTTCACATCCCCTGCACAGCCTGGAACATAACATTTATTTCCATGCTCTGCCATTTTCGCTGTTGTCCGCGCTTGTTTATTTACAATACCTGCAACAATTTCTGATGGGTCATCTGGCGGCTGGCGTAGAACGTAGATGGGTTTATGCAAATGTTGGGGGCGTAGTGATCCCGACTGTTGCGTCACAGTCGGTGTTATGTTCCGATTCGCCTGTTTTTCAGTGGTCTTTTTTTATTCATGAGATTTACATAAGGAGGAGGAAACTATGGTGTTTGAGGCTCACTGTATGTCATTTTCTGTACATGAAAATGACACACAGTGAGCCTCAAACACCATAGTTTATTCTATGGCACCTTTAATAAATCATTTTTCTCTATTTTATTAATTTTCTTTATTTTACTAATTTACGTTTTTCACATTCATTCATGCATTACATTTTCTGATTACATTTATTTTCTTTAATTCCTTTTCTTTCCTTTTTAAATCTTTTTTTATGATTTTTTTTTTTTGTAATGTATTTTCTTTGTTCCTTCCTTCCTTCCTCCATCCATGCGTTTATTAATTTATTTATCTTTTATCTATATTTATTATTATTATTATTATTTGGCAAATAGTTTATTCTTTTTATTATGTAATCTTTATTTTAGTTCTCTTTTTCTTTGTATTTATTCTCTATATATTTTTTATTTCTTTTATATTTTTTTCTTTATTTTTCTTTTCAATTTTCATTCATTCATTTTATTTTCTTATTTCTTATTTCTTTATTTATTTTCTGAATTCTGTATAGGGAAGTAAAACTCTGACTTTCTCCAGAAATTGTCCAAATCTTCTTTCTAGTGCTCTTTGACCCCTGATATAACCCAGCAGAGCTTGTGGTGTGTAAACTTGACTTGAGCGTTGGAGGAGTCCGCAGCGTGCGGGTGCTGTGACTCACAGATGAAATATTTTGCTCTCTGTGATGCTGGCTCCGCCTTGCTGGGCCCTGAGAGCATGAGGCAGCAAGGCGCCATGTGTGCCGAGAGAGAGACCTGGCCCTGCTGTGAACTACTCACTGGAATCACCTCACTCGTCGGCCTCAGCCGCTCCACTTGTTTGTGCTTTCTGCTCGACCTCTCGGTGCAGAGCGCAACAGCTTTGAGTCACGGCTGTCAGAGTGAGCTGTGCTTGTGTGTTTTACATTTCTTCTTGAATTGGAAGGGCAAAATAAACAAACAGCGGTCGGTAAAAGGCACCAGAATTCATCTCCGTATCCTTTCATGTCCTTATCAACAGAAAGGTTGCGCGTGGTGTGGGTTTATGTGACATACAAAGCCAAAGTGTGTGTATTTGTGGCCACAGCTTTTTTGATGGAGGCTTTAGAGTGTGGCTATGGAGGCTGTACCTATTGTATTTAGTGTGTGTGCATGTGAGGGTAGAATGAAAATAGTCTCTGGACCTCCAGATTTGACACACATCTGTATAGGGGTGTGCTCAAAATATCGATTCTTAGATACATACCGATATAATAAAAAAAGATACAGTATCGATATTCTAGCCCTTAGTATCGATACTCCGCCCAGCCATTAGGGGGCGCAGCGGCGCCCGCGAGTTTAAAAAAAAACTCATGGAAAATGTTAAAGCAAGATGTAGCATTGAAGCGATTTCATAGTGAAATATGTTATGGCAGTACATGGTGTCACAAAAAAGAATTATAAGAAGATTTAATAAGAAGTTAAATAATAAGAAGAAGATTTTGTGCTTGTGTGAGCTCAGACTGTACCCTTGGAAAGTTAAATGTTGACTTGTGGTAATTTCCAGATTAATACAATTTGTGTACAATTAATCAGAGCACTTAAAGTTGCAAATATTTAAGCAAAATGCACTTTGTTATAATGCACTTTTGTCTTCAATAAATTGAAGAAAAATGCAGAGTTCTGTTTGTTGAGTAAATGTGTTCAGCATTAACTAATTGGCTCTGGCCCATGTATTTTTATTGAATCGTATCGAATCGTGTCACATTGTATCAAATCGTATCGAGACAGCTCTGTATCGAGGTATGTATCGAATCGTGACCTGTGTATCGTATCGCCAGGTTCTCCAAGGTATACAGCCCTACATCTGTACGGGGCTGAACTTGTGGAAGAAATTTTACATTTAAAAGAAACTTTACATTTTTGCTTTCTAAGTTGCAGTAACAGTTTTGTTTTTGTTTTGACAACTTTTAAAATTTGGCAGTGAATTTCTACTTCCCACGTGCTTTTATAGGACTGTATAGTGAGAGTAAATGTTGACATTAGATATTATTTATGAGTTTTTAGTAAAGGGAAAGACATTTTAGAGTTCTAAGCTGTTATATTTAACAGCTTGTGGTTAGGTTGTGGGTGGCTCCATGAGAGTATACACTACACTGACCATATGAGCAAAGACTGTGCTAATGCCAGAGACAACTCATTTTTTACTTGTTCATTAAATTTACATGCTAAATAAGTTTGACCATGTGCTATGCTAACTGTTCATTTCAATTCAAATAGATACGATTAATTGCTTCCAGAGCCACAGCTCAATTATGTTATACATTAGTAACAACCTTTTTGGATAATCTACTTGATTTGTGTTTATCCTACAAATTAAGTTTCTCTAACTCAATATAGTTTTTTGGTTGAACATAATTTAACTAGAGGTTGTCATAACTTAAAAAGATTGATCTAAACTGTTGCATAATTTTTTGTTGTTGACTCAAAATATTTGTTTTTAGAGAGTAGTTTCACTTATTTTTGTGTGGTTCTGCGCCCCCAGCAGCGATAATACATTTGAAACGCTTTCGAACAGAATTTCTTCCATCTCATCTTTCATCAGATTCACTTCAGACTGCGACTTCACATCTCTTGTTAAAATTTCTTTTGCTATGGTGGTAGATTGAGTAGTGCTGCAGTGCCACTGCTGAATAGTGGTGCAGAAAACAGTCATATGGCGCTTTTCCACTGCGTGGTACGACTCGGCTCGGTTCAGAACGGCACAGCTCAGTTCGGCTCGGTTTGTGTTTCCACTGCAGTTTAGTACCGCTTTAGAGTGGGCGGGATTATTCTCGTGTCATTGCCGCCTCTACTGCCGTGACTCCTGAAAAACTTTTTAATTCTGCGTCGCTCCATCATGCTCTCGCTGGATCCGCTCCTCGGCTATCAACGAGAGGACAGTCTGTACTTCCTCAACAGACAACGAAACAGCCATTTTTCATCCTTCGCTGGCTGCGCTGATTTAAATCTAGCGGGTCTGTTGTGTCTGGTGCCGTGCGTTCAATGACGCAGGCAGTGATGATTTTCTCCGGCCAATCAGTGATCAGCAGAGTTTACACGTCACGTTTGGTAACGGTACGGCTCGCTTGGAACCTCGGCCGAGGTGGTACTAAAAAAAGTACCAGGTACTGTTCCCAGTGGAAAACCCGCCAAAAGTGAGCTGTACTGAACCGTGCGGTGCCGTACTATGCAGTGGAAAAGCGCCAATAGTGTTTTAGTACAGCGTTCTGTCTACATTAGTGCAAGAAACCAAATGTTGAAGAACAATTAACAGAATCCAAAGTCCAGAAAATCCAGTATTTATTTTGTAAATGAAGCAGAACGGGATTTCTAGATCCCCAACCCTACCTCAGTTTTAATTGTGCTTATTTTTTCCCCGCCCACACGGTTTGTGCTATGGACATGAATCGTTTGGTTTGTTCACTCTTAAAAATAAAGGTGCTTCACGATGCCATAGAAGAACCTTTTTTTTGTCTAAATGGTTCTATAAAGAACCTTTAACATCTATGTGGCGAAAGAAGGATCTTCAGATTCTAAAAAGGTAAGCAAGAGATGATTCTTTAAATAACCTTTGACTGAATGTTTCTTTGTGGAACCAAAAATGGTTCTTCTGTGGCGTTGCTGTGTAGAAGCTTTTAAGCACCTTTAATTTTAAGAGTGTTGAAGAGAAATGTGCTATTACTTTTTGGATATACAACAAAAAAAATGTATCTGGCACATGATAAAACCATTAAAACATCTCAGATTTACTGAGAGTCATATCTAGAGACCAGAATATCATAGACATATGAGGGTGGACTCTTTCAACTTGGACCAGAAAGCAACAGTCAAGAACCACCCACAACACCCTAGTTTTGCATGGACAAGCATTACTATTTTGTACTAGGGCTGGGCGATATGAGCAAAAATTCATATCTCTGTATTTTTTGGCTGATTTGCGGTATACAGTATATATCTCGCTATTTATACGCTTTTGTATTTGGATTAAACAAAACAAAAATAAAGTGAATGTAACCATAGGCATATATTTTAAAAGTTTTAAAAAGGGTTAAAATCACATTACATTCTAACATTGCAATCTAAAAACCAAAATAATGCTTTTAAAGCAGAAGTTATATTTACTAAACTAAAAATGAAAATAAAGCACAGACTAATTGAGTAAAAAGGCTGTTTTGATTACCCCATTAGTCACTTTGCAGTTAGTGCTATCATTCAAATACACTTACTTGTAGGTTTAAAATTCTACATACGTCACATTAATTGTTTATTAACTACAAATACTTAAGCAAAATATTTTAGTCATAATTATTGCGCTCCTATTACATTGTGCGCAGTGTCGGCTCCAGGATTTTTTTTGTTGGGGGTGCTAAGGGGGGGCTTAACAGTTAAGAGGGGGTGCTAAAAAACTAATTAAATTGAACGTAATGAACGCCTAAACTTTATATACAGCTGCTTCGAAAAAAGACATATTTTACTTTTTTTTCTGTGGTATTAAACTTCTTATATGCCACTGTTATTAGTGATATAACTTCAAATTTTACACAAGAGCAATATTAAGGGAATAATTTAAGACCGTTATATACCGTTATCAGCACATGTTAAAGTAGATTCGTAGACACCCGACGGCCAAGTAGCATGTCCGTTCTGCGCTTTTTCTATGCGCACTGGTTCGCCAGCTGGACAGCCAATCAGAATAATCAGATGGCCCGACTGACCGACGAGCTCCGACGCCAATTCAACATGTAGAATCGGCCGAGGACCAACTTCAGCCGACGGCACGGAACACACTGAGAAAACTTAGTTGGCCGACGAACATAAACTGCCCGATAACTGACCGTCGGCTTGGTGTACCGGGCTTAATATCAATTATTTTATAGGCCACATATTAGGCACTTTTTTTTTTTTTAGGTTTTTAAATGTTCATTTTTCAATGTTAATGAAAGTGACACCGAGAGTTAAAAAACAGGAAAATCTTTTGGAAATCCTTGTGGGGGCTGTGCTGGGGCTAAGCAAGTTTCTGATGGGGCTATAGCCCCGTCAATCCCTGCCCTAGCGCCCGTTATAAATGAAGTCTGTGAAGTTTAGCGGAGAATCTCAAAGCAGAAGGCTCAGGCACTTCTGACACCAACATGGAAATATTTCCATGGCTTTCTAACATTTACAGATGGCGAATATACCTGTGAAATGTAAGTTATGCATTAAGGAAAACAGCACATCTCAAACACATTAAACAGCACGAGTAGCATCTCTGTCAGCGGCACACGCAGCCTTTCTGTCAAAGCCGTCTTAAACTGAAACTAATCTATAGGCTTCTATATCTTACGAGTTTAAGCCCTTCATATAAAGTTTGTCACATGTTTAGAACAAATTTTATTATGCACTTTCTCCACAGCAGTTCAGTCTGTGTCCTCCGCTATATTTTCAGATGCGCTCGTTTTAAACTGTATATCGATATAAACGGTATTGCCTCATATCGTATCGCTTATAAAGAATATATCGATATATCGTACAAACTCGATGTACCGCCCAGCCCTATTTTGTACAGAAGATGTGTAAATCTGGTTTTTAGTGCTTGAACCCAACAAAGTTTCACGATCAACAGACGAATGCAGACATTCAGTTACCGTTAACTGAACCAAACGTCTTTTAAAAATATAGGTGTTGCGAGTAAAAATGGTTCTGGATTCTCTTCCCGACCTCCTCTTCTTTTCTTCCCCTCCACCTGGTAAGGCGATTCATTCATCAATAATTGATAATTGTTTAAGACAGGTGAAATGGTGAGGTAATTTGTTGAGCAGGCTGCTCGTAGCCACAGGGCTGTTCCTCTCTCGCTTGTTCTCTATTTTTCGCGTCATCTTATCCCATTCACTCTCTTTGTTTCAGGCTCCATCTCTACCCATCTCAGCAGGGGTTGTCAATACTCCACGAACAGCTGTAATAGAACGGTTACTGATGTGCAGCGCTTGTAAAGTGACCACTGTAGTTTCAGATTTCTTCAGCTTGTGACCGGTAGAAAGCAATGGCATACATGTGTGCTGAATGTAGTAGCGGGTAAGGAAGAGGAGGGAATACTTATTGATTTCACACAAATGTCTTTTCTTTTTTTTTTTTCATTTGAAAATCCCTTGATTCTTTTTGTTCTTCTGCCTTTCCTTCCATCTCCATGTTTCTCCATCTGTCTCTCTCTCTCTTTCGCTAATGAAACTCCAAATGAATTGGAGCACGCTCGCTGGTTTCTCTCCCTCCCGACTCTCTCCCACTTATCATTCTCCGCCGCACTCTGCTTCCATACAGCACATATATGTGGGGTTTGTCAAGAGAGACGACGTCTTTCTCTGTACATCCCCAGTAATCTTTTTAAGAGAAGGGTGATAATGTTTGCGTAAACCCAATTAAGAAAAGTCTGTTTCATCTTGCTCTCTTTTGGTTGTTTGCAGTCATTTTGACGTTTGCACAGTGTTTGATTGGTCTCTGTTTAAAGATGCGGTTTTAGGTTGGATGAATGGCTATCACAAACTTATCCGTACCTCACTTTGAACTTTTCAGTGCTGTGAAGATGGTGTGATTTCCTGATTAGGGTCTTTGTAGTGCTTGTGGAAATTATGTAGTTTTAACCCTGTGAAGCCAGATATATGAAGTAATCAGAATATATTTATTTATTTTAGATATATATTTATATTTCATTTTTAAAAATATATTTTATCTTTTATTTTTAACCTTTTATACAAAAAACCCAAAAAAACTGAATAATTGCGTACATGGTTTTGTTTAGTATCATATTAAATTCATAAGGCTTTTGTGGCCCATATAGTACGATAGAGTATGATGTACAGTATATGACAAAAGGCATGTATTGAGTTGTGTACAACAGGATTTTCAGCGAAGGTTTAATCATGTTGTTAATTTAGAGAGCTTTGCATATCAAATCTGATACATTAGGCTCTATAGAGTTAAATGCCCCAAGGTTTCACTTGTTTGTTGTAAGTTGCATTGAATAGAAAAGGATAGGTAGGTACATGTATATTAATCAAAAGAAGACACCATACTGAATTTGAATTAAGCGATCAAAATGATGCTGTGAGGGATAGATTTGCAGACTTTACAAAGGCATGCGCTGTATTAAAGGAACACTCCATTTTTTTTTGGAAATAGGCTCATTTTTCAACTCCTCAAGAGTTAAACAGTTGAGTTACCGTTTTTTTTTAATCCATTCAGCCGATCTCCCGGTCTGGCGGTAGAGTTTCGATATTTTTCCTATTTAAAACTTGACTCTTCTGTAGTTACATTGTGTACTAAGACTGACTGAAAATGAAAAGTTGCGATTTTCTAGGCTGATATGGCTAGAAACTATACTAATAATCAAGGAACTTTGCTGCCGTACCGTGGGTGCAGCAGGCGCAATGATCGGCCTAGAAAATCGCAACTTTTCATTTTTCGTCAGTCTTTGTACACGATGTAACTACCGAAGAGTCAAGTTTTAAATAGGAAAAATATCTAAACTCTTTGGTCATTTTTGAGCGAGATGCTAATGGTCTAATCCGATTCAATGATCTATGCTAAGCTAAGCTAAAAGTGCTACCGCCAGACTCGGAGATCGGCTGAATGGATTCCAATATGGTAAAACTCAACTGTTTAACTCTTGGGGACTTGGAAAATGAGCCTATTTCCAAAAAAAGTGGAGTGTTCCTTTAAGGACTGAGATCATTGGTTCTCAACTCAGGGGGTCAGGATCCACTAGGGGGGCCATATTTCATATGTTATTCACTGCTTAATTGTTTTCTTTTCTTTTGAAGAACCAGGGACTTTTTTTTTTAGACCTCAAAGTCATGTAAATTAATAAATATTAGGCATTTCGATTGACATTTTTAATTGTTATGCCAAGCTTGGGTAAATCTGTATCAATTAAAGTCCTGAAAATTCATTGATTTAAAAACCATGAAATCATAAAGAACTTTCAGCTCTTGCAAAGTCAGGCCTTCAAATTAGAGTCAACAAATTTGCGAACCACTGTCCTGGATCAAAACTCTCAAAAACTCCATATAACACTTAGATTTTTTTTCTTTTCTTTTTGGTCCATTACTAAGTGGATTTTAGTGTGTTGCCAGCTTGCTATGCATTTATATCTGCCATTTAATGTGATCAAGTGAGATCTGATTGTGATCCAAGAAAGCACCATTACAGATGTAAATGGCCTAAGATATCTTGATCCCCAGATATGACTGATATGGTTCCTCTTTCAATGTAGTTTACATAGGTTTTTCTCCTCAACAAGCCTTGTGGTGTGGGGTTTCATTCATGACTGTGACAAACAGTGCACCGAAGTGCAATACTTTTAAGTTCTAATCTATGACCTTGAGTATGATCAATAGTAATTGTAAAGGCATTGTTGTGTTTAAAATTGTAAGACGCAGGGCAAAGAAATGAGGAAAAAAGATCTCAAAGCACGTTTTTTTTTTAAATGGGAAAACTTAACTTGAGCACCACATTTTTAGAACACAAAAGACACAAGTGCAGTGGTCAAAAATGTAATTTTTGCATAATATCAATAAAAGTGAAATGCAAAAAAATATTTCTGTGTGAATGCTCCCTTAGCATTACTATTAGCTTGTCTAATAGTGATCGACTGACACTGGTTTTTCAAATTTCATTTGAAATTTTATTTTGAATGTTCTGATTGTTTATATACCATATTGCATTACATTATGGCATATGATATGAAGTCTTTAAACTGCTGTATGCTATTTTTTTTGGACTACTAAAAGGTGAAAATAAAAGTTCACATACTTGTTTCTCTGAAAAACAATCCTAGCAGCCAGTTATTCTACTTTAAAATGTGTGTTCGGTGTTGGAATGCCTGTTTTTGTTTGTGGACTGTGTGATTCTACCCACTGCCATTGTACCCAATAGTATTTCGACACCCTGGGTTGCCAGTTGGTGAAAAACACAGCGATCACAGATTCTACCTGACCTAAAGAACCTTGGCATCCATCTATAAAGCTCTGTGACCAGAAGCATATTAAAACGTGGCTAAAACAAATCACCGTCGTCTTCCGTTGTCAATTGTGCTCATTCCTGTTGCGTGTTCTCAATCTGGCAACCCATGTGCGGAAGTGTGAGGAAAAAGCTTTCTTCAGTGTTGTGGATTTGAATCACAGTTCCCACAATACCACTAGCTCTCAATATTACATACGGCACCTTTAAATTGTATGAAGGGTAAATAATTTTAAGTAAATATTGTGAGTTCATTTTGAAATATCTAAAACCGATAATGTTCCAATAGGTGGAACACAAGGGAATCAAGATAACTGTGGCTTCGATGCCATTTATAATTTTCATGTTATGGCCAATGACCAATATCAAAAATGCCTACTGTTTTAATACTGAAAATCATTTTTTGTTGCAAATATAACTGTCAAAATCAGCCAATCAGCATACAGCATCACATCTGTAGTAATATTAATAAGGGTGGACCAATGAAGGTTGTTAATGTTTATCTTTTCCCTTTGACTTTTAGGAGAAATAGAAGAGGAGATGGAGAACCCCGAAATGGTGGATCTCCCAGAGAAACAGAAGCATCAGCTGAGACACAGAGAGCTCTTCCTCTCCAGACAGCTGGAGTCTCTGCCCGCGACACACATCAGGTAACCTACAAAAAGCTTGGTCGATATTGTGCTGTGTTCTCTCTAGCAGCCGATTGGCCTCGCTCTCATTAGCGTCTGCGTGAGTCACACATCTCACACACATACCGGCTCCCTTCAGTCTTTTCATGTTCTGGCCTAATGGAATCCCCAGCACAGGAGAGTATTAACCTCTCGTTCATTCACGCAGCTCTCCATCTCGATTTTGCTCAAGTCATCTCTACATGTGAATAGAACCATTTAATGAGGATCATGCCCACTTTTATTTTGGAAGTTGCAATGAAATCGATGTTCTCAGGAAAGCGGCCATTCAGCATAGGCTGCCCTTTTAAATCCCCACATCCGCTCGTGTCCTACTTACAAACCTGAGGTGCTGGCCAGGTCACGTCTGATGCATGTATATATTCTTTTGAGTTTGTGGAGAAAGTCGAACTCAAGGGTGGAGTGAGCTTGACCTTTCTGGATGAACATGTTCTTCACTGTTGTTTGGTGATGGACGGTGGACGGCCAGCATCGACTCTCTCAGGGGTTGAAGCAAATTCATCAAGTGATTAGAATTTTCCTTCTGTTTTACTCATTTGCAGTGACCCAAAAAGATGGACAAGGATTATGTTTGGAAACCTCTTTATTTAAAAATAGAGCTAATAGTCCTTAAATGTTATTAAAATGTAACTGGCATTAAACACAACAACAGAGTTAATAAGTTCAAATTCAGGATTTACTCAAATCTCATGTTAGGGCTTTGGGTACACCGCCAAAAAACATTACTTATTCAGCATTTTTGTTTTGTTTTTGAGGAAAATACTTAATTATACTTAAAACAAGATACACTGAAAAAAATATCAGACAATATTAAGTCTGGTTGTAAGAAAAATAAACTTTAATTCAAAAGGAAAAACGAGTTTAATTTATAAACTTAACTAAATTTTCAAGATAAGACTTAACAGCTACTGTCATTTTTACTGATGTAAATTGATCTTGTTTTAAGGATATTTAGAAATATTGAAACATATTTTTGCAGTGTAGCATTTTTAAAGCTGTTTTTTTTGGCCATTTTGCCACAATTTATATTGATATACTGGAAAGAGGCCAGGATGTACAATTTTCATATACGCCAGCTTTAATGTCCTGTGTAACTTTGTTGGTTTGATGTTTTCTAGCTCTGGGATCTGTCAGGAGTACTAATTCATGCAAACTTAATCAAATAAAATACTAAATGATTGACTTCTAAGAAATTCTAAGCATCGGTTCGTATGTCTTAATATCTTGGGGACCAGGTTTGTTTATTTTTTATTTATACTTTTTTATACAAACTTTATACCTTTGAGAGGTGTACTTTCAAAAAAGAAGACACTATTGTTTTGATTGAAGACAAAACCTTGTCTATGATATTTCACCGTTATTTAAAACAAATTATAAAAAAATAAAATAAATAATTAAATGCAGTTGGCAACAGTTAGACACGCTCCTGTGAATGAATATACCGGTTTATCTACAACCAGCTTGGAAGAATGGTCTGTTTCTGATACTTTTGGTTTCTAATATTGAATAAGAGTCCATGGAACAAGTTTTAAAATTCTAAATTGTGTGATACGTTTTTAAATATAACGAAATAACAAATGTCTGACTACGTAGGATTACTTTACTATAATACGGTCATTTCTGAACCACAGCCAAACAGCAAAATTCTGTCCAGCAGTACTGTGATTAAACTATGTGAAGCAATTCAGATCTATTTAATGGCATATGTGATTCGGTCCACCACTAAAACTGTTATGTTGTGTTTTAGGGGGAAATGCTGCGTTACACTTCTGAATGAGACGGAAGCCCTCAAGTCCTATTTAGACAGAGAGGTGAGTGTCACCGCATGCCGAGACGTTTCTACGCAAGTGCAAATGCTTTTGTTTGCATGAATTTGCTTTTCACTCTCTGCATCTCCGTTCACAGAAATGTTTATCTGACGTGTGTGTGAGTGTGTGCGTGTGTGTGTGTATGAGAGCTAGTTTGAGTCCCGATCCAAATGAATAATTCAGTGTGTTGACCCAGTATGTTCCTCCTCATATTTAGTAATGAGGAGACTGGAGACTACCAAGATTCAAGCCGGTCCTCTAATATCTCAAACACTGGCCTTCACCGGTTCATTTGTCTGTGTTTATATTAAAGCCCAGGAACATACTTTATGATTAAGCTTGGTCACCGTATTACAAGCATGCTGTGCTTGGTGTACGTTCTTGTCTTTGATGCAACGATGCACAAAATTAAGCTTAGCATTTGAGTACTTTAATGCAGTATGTTTTTGGCCTGAATTAAGGTGTCTCTTGGTTTTGCAGGATGCCTTTTTCTATTCTCTGGTATACGACCCTCAGCAGAAGACTCTGCTGGCTGATAAGGGAGAGATCAGAGTGGGAAATAAGTACCAGGCTGACATCACTGACCTCCTGAAAGAGGGTAAGACGTCTCTTCGCCTTATTGAGTTAAACATGATCAAAGCTCTGAGCTCTTCAGATGAGACCATTAACACACCACATATTTTTTAATATTTTCTCATCTTTTATTTCTCTTCATCACTTCATCATATTAACGTTAAACAAAAATATCAAGCAGCTCAAGTGTTTTCAACATTGAAAATAATACACAATGTTTCTCGAGTAGTAGCAAATCATCATATTAGAATGATTTCTGAATGATCATGTGACACTGAAGACTGAAGAAATGGATGCTGAAAATTCAGCTTTGCCATCACAGGAATAAATGGTTTTGAAATATATTTTAAAATATTTTTTTTATTACAATATTACTTTGTTTTAATCAAATTGTTGAGCATAAGAGATTTCTTTAATAATAAAAAAAGCTTGATTATCCAATACATTTGATTAGTTATGTATATTTTATAAGAAACATTACTGGAATTTTTAATACAGACTAGTGTACTAGTGTTTTTTTAAGGATTTGTTTTAAATGATAAACTTTATTTCATGGGACACAGACATTTTATTTTTTATTTTTTAAAATGTACTGGTTGCTGATTACTGTTCAGTTACATTGAGTAGGAACCAGAGCTTTCAACTTTACAAATTATTCAGACCATTGAGAAACAAAGCTTGCTTTTCCCAAAAGCATCATAAAAATAATAGAAACCATTGCCACCCATTGCTTTCTAGAAAACACAGCTCAGATCGGTTTAATTAGTTTGCAAATCATTTAGAGCAGTTTGTGTGAACAGAATCAACGGATTCACTGAAAAGATCCAACACAAAGAAAAATCACCCCAATCAATTACAAATAGATGAATATTGTTTCTTATGTTGAGCATAAAAAGATATTTTGCTGGAATGCTGATAATCAAACGGTTGATGGTCCCCATTGACTTAATAGGATTTCTTTCCTACTATGGAAGTCGATTGGGGACCAACAAATGTTTGGTTCTTCAAAATTCTTTTGTGTTTAACATAAGAAAGAAGCTTATACAGGTTTGGAACGACATGAGGGTGAGAAAATGATGACACAATTTCCATTTTTGGTTGAACTGTTCCTTTAATGATGGACAAAATCAAGTCCCGCCCTAGATTTTTTTCTCATTCAAGAGGCTGCTTCACTCAGATATAGTACTGTATGTCACAATAGAGGAAAAAAGAATATTGCAATTTAATGCCCAATGGGAATCATCTCAAAATGCTAGATAGAACCCAATTAAACATCCCGGTCATTATATTGGTCGCCCAGTAATGCTGCTTACACTAATTGTAAGAACTAAATTAAGTTTGCATTAGATGAAAGATGGCTTCAGCAAGAAAGTGAAACAAGAGTCTCATTCTAAAGCAGTGTCCTGTAGTGAATGTGATCTGTGGGTGTTGGTTTGTCAGGAGAGGATGATGGTCGGGAGCTGGAAAAACTGGAGGAGAAGGTGTGGGATCCAAGCCACCCCCTCACCGAGAAACAGATCGACCAGTTCCTCGTCGTGGCTCGGTAAGATTCTGCAGCGTGAACAAATTGGCTGTTTTTTTTCTTGAACAGAACATTGAGTTTTAAAGACGATAAACAACAACAAACCTCAGCTGTGAAATTCTGAAGATGCCTCCCAAATATCTTTTTTTTTTTTTTTTTTTTTTAACCACTCTATACCCTGTTATTTCAAACTGCATATTTTGCTCGCTCTCACTCACTCACTCATTCTCTTTCACATTTTTTCCCTCGCTTTCTCAAACTTCCCCAACCCCCCTCCCCTGCAGATCTGTGGGTACGTTTGCGCGGGCTCTAGACTGCAGCAGTTCAGTTCGGCAGCCCAGTCTGCACATGAGCGCTGCGGCAGCCTCCAGAGACATCACACTGGTACGGCACATCTCACATTCTCACACTCTCGCACACGCCACACGCTGCTGGAAGAATTCACACTTTAGTTAAGCTCAGCAGGTTCATAGTAATTAATGGCAGATATTTACAGAAAAAAAACCAACTCAAACCTTTTTGGATCATTTGTTCAATTCTGACTGGTTATAAATGCTAATGTTACAGTATTTTATATATATATATATATATATATATATATACATATATACATATATATGTATATGTGTATGTGTATGTAGCCAGATAATATGAATTATTATATTATATTAATCCTGTCATAAAAGAGGCATAGTAAATTACAGTCTAGCTAATACAATACATAATACCGAACGTCCCAGTGATGCTTTTTCATCATGATATTATTTTAATCTTTTTTTTTTTTTTTTTTGTATGCTCCTCTATTCAAATCTCATCTTGTTACCTTTGTTGTTGCATGTTATTTAGCTTTTGCCTGATAACCTTGTCTGAAAGAGAATATAGGCTGCAAATTTTAACAGAAGCAATTACTATCAGATAACAGTACTTGGAGAAGCAAGATATGCATGAAACAAATCCAGTTTTAGTTAATGTAAATTATGACTTTTTTAGGATGACATTACACTCAATCATATTGCAGTCAAAATTCAAATGCATTATAAATTCAGTTTGTATCCATGAACTAGCGCAGAGAGTGAAAGGCTATTTAAACGAACATCTTGTGTATTACATAAAAAAGGAACCAGCTCTCATGTTCCTTTCTTTTAGAAATGGAAAATAAACCTTTTGTCTTTTGTTGTGTAAGTACAGATGTGCTTATATCAAAAGTCAATTTAAGATTTAGAGATATCAAAAGCATCTACTCAGTTTGTAATAGTTTATTTAAAGTCAAAATTGTATTAAACAACCCAGACTGAATAATTACACGACTAATTATTTTGAAGTTCATTCAACATTTTTAAATGTTGTTAAGAGTCTAAATGTTATTTAATTGACACATTCAAGGAAAAAACGTGTAATGAAGTATACAAATACATTATAATGGATTGTTTTATTAATTAAATGTATAGTTATTTCAAGCAAAGTCTACTTTAAAATTAGCATTTTTGGTTTCGGCGTCAGTCTCAGTGTTTCCATTTTGGTAAAGTGTGCCAAAGTTCACCAAAAATAATGATAAAAACAAGAACTGGTACATGTAGCTTTCATAAATGCCATTGGTCAGTCAAACTCACGCCATTGGTTGAGTCAGTGTTTCTGTCAGGATGCTCTAACTCATAATTTTAGTGGCAAAATGTGATTAGAATTTAAAGTGCACAGTGATCATAATCATCTCAAATAATCACAATTACATCAAATAATCTCCACCAGGCGATTATGTAATAATTGCGACAGGCCTATTGCTAGCTCTATGTTCAGTTTTAGCTTATAGGCTGTACGAGAAGAACATCAGAGCACGGTTTTTACTCTCCAGCCACCCAACTCTGCCCGTTGTGTACAAAACATGAAGGAAAGATGCCAGAGGGCAACATCCCCATGCATAAACATACACACTCTCATGCTGCCCACACAGTTCCTCTTCATCTAGTGTCAGTGTTGTGTTGTTCCCAGGATTGAGCAATTCAGATTTTCTGCTGAAAACAATGGGGTGTTTGGTGATGAATCTTGGATTTGAGCCATCATTTTTTGATTTATTTCAAAATAATTTTTTTCAGTTTCACGCCATGGACACGTTGCATAAGAACGGCTACGACATGACGCGGGCCATCGCGGCGCTGGTACCCCAGGGCGGGCCGGTGCTCTGCCGGGATGAAATGGAGGAATGGAGCGCATCTGAAGCCAACCTGTTTGAGGAAGCGCTCGAGAAATACGGCAAGGACTTCACTGACATCCAACAAGACTTTGTAAGTTTGTGTTTACGCAAGCAGAAGGGTGATCAGACTGAATTTCTTCAGTTTGTACTACAGCATAGCGTGGCTTTGAAAAGATTTGAACAGCATATGCTAAGGTAATTGTGGCAGTAATGACTGATAAACTGCCTTTGTTCAGGGGACAGCGAGTGTGCCAAGTGTGCGTTAAACTCTGCCATCTGGTGGTCGATGGGTGTATGTGCAGCATTGAGTGTTTCGGCTCTGGGTTTCTATCATAAATCTCTGCTCTATTTAGAGAAACAGGGAGGAGCCAGGCATGGAAAATGGGCACACCCTAAAGAAGTCAACCAGCTTATTCAGGGACACAAAGGATGGGAAATGAAACTGTATTTCTGTTTGCCATCATGAACAAATTTGCTCTAAAAAGATTCTTGTCACCAAAAATGAAAACTGTCACCATTTATGTCTCACTCATGGATGATGCTTTTTTTAATCCACTCGATTTCCTTCTGTGGAACAAAACAATTCAAATGTTTAAGAATTTTCATGCAAAAACACTTGTCAAAAAGTGACAAAAACACACCAAAAAAGCTCCATAAAGAGTCCATATGACTATTTCAAATCTTCGGAAACCATATGAAAACTATGTATGAAACAGACCAAAATTTTAATTATTATTCACTCATAATCTACACCTGTAGTAAGCTGCAACTCAAGAGCCGCTTCAGCTGCATCGGTCAGTGATTTGAACAATTTTATTGTGTGAGACTTGTTCACTGATCCGTTTCTCAAGTTCAACTTAATGATCTGACTCTGTGATCTAGTCACAGTGGTTCCGAGTTAAAAGGTTTTAAAATGTCATTCCAAACATAGACTTTTGTTCATCTTCAGAACACAAATGAAGATACTTTTTAAATATTCTCTCTTCTTTGTTGTCCATTACACACACTCATATATATATATATATATGGATGTTCAGTGGAGCAACAGAAATCTCTCAGATCGAAAATATCTTCATTTGTGTTTCAAAGATAGCAAGTCCTATGAATTTGGAAAGACATGAGGAAAATTTAATTATGACAATTTTCAGTCGTAACCTACCCATTTTAAATACAGGGTTAAACATATTTAACAGCCATTTTGTTTATGATTTTAGTAAAGTATTCATTCCAAATGATCTTTTATTTTCCTGTTCCAGCTTCCTTGGAAGTCTCTGACCAGCATCATTGAGTATTACTACATGTGGAAGACCACAGACAGATACGTTCAGCAGGTAATCCAACACTGCTGTCTCAAGTCTCTGTGTACAGGTAGAAAACCTAGATAGTTTTCACATTGAGACTAACTGGATCTTGTTTCATACAGAAACGATTAAAAGCAGCTGAGGCTGAGAGCAAGTTAAAGCAGGTTTATATCCCAAACTAGTGAGTATTTCAACAGGTCGAAGTTCAACCCTGGATTTTGCATTTCACCATAAGCTTTGAGTGATTGCACTTTGACCAGATGAAATCCAGTAACCGTCATGGCCTTTTTTTCTACAGTAACAAGCCCAACCCTAACCAGTTGAGCGTGAACAGTGTGAAGCCAGGGCTCGTGAATGGAGCAGGGGTGCTTCCAGGAGCACCAGGCCAGCCCGTCGGATTGGGCAGAGCATGCGAGAGCTGTTACAGTGAGTATTTGAAATGCTCTCACGTACTTTGAATGTTAAAGGTTACATTAAACTGATAGGACAAAGTAAGGACAAAGTATTTGTACAGATAAGTCATGTTAGTCAAGATTTCTCCCATCAAAAAGAGTTGTCATATAATTTTCCCTGACATAGAATTAAAGGGATAGTTCACAAATAAATAAAAATTCTGTCATTAATTACTCACCCTCATGTAGTTCCAAACCTGTAAGACCTTCGTTCATCTTCAGAACACAAATTGAGATATTTTTGATGAAATCCGAGAGCTTTCTGACCCTGCATAGACAGCAACGCAACTACCACGTTCAGGACCCAGAAAGGTATTAAGGAAGGGTACGTTCTCAACAGAAAAGTTTTCCTTTACCGTTTTTCACATGCAGACAACAACATTGTCAAATCGATCCCATTCACACAGATTTGCAATAAAGATTTAAAATGCTGTATTATGCATGCCAGGCCAGTATTTGACGATGCCACTTTGTAAAGAAATATTACACAAGCATATAATATACATGCAATCAATATCACTGTTTTCATAAATTTGCGTTTTTGTAGTTAAATCGGTATTGGTTTCAAAAACTTGCTCTTGGACACCCGTTTTCAAAAGTTTGCATTTTCAGACGCACTAAATGCCTTTGTCATGTAAGTGAACGGCCAACATGCTTAAAAAGTTTTCCATTTTTAATTGAAAACTGTGTTGTGTAAATGCCCCTTAAACTAAAACTGTTAAAATTTGTTTTCCGTAAGTTTAATAAAGCTCAAATAGAAATAAAATCAATTTAATTTGAAAATAACATTTGAAATGATGCCTTAGCAACTAAATAAAATGCATTAATAAAAATAGTTAAATAGAAATATTGGGGAAAAAACAATAATGATGACAAAAGCACAGAACAAAATATTAATTTAAACTAAAATTAAAGGTGCAATAGGAGATCTCGGAAAATGCTAACTTTAGCCTGATAGCACTGAAAGCAAACATCCCACCCTCCCAGCAATCGCCGTCCAAAGCCACACCCCCTGAACGCACATACGCACAAAGAGCACAATACCAGAGACAACATTAAACTACCACAATAGGCTACATCAACAGTTTCCAATTACAGTCCTCGCGCCCTCCCTGCTCTGCACATTTCATATGTGTATCTTATCACGTCCGACGGTTGTTCTGTTCGACCGGAAGTCATAAGTGCCCCTCGAAGTGGACATCGCCAGATATTCCACCATGATTCCAGTTCAAAGCACGCGATCCATACAAAGGGCATTAAAGTGTGCGAGACATGAATTTACATTGTATTTATTTACAGAGGTATATTATGTCACACTTCACTCTTCTCTAGTAAGTTTCGTCTGTGTGTGAAGACGCTGCGCAGTGCAAAGCCGTGAATGAATGTTTTGAAGTGAAATAAACTTCAATGGATTTTCTCTGCTCAGGGAGTAGGGAGCATGTCAATCGGACCACAGTTCATGCACGTAGCTCTCTCATCTAACGAGCTGGTTATCTGAATCAGGTGTGTTAACTAAGCGCGAGACATGCAAAATATGCAGAGCGGGGGGCGTGAGGACTGGAATTGGGAACCGCTGGGCTACATCATGTGTGATTCACCGGCGAGAAAACTTAATAGCACAGTTAGTAAAAGTACTACAAAACCAGGAAGGAAGATTGGGTTGTTGATATTTGCCTGCCATTCTCCTCTGAGTGCTCAGCGTGCATGATGACGTATCCTGTCTGCGCGAACAGGGTGCGCAGAGGTATGCAAATACATACGTTGACAGTCAGGTAGGCAAGACATTTAAAATGCTCGGACCGAGCATTTTGATTGGACGAACATTTCTTGGCCCTACACCTTCCACATAATATATAAATACATTTAGACCACTTCACTTAATGATTGCTATCAGGATGTGAAGAGACTTTCAACCAGAATAACAAAAAATGTTTCTGAAGACAGTCACCTATGGCACCTTTAAAATAAAAGCTACAAATCAAGAAGCTAATTCAAAATATTACTAAATACAAATAGAAATAATACTATAGTAACACATGTAAATGAAATCTGCTATGATTGATTAACCTCTTGAAATAATTGCACATTAAATAAGCAAGTAATAATGTCCCAACCAGTACAAGCTGAATGCAGTAAAGTAGCTGAGCACTGATTTGATTATTTATTTAAAAAAAGAGAGGATAAATCCAGTTTTCTATTATATGTCAGCTTTAATATTATTTCAGGTTAAAGGTTAAACTACAGCAAGTAGAGCAGAGTGGAGTTGGAAGGAGCTTTATGTGTTTTGTTTGTGTGTAGCCACTAGCTCGTATCAGTGGTACTCATGGGGGCCGCTCAACATGCAGTGCCGACTGTGTGCCTCCTGCTGGACTTACTGGAAAAAGTACGGAGGTCTGAGGATGCCAACCAGACTGGATGGAGAGAGGCCCGGACCCAACCGCAACATGGTGGGTGTAAAGTGGATTCTCTCCAAACATGCTCCATGGGGCTCCGAGTCAATTCTTGACATGAAATTCTTGCTCTCTCCCCCCAGTCGTTTTATTTAGTCTGTTTTTTCTTGTGCTGTGCAATTCTGTTTTATTATGCCTCTTTGTGACTGTTAAATGAATGCCCTGAATGAGCGAAACTTTCTTTCATTTATGTTTAAAACATTATTCATGGACTTTTAACAGAATTAAAATGCAATATTTAGATTTCGCTGTCACCAAGGACTCGACTTTCATCTCGCTGTCTGTGTTCAGAGTCCTCACGGTCTGCCCATGAGACACAGCGGAAGCCCAAAGTTTGCTGTTAAGACCAGACAGGCTTTCTACCTGCACACGTCTCAGCTGACGAAAGCTGCTCGCCGCGTCTGCCAGGACCTGTTGAGATCCAGATATTTGGCCAGACACCCGTACACACCTGTCAACACTACCACTATCAAAGCAGAGTGTGAGTATCTGCTGTGAGACATGAACGTTGTATTTCAAGTTTGAATTTCTCTGATGGTATTTCTTATTGTGGAATTTACTTATGAATCATGGGCTGTTTTTCAAACATTTCATTTGATTTTTTAATTAATGAATGAATTAATGAATGGAAATGGAAAAATTAGTTTAAAACACATGTACCAATTTATTTGAAAATTAACTTTTTTGTATTTTTGTTTATTTCATATAGTAATAAATAACAAAAAACCTTTAATACTATTTAAATAAAAGTTTATATTTAAAGGCTCAAAAATGTTATGTGATGTAATCATCAAGTAAAGAGTAAAACTAATTTCTTTTTAAATTTGAAATATTTATTTATTTCAAGGCAATTTTTTTAAATTTACAATCTAATTTAGTTGGGAGTTTGTTTCATCTGCCATTTGACATTTCACAACGTGAACTTCATTTTACAACCTTAACCTGTCACAAAAAGATAAATAAACATTAAATCAAATATTTTATATTTGATATTTTAAGATATCGATCCTTAAAATATAAGATATTGATATTAAAATAAGATATTAAAATAAGATATTGATCCTTAAAATACTGTCACAGTCTTGAGAATCTACAGGGATCCTCGTCATTATACAGGGATACAGGATACAGATAATAATATCTTATTTTTTTCCCTGCATGTTTCTGTATATTGGTTATACCACAGGACTGATTTGATAGACACATGTTTTTATTACATTTTTTAAATTAATAATAATTTTCCAATATTAATACATTTTAAATCTCCTCCACTGTTTCTTTTTTTTTTTTTTTTATAAATTCTGGTAACAGTTTACAATAAGGTTCCATTAGTTAACCACATTAGTTAACAATCTTAGGCTACTATTGGAGCTGCCCGTTTCAAATGATTATTTAACTGCAAGCAAACTATGCAAAAGCGGCAGTCCTTCCGGTGCACTCAGTGTCCGAATTCACTCAGTTTTCATTCACTCCTTCAAGTGAGCTGTATGAGTGGACTAATGTAGAGAATAGTGAATGAGGGTATAGGGGGCGATTTCGGATACAGCCAGGCTTTTTGTCTTTTTGTACCACCCTGAATCGCCTGAATGAATATACATATTCATAAAATAAATAAGCTGTATTTATTTTGCATTTTTATTTCTTAATTAAAAAGAGAGTTGTGTCATTGACCCTGTACTGAATTATCACGGTAATTTGAACCTAATTAGAATACATAATTTTAATGGAGTTTCTTTTTGACATATTTCAGGTGCGGTTAGGTTGCCAGATATGTCCAAACAGCCTCCGTCTCTAAAGCAGACAGTAAGGAAGCCTTTAGAGTCAGTGGTTAGATATCTGGGTGAGTGAAGCTGCCTTTCCTTCAAAATCTTTTTTTCAGATTTTCACGCAAACTCATTTTAATCATGTCTTTTCAAACTAGAGGTCCACCCCTGCCCACCCAAATCAGATCCTCCACGAGGAGCCACCATTTCCATGGGCAGCCTGACGCCCATCAAATCCTCGCCCATCCTCAACAACGGCTCCCCAACCATCCTGGGCAAACGCAGCTACGAGCAGCACAACGGTTTGGATGGTAAGCTATCATCGGGTTTCTGTGCTGCCCACACAACACACTCTCTTCCTACTCTTCTTGCGAGGTCTCATTCACTTGTCTTAAACTCTCCCACTTGTATCTTCACCAACCCCCATACAGGAAAATACACACACACACTACTTTTATCTCTGAATGGCTTTCAGGGTTGTCATGGTAACGGATCAGCAGTGACTCACATGGATCATTAGTCCTGCGGGAGATCAGACCCCAAAACACAGACTAAAGGCACCGTAACCGTCGATTCAAAAGGAGGGCTTCCCGAGCACGTGGCGTGGATGTTAGGAACACTATGAATGCTCCCCTGTCACATTGTGCTTCATTACCCTCTTGTCTCTATGAAGGCTTTGGAGGGAAACCAATGTTCAGCGGTTATATAAATTCCTGATGAGCTTGGCACCATTCTGTCCCAAGCAGCAAATCCTTTTTCTTCACCCCCATGCTGCTTTTTCAGATTGCTTTTACATTTGGGGTCTTAATGCACTTATTGATGTGGTTGTGATAAATGGCACATGCTTGTTTCCATGTTGCTGTCCTCAAACTTGGTCCCCTGTGGTGTGAGCCGCATGCATTATGTAAAGGATGGGGTTAGCAGAAGAGTGCATGTAGTACCTCTTAGAACCAGTAGGGTGACATGAAACGGCTCATGAAACTATAGAATGGACAAGTGTCTGGAGTCTCAGTCAGAGGCGTCATGCCCATTCAAACTGAGGGGGGGATTTTGAATGCAGCTTCCAAAAAACAAAAAATAGCCAAATAATATTTTTTAGGTTTCGTACAATCACACGAGCGTGATTAGAACGTGCAGTGTTGCACAGCATCAGCTGCTAAATTCAAATCTGCATTCGTGCTTTGCCTGGCGCTGAGCCAGAGTCAGCTCAGCGCATTATAACCAATCACACATGATTCTGTTGAGCTTATGAATGCAGTAGCCAATCAGAGGCGTTCAGATGAGTCATCGCTGAAATGCTGGTGTTCTGGTTACTCGCTTGCTGAAGGAATTATTTTCTCTGACGGTTCTCTCATCAGAAACAACAAAGTGCAGATGTGTGTACGAAGTAGGATATTCATTTCACAGTGTAAACGGCTTCAGTGATTTATAAAAAGAGTTTCGAGAGTGCTTAAAATGTTCTTAGCTTTCTTTCTGTACAATGAAAGTATCACAATTAGTAAATTACAATGCTTTTATTAAATTCACATTAAGTACAAAGTCAGTTGTATTAAAAATATTTTAGGGCATGACACCCATATCTGGTACACAAGTAAAAGATGGGGTTTTATGTGTAGTTAACAGATCAAAACCTGGTAAGCTGCTCTGATACGTACTTCCTGCATGGACAGCTATCTTCGAAGGTAGCATCCTTACTGAAATGGAATATCACACTAGAGACTCAACTTGTTTGTATTATATTATATTTATATAAATAAAACATTTTATGTATTTATTTTGACAGTCAGTTGCAAATACCTTTTACCAACATAATGAATTTATCTCTGACAGGTAATATTTAGAAATGCACACCATATTTAATATGCTGTACACAATACATATTTATGTACATGTTATAGCCTCTCTCTCTCTCTCTCTCTCTCTCTCTCTCTCTCTCTCTCTCTCTCTCTCTCTCTCTCTCTCTCTCTATATATATATATATATATATATATATATATATATATATATATATATATATATATATATATATATATATATATATATATATATATATAATTTATTTATTTATAAAAAAAATATATATATATATTTATCTATCTGTTTTCTTTTTATTTATTATATAATTAAAAAATCTGCTATGTGTACTGCATTAGGCTAACTGAGACTTGTCATAGCATTTGCATATCATTGCTCTTTTGTTGATTTTGATTGCTTTGTCCTCATTTGTAAGTCGCTTTTGCTAAAAGCGTCTGTTAAATGACTAAATGTATATGTATAGTTTTAGTGTTTGCAAATGCGCACAATATGTAATGTACAGCAGACAATACAAAATATGTACATACATTATATGTACAGTTGAGGTCAAAAGCTAACATCCCCCTTTCAGAATCTGCAAAATGTGAATTATTTTACCAAAATAAGAGGCATCATACAAAATGCATATTATTGTTTATTTAGTACTGACCTGAATAATATATTTCACATAAAATGTTTACATATAGTCCACAGGAGAAAGTTGAATTTATAAAAAGTACCCCGTTCAAAAGTTCTTAATACTGTGTTCTTACCTGAATGATCCACAGCTGTTTTTTTTTTTTTTTGTTTAGTGATAGTTGTTCATGAGTCCCTTGTTTATGCTGAACAGTTAAACTGCCTGCTATTCTTCAGAAAAATCCTTCAGGTCCCACAAATTCTTTGGTTTTCTAGCTTTTTTGTTTATTTGAACCCTTTCCAACAATGACTAGGATTTTGAGATCCATTTTTCTCACTGAGGACAACTAATGACTCACATGCAACTATTACAGAAGGTTCAAGCGCTCACTGATGCTCCAGAAGGAAAAAAAAACATGCATTATAAGAGCCAGGGGGTGAAAACTTTTGAACAGAATGGAGATGTGTACATTTGACTTTTCCTAAATATCATATTTTTTCATTTAGGGACTGCCCTTCAGAGGCTACAGAAGATACTTACATGTTTCCCAGAAGATAAAATAAGTAAAATTTACCCTGATCTTCAAATTCAAAAAGTTTTCACCCCACGGCTCTTAATGCATGGTTTTTGTATATGTACATTTTTAGGTGTAAATGCATTTTAACAACATGTATAGATGTATTTATATCCTCTCTTTCTCTCTATATGTGTGTCAGGGTCCAAACCCAAAGTTCTGGCTCCTCAGTGGGAAATAATGGCCAAGAGGGTGTCTGAACCAGCCCGAACTCCCTCTGGCCTGCAGGATGAGGTTCATGAGCTGGACTGACCTTTGCTTTGACAACTGACTGCTACACTCTGACCAGATGAGCAGGTACAGCTCTCATGACCATTTCTAATGCATATTTTCTCAACGGGTACATTCTAATAAAATTGAGCTTTTCACAAAAGCCTTCCATCAGATGTAAAATATGTATATACACTACTGTTCAAAAGTGACAGTAAAGGCATTTATAAAGTTACATACGATTTCTGTTTCAAATAAATGCTGTTGTTTCTTTTCCTCTAAGAATCTTGAAAAAAATGTTTCATGGTGTCCACAACCACAGTTTTTTTTAACATTAATAATGATCATTACTATATAATATAAAAAAAATACTCCTAAATATAATTTTAAAAATAAAATAATGTAACCCTTCAAACTAGGGCTGTTAATTAATATCATTTTAATGTATACATTTTGTTTATAACTTTGAATTCTGCAAATAACTTAATTTCAATAAAATGTGATTTATATTGTTTTTAATACTCTAAATCTAATATATTAAAGCAACAATTGGTGTCTTGTGTTGCATTACAAACTCTAAAAGCAGCTCTTTAATGCTCAATTTTCAGGTGACTCGAGAGATTTTTTTTCAGCTCTCGGTGACGGATGGACCTAAGAAAGGATCTGCGGTCAGAAAGCCCTGTCCAGGCGGCCCATTTTTACAGCTGAAGCCATTGAAATGACTGCAAAGCCCTGACGTCTCCATGGGTTAAAACAGCCTGTGGCCAATCGCAGGACTGATCTGATTGTACAGGACTGATTATTATTATTTACCATCGGCTGTTACTTCTGTCATTGTAATTATTATAATTATTACTATTACTGTTCTTTTTTTATCAAGTATAACCATTTTCTTTTTAATGACTTGAGAAAATGTAAGAGTCTTGAATGTTTCTTGAAAGGACTTGCTCCCAAACCATAATGTAAAGGTGGGACGAACTGTCATTTTTGTCTCTTGCGTTGTTTTGTAACATGACAGCTCCGTGCCGACGTGAAGGACTATATGACGTTTCTCTTCGTTTGGATGCTTGTATTCTCCGGTTCTGTTAGTCCGTCCTGCCACAGTGGTTTAAATTTTTCAGAAAGACAACGGAACGTTCTTTTTCTACCTTTTTCACGAGTATTGCAACTGCTCCTATATGTAATTTCTCTTTTGTGAATATGTAAATGAAAACAGGAGGGAGGCGTTATTGTACAGTGGTGCATTTGGGGCCGTTGGTGGTTATCAAAGCTTGTTGTAATGGATTTGCCATGCACAGCGTATTCTTTTGAAATGTCTTTTTGTAAGGAAACCTCCCCAGCTCTCTCCTGCATATACAGAGAGGTGATGGGAACTCTGAAAAGGTACTATCCCATTAATACAATGATGCACCTTCTTAAGAATGAGCTTGTATGGAAGTGTGGTGTTTTAAGTTATTCCTCACGTATGCACGCAGCAAAAAACTGAGTGCTTCAGGCCAGGGATATGTGATACAACCCAGTCTACTCAGCAGTTGGCTTATCAAATATTGATATCTTTAGGCCAACGCAGTGTTTCGCACACTCATCACACATTTTCCTTTATAAAAAAATAAATAAAATTGACAAGGATGTATACAAATACAACAGACTAGTTGTAAACATTTTTGGAAAATATTGAAAAGTAATGTATAACTTGACACTTGCAACCAAAGATACTGAGCTTAGCAGTGTAAAGGATGTATTTTTTGGGGAATGATATTTTTATAGACACGTTTTCATGAACTGCCATCATATCTAAAGCATATAGGTAGAATATAGGCTAATTTCATTCCTTACAAAAAACACATCAATTTGGAGTCACTTGTGGTGGAAAAAAAAGACAACGGATATCAGGCGAACTACATTTTAATGTTTTTCATGTTATTAAAGGGATATTTAAACCAAAAATAAAAAGCTGTCATTTACTCACCCTCATGTTGTTCCAAACCTGTATAATCTGTATTTTTTCTGTGGAATATAAAAGATATTTTAAGAAACATTTCAGTGTTTTTTGTCCATACAATGCAAGTCAATGGCACCAAACGTTTGTTTACCGACATTCTTTAAAATATCCTCCGTTGTTTCACTGAAATAATCAAGTCATACGGGTTTGGTACGACATAAATGATGACAGAAATGTTGATATTTGGGTGAACTGTCCTGTTAAGTGAGGTTATATTTTCTAGAAAAATATAAATATATTTCTAGATAATATTCCTGCAGCCACAGGGTTTTATGTTTATAGCTGTAAGTAAAGTCCAGGATTTTAACATAAGACACCCCGTACATAACGTGTTAAACTTAATCGTGATATTGATATGCACCTGTAATTTTTAATGGATAATTAGTGTTTTATTGTATTACTGCCACATAATCAAGCACTGTCTAGAAGTTTGACATTTGCTGTGCCTTGTGTTTGGTTGCATTCTTCAGCTCGAAGCCCTGGAGCAAATTTGTAAAATTAATAAGTACAAACAACATCCAAACATCAACTGTACCCCCACTGGCTGTATTCTAATCTTACACCCCAGTACTCAATATTTCAATTATGGCTGTGGTTCATTTTTACTATATTAGCATAAAGCATAATGTCATCAGCATGTCATGGGGCTCATATTTAACACAAAAGTGATGTTGATGTTGAAAACATCTGAGCCCTTTTCAGCATTTTTGAAAAAAAGCTGGATAGCAGAAAATTACATGAAATTACACACAATTCCGCTGTTTTATTAATTCTTTAATTTTTATTTCATTTTTGTGTCCCAGTTCAGCCATGATATTCAGCTCATAAAAATATCATTTCGAAAAATATATTTTACATTTTAGCCTACACTGTAAATTATGTAGCCTACAAATTACAACAATACTATAACTCCTTTACATAATTGACTAAAAAGATTTTGCACGTTTTAATAAAATGCTAATAAAACCATGTCAGTTTCAGATGTTTTGAATTGCCATAAAAGTCGTTCCGCTATTGCCGTTTTACAGTCGCATCTTTTGATCACTCAGTTCTCGGCTCATTGAGAATCAAATCAAGCATGCTCGAAGGAGTCGACTCTTGATTCAGTTTAGCCAATGAACGGTAGCAGCTCAGAGTCAGACCGGGGGTGCGTTTCCCAAAAGCATCGTTAGCTAAGTCGCAAGTTCTATTGAACTCTTGGTAACGACGAAACTTTCGACCATAGTTAATTCTGGTGATCGAATCTTTTAAAGACAAGTTTTGTGAACCGATTCAATTCACAAAGATCCGACTCAAAAGAATGATTCGATGCCGAATCGTATGTCGGTACTAGGTAGGCAGCTCGCTGTGTTTTGAAACGCAGCCGGTGTCTGAGCATGTGCTGTTACTGCTGCAGTGGAGTAGAATATGTCAGTCATCACCGGACAGCGGCGAGAGGACAGAGAGAGCCGGCTACAGATCTACTCTGAGGGGCAACCGGTGCAACGATTTTCTGTTTAACACCAAAATGAGGCCCGGCTCTAACGTTACATCTACAGCAGCGGAAGAATAATAAGGTAAGTCTCGCCGGCTTTTAGGATGTTTTATTGGACCCAGTCGAGTTTCCTGCATGGGTTATCCCACAATTTACACGAGCTCGAGTCAGAGTAAACCGGTGCACCTCTCTGACTGTTTACTCGCCCGCCAGCTCGCTGTTTTACGGACAGTTATCTCCCAAATATGCGAACGAGGAAGTCAACGCTGCAGTCTCCATCGCGCATTTGATCCTAAACGCGTTAATTTGCGCTCAAATCTGTAATTACGAAGGAACTTGCTTAAGTTTGACCATTTGCAATGTTGCATCTGTCTATATCGTTTCTGTGTTGTCCGATACAAAGACGACAGGAAACTTTATTTAACGACCGTCCTGCTATAAATCGCACTGTTAGACGGTGTGCAGTTGTGTCTGCGCAGGCGACGCAGCGCTGCAGTGGTCGGTTGTCATGGAGGCCTGCGCTGCGCATCCGACCGGAGCAGCTCTCACGACTGCGGTATATTCAGTCTCAGACGAAAAACCCTCATATTTACATAGCCCAAACAATTTGTATTATTATGAACTTGTCAGGTGATAAATCAATTATATTTGACGACACTTCAGAAACAGACAGTATTTTGAGTTCAAATTCTTCACACGTATTGGGTCACTGTCTATAAACAGACCTTTGGCACTGGCTTCTCACTTCTTCCATCTCAGTCACCCAGTATACAATCAGGTTAAGCGTATATAAACACGACACGTGCCCTTTAAGAGGTCGTTCCGGGATAGAATTACTTTGGATGGGTCAATATTTACTATGCTGACTCTGTCCTCATATTTCATACCGCTAAGCTGAAGCCTCACTTACATCAGCAGCATCAGATCAAAGACACTCAAAGCTTACTTGATTAAAACTGGGGATTTGGTATTTAGTGTGGCAGATCAGCTCCACTGCACTCCACACAGATTCACTTGCCCACATCTCAGTCTTGCTTCTCAAAATAAGACGTGTAATTATGTTAAATGTCGGTTTGTCATTACTTTATTCTTCAAAGATGGCTTGCCATGTCAGTCTTTTTTAACATCACTGTGGCTTGGTGCTGTCATGTGACTAACCCTCTCTATTAAGGCTCAGAAGTTGTTAATCTCTTGGCGCTGACCCGTATGTTAGCAGTCTGGAGGGTCTGGGACATACTTGTGGTCCTTTCGGGGAAACAAACTGAAAGGATAAGCTCTTGGGCTGCTTCATAATCACTTGAAGTAAAAAGTATATAAGAGGACTGACTGCAGAGCGGGACTGGGTGGTCCTGATCCACCTAATCATGAGCTTGGCCCACCGTATTTTAAAGACCATATTAATCTACCGTGATATCGGTAGCACTCCGTGTTATTTTAGAATTACTTATATAGCCTACTTATTATAGTATTTATTATAATTTTTTATATTTTCAGTTTTAATTTTAGTAGTTTTAGTTTTTGTACCGTCTATTTTTATTTTAGTTTTTAGCAAATTAATTAAGCTTAAATTTATTTTATTTCAGTTAGTTGCCAATTCTGCATTTCTAATGTATACTTTTTTTTTTTTAAATGTAACTTTTCCATTTGATTTTTATTTTATTTTATTTTAATGTTTTTTTTTTTTCAAATTATGAGAACTATTTTTAATAGTTTTAGTTCACAATAACAATACTGGTAGCACTACAGTTCTTCAGAAATCAGAAAATATTTAAGACAAAATTATTGTATTTAATTATTGTATAAATTTTCTGCATTTGTTAATAAATATAAGCATTTAATGTTGACAAATTCACTTGAAAAACACACATAAATTAACCAATAATTATGTGACTGTTATTATTTAGCCAATCCTTATTACTAACAGCTTTCAGCTACTGTTTTGCATTTTTCTTCATTTGTGTCTCATTAACGCTGATGAGTGAAACTCAGGATGAATTGTCCGTCAATTTAATGAAACTGGTTCTGCCTCGGTCATGAAACATGATCATCCTTTAACAGCCCTGAGAAGGCTTATCAGCACTTCTTGTACCTGATGAGAAGAATGAACGCTGTGTGCTGACTGGAGCCAAGGTGATGTCTTGAGTAACTGAGCTGTGTGCGCTATTGATCCATTGCCATTATTTTTGTGCAGAGTGGAGTGAACTCATGGCAAGAGACCAGAGCTCTCATCAGTCACCTCTAGAAATAGCGTTAATAAGAATGCATCGGAGCTGCTCATTCCAGTGCGTTAAAGGAGGATGTTATAGTAAATTGTCCCTGCCATTGATGTGCCTTTCGTTCTCTTAGCAAGGTGTGTGCTTGATATTGACAATAAAAGGACAGAGTGAAAAAAAACTAAAAACACAACTACTTGGATAGTGTAGCCTTTATTATTTCTGAAATTCCCATAGTACTCAAATAGGTACTTAAAGGGACAGTTCACCAAAAAACATGGAACACAAAAGGAGATATTTCGTACAATGTTCAAGCTGCTCATCTATATGGTGGAAACAACATCCAAGCTCCAAAAAATGCAATATAAAAATAGTCCATGCACTGTCATTGTGTGCTTCTTAAGTGAATTAGTATTATTTATATACTATTGTAGTGTTTTTATTAATATTTTAGCTTTTATTTTCAGTTCACAATTTTGTGATTTTTATTAATTAATTTATTTGTATATTTATTTCTGTATAGCTTTATATTGACTTATTTCAGTACTTCTACTTTCAATAACCAGAAATATTTTTTTGAATCGTTTTAGTTAACAGCAACAACACTAAAATAAATGAGTACAAGTTAAGCTTAATCAACAGCTCTTGTGGCGTGATGTTGATTACCACAAAAAATAGTTTTCCCCTGTTTCTTAAAAAAAAAAAAAAAATCTGGGTTGCATGACACACTTATGGAAGTAAATGGGGTCAATCTGTAAATGTAAAAATAATATTGTTAATGTTTTAATAGTGTAGCGACAATATATAAACAATATGAATGTAAAAATGTGATTTTAATGTAAACAACTCACTAGCCTTCTCTTTTTAAAGTTATATTCAATTTTACAATAGACTAATAATAGACAAATTCTTCAACCAATTCCTCTTTTTATTTGCACATAACACAGGGATTCCCTGACGGTTAGACAGAAACAATTCTTATCATCCAATGTCACATAAACCAGCCATTCTGCTTTGATGCTGCTCTGTGCAGCTGAGCTTGCGTGTCTGTGTGGTATAGTGATGACCAGGCTGTCAGCAGAGACTGGTCTGTTCAGGTTGCTGAGAAGGTCAATAGAGGTTTGACAGGAGGGGATCAATAGCAATGCTGACTGCAAGGCCAGTACACGGGTAACATGTAAACACTGTACCATGCATCGGGCTCCGTACCAGACAACTCTTAATGCAAGGTTGTCCGAATGACTGAGCACTTGTGTCTTCTATTGTGGCTCAAGAGCTGTGTCTTATCTCAATGCATAGATAAATATTTAATAATGGCCTTTCCATTAGAGTGCAGAATATCAGCTTTTTAGCAATGTGTGCTACACTCTCATGGAGTTACGCTGATAAAACCTTTGGAGTTTCCAAGTATGAAATGCAATTTTTATCGAGTGTTATTTATAACACCTAAAATCTCTCACTATCTCTCTTTTTTTTTTTTAAATGAACAATAGACAAAACAATGTCTATTAAAACAGTATTGCTTAAATGGCACAAAAAAGTAATAACAGTTATGTAATCAGCAATGGAAACAGTAAGATACATGATTAATCAAAAGTGACACTGAATACTTTTACATTGTTGCAAAATCGGTTTCAAATAAATGCTATTCTTTCTTTATAACTTTATATTCATCAAAGCATCCTGAAAAATAAATGCATCATACTATCTGAAATCATAATCAGGACAACTGTTTTCAACATAATAAGAAATGTTATTTAAGCAGAATATCGGTATATTAGAATGAATTCTGAAAGATCACGTGACACCGAAGACGTGAGTAATGATGCTGGAAATTCAGCTTTGCCATCACAGGAATAAAATACATTTTAAAAAATAATTAAATATTTAGAAAAAAACATAAAATATGAAAACAGTTTGTTTAAATTGTAACAAAGAAGTAAATTGTAATCATATTTCATATGTGTTCACTGTATTTATGATCAAATAAATTAGCCTTTGTAACTATAAGATACTTACAAACAGAATTTTTTTTGTATATATATATATGTATTAGTGCTGTCAAACGATTTTGTTTGCATGTGTGTGTGTGCTGTATTTATTATGTATTTATAAATACACTCACATGCATGCATATATTTCAGAAAAATGTTATGTAATGTTTATATATTAAATATATTGATTTAGAATATAAATATAGACATGTAAATACATGTAAATATTTTCAAAATATATACTGTATGTCAATGTTCCCTCTAATGTTTTTTCTCGTTGAGCAAAACTTTTCTTTATTGGGCGGATATTTCAGACACCTGAGCAAAAATATTCTTTATACCAGACCTGTAAAGTGCACACACAAAGTATGACACTTTTAACTTTAATTTTCTATTTATATTTGAATTCACCCTTGATGTAACTAAATGTACATTTTAGGTTACCTGAGAGAACATAGGGATTAAAGCAAAAAACAAATAATAAATCCTGAGCCTGAACTTTTTTCTGGGGCCGGGGGGGATGGGGCAGCACATGCAAAGCATGCAATGACTGTGGCAACTTTAACATTTGAAAGCATACTATGGCAAAGTTATTGCTTTCCTTATTCAAACAGATTTTTTTTCATGACCTGAAGAATGAAGAATGAAGTGGACCTGAAGAATGAAAGCTATATCATACACTATATGATGGCTTACTTGGCAGTATGTCACTTCACACTTGGAAAATTAGGATCTTATATCACCACTTATCGACACTAGGTGTGTGACAATACACTTAGCTCATGGGATGAGACAAAATATAGACACTTGGTTGAAGTCCAGTGTGAAATTTCTGAAGTCAGTGATGATTTGGGGTGCTGTGACGTCTGTTGGTGTTGGTCCATTGTGTTTTATCAAGTCCAAAGTCAATGCAGCCGTCTACCAGGAGATTTTGAAGCACTTTATGCTTCCATCTGCTGACAAGCTTTATGGAAATGCTGATTTCCTTTTCCAGCAGGACTTTAGCACCTGCCCACAGTGCCAAAACCACTTCCAAGTGTTTTGCTTACCATGATATTACTGTGCTTGATTGGCCAGCCAACATGCCTGACCTGAATCCCATATGGAATCTATGGGATATTTTAAAGAGAAAGATGAGAAACAGTCGATCCAACATTACAGACGAGCTGAAGGCTCAACAATGACTCAGCAGTGCCACAGGCTGATAGCTTCCATGCCACACCTCACTGATGCTGGAGTTTGTGCTAAAGGAGCCCCGACCAAGTATTGAGTGCAGAAATGAACATACTTTAAAGAACTTGAACATTTCTGTTTTGCAAATCCTTTTTTGATTGATCTTAGGAAATATTCTAATTAGGGCCGGGACTCGATTAAAAAAATTAATCTAATTAATTAGAGGCTTTGTAATTAATTAATCGAAATTAATCGCATTTTAATCGCATATAAATATTTGACCTGAGAACAGTGAGAAGTAAGTTTTTTTATATGGATTTTTAAATTTCCCATCCACAGGGCCAACCAAAGCGGTCTCATCAGCTTCTTTGTCCATGTTCACTGTGGTTTGTTTTTGGCTGTTTCTCAATATGCGTTCTTCAGCGATCTTGCGTCCTTGTGTTCTCGTTAACCGTCGAAGTTCAGTTCCAATTCTCAAGAACGCAAGTACAGAGGATGCATGAAAGTGCCCGGATATGTTCTTGAAAATGAGGATGAATCGAGTGCAGACTTGAGAGAATCGAGCCGTTAGAAATCCCAGAAAACGCTGTGGGTGGCCGGTTTACGGAAGCCTGTAAGCTTTAAAGTCGCTCTCACAAATACTTAACGGCTCTTCAAGTTGAAAGTAAACATTTATCCTTTTGTTTTGGTTAATTTTAATAAAGTTATAAGACCCGGAGAAAGTCTGCATTTTTATTGGCATATTAAAATGAATCTTAACAGTAAAACATATAACGCTGTAAAATAAAACAATACAATTATATGAAAGTAATATCTATAATAGTATGAAATGTTTTAATAAGTTATGATATGACATTTTGTAATATTTATTGTTCATTGGCCGGTTCTTATGCTGAGACTATGCGGTCAGTTAAGCAGGAATGCAGTAAGTTACATCTCAATTCTCATAAGTGTGCGTTCTGTGTTCTCGCGTCCTTCCGAGTTTGTTCTTCCAAGGAAGCTTGCCAAGACTAGGGCTGGGTATCGTTCAAAAAATTTCGATATCGATACCGATACCTTGAGTTCGATACCGGTTCCTGAACGGTACTTTTTTCGATACCAATTTTATAAAATCAGTTTTAATAAGATTACGATTATCTGAAAAAAATATTTTGTTTTAGCTTGTTGATATTTATACAGACTCAAAGTCTCATCTCCTGAGCCACTGCACAAAGGAACAAAATATATCCAACACAATAAATAAATAAATAATTTTAATAAAGTTCAAATTGTTTTCAGTTTACACATCTGTTAGGCTACGTTTACATTAGTGCGTGTTCATTTTAAAACACATAGCTCAGACAGAATCATCATTTCTAGGTTGTTAAAGACTTCAAGAAATTTTAAATCTTCATCCACTTTCATAAGTGGGTGTTTTATTTTCTTTCACCACATGTTTTATTGTTATTAAATTCTGGTGTAGTATGTCTAATTATTTGAATGCATAAAAACAACTTAGTTTATTTAAATTTATTCTTAAAATAGCCTTATGAAATGTTTTATTTTTCCTCAGAAATTCTGTGTTCTGTATCTGGTTTTCAAATGAAGACATAAAACATTAATTTAATTTCTCTTTAAATTATTGAAAATCAAAGTTTATTTATTTTGGCAAACAAAGGGAGGTTACTATTAAAATTAAAACATGGAATAACTGTTGTGTGATCATTACTAAAAAAAAAAAAGTTTTAATAATTTTAATAGTAGCCTAGTAGTAGCAGTATGTACTGTCTGCTGAACAATATTAATACCGTTAATATTAAAACCGAACTTTTATTTTGACGGGTTGCCTGGAATACCTTTACAGTTCTGTGTGTATATGAGATGAGTTCGTTTTACTCGAATCAAACGGTAAAATGCTCATGAAGTGACTTTCAGAGCAGGTCTGGAGATGTTGTTCATGTCCTCATTTAGAGAGGCGGCAGACGCTGAAATGACCGCGAACGTCACGCGAGCTTCAGTCTGTGTATAATAAACAAACCGCGCGATTTAAAGAGCGGACTGCTCCGTGCGCTTTCGAAACGCTCTCGCGGAGGTCAAACACTGATCAATCTGCACGTCGCCGTTTCTAGTCAAACACAGCTAGTGATGCAGGCTTATTGACTCACTGATGTGATGAGATTAACCCCTTAGGTATCGAAATTTGGTACCGAACGACAAGACGTTTTTCGATACTCGGTGTCGAGGCAATTCAGTCGGTGCCTAAAAAGTATCGAACTCGATACCCAGCCCTAGCCAAGACCGGTCTCCACGAACGCAAGTCCGTTCTGACGCTAGTTGGTGCTCCAGTATAATCGGTCCGTCGAAACTCATCCAGTGAGAAACGTTCCGCAGTGCAAAAATAAGTGCGATTAAAATGCGTTAAAAAAAATTAACGCGTTATTTTTGTGTAATTAATTAATCTAAATTAACGCGTTAAAGTCCCGGCCCTAATTCTAATATTTTGAGATACTGGATTTTTGACTTTCATGAGCTGTAAGCTCTAATCATCAAAATGAAAACAAAACAACTTTTGAAATGTTTTACTTTATATGTAATGAATCTAAAATATATGAAAGTTTCACTTTTTGAAATAAGTTACAAGAAAAAATTTACTTTTTCATGATATTCAAATTTTTGGAGATGCATCTGTAATATCTTTATGTATTTATTTAGGCAATGTGATCACTAGGGGTCCTAAGCGGACCTGATTTCGAGGGGGGACTTGATTTCTAATGACATCGGCACGGTGCTGGAGAACTTTAAGCCCTGAAAACATTTTTACAGTATAATACAATGTTGTTCAAAAGTTTGCGATCAGTAAAGTTCTTTTAAAGACGTTTCTTAAGCTCATCTGTATCTATTTGATGAAAAATACTGAATATGTTTTCTCAAAAATAATATTTTTAAATATTATTGCAATTTAAAATAAAAGTTTTCTATTTTAATATACTTTAAAATATAATTTATTCCTGTGAAGTAAAGCTGAATTTTCAGCACCATTACTCCAGTCTTCAATGTCACATGGTCCTTCAGAAATCTTTCTAATATGCTGATTTATCATCAATGTTGGAAACAGTTGTGCTGCTTAATATTTTTTGGGACATGTGATATTTTTTTTCAGGATTCTTTGATAAATAAAAAGTAAAAAATAACAGCGTCTATTCAAAATAGAAATTTACTATTTAAAAGGTTGGGGTCAGTAAATTTATTCCTTTAAAAAAAGAAAAAAAGAAATTAATACTTTTATTCAGCAAGGATGTGTTAAATGGATAAAAAGTGATAGTAAAGACTTCTGTTTTTAGAAAAGATTTCTATTTTGAATAAATGCTGTTCTTTTGAACTCTTTAAGAATCAAAGAAAAAAAGTGTCACAGGTTCCAAAAAAAAATATATTAAGCAGCACAACAGTTGCAACACTGATAATAAATCAGCATATTAGAATGATTTCTGAAGGATCACGTGACACTGAAGACTGGAGTAATGATGCTGAAAATCCAGCTTTGCATCACAGGAATATTTAAAGTGTATTAAAATAGGAAACCAAAATTAGAAATTGCAATAATATTTCACAATATTACTGTTTTTTTCCCCCGTATTTTTGATCAAATAAATACAGCCTTGATGAGCATAAGAGACTCTTTTAAAAGAGAGTTTAAAAACATTTAAACTGAAATAGTCAAAGAACAGAATAGTTCAAGTTTAGAATAGAATCGAAAACAAACTAAAGCATTTAAACTGATAACTGTAAGCTAAATAGTAAAAAATAAAAAAAAAATAAAAAAAACAATGTGAATTATTCTATAGCTTTCTAAACATCCCTATGAAGTACAGCTTGCATAATGCACCTGCGTGTGACTGTAAATGTCTCAGAGTTTTGTGCCCATCATCCGCTATTTCCAGCACTTAATCAAGCCACTCTTCTTTAATACATGATCATGTTTTATTTCACATGCCGTTGCATTTGCTTTGGCTCTTGATTTGAGCTATTTAGTCTGCAACAATGAAAGTATTCGGTTTCTACAGCGACTCATTTGGCGCACATCATTCTCTCTCTATGAAACCTGTAAACAGCATTCACCGGTTCTAACTCTATAGCGATATCAAGTCTATAGCGGTTTGCCCGAGCATTGCAATTCTTTCTCTTTGGCTTTCCCAACTCATTTTTGCATGTATATATGCAGTATATATTTTATATGACTTAATAGACTACCAGATTCCCTATTTTCAATTGAGACACCTCCTGTATCCATTACTATGCAACAGGGCTGTATATTTCTTAGTGTGTTCTTGCTGGAACTAAGAGCTTTGCTTGTAGTACACTAAATATTTCCCATCCCGAGCTGGTTGGAATGTTAAGCATGCCCAGTTCAGAACATTTGGAGATGCTTGCAACACCAGACACTCTGTCTTTTTGTGAAGATATTTTAGAAGAGCTGGAAGTATTAGATTCTATAAACAGTGGCTGCATTTATCTCAGTAACACTTTTGACAACTTTGATGTGCAAGGCTTTTATCATATACACACATTTTTTAGGGGAAAGTTGAAATGAATGTCTGTGGTGATGGACAGCATGTCATAAAAGATTAACTTGTTTTGCACCTGTAACATTCCTTTAAAACAAAGTTATTACTCCACTCAATTTAACAGGACTGTATGTTTACCTTTTTTTTCATTTTAGTACATGAGTACCACATTAGCATCGGCAGCAAAGCTCAGAAGTACCACTCTCTTTGGACCCTGACAGACGGTGTGGAGTGTGGACAGTGAGACTGCCAGACAGCAGGTTGGGTAAATCTGCAAATATTACTTTTTTTCATAATTTCCCTCTCCATCCATTGAATCACAGTACAGGCTATATTAGTTTTAATTTTTCATATAAGACTAGCAGATCTGTTTTAAATGTCATGGTGCACTTTGTAAAAGTTTGTATTCGATCTCAGGAGGTGTGAATTAGTCACTCGAGTTCCCATGATGCCCTTGGAGTAAGACACTTAACCTCCATGACTGTCCCTACAATTAGCCTACAGTAAGCAGCTTTGGCTGAGAGAAACATCTGCTAAATGGCAAGTAACCAAAGTGTAATTGATAGGCCATAATGAGATCACATTCACTTCTAATTCAGTTTCACACACATCTTCAGCAGCAGTTGAATATCAAAACAGTCATAATTGCCTTAGAATTGACCAGCCGTCTCTACGGTTTCACTGTGATGTTAGTTGTACACAGATGAGCTGTTTTAGGACTTTAAGCTCTTCAGAGGCCCTCTGACATATGATACTGTGTTTTAGGCTGTGTGTATATGTACATGGATTTACAGCAAAGGACAGTTGAAAGTGTTTGTTGGCTCATGTAACTAGGATCAGTTATTTTTCGCTTATGTCTGCAAGTGACCCCGTTCATGAATCCAGCTCATATGTTCCTTGAGATTATATACTGTCATTTATTAATAGTATATAGTAGATGCTTTTACTGTGTGTGTTGTCATGCAGCATTTGTATTTTGTTGGCAATGTTCAGTGTAGCATACTACTATATTGATTTCTGCCATATATAAACGACCGTTGAAAAGTTTGGGGTTGGGACTATTTTTAATGTTTCTTATGCTCAACAAAGCATTTATTTGATCGAAAATAGCATAAAACAGTAATATTATAAACTATTATTACAATTTAATATTTATAATAACTGCTTTCTATTTTAATATATTTTAAAATATTTAAAAAAGTAATTTATTCCTGTGTTTGCAAACCCCAATTTTCAGCAGTCTTCAGTGTCTCATGATCCTTCAGAAATTATTCTAACATGCTGGTTTGCTGCTCAAGAAACATTTATTCTTATTATGAATGTTTAAAAAAAAAAAGTAGTGCTGTTTAATATTTTTGTGGAAACTGCTTTTTTTCTGTATATAAAATTCAAAACAGTATTTGTTTGACAAATCTTTTGTAACATTATAAATGTATTTGCTGTCTCTTTTGAACAAAAGTATCTTCTTGCTGAATAAAAGTATTAATAAAAAAATAAAAAAATTTACTAACCCCAAACATTTGAACGGTAGTGTAAATTGGGCACAACATGCACATTTTTTGTATGCATAAATTACCCAAATTGTCTACTGTTTGGCCCAGATTAGCCAACAAAGCAACCTATGTTAAATACTGTATCCCAAAATGTAATGCACTCAGCTTGACTTTCCATTTGCATGTAAGAATAAAACTGGAAGTAATATCAGCAGAATTTTTAACTTTTTTTTTTTACATTTCACAGCCAAAATTTAAGACATTTTTAAAGATGTCTTAAGATTTGATTTAAAAAACAACAACAAAAAAACCCCGAAACAAAACAAAAAATGATTTTTATTTCCCTGATATGATAAATGTATGCCACTCACTAAATTTTAGAGGTCAAGTTTGACTGGTTAGCATGACCCCATTAACCCTTTCTGCAACTTTGTCCATTGATGGTCATTCAAAAGCTCATTCAATAATTTTCACAAAATAAAATATGTTAGCAATATTTAAATGGCAAATATATCATTTTATTATAGCGCATATTTTACCAGTGGCCATTTTTGCAGGGCCCTATAAAAACTTCATTTTTAAAGTTAATATTTTTTTTTATATTTTCATTTAATTTAGCATTATTGTGGTGTCACTAGCCAGTTTTGAGCATCTAATGATGTTATTTCCCTGCATCTCCTAAACCATTCAGTCCCGTTCACACCAAGAACTATAACTATAACGATAAAGATATAGTTCTAAAAATTGTTCTCAATATTAAAGATTAGCAGAGTCCACACCTCAGCTAATGATAAAGACACCAAGAAACTATATTGTTAGGATCACTTTCAGAACAATTTTTTCCAGTTGATGAACGATAAAAACTGTGTGAACAGGCCTTTATTCAAGCTCAGGTAATTTGTCTCAAAAACAAAACTGCCCACAATCAAAGATACTGCTGTTTTACATACTGTTGTGAAAAACAGTAGGCAGTATTCACTGTAGCCTCTGTTGCAGCGTATGCAGATTTGTAACACTTTTTTTTTTTTTTTTTTTTTTACTTCCTGAAGCCTATTAACTCCACACGTCAAAATTTAAGGAAGATTGTCAACATGGAAAACACAGTGACCCCTGAGCCCCTTACAGCCCTTTCTCGATGGTACTTGTATGCCATCCACGGTTACTTCTGTGAAGTCATGTTCACGGCCGCGTGGGAGTTTGTGGTGAACTGCAACTGGAAGTTTCCCGGCGTGACGAGTGTGTGGGCGCTCTTCATCTATGGAACCTGCATCCTGATCGTAGAGCATATGTACCTTTGTCTACGGGACCACTGCAACGTGCTGCTCCGCTGCATCATTTACACACTGTGGACATACCTGTGGGAGTTCGGCACGGGTTTGCTGCTACGACAGTTCAATGCATGTCCATGGGACTACTCAGAGTTTAAATATAACTTCATGGGCCTGATCACGGCAGAGTACGCTGTGCCTTGGTTCTGCGCCTCCTTTATTGTAGAACGCCTAGTGATCCGCAGCACGCTCCGGTTGCGCTTCGATGAGGCTGCCGATCCCAGCCAGGCTGAAGAACGGTCGGACAGAGGCGGTGGAGGACGAGGAGCCGGAGGGCGAAGAGCACGAGGGGCCAGAGCAGGAGCCACCAGTGCAAACGGCTATGTGAAGGTGGATTGAGGATGTTGTCAACACCTATCCCCATCTCAAAGCTCCCGTCACCCATGACTCTCTCCGCACATCTCTCAATCTCTCTCCCACCTGCTTCCAGGGAAAGAGTCGCTCAAACACAGCTGGTGCAGCTCCAACAGAGACAGTTGCACAACTGTGGGGAACTTCCTGATTTATAGTCCAGCTAGCGTTCTTCTCTCTTGTGGAGGGACGTTCATTTGCCACCTCAGTGCACATCGTTTATTGCCCTTGCTTCGGGCGAGTAGCTGTTAAGTTATAGGTTTGTCTGTAGGAGTGGCGCTTGATGGCAAAATGAGAAATAACCCTCCACCTTTACCATACTGTACCTCCCAAACCAGTCCATCCACTCCGACACTCCGGGAGGGGACAAACAAAATGACTCGTGTTCCCTCGTCCAAAAACTAACAAACAAACCAAAAAAAGCAAGTCCTTCTAGATAATAAACAGTGTGTATGATGTATATGTAGTAGCAAAAGCAAGTAACTGTTAGGATAGCTTACCTTTCGAATGTTAGTTTGTGTTATTTATTAATATCTAAAATGTAGTTAAGAAATGTCTTGATAATATATTAAAAATGTATTGTGTGTATATATAATGTATAACCTAAAGCAATGCCTTGCACTTGAATTTGGTGTTTTTTTACATTCTTCAAACAATTAATTGCTTGAACATGCATGAAAGTTGTCTTCCAGGAGATTTTGTTCATATTCAGACTGATCTTAGATGTTGTGTTCAATTTATTTAATCCTTTTTTGTTTGGTTTATTTTTCTCATGGAGATAAGGACCCAAGGGAGTACTGTATTGTTTTTACATATATAGAGGCTCAGTACTGAAACCATAAAAACATCAGTTTCCTGTGTTTTCACTGGAGAGAATGAGTTGTTGTGGTAAATGTGTTGATGAACTGGTGCTAGATTCTCATCCAGTCTTTTAAGGGATCTGATGATAGTCACAATAAAGGCATCTAGCATGTAGGTTCACTGACCTCAGGTACGTCAATCTTAATTATTTCAGCTCCGTCATATGCCAAGAAGTAACAGATGAAGATTAAGAGAAATATTGTGGCTAATTATTTAAAATGCCAACATCATCTTGGTATTACCCGCATGGCTACAATTTCAGGTTATGGATTTGCCAGAAAGTTTTATTGTATTGGTTATATTGTTCCTGACCAAACAAAAAATGCATTAAAGCCACAAATTTCTGAATGAAATTCTTGTCCAATTTCCCCTCAATATTGTTGGTTTTACTTTTTTCTGTGTTTAGTCTTTATCTCAACTTAATACAAAAGTTGCAATTATAATTTCAAATGTTATGTTCATAGCTTTGATGGTGTAGCTGCACAGCTATTATTCTGAAATGCATTGTAATGTCAGTGTTTTGCACACCTGTCTCTTTGGTGTGCTAGGTGATTGTCAAAGTTATACATTTTAGATGATTATCACGTGCACTTTTCTGTTCCCTTGAAATTTTGCGTTCCTATTTGCCATTGTTCTTGTATTGTAATCCCTCTCTATAACATCATAATACAGATCAGGCCATATCAACAGATGCACGGCGGTGATGGAGATGGTCTTCAATGCCATGTCTGTTCCCTTGTTTACACAGCCGTGCATTCAGGCAATCATAATGTGATATGCGGTAGGAATGCAATAAGTGTTGTTATTTGAATTTTAAATGTGTTATTTAAGCAAATAACACCCTGCGACTCACACATACATTTAACGTTGTTTTTTTTCAGTTCATTAAAACAGTGATGGTTTTACATATACATTCTCAATGTTAAAAGGCTTGAAAATGATCCTTCTCATCCAAGTAGAATCACAACGATTAAGAGACTGGGAGAAGATGGCCTGGCAGATGACCAAAGTGTGGCAATGTTTATCCCTTTCTGTGGTTCTGAACACTCACCTAGTAGTTAGTTGAATATTAGCATATCTTTCAGAAAAAAATGGCACTTGACTGCAAATAATTCGTTTTTCTACAATAATTGATAGTAAATCTCACAAACCATAAGTAAAATGTGGATAAATATGGAGATTTCGAATGATCTCAGAGACTTAAATCTTTTGAATTGATCATCCAAATGGACTGATTCAGTTCACTTGCATTATCACACTAGTAGGAGAGTGATATGTGTGTTTGTGTCTGAAATGGCCAACTATATCCTTTTATAGGGCACTATATGTGGATGAGGTGCCCAAAACCATATAGACATCGTGTGCTCATTCAATCCCATAATACACAACCTCAGTAACAAATGTAAAGCCATGCACTGTGAGCATCTCCGTTAAGATGGCGTCTGCAGCACTTCGACACACTCGTGTCCGAATCCACTCACTTGTTTTCATCCACTCATTCAGTGGACTATATTAGTGGATAAAAGTATAGGGAAGAGTAAATGGGGGTATAGGGGGCAATTTCAGATACAGCTGTTGTAAACCAGTTTTTAATTGTTCAGCCAACTGATTCCTTAAAAAAAAGAGGCTATATCCAAAATTGTTCCCTATACCTTTATATTGTGCGCTATTTGAAGAGACAGCCAAGTGTAGTGATTGTGTTCAAAACCATAGTGGGCATTATCAAGTGAGCTCATTCAATCCCATAATGCGCCGCAATAATGAGTGTACAACTGGTGTACACTCAATCAGTGAATTCCACACAGCTTTTTTGCACCCTTGAAGGGGACGCCATTTGTAGGGACGCCATCCAAATAAAAGTGAACATGAATCCCTTCACGAAGGGCCCTTCCAGGAGTCCTTTAGTGAAGGGAACATACGATGGTCACTTCAAGGAAACTATTTTCATTTGTGATCACGTGATCTTAGGTATGGCGGGCGATTTTGCAGACAGTTATCTCTATGGCTGTGTCTGAAATCGCCCTCTTAAACAGGGCAGTATTTGAGGGTGCAGCCATTAGTGGTGTCCGAAACCATAGTGGAAGTTATTGAGTGCACTCACTCCCATAATACGCCGCAATAACGAGTGTAGAACTGATGTGTTCTGTGTATATTTATTATGCATATATAAATACATACATATACAGTATATATTCTGAAAATATTGACATGTCTATATTTATATTCATATCATTTATATTATAAATAAATATATTTAATATATAAACAGCATTTTATTCTGAAATATATACATGCATGTGTATTTATGCATAATAAAACGTACATATATTAAGTAAACAAAAACTTTTATTTATTCGTTTGACAGCACTAATTTATACTGCAATAAATATAGGCCTATCTGTTTCCACTAAAAATAGCCAGTGTCAAAGAATGAGATCAACTTTATTCTTTATAAATTTAAAACTTTATTCTTAAAATATTTATTTGATAACTATTTTAAAGTTTTGTTTTTTTATGAATATTTTGATATATTTATTCTAAAACATAACAAGGATGACTTTTAACAAAACAAAAAAAATTAGGCACAAATGGCATTTCTAGTCCGTGTCTCATATTTCCTTAATGTCTTAAACATGGTGTCACGTGGATGGGAATATGCATGGAAATTATATGCAGATGAGGTTATGCATAGTAAAACTAGACGTTGTAAGCTCCATATTTGGTGATTTCGGGAGTCGGGGTGGAGGTGCACAATCTTCCCCTAACTGGGTTTTATAAAGGGATTTTTGCGCAGGTTCCGGCGCACGCATGGTTTTATAAATCTGAAAACATTTGTGCGTACGCAAAATCGAGCTTTTGTTCCTACGTACACTTTTAGAATTTTATAAATGAGGCCCCGGATTGAGTGTTTCAATTAGGTCACTTGCCTTTAATTGTGTGTCCTTGGTCATCAGCTGATTTGACAAAGTCATAATTCTTTTCGTGAACTGAACGAACCCACCCATTTCTGCAGATCTTCTTTCAAGAATGAGATGCCTCGTTCAGAATGCAGCAGAATGCCTTTCAGTGTCGCCACTCCAAAAAGCGACTCGTTTAGTGAATGATTAGTATTCGGTATATAAATTCAACTTTGTCTTTGTCATTAGTTCTCAGGTTTTAACTTTTGTTGAGCTGCACCATCTGTTTATGAAATAATGTGAACCATTTCTCATACAAACACTTATCGAATCTAATAAAAACCCAAGCACTTAATTCATTGCTGCTGAACCATCATCTATCCTTATATTTTACACTGAAGAGATTAAATGCAGGTTAATATATAAATGTGATGTTGTCACTTGACCACTAGATGGCGTCCAATCACCACTGCAGTACCCGGATTTGGAGCCTTTACCAACAAGCTAAATGCTAACAAACCACAGTTATTACAGTTATTGTTACGAATTTAAAATCATTATGAATTATTATTATCTCCTTTATGGTTTTTAGTTTCCAGCATTTGCTAATGCCAAGTTATTACAGTTGTATAGTAGCCACCATAAGTAGTTTACCACAGTACATTTCTATTCTGCTAGACTTCACCTCAGATTTCATGAAGTGAGTATCATAATGTATCGGTGTACATGGTTATCTTTCAGATAATAAGATGTTTTTGGTCTATGTGAGCTGTGTGTTTCTGTGTCAGACTGGTCCACACCTCATATCCTCATCAGTTTGTGTCCTACAATGGTTGGAATCTATAGAGTTCAATATATTATTTTTTGTCCATTTAGCTGTTTTTGCTATCTATCAATAGGCCAGAGCCTTAGGCCTGATTATTCAACTTATGACAGGTATATTTTTTTCCAATATTTATTTCAGAACTTCAGAAAATGAACAAGCTCATTTAGTTTCAGACATGTACATTTGATTGCATTTTGTCACTTAATCCTAACAATGCATTTTAATCCTTGTGTCACCATATATCATTGAAAGGCTTTTCAACCTGTGCTGCCTTTCTTGTCTCCAGTTTCCTGCCCTTTTTGTAGTCTGTATCAAAAAAACCCTGTGGCTATCTAGGGCAATAATGCGTCACCTCAAATCCTTCAATTGCAATTTGGCAACTCTTCTCTCATCGCCTTTGATTGCAGTGACAGCACACCTATGAACTCACCTGACTATAGTGGGTGTGGCCTGCTATGATGCCACTGCACCTATAAAAACACCTAAACTCCGCCTCCAACAGCAACACAACCAATCATCTATCAACACTCCAAATATGGAAAGGTCCTAATCCTTTAAAAAGCAGGTGAAGCATAAATAGCCTTTATTTCCTCCTGATGTGTGTGTAGAGTCTCTCTGTCAGATTTCTGTAATGTTTCTCTGATTTCATTCCAGCTTAATGAAGCAGCAAAGCAGCTCACAATCGGAGACTCCAGCTCAAACAGCTCCAGGACTAACAGCCCAGGAGGGGTTTGGTTAAATGAAGTGTCTTGCATGGGAACTGAGTCAGTGGGGAGGGGTATCACTACAGTATTCTTTAAGCCTGTCAGTCATTAAAGCTGTCGGAGTGCAGTGGAGCAGACGATGGCTTCATGCTGCATTTGAGGGGTGTGTCGAGAGTAGCCCATGTTGAATAGATCTGAGTGTCAGGGCTCAGATCCATTCATAAAGCAGGTTAGAAATGGAGAAAGAGTACTTATAAACCATACAATGGGAAGAAACCTGCTTTACAACTGCGCTTATGTTATATGGGGCATTGCAGACAGATGCAGAATGGTTGTGACTAGAAAAACTGGCTTTGTTTAAACTATTTATTACCTGTATTTAAAGCATTTTAACTGCAGGCTAGTAGAGCAACTAGATGTTCTTATAGCCAGAATGGAACTGCTTTTTAAATCTTTTTTTTTTTTTGCTAAACAGCGATTGTAATGACACAAGGTTATAAACTAGACAGTCAGATTAATAATACACACAAAGGTGATTGAGAATAATATTAAAAGTATCTCATAAATGATGTTGATTTGTTATCTCTGCAAACATGTCCCATGAATATTAACCAAAGTATATTAGTTAATATTCAGTATTAGGTAAAGGGGTAGTGCACCCAAAAATTACAGTCTAGTCATGATTCGCTTTTATGTAATTTTGAACCTGTATGATTTATTTTCTTCTCTGAAATACAGAGGATTTTTTTTTTCTGGTTGGACTTTTAGAATATTTCAGAGTTTGATTTTTTGTACTGTATGTGTCCTCTATATGCAACAGGTTGGAGGGCATAGTGAAAAGCGATGCTATGGTTTGCAAGATGGAAAACATACAATGCTAGGCTTTTCATCTTTAAAAAGTGTGATTTTTAATCCTGGGTTATTCTGTTATATGTTTTACACTGTTCATATCAACCTGATCTCATGAGAAAACGTTTTATGCTGTTTTACATTTTAGCAAAATAAAATTCCATCAAAAATTTTCTAAATAAAGAAAGCATGATGGTCCACCCCTAAATCTAACCATAAGTGGTGTGTATGCAGAATCAAAAATATATGAATGAGATTATATGAATTCAAATTCACCATCAATTCGCCAAAACGTGTTAGTAATTCACATTTTACTGTGTACCCTTACCAGTTAAGTTCTGGAGCTGGGCTTAATAACCCAGGGTTAAATGTTGCTTAACTTAAAGGGTAAATGTGGCCTTAACCTTGGGTTTAAAAAAAAAAAGACTGTATCCAAGGTATAAAATAGTGTAATATTAATTTTCTTACTGGCTCCTTCAGTTTTTTTTTCTCCATATGAAGCCTGGTAGCGATATCGTTTGCCAGTAATCTAGTTTTCAAAAGCCCAAACAAACAGCCACCTGTAAGACTGTACTTTGAGGGTGCTTATGACAGTTTTTTAAAACGGTGGACAGCTGTATCTCTCATTCTGGCTGCTTGTTGCCGTTATGTAAACGGCTATTGCTTATCTCCCACTCAGCTTTGCATAACGTTACACAGAGATTTCCCACACTGCTTTGCATTTTTACCAGGGTATTTGAGCAGCAGGCTATTCTGTTTTCTTTCTCTATTTTGAGATAAGAGCAATAACTCTCCCCTCATTTTTCTTTCTGGTTTATGTATCTTCTGTTAAATTTAGTGCTTTGCTGCTTGAGGATGAGGCTTCAGTGTAAACATTAAAGCAGATGCCAAGTGGTTGTCAACCGCTGTCACATCTCAGAGTGACTGTTACAGAGATGTAGCTCCACTGCTTCTGTGTGTGACAGAATAGATGAGGATGGGGAAGAGGAATTTGCACAAGCATGGATGGAAACCTTGTTTTATCTCTTCACGGTGTGATTTAAAGGAGGTGGACTCCATGCGCTATCTTGCAGATAGTATTGTCAAAGCCTACTGTCTTGTGAAAATATCCCCAGTGTTCATGACACATTTAAAGAAATAGGTCCTAAGAATGAACAGCCATTTACATGTCATTCCGAAGTCATTCTTTCATCTGTGGCACACAGAAGGTGAAATTTTGAATAATCAAGTCAGTGAGTTTATCTTGAAAACGGGTTCAGTCTGATTTGAGAGCAAATACAGTTTTGTGAAAACTGATTCAAAAGAATAATTAATTTACAAATTCAACAAATGCTAATGAACTTGCGTGAACATGCCAATGAGAGCGAGAAGAAATGTCAAAATAACCATTCCAAAAAACCATAGCTATAATATATCTTTAAGAGGACTTGAAATAAAGCATAAGAATTGTGAACTACTGCATCCTTTCTGTTGTCTGAAAGTGCATGTTCATTGTAATTGATTGGAAATCAGTATCATTTACACATCTTCTAAATCCATCCATCCAAGAAAGAAAGAAAATTATACAGATTTGGACTGACCCGAGATAAACATTTGTTTGGTTGAACTAAAGCCTGCCTCTGTCTGTGTGGTGTGTGGCTACTCTAAATAGGTGTAACACTTTGGGTTCATTTCTCTCTTCCTCATTCTGTTTCAGAATCCAGAAGACTTTTCCAGACTTTTTTGAATCCAGAACTTGTAAACCACACTAAAGCTCTCCAGGTACTGTGCAGAAAGTGTGAATTATGGTAATGGCTCTTGGCAGGGAAGAAAATAAGTGCAGTTATTAAAATGAATAGCTGCTGCTCATCCTGCGGTCCAGACCCCAGGCAGGGGTGGACCGCCAGGCCTCAACTTTCTTCCGTCTCATACCTACACCTTCATCACTGTTGTGTGCGCCTTCCCATTACACATCAAACCCTCTCTCTACGGACTTTTCCATAGTCGGTTTAGCTCAGCACGATGGCATGGTTAGGCAGTTTGCCAGGCACTTGATGGCCACAGAGTCCTTGGCCCCATTCTGCCAAACATCCCTAGCAAGCTCCATAAGGCTGCCAAAGGACCCAGTTTGTTCCTGAAGAACAAATCCACCCCCAACTTTGGCCTTTGAAGTGGGAATATGAGTATTTGGTACAACTTGACGCTATATAACCCAAAAGTAAATCTTGCCTCAATAGGCTTAATCTTTGTTTTTGTCTCCATTTTCTGAAACATTTCTCCAAGTCTCTCAAAGTTCCCGTCACACACCATTTTTTTGTCCTAATGACAGATTCAAGCCATAAGACATTAATCCTAACCCTTTAAGTTGAGCAACTGTGCATGTAAGAGCAGGTAACAGATTTTCTTGTTCCGCTCTAGGCTATCCAAACGGTTGGTACCAAACAGCTGTACCGGTATGTTTTCTTTGATAGTCAAAAGGTTCTGTAGAAAAGATCAGTTTACTATTTATTTTTCCCATATACTCGCAGATCATTTATCGAAGGAACTGCAGGAAGTCGTTAGTTTTCATTCGGTTCAGTGGAACTAGATTAGAGTAAATATATTACTATAATAAAGATAAAGGTATCGGTTATGTTCTTAATGAACTACGGATGGGTGTCTCCTTCAAAGCAGCTGCTGGCTGTACAAACTTTATGATTAGTAACCAAGTTTTAAGTGTAATGGGTATGTGTGGTTTTAATAAGGTATTAAGGCGAACAGCTGGCAGTTCTGAGATCTATGCGTTTGTTTCCATCCAAACCAGCCCTTGACGAGAAATTATTTTCAGGAACTCTATTTACTAAAATGTGTATCAACCGTCGCGTTTCTTTTCTGTATGATTTCATTACAGTGGTCTGATCCTGATTTAATCCTGATTTTAGCTGTGTCCAGTAATGCATAGCAAGGTGGCAAGCGACGTTGAGGCCTGGGGTTACAGTAGCGGTCTTGGCTGGGGTGTTTGGTGTAAGAGCACATCGCTGGGGTGTACAATACAGTGGGAACCGTATTATTGCAGGTGTGTGTGCATATTACATCTGATTACGAAATATGTCAGACTTTTCACTACCTCTGTTTTTTCAACTGCTCGGTCGGTGTTAAAGTAGCCATTTGAGGCTTTAAAAAAAAAAAGCAGTGAAATTTCCGTTCCTCACACGAAAGCCACGGAGAGAGAAAATGTGTCAGAGTACGTCTAGCTGGGAAGAAAAAAAAGGTGTTTTATTTTAAGAAATGTTTGTTGGATGACGACTGACTGCAGATGTGCATTATGAACTCTAAAGGTGGGGTCACCTATGATCTAATCTCCAAGTCATGTGTGGTTGTATATAAACACTGTCTTTGTCCTTAATGTGTGTTAATAAAAGTTCATATACTTCTTGAACCAAACAGGCACAATATACTAGGGATGGGTCACAGTGGTTGACTAACTGTTCAGCTAGTTCTTATTTTAATTCTTTTGTAGCAATGCTTCAATGACCTTCTTTTAAAGCACCATTGGTACAACCACACATATACAGATAGACGTCTTTGACTGTTACGTTGTGATTGTAATTCGAGCGCTTTGTGTCATGTCCTCATGCCACGTTGGAATGGCGAGAAAATATTGAAGGACGCAGAAAGCATAACAAGTATTAATTTTACTGCTCAAGTTGCCACCATTTTGACATCACAGCGGTCGGGGAGTAGAAGCTCTCCAAAAACTGAGTTTCCAACCTTTAATTACAAGGTTGACGCGGGCGTAAATGGGTTTTTACAAGTCAGAAACTTTTAATTACAGTAATTCCAACATGATGTGAACGCATCATTACTACTGATTGCTCAGCTAGTCATTCAGGCAAACCACCAACTAGTTGATTTCAAAAATCTGTAGTTTTGTACATCTCTACAATATAATACAACATAAAGCTATTATTTACAAATCACCTTTACTCATAGAGGGGGTTGGTTTTCATTCGCTGCTGTACAACTTGCTGAATCTCTTGTGGTCTAGGTGGTTTTCCTCTCTGAACACAGTAGTCCCAATGGGCTCAGTGACTCTCCGTGGACCTGTAAAACGCACTGGAGCCACAGGATCTCAAGCGAGAGGCTCATTTGGGTTTCTATAAAAAGTTTCAGATTGTAAAAAGCATGATTTAGTTCGGTAAAAAAGACCATGCTTGCATTTGGCATGTTGTTTTTGGACCAGAAGCAAGTTTGAGTTTGGTTCAATGTTGGCTGTTTTCCCTCAAGACTGGGTCTTTCTTGCTGTCACTCATCATCTCGTTTATCGGTTGGATTTAAACTGCTAATTACAGTTTTTCTGCACACTTTTTGTCTTTGGTATCAGCAAAGCCTTCCACACACTGCACGATTTTAGCAATCCCATTAGATAATTAGATCCCATAGAATTGATGTTTTAGCGCCATGTCATGTTGATTTCATGTTGCATTTTTATTGGTTGGTCAGTAAACGTGTGTCATGGCAACAAACACACTGTGCGATGATCATGATGAATTTCCAATACTGTCAGAAAACTATCGTAGGCTATCTTTGGTCGCAAGACATAGAACCACCGATTAGGAACCACGATCACAGAAATTGCCACAATTGTTTCACAGTGCCAATCTTTCATCTGGGACAGATGAAAATCGTGCAGTGTGTCTCTGGCTTAATACTCAAGGAGAGTACAAAACCGAAATGTTTTTAAACATGCACAACAATATTGAGTTGCAAAATTATATAGGCCTTTTTTATAGGCCTTTGTGTGTGTGCGCATGGGACTGGTGAGGTTGTGATTTCTTTCACGTGAATGAACCACAGCTGTCAATAGTTTCTGAACATTTTTATTGAAATGGCACAATTAACCCAAGTATAATTGCTTCATCTGTTTATCGTTAGGATGGATTGACATAGCGTAAGCTGTGCGTAAGCCAACTGATCTACTCATTGTACATCATTATGACTATAACAGAAATCTTGTTTTGTTTCTGTAACTAAGGCTCTGAAACAGGCCTCTACATTTGCCTGCCAATAGTTGTGAGCCTTACCAGCCAATGAGGTGCTTTCCAGCGGGATTTGATTGGCTGACAGCTAGTCACCCGACAGAGAGAGCAAAGCCCAACTATATTATGATGTAACAATGGGAACACGCTTTTCAGATGGCTCACGCTCACTCTTTTTAGAGCTTTTATTTTGTCATTGATAAATTGACTTGTAAACACGCACACACACACACACACACACACACACACACACACCAACTGACATCTTATTAGTAAGCTGCTACACCTCATTCATGTTTGTTCTTGCTTTTCTGAGATGTCAGTCATCTTATTTTCACCCTGATAAGAATGACAGCGCAGAGAGCTATGACAACTCAGAAATTGTGTCATGTTCTCTAAACTAAACAACAATTAAAACAAGATAAATAAAATGTGTAAGATAATTTTCAGAAGCTAAAATTTTTTAATGAATATTTTTTTCTAACATCGTTTTCTCATTCTAAACATATCTAACAATTAAGCAAAGTTTATACTCAAATTAAAAAGAAAAAATGGAAAATAATACATCTGAAAATAAATGTCAATCAATGAGCCATATAGTCACAACAAAACAACGGGTAATTAAACATGGTTTTATGACAGGAGTATAAGGACAAATTTGTCCTTGACAAAAGTAGCTACATGACTTTATGCTAGTATGGGAACAGGAATGCTGATAGTTGCTTAAGCTCGATTTCACATGTTGTTGTCTTTCAAAATGTGTCAGAACATTGGTGTAACCACAAGGGGCGTTATAGCTGACATTAGCATATATTGTCTTTTATAGAACCTTTATTTTATGTCAACTGAAAGGGATAGTTAATCATTTACTCACCCTCATGTCGTTCCAAACCTATATGAGTTTCTTTCTTACGTTCAACATAAAATAAAATATTTTGAAGAATGCTAATCAAACAGTTGATGGTCCCCATTGACGTCCATAGTATTACTTTCCCTACTATCTTCTTCTGTGTTCAGCATAAGAAAGAAACAGGTTTGGAATGATTTTAGGGTGACAATGACCATTTTCATTTTTGGGTGAACAATTCCTTTAAATCATGGCAGAGCAACATTTTAAAGAGTCTTGCTGAGCAAGTTATGGGCCATCTACCTAATAACACAGAAATATTTTGTAGTTTTTCTGTAGGAACACTTTTCAACGCTCATTTATTTGGTTCATTGAACTCCAAGCATGTGGTTCATATTAGGGTCAGATATTGGTGGTCATATGTTTGTACTTAAGAAGAAAGCGGGCTGATGCTCTTGACAGTGGCACCGTGGGTGGGTGGCTCTTTCTTCCCGTGGGACCCTGTAACAGATCTGAGAATGGCTGCTGTGTTCCAACCAACAGCAGCTTGAGCAGCGTGCGACCGACATATTCTCGGTGATACACACAGACGCACACACGCTGTATCGGGTCACCTCTACATTCGGCCCTCCTGGTCATCGCGTTTGATGTGGGCTCCTCAGTTTTCCTGAGCGTCTGTTCTTTTTGCGATCCTCACATTCCTCAGCCACATAACAGACCACCCGGTTTTCAGATCGCTCAGGTCTGCGTATCGCTACCATGTCTTTCCCTCGACCCCTCGCCCCCCAATCCTCAGGCCCATCTGGATTCACGGTAACCTGCACGTTCGCACAGCCTGCGTCGTGTTCAAAGTATACGTGACCGGTCTAGCACTAGACATTGAATCTGTCCTATCTAGTATCTATATTCTGGACAACGAGGGTCTGTTGCCTCCATTAAAAGGGATCAAGACCTTTTCAGTCCTGTTTGGGGTTTTGGTGTCTGTGGATAGTGTAGCAAAAGTTGCTGCAATGATGAATCGTGATTTCTTGATAAGGTTTGCAGGAATGTAACCATGAAAGATAAAGATGCACACATCAATATGTAATCCAAACAATGTCATTCTCAAGCCAAAACGTTTCGATAACATCTCAAAATGTCAGCAGTTTTGGTGCTTGAGATGTTTTTATAGTCTCACCTTTGACTGAAGCCAGAGTTTATTTCCTTATATTGTGGACCAGCGATCACATCCAGATGGATAAAAAATATCTAGTACACTCTCAAAAGTTACATGTACGCACAACGTGACTCCTAAACTCTAAAATTTCTATATTTAGATCAACAGTGTCCAAGAGAATTCAGGAGGCCTGTGTCTCGTTACTCGGCGTTCATAAGAACACTGTTTTCTTTTACACAAAGCAAAATAGCTGAGCTGTATATGGGAGAATTTATGGATGTCTGGAGCAGGTGTGAGATCAGAGGAGTTGTAATAAGGGTGGTATAACCATTCCCGTGTTTGGTCAGATAAGACTGCAGCCATTATCTCACCGGTGCACCCTTTCAACATGACCAAAGTGTAGCCCGCTTGTGCGTAAGTTTTGTGATTACATAGTATAGTAAAATGTGAGGTTAGATGTTCAGCGGTTAAGTAGGATTTGTGATAAGTGACTCGAAAGTTTCAGACCGTACGTCAGACTGGAGTACACGCTGGATCGTTTGTTTGAAGATGCACAGTGTTTGTCCCCGTCGCTTTCTTTCGCCAGCCCTTTGTGTTTTGTTGTAGCTGTTTGCCTGACACAAACTTTGTCTCAGTTCTAAGCACTTGATGAGTCACCATACCTGAATGGGATGCACTCCAAGCATGCTGGGAAAAACAAATCCCAGCAGTGCCTCTCACTTCCTTATCAGGTAGTGTTCTCTTCTACCTATTGTTCTCTTGGCAATCAGGCCATCAAACCAGTAAGCCTTCTTATAACCTCTGGGGAATCTCCAGTCAATTCATTACGGCTCATCCATTATTTCGTCAGAGTGACTCACTGATTGACAAGTGAACAAGCCAGAATGTTTGCTTGTAACAAAGGCTTTTTTTCCACCATGCTTGCCAGTTATAATGTTTCTTTATAAAAGCGAGAAAAAGATTTGGAACAGACTGAGCATCTTTATATGTTCCAAGGTCTTTACTCAACAGTTTCATGCTGAAGTGAATGTAAAACTTGGTGTGAGATCTGCCTTTAACTGGACGTAATTTGGGACTTTAAAATATTTTACAATAAGATTACCTTCAGCGGCTGCACAGAACTGGTTGTAGAGATTTACGAGCTGAAATGAGAGCCAGGGCCTGGATTCAATCCATACTGCCTACCATACTGCATACTAGTCTTAAATACAGCATTCGATACTCAATGCAGTTGAACACATTTTTGTTCTAATAGGGAGAAAAGAAATGGCTGGATGCAAAAAAAATGTTTTTAACTACTTATAGGTTTATTTCAAATTTACACTGGTATGCAGCTCCCACAGTGATTACCATCTCATGACAATGGAGTACCGGGGAATCCCCGCCATCAGACAACTTGTGAAGTCAATTAAATAAGTGCCGAAACCTAAAGTCCACATGCTCTTGAAAAACAAATTGGCCAGATATTCCCGTATGCCTTCTGTTTTTAAACTCTGAAGCAGAAGTTTGAAGATACACTGTGAAGAATCCTGCTCTTCACAAATATTTTTATCGTTGTTTTTTTCCAGTTAAAATATCTGAAAATCCTTGATCTTTAAACCTTGAAACAACATACATTTATTTGAGAAGCATCAATGGATAAGGTATTAAGAGTTATTTTCAGATAATGTATCTTTAATACATAAAAATAAGTATAGTTTATTAAACAAGTTATTCAAGTAGACATAGATACATAGACATACATTATCGCATGTTTTACATGCTTTGATGGTTACTATGAAATGTGTATGTGTATAAAGGTTTGAAGCTTTACAGCTTGGAGGCACTTCTAAGTTTTGCATTGATGTCTATTCAGGGCAAAATACAGCAGTGTATTTCCCCTGCCCATATCTTTACAACGATTCTGATATAGCTGAGATTATTGGCCCTTTATGCTCGGGAAAACTAAATGAGGATGTGTGGAGTTAAAAAGGGTGTGGTGCACGTTTGTGGTGTCAGGTTCTCTTAGATTCCCCCATTCACCTTCAGGCAAAAAGAGAGATGGCAAGATACTAAGAAAAGCAGTGCAAATGACAAAACCATGCTCCAAATGCAATCCATTTCTCATCTAACGTTCTGGATGCTCTATGTGTCCTCTACCTGTCTCATTGAGATATTTCATAGCCTGTGTGAAGAGCTGTAAAATGTGGAAAAAGTCATACATCATATTTTTGAGAACGCTTTGTTTCATCACTGACAAATTATTGTCATGGGCTGTTTTGAGTCCGTTTTCTGAATCATGTGATGGAACTCTTTGCAGGACAAAGGTTGTGTGCTCAGCCAGTGTGAGACATATAAAAGTGTTTTTAATTATGTCTGAGAGACTGACAAGAGTTTACCTGTACAAAAAAGAGCTTGAAAACAAAGCTAGTAGCAGTTGATCCAGCAGGGGGCGATGTAACAGTTCCCAGAGGAGATTTAAGGGGGGATATCTCTCTTTGTAGACCATCAAGTAAAGTATATAGAGCTTTTGGCTTTCCATATAAATGACAAGTCTGACATTTTCGTGCTCATGATCTCAAATTTTGTAGATTGTACGTCTCATAACTCTCTTTCTACATGCACAGTTTCTAAATGTAAATTTAACTAAAAACATACCCTACTAGAGTAGACCACATGCTTCATACATATGCAGCATCATAATTTCCTTTTTCGGCCTACTCTACAGTTCTTCACGCAGTGACAATCTGCATTCACAATCCCAATCTGGGCTGTGCATTTGCTTTGTTCAACCTCCCACAGTTTACAATTTCAGGTGAGAGGCAGATAAATGTGTCTGCAAAATCTGGTTGTTGTCTTAATTAAATAATTACAAAATCATTTACTGAACCTCATATCATTCCAAGTGCATCTGATTTCTTTGGTGAAGCACAAAAGAAGGTATTTTGAATAATGTTCTGGTTGCTCTTTCCCATGTAACTACAGTAATGATCTTCTTTTTGAAGTTTTAAAAACTTTTTGAAAACTTTGGTCCCCATTTAAAGTATATTAAACATGATCCATACAACTTCCAAGGTTTTTTAAATCATGTGATTGCTTTGTGTGAAAAACAGACTGAAATGTGAATCTCTCCATTCCAGGGAGTTGTTATCCACTACGACCAGACCATTCAGTCAGTTTGTCATCGAGAGCGGTATGATTCGTGAACAAATCAATCAGAACCAAATCAATATGAACTCTGAACAAATCAGACAGGCTGCTTTTGTGAACTAGATTAGCAAACTAGAGCATTGAAAATATTAGACTTTGAAGGACGATAAGTAATTCTCAACTAGTGTTAGGTGTAATTAGTGTGTGTTTGTGTAAATATGTCTGTGTTTCCTATAGCTAAACCGACACTGATTTCTTGAAATGTTAGAACACCAGAATTTGAGGAAGTGAAACCCGAACTCCAAAAAAACTGTAATTTTCTGCATGTGAATCATATGTTGTGAGCACGCATTCCGTCTGCTGAGGTTTGTCCAGTAGTGTTTGTGTGTGTGGTGAGTGGGTGGTTTGGTTGTCTGGCTGAACATGGAAGTTGATCGCTCTTGTGGGGACCTCCAATCATTCCCCTGATATGGTGAAAAGTGCAGTGCTGCAGAAATGCATTCCAGCCCGGAGCGAGAGCAGCGCGGGTTCCACGGCTATCAGATTCTCCTGCACGCCTGTGGCTTTGGCCCAGCACAGCCGCAGTGGTGGAGCAAGCGGTAAAGAGCATGCATCAGTCGTTCTGAAGTGGCCAGACCAGACACAAATGTGGGCTCTCGTTGAAAATGAACAGTTCTGCCAATGCCAAGATGAAAGCGGGTGATGAGCGAGAAGTCCAGTTCTAGCACTTCACTATGCTGGCTTTCTGTGTGTGTGTGTCATGTAGCGTGGGTGTTTTGGGCGCTATCTGCATCTACATTTTTTTGATGCAGTCCAAACAGATGGATCAGCTTAAGTTAACCTCTGTTCACTCAACTTTGTATGCGTGCAAGCACTTACAAAACCTGAAAAGTCTGGAAAATGTCGATCTTTGTTTTATGTAATAACGAAATATATAGATAAAAACAGTGGTGATGTAATTGATACTATTTTTTGTTAAATAAAATGTTTGTGTACATTGTGTATTTTTATTCTCATTAGGCCATCTGTTTACTGTGACAGTTTGTTCATGAAGTCGCTGTTTCTGTCAAGGAGTGTGAAAGCAAGACCCTTTAAATTCCATGTATTGACCATTGTGACATGTATGGATTATGAATGAATAGCTATCCATCTGGGACAATTAGCTGCCAGTTCTTCTGGAGGAAGTCTGGAGGGATATTCTGGAGGAATATTGTTTAGTCTCACAAAATGAAAACTTTAAACACAGAGTTCAAATGGAATTCGGCCCGTGTGTGACTCTGTTAGAAATTAATGACTTTTTGTTTGTTGCTTTTAGAGTATTGTGTTTGTTAGCTTAGCAACATGCTAACATAATTTCCATTTAATTTAGTGAAGTGAAGTGACATTCAGCCAAGTATGGTGACCCATACTCGGAATTCGTGCTCTGCATTTAACCCATCCAACGTGCACACACACAGCAGTGAACACACACACACCGTGAACACACACCCGGAGCAGTGGGCAGCCATTTTATGCTGCAGCGCCCGGGGAGCAGTTGGGGGTTCGGTGCCTTGCTCAAGGGCACCTCAGTCGTGGTATTGAGGGTGGAGAGAGCGCTGGACATTCACTCCCCCCACCTACAATCCCTGCCGGCCCGAGACTCGAACCCGCAACCTTTGGATTACAAGGCCGACTCGCTAACCATTAGGCCACGACTTCCCCTGCCTTAGAAGGCAGCTGCAGTTTGCTGCCTTAGAAGGCAGCTGCAATTTGCTGCCTTAGAAGGCAGCTGCAGGCAGTAGACATAAGACACAGCTCGCTATAGGTTTTGGAACAGAGCTAAAGAGAGCACGTATGTGGAACAACAAAGCAGTGAAGGAGGACTACAAATAAGGACACTCACATGGTAAAAAAAGCCCCTTGTAGCATTGCAGCTACGCTAAATCACATTTGACATATCTAAACGATGTCACCAACAACTGTGCTAATTCAAACTAGTCATTTGAGTTTATGCTACAAATAGCATCAATATGTAATCTAGATATTTTTTATAGTCTAACAAATCTCAGCCACAGCACAGGTTGAATATTTCAGGCTAATGTTTCCAGGGGCAAACGTCTATCAGACTAGGAGGCGGAGCTTCACTGGGTTTTTTACCTTTGGCTGAATGCTGGAATTCTTTGTGTAGGACTTTCAGTTGCCAAGAGAAGGGGAGGGTGAGGTAAACAGGGCAGGGGAGATGTATGTGGGTTTGAAGCAGTCAGAAGGGGGCTTTCTCTCCCTCGCTTCCTTTCTTGACATGGGCCCTCGTTGCTTCTTGCCTTTTCCCTTGCAAATGAAAAGATAACATTGATTTTTGTCACTCTCCTTTGTTATTCTCAGCGAGTCTGACTCCATCCATGCCAAATCAGATATGGAGCAATGCCTGTTTACTTATTAACTCGGCTTTCTATGCATCCACATGTCCGTGAGTGCCTTTGTTGGTGTTTGTATTTTTTGGCCGTTTTTAACCCATAGACAAACAGAGAGGCTCGCCAAGAGACAGGCCACAGGAGGAGCAGATGTTGCACTAAAACACTCTCACTTCCTTTTATCAAGTGCATTGCCCTCTATCCACTTCTTCTTTCCCTTCTTCTTTTTAAACTCGTCTATACTGATGAATATGTGTTTTGAAGGAACGGTCAGAAAAATATGTTTTGCTGAGAGGGTGATGTTTCATACTGCTCATGTTAAATTTAGCTTATTAGTCAAATCGTGGTTAAAAGAGTTGCTTAATATTTTTTGTCTTCCACATGTCCAAACCAATCTGGTTTCAACTTCTTTACTACATTTTCAGATGAGACATACTGTAAAAACACCTATATGTATCATTCAATCTCACACCTGATTCACGTGACCTTTAGGGGATTTTGATATGAGTTCTATATTAAGTGATGTAACGTCCTACGCGTTGACAGTGGCCTGACTCTGTTTTGATATGTGTGGGTGTTTGGGTGTTGCAGAGGAGGAAGTGATTATTTTTATGTCTGAATACAGATATGAGTAGTTTCACGTGCGGACAAGCGTGAATTTTTCTTTTGTTTGTTTTGCGTTTCAGCTGAACTGAAACTCTGTTGAAATTGTTTTTATTTCATTCTGATTGTCAAAAAATGCTCCTCGCTTAAAATACAGTACATGCAAATATGCGAAAAAAATATTGCCAGAACGTCCAGCATGTTGAATGTTCACACGTGTCTATGTGTGCATATGCACGCAGCGTATAATTGAATCTCTCCACAATATGATCTAACACGTCTGTCATGTAAAAACAGTGTTTTTCTTCTTTCCCGTCTGGCTTCGCATATTGGAAAAGAGACTTGGGGAGCAACATCCTGATGTCCTGTATCCAATACAGTAATCTAAATTTTACTGTAATTAGATGATTTGATTAATATATGCTTTATTAGAATGCCCATATGGAATCTAGAGAAGTCCAAGAACTCCATAGAAAAACTGCCAATCAGAATAACCATCATTTAATTATTATTATTTTTATTTTTTTGCATGTTGGTTTATTTAACATTTTGCCTAATTTTATGTTTGTGAAAAATATATCCATTTCGGTACTATATTGGTTATAGTCTCTTATTAGAGATCTATTTATTTATTTTTTTACTTATTGCTAAGGTTTTTTGTTTTGTTTTTTGCTTTTTTTTTTTTTAGAAAATGACCAATCATTTAAAAATTTTATTCTGGAAGTAAACTAATCCTTTAACGCTAATAATTTAATAACACTGTTAATTGTAATCTTTATCAAATCTAAAATGAATATCCATTTTTCATACTGTACATTATAATGTTGTAATGCCTAAATTCACTTGTAGCCTTTAAAATGACTAATTTTAGTGATTTATTTATTTAGATAATATTTAACAGTTAATTATTGGTATCAATCAGAACATTCATATTTTTACATTTCATTTTACCATCTGTAAATCCATTTCACAGAATTTTGCAGTTCCCTCCCTCAAAATCACTGTTCCAGTCCATCCAGTTTGGCTGGTTAAAATGTCATCCATCTACGCCATTCCATGTGGTACCTGAGACAACACAAGGGAATTGTGGGAAATTGGAGGATGACCACATGTGTGACGGACAGAAACGAGATGTTTTTAATAATCTGCTTCACTCAGATGGAGCGAATGATCCTAAAAGTTCCATAACCCAACTGATTTGTCAAATCTTTGGAGTGTGAGATCAAACAGATCGAAAATGAAGTGTCTGGTAAGTCCAGCAGTAGAGAGATATGCATGTGCTAAGATGAATTAGGATGAAATGATTTTACAGATCTATAGCACCTTTCTGCTGTTTTTATTTCAATTATTTTGAACATGTGTGAGACACATGTATCAGCTGCGGCTGAATCATTTGACTGAGATTTTTACGCTTTCAACAGGTTTGACCTTTCCATGTCAAGACTGGCCAAAATCAGTGCATGATGAGCCTTAACATAAACCTCATGTACTTGGGTCCTAACATTTTAAATTGAACTTTGTAGGGTAAATCAGTCGTAGTTACAATAAAGCTACCAAACAGAGCTTCTTCTTATACCAAACCACTACAATGGCAACATATGGCTAGCAAACGCTTTGGCATTCTCTCACCATCATTTCAAAGACATCTCAAGATTGCAGAAGACGAGACCATTATCAGCATGTCACGTAACCCCCTCTGTGTCCTTCCATTCTGCTGGACAGGAAGTGGCTGGTATCTTCTTTCTATCCTCTCCTCATTCATCTGCTCATTTATTTTCTTTTCCTCATGCTCTGAAGCTTCAATGGGTGCTTTGCAGTGACCTACTTTCATGAAAACTCAATAGCAGGGCCTATGCCAAGCGCTCTCGTGTGCCAGCGGTTTCGCCTAGAAAGACAGGTCTGAGGTCTACCCGTGCCAAGGTGCACGAGAATGGGGGAGATCTCTCGTAAACCCCTGCACTAGGGAACATGTCGCAGTCTGCCTGCCGTCACCGAGGCCGGAGCCCCTTGTAGAGGTAGCCATGTCGGTGCTGAGCCTTGTGGTCGTTAAACAGATTTATGGCACCCGGTGAAGTTAATATGTATGAACGAGTGGGAAAATAAGTCGTGTAAATTACAGGATGTCTTATATTGGGCTCTTAACGCAGTTTTTAATGTGCCCAGTTCCCCAACACCCCCCAAAGCCACCTCTCCCTTTTCTCTGTTTATCATTTTCTCTGTAGTCTGGTTCACCAGCTTGCGCACAAACCTGCCTAATGGAAAACCTACATCATTACCACGCTCGCTCGCCATCTAGAGCACTTTACTGCTACCTTAGATCCACAGGCTCAAACAAAGTCGTCTGCATTTTTTTTGGGGGGGGGGGGTCCATGGGACCTGTACAGTTCCCAACTCTTGCAGCTGCACTTCCCGTAGCAGTGACATTGGCGTGTTTGGTTGGCTTGGTGGGACATGGAAGAGTTTGGACAGGTTGCAGTGTTTTTTGGTGGGTCACCCTAATGAGCAGCTCTTCCACTGAACCAGGTTTATGGGGCGGCTGCCAGCGTCATTAAGAGTGCCTCATAATTGCCCTTTCCAGCCAAAACCCAAAGCTGAAACATCTGCTGGCCCCCATCCTCCTCTGCCGATTTCCTCTCCTATTCTTCAGTTCCTGCCCTGCACCATGAACAATTAAAACCCACGCTAACCTGTCCTCCCAGCAGCAAGGCCAGTACAGGACATTTACGTTCCCACACTCACTATGAGGAGGTTTCGTGGCAGAATGAAGTGCAGTTTTTATGTACTAAGTATAATATATTTATTAAGTAGCATTTTCTACCAGAGAAACAGCCTAAACCATCTAAACTGGTGACTAGCTTACTTCACCCAGATTGATAGGTGTAGTTGTCCCAAAAATGATCATTCTGTCATAATTTACTCAACATAATGTCATTCCAAACCAGTATAGCCCAACACGAACACTTATGAACAGGCCCTCTCTTCATGTGAATTTCTGATCTTGTGGACTTTGGCCATGTCCACGTATCTGTCCACAAGAGGGGACCAAAGCATAGAGTGTCCCATTCATCATTTTAGGTTTCAGAAGGGTGCTTGCACATCGTTGATGTCCACTTCGTCTTGCAGCGAGATGAACTCCACAGCAAACGTCTACCTGATAGTCAAAGTGGCATAACCTCAAATAAGTGTGGACTCCACGAAGACCATGAGGGCTTAAAGGGTTAGTTCTGTCATTAATTACCCTCATGTCGTTCCAAACCCATAAGACCTTCGTTCATCTTCGGAACACAAATTAAGATATTTTTGATGAAATCCCAGTGCTTTCTCACCCTGCATATACACCAATGCAACTGACACGTTCAAGGCCCAGAAAGGTAGGACATCTTTAAAATAGTCCATGTGATATCCGTGATTCAGCCTTAATGTTCTGAAGCTACGAGAATACTTTTTATGCACAAAGAAAACAAAAATAACAACTTGACTCAACAATTTCTTCTCTTCCGTTTCAGTCTTCGACGCACATTCATGACAGTACCACAAGGAACACAAAATGCAGTTCTTCTGTGGATCATCTGTAAACTCTATTTTTGAACTAGATTTGAACTTTCAAAATGTCGTCTTTTGTGTTCCACAGAAGAACTGCATTTAATGATATAATGAAAGAAGTTTCATTCAGTCAGATTACCAGGTAAGATTTCTCTGCCTCTCTGACCGTTCCTGCTGTCCTCCTGTTTTAGCCTTTCTGCCTTTATATGGAGACGTGAACGATTATGAACTTAAAGAGGACAATCCCTCATTGTCCCACCCGAGGTCCCTAATTCACTATGTGTGACAGAGGGAAGGGCGCTGTTGCCGTCCAGTCATCTGCCTGATAATGCAGCTACTGTCTGCCATACTCTGTCTCAAGTCCTTTGTGAGGAAAAGAGGCGAGTACTAAAGCTAAAGAGAGCAAAAGAAAGACCTGTATTTATGACAAAGAAAGGGAGGGAAACTTCTGCACATGCTGTTTAATGTAATGTCCTACCATTCATTCCTGTGCAATGGCAAAAGAATAGAAAGAGACAATGCGAAATGAGCGCTATAATTAGCAGAACTTTATTGAGATTGATATCAGTTGAACAGCAAACATATTGGAGCAATTATCTGATAGCACGTTTACCACAGGACATATACGCAGCGCTGCACAAGAGAGGAAACGGATGCTGAAGCACAGATGTGCATACAAAACTTGTCATGGCAGCTTCAGCAGATGACAAACAGTCACTAGTGTTTGGCTAAATTTGTTCTACTCTCGTTATAAGGCTGTTTTCACACTCAGTTGGATTTCTTGGTATTTTGCTGAGTTCAAAGGCATTGTATTTGTTGAGAAATGCATTATGCTATAAAGCAGTGATTCCCAGACGTGTTTCTGGAGTTACACCAACACTGCACATTTTGCATGTCTACTTTGTCTCACTGTCCTTTTCAAGTTTATTTAGTCTTCCATCCTCTACCCCTGAGTATGTGGAGTCTACTAGGATCATAGTTGGCATCTGTTGTCATTGTCTGTCATCTGAGCTGGCATTTTCTGATGGAGTAATAACACCAGTGTGACTTGTGACTTCAGATGTGAGTCAGTCCAAACAAGAATCTCTGACTTAAATTCTGTACAAATCTTGCGCAAATGACAAATCTGCAGACAGGTTTAACTTGACCTCTTTCCCTTTTTGTTGTTAGTGAACTGTAGTGCCTTGGTGCCATCATGGATCACATCACAGGTCAACGTCAACTTGTTCCACAGTGGTAAGCACTTAAGTCATATGTTTTGAGCAAAGAATTAACCAGCTTTTATGAGACATGAAAGCATAGTGATCATGGCTAAAGGTTGTTCATTATTGTTTCACTTTAATTATCTGTGTTTGATACAGAATTATAAGTGGAGTTTACTGAGGCAAGAGCAAATCATTAATCAAATCATCTTAACTTGTTAGAGAGAGCTACTATTACTTTAAGTAATCTGAGTTTTTTTTTTTCCTTCATTATTTGTGGACAATTGCCATATCCAGGATCTAGACTATCATAGAGACTTAGGTTTGTGCAAAGTTCAGAAATGTTTAAATTATATGAATTTCTTTGATTTTACAATCAAATTCACTGTTGCAATCCTGTATCCTGTTTGCTCCTTCAATTAGAATTTGGAAACGGAATTGGAATTTAAAAGTCATTCTCAATTCAGTTCTAAATGCCTTGTTAGCAACCACCCAGAAGATAAAAAGATGGATAAGAAGTCAACAAGTAATAGCATCAAACGTGGCTGTTTTGCACGATGACAGATTTGTTTAGTGGGGGTAACATGTCTCAACTGGGCTTTCCTAAAGAGTTCTGGGCAACTGCTCAACTCTCAGGACCATGTTTTGTTTGGGTCTGTTCTTCCAATCGATCACCTGCTTCTGTGGGACAGAGGGGATGAATGGAATAAGAGAGGGGAGGGAACCGTGTGTGGCGGTAGGCGCTGTGGGACGGCAGCCTGCGGACAGCTGGACCATTGGTTTGAGTTTCCCCGCTTAGCGAGGCTGAAATTTCAACCCGTTGCAAATCGAGAGCAATACATGATTTGGCTCTCAAAACAACTGTGTAGTGTGAGTTTCCCGCCATTTTCTTGTTCTTGTTCTATTTTTTTAATCAATCCATTACGCAAGGAAACCCACAAATCTGCCTTTATGCAACATGGGATGAATATCTAAAAATGTTCAACTTAAAACAGCATATTATAGCATTTTAGATACCACCATACCACCATATGCCATTCATGTGGATTGGCGCATCATCAAACTTCAGGTGTTTTCACCTGATCTGGGGTCAGTCGTTCCAGTATGTTTGTATAAGGAAATGTTTTGGGGAAGTATGGGCTGCTGACATGACATTTAAGTAAGGCCACACTCGCTTTAGGACGGAACACAACAGGATGGAGTAAAGGCTGTGCACTGGCCTTGGTGATGACTGGGGAAATGTTCAGCGCTTTGGGAAGCACATATAAATGCCAACACCAACTGGACACACTGACTCATTCTTTGCTGCGCGCTATGGACCTAGATTGCCTATTTAGCACTTACAAAAACATATATATCTGTCAGCAAGAACAGAAATAGTGTGCAAAACTCAAATTCATCAGTCAAACAGAGGGCTCTTTCTTACAGCTGGCTTTGACTGTATCAGGCAAGTGATCAAAGTTAATAAGTACATATACTGTTGGACAAAAATCTACTTTTTTTTTGCGCTGGACTTGATGTCAAACTACAAACAGATGTACGAAAGACATGCACACATTTAATAAGCAGACAGTTTTCTGAAGACCATGCGAAAGAAATTCAGGCTAAAAGACAAAAATATAGTTGTGCTTATCAGGGTTACATAAACAGTCTCAGATTAAAAAATATATATAAAAATAATATAAACACAGTTTGATCTTTCAATATCAGCTTATGAAGAATAATTGGTGCAAGATGTTTTTTATTGTACATGTAGATTTACAATAAACATTTTTTTTTTTTTAATTATTCATTTTATTCAATATGGTGACATGTGGAATAATATTCCTGCCATCAAACCACGAATAATAATAAAAAAAAATCTCTTTTTTTGTGACGAGAGTGAAATTTGGCATGGACATGAAACAGGAAAAACAGCTAAATAATCACATTTACTTACTTTAAATAAAATATTGCAGTTTCATGGCCTGCAAACAAATGTTGTGGTCTTTGACCATGAATATTATCAATACTTACATGCCACTGGCAGGTGTATAAAAAAAAGTTAAAGGGATAGTTTACCCAAAATTGAAAATTTTATCAGCATTTACTCTCCCTCAAGTTTTCTCCCTCAAATTTGTCAAACATAAAAGAAGGTACTTTGAAGAGTGTGTGTAACCAAAGAGTTTTTCCCATTGACTTCCACAGTTAGGAAAAAATACTATGGAAGTCAGCCTGGTTACCCACATTCTTCAAAATATCTTCTTTCATGTTCCACTGAAGAAAGAAACTTGTTTGGAACAATGATGACAAAATGCTCATTTTTGGGTGAACTATCCCTTTAATTTTGAACCCTCTATGTTTATGTTTGTGTTTGAATATAACAGCAAAAGCTTCTGTAACATGTATAAACCATTAGGCTGTTTGCAACTACAAAGAGAACTTGCTGAAACCCAATGGACACATTAATTACATTTTCATTGCATTTAATTTTTCATGCAGTACTGCAAACAAATTAGAGGAACTGGCTTAATCGTATTTTGTGGAAGCCAGCACTAATACGTTAAAAGGGCCTTGGGGTTGAAGTGTAAATTATGAATTTGCTTTATATCCAACACGTGCCAGAATCTGCTCCATAGGGGATGGCCAATGTTTCTCAAATGCATTTTTTTTTCTCTTAGATCATAGGCAAGTAGCTGCTCTGGGTCTGTGATTAAAAAAAGATATCATCATCATCATCATCATCTTATCTTTAAGCTCCACTGCACTCATCTTTCCTCTTCATCTCTCTCATTCTTCCTCTCTCCCTCCACCATCTCGTCTTTCATTTGATGAGTTGGGGTTGTGAATTCTCTACAGCCTCCCAGGGTTTCTGCGGCCGGCCTGAAACAGCTGAACAAACAGAGGCTGTTCTGGAGCACTGCTCAACCATAGCAGCACATAACTAATGGGCTCACTGAGCGAATGAGCGGTGGGGGTTCGTGTCCAAGGTACTGTTTACAGATAAGATAAAATTTAAAATTGATTTGCTCCATTTTTTATGTTGTTCTTCTGATGAGATAAAACAATTAGCCAGTTGCTTATTTTTGTTAGTTGTAGATTTATCATACTCATGCTAAAACTAATTTAGAAAATGTGTGAAGTTTTTGGCCTTTGCCAACACTGCCATATTTTCTGCGATTCATTTTTAATGTGGCCGACCCGTTGTCGCAAATAACTCAAGGTTGTTCTGCATCTTTATTATGGTTGTGGTGGTGACATTCAGCTCAACATTATAAAACGCACAGTAGACCGCTGGAGGCTCGACAGCCCTGTAACGATTTGCAGACGGTGAGTCGACTATTCTTAACCCCCTCCCCGTCGACGGATCCAGCCAGAACATTCCTCACACATCTGGCCCTCCAACGCTCTCGTCTGTGCCATAATTACCCACAAGCCCTGGTGCTCTCCTTTTCTCTTTTCTTTTTATTAGCCGCAGAAACCCTTCCCTCATCAAAGCACACTGCTCTCGAGTCCCAGAGATGGGAGGGATCCTTAGAGGAAGACTCTGTAGAACAATAGTACACTTATGGATGACTTAGCCTTGGTGGAAAATTCTTATTGTTTTGATGCCTCACCCTGAACTCAGAATATTGGACAACACTAAAAATAACAATGTTGCGTGCTTTGTTTTTGAACAGTAAGACGACTGATTCATGTCGACTGAGCTGTCACGTTTTACTGTGAAAGTTAAAGCAGAGGATTCACTAAATAGCTGCGCCATTTTTGGATGTGGTATGTCAGCGCAAAAAACATATTCAGTACTCAACAATCGCAATCCAGTTGTGTCAAGTGTTATCTGCACTAATATAGTAAAAATGTTAAATTTGAATTGAAAAGAAGCATTTTTCTGGAGCTAGGAAAGTTATTTTTAAAAATTAATTAAAATTTTGTGAATTAGATTTTTTTTTAAACGTGACATTTAAGAAAACAGAATTGTCATTTTATTTTTTTATTATACACATGACTTTTAACAAACTTGATTTTTTTTGTGGTTTATACACACACACACACATAAAATATAAATATATATATTTCTATTTAGTACTCCAACTTAAACTTCAGTTTGCTTTCAATTTATTTATTTACATTTTTAGGTTTGTTCATGAAATATTTATATTTTATTTAAACTTTATTTTAATTAGCAAATTGTTAATAATTTTAGTTTACAATAACAATATTGCTATAGACTAATGCATATTTGTAAGTGCATGTGCTGTGATGGGGTGAGAGTTGTTTAGTGCGTCAGGCACATGTCTGAGCGCCGGCTCTGCTCTGAAACAGGAAGTGAGGGCGCATGCAAAGGGGCATGCAGAAAGGAAGAGGCTTTGTTGGTATTCTTTGGCGGGAAGTGACATTGTTGAAAGTGCTCTGTTGTTTTCTTCCTTAAGCAGTCGTACTCCAGCTCACCGCTTAATCACGCTGTGTTGGCAACCTTCCAGCTTTTTGTCTTTAAGCTCTGGTGGTTCTGTAGATACGGTCCATAGGCCTACATCACATGACAAGAACAATCAGGTGCTTCTGAGTCCTACATATCACCACAAGACAGACATGATGCTGCTTTAGGGATAGTACAAACTGAGACACGTTCTGCACGTCCTATAAAATACCCAGTGACTATGTCTGTTTACCCGTGTGCTTCCTGTGGCCCACTTTTTTGTTTAGTGCTGGTGATAAATCTTATGAAATCACTAAAAAGTGACAACAGAGTGAAAAAGTGTTTAAAAGATGTCAGGTGGTATTAGAATGAGAGACATTAGGTGCGTTCGACTTGAAGCACGGCTACAGACGGTGGTCAACGAGAGTAGCCGCTTGCAGTCAGGGGCGGAGTTGAAAACGGAGTCGTCAAGTCGGACACTTCGGGGCTCTCGTAGTTTGCTGCATCTACCTCAGTCATGGCAGATCACGTGGCGTTTGCTTGCTTTATTGCAGACGAACTGGAAGCTATAGAAATGCCGTTATTGTTGTATGAAATTGAGCACAATGAGCAACGAAAGTGAGTAAAGGTTCAATGTAATAAGTATTATTTTTATATATCCAAAGGGACATGGGACCATACCCAACACCAGTGTGACTCGTTATTTCTAATACTAACCAATCAATGCAATTATACTTAACAATTTTCATTAGAAGTGATTCTTTTTTTATTACTATGTTGGTTTATGTTTTAATAAACCTTTAAGATGTATGTAATATTTTGAAAGGGTGTCATCACGACAGAAACAAGTTTTAAGTAAATAAATAGAACATATTGAAAATTTGACTTGTGCAGTATGATTCATTATGTGTGTTTTTGCTACTGCAACTTAATAAAAATAATCTATGAAGATAATAATTGTATGTACTAAATGTGGTTTTCATTACAGATAAAAGAATTAGGATGTTACATATTTGTTTACTTATTTTACTATTTCTCCAGTTAGGTAAGCACATTTTAGTAAGACAAAACACCATGAACATACGTGAACACCATGAACAGGCCTACGGATAAGCCCAATTTATTTGCCTTTCTATTATGATTTATACCAGCTTATGAAAGTGATCTGAATGTTGTATTAAGTTGACATCCAGCCAGAGTTGTTGGTAGTAATCACATGCAAGTGAAGATGGATGAACCCAGCAACTAGACAATTAGTATCAATCAGAATCCATGATGACCACATTATATTAAAAGCCTGTAAGATTGACACTTGATTTATTCCATAAAAAAATTATCTAAATAGGTTATGCAGCTTAATACTGTAAAGGGTCTGTATGAAAAAGGTCCAAAATAAACCTATGCACAAAACCTATATAAACGAATTAACAAAAAAGTGATTGCAGTAAAAATAATTGTAATCTTTTAATAAACATGATTTACGAGATGAAGATGACATGAAAAGTTAATTTATTTTAATTTTTTTGAAAGTCTGTATATGAGCATTAGTGGGACTGAAGTTGTCAGAATAAACCCGAAATACACGTCCTTGTTGTCATGTGGTGAATTTGGCCAATCGTGAAACAGCTGTGTCGTCATCAGCGCTCCCGCAGTCGCTCTGGAGAAATTGCGCCGGCTGAGTCAGCCGGCTGCTCTCGAAACGCTATCGCGGTACTTTGATGCCACACGTGACAGTGACGTGTGGTCGGCGCCGGTTCAAGTCGGACTAAATTTCTAACCGGCATGCACTGCTTCAAGTCAGCCGCCGATCGGTCTGCTAAGTGCTGCATGAAGTCGAACGCACCTATTCTCATTATAGACAGAATTTGATTGGACAAAAAGTGTGTACACGCCCTTGAGAGCAGGATGAGTCATCAGAAGTTTTTTTTTTTCTTTGGAAGAGTTATTTTAAATGTCATTGAGCATCTGTCGGCCTAGTTTTTGTGGTGTTTTCTGCATTGTCTGCACTGGTCAGACCACCGCTGTGGCTTTTTGGCCAACTTAGCATGTTGAATCATGGTGAGAGCCTTTGCGAAGTAAGATCACTCTGACTGGCTGATCAGCTTAGTGAACCAGTGAACAGAAAAAAGTTAGAGGGGAGTGTATGTAAATGCATGTGAGAGAGATATTGGGGACAAGAGGTTTGGGTTGTGGAGATTGTGGCGTCCCATAGGAAAAACCCCCCATCACATTTAAATGTGTGTTCATGTTGAAATAGTAGTCAAAACTCCAAGGCCTTCTGCATCAATGTTTTGTGTAGTTTGGATTCGTGAAAATTTATATTTTATTGTTAATTAAAATTCTCACATGGCATAGGCTAAACATTATACTGTTTTTCATATATAAAGACACATGCTGCAGCTTTTAAATACATTGTGGCAATTTACCTAAATAATGTAATGTACATAAAATTGTAGAGAAAATTAGATCAGAGGAATGTTCCATCATGAAGCATTGCTGCTGCCGTCTTTGTGCTTTTTTGGGGCCTTATTTCCATAAAGAGACTTGTAAGTCATCTTAATCATATTTAGAAATGAAGAACACGGTTCTTCTATGATGTACTGTAATTATGATGAATGATGCCCTCGGAGACCCTGTTTTTTCCCCTCCTCTGGTGTTAATCTTGAGCTTGTCACGGTGGTCTTATATGCACGGACAGAGAATGAGAGAGGAGATATTAGAGTGAAATGCCCTCCAAAGCGATAACACTGAGAGGGGGAAAGGCCATTGAGGATATATATGTGTGTGTGTGTGTGTGACCCTCCCTCTCTGCGTCAGTGGACCTATTTGCTGATTCTCTTCACAAAGCCTGTCTTTGATGTGCTGCTGCTTCCTGCTTCCTAACAGGGCCGCTGTATTAAATTGAGTGTGCCTCCCATTGAATGAATTAGGCTTTAATAGTGTTATTGATCAAGCAAGTACAATCCTATACATTCTCCCACACCACAGGCTCCAAAGACAAAAACAAAAGCAAAAAACTAATTATGTTTACTACTGTCCAAAGGTTTGGAGTCCAATTAATTTTATTTCCAATTAATGTTGTGTAGAATCCTGAGAAAAAAAAATATATATACACGTATATATATATATTAGTGCTGTCAAACAATTAATCGCATCCAAAATAAAAGTTTTTGTTTACATAATATATGTATACCGTGCTGTGTATATTTATTATTTATATATAAATAAAAACACATGTATGTATATATTTAAGAAAATATGTTATGTTTATAAATTAAATATATTTATATGTAATATAAAATATTCGAATATAAATATATAAATGTATACCATGTAAATAATTTCAAAATATATACTGTATGTGTGTGTATTTATATATACATAATAAATATACACAGTACACATCCATATATTATGTAAACAAAAACTTTCAGTTTGGATGCGATTAATCGTTGGACAGCACTAATATATAATCGTCACGGTTTGGTTTCTGTTTAGTTTCCTTTTGCCCTTATTTGGTATTTCCTGTTCTAGTTTCCAGTCATTAGTTAATTATCATTTTCATCACCTGTGTTATATTAATTATCTTGTTTCCTCATTTGGTTGATCCCTTTAAAAGTCCTGAGTTCTCTCCTAGTCGTTGTCAGAGCTTAATGTTTAATAAATGGTTTTTGTGAGTTGATGCTACTGTTTTCTCATGCCCTTTCATTTCGTGTTGTCTACAACCACAACCGGTAACAATGTCACAATTTTTCATTATAATCTAATTAAAACTTGTTCATGTATGTTCATTTTCTCCTAAACAGAATTTTGCGTTTTTTGCTGAAACTTTCAAAGCTATTCTTGTCCGTATGAGTGGGTGTGTTCTTGTAAATGTGTGTCTGCTTTTCATAAAAGTGTGCTTCGGCTTGGCCTGTGTTGATTTGTGTGATTTTTAGACTGTCACACTGACTCCTCCAGTGTAGAATACAATTAGACCGAAACAACACGGACAGAATGCTTTACATTCTCTAAAGAGTTTCTGTTTTTCTTTCGGTCTTTTATCATTGTACATGAGAATTGGGTTAACATGTTCATATAATCTTTAACATTATAAATACTTTAACAGATTTTGCATCATTTGAGGAATATTTTTCCATGCTGCAACTGAAGTAAACAACAACAGTTTCCTTATAGGAAAACAGCTTAAAGCAGCCTAAGATGGCATACTGGTCCTAGCTGGTCTTCCTGCCAGGTCAAGCTGGTCTGTTTGTTGGTTTTAAACAAATTTAGAGCTCATGTCTAGTTGGGCTGGGAGACCAGCTGGCTAAAAACCAGCTTGAGCCAGCTTGGAGATAAGTTAGACCTAGCTAAGACCTTCAGACCATATTTTTGAAGAGATTCAATAAATACTTAGCACTATTTAGCTGTCGTTTATAAATGTAGCATTCTTATTAGCGAGATGCTCCTACCCAGCTGTTTGGGATTCAATATTTCTGTGTGTGTTTTATGTATATATATGGGCTGAGATGGTAATGACGGTCGGCAGCTCTGAGGCCACACTGCAATGCAGCAGGAGGTTTGACGTAAAAAAAAGTTTGTTATTCTGGGAAATTCTCTATTCTCTGATGCCAAGTTGGCCGTTAAATCGCCTGTTTTGTGCTGGTGACCCGTGAGTGATGTGTAGCTGGGATCACAGGGTCAAAGCAGGATGCTTCCTGAAAGACACACCGACTCCGTGCACTTTCTTCTCCTGTAATCCCTCTAATTTACTCTATTAAACGCCATCCTCCCAGTCTTTAGTCATTAGAACCAGGATCAATTTCAAATTACTGCCAGGTGAGATTTTTGTGAGTAGGCCTACTTTTAATAGCATAGCTATTTTTTGCGTGTTGTCCACAAGGGAAAATGTAAGCATTGAAAATTGTAAAATTCTGTCACTTGCAAATGTAACAGCATTGTGGATGTATAAAAGAGAGACAAAATTCTTGACATATCGATCTATATTGACAAAAATATCATGCTCTTTTGACTTTAGCCAGTAAGTAACCACACAGAACATCCTAACAAATAGTAACATGCTAACAGCAGGAATATTAATAGGAATGTTGAGGTAGCCACACAAACTACCAAAACTACCTAAACAATTTGATGGCCTATAAACTGTGAAAGTGTATCTTTATTATTTTTGCAATGTGCTGGTTTAGAGGTTTGATAGAATCCAGATCCTGAGTATGAGCCATAGTGATGTTTACCTGAGCAAGTATCACTAATTAAACCAATTAATTCATCTAGTATCCACTCCCAAAGAAACCAGCTTCTTAATTTGGGCTAAGAGGAAGACATTTAAAATCTCTCTGAGATCACCTTTCCTCTTTCTCCTGTTACTCTCTATGGAAGTGGTCAAAGTCACCAGTGTTTGAGTCCTCCACCTCACAATGCCACAGAAGAATGTTTATTTATCCAACATCCTGTCTCAGATCCGGACATATTATACACCCCGGTACATGAATTATACATCGGAATCAACCCGCATCGTTAGGTGATTATTCCAACATGCCTTTAAAAAAAAAAAATATGATTTGCAAGTGTGACTTTTTCTTGTTTTTAATATGAATAGATGCGGTTGTTGGAAGAAAAGCATCTGTTAGAGCCTTGTCCAAAGGAAGCTTAGAAAACACAAAACTTTTGAGCAGATCAGAGGACTCCAGATTACTCTAGCTTGTGTGCTACCTTGTGTTTGCTGTCTTTTGTTTACTCCCTCCTTGTTACTGACTCGTAAATTAGAGGTAAACTAACACCCCCTTTCCATTCAGCAAAGTTCTTCTCTGTTATTAGAAGACGTTCGCTGTATCTCATACCTAAGTGATACTGAAGGACATTAGTCTAGTTCTCACAGCCTCACACTTCCTATATTAACCTTCACTAAGCTCTGCCGAGACAAGCTTTACAGAACGTCCCATAGGAATAATCAGATGATTGCTATGAAAAACATTATTCTGAGTAAAATGTGCAGATAAATTGAATGGATGTTATTGTCATGGGGTTTGAAATGAAGTGTGACATTCTTTCTGTTGTTTTTATGTAAAGAAATTGTTAAATTACACAGGAATGTGATTTCAAACTGTTCCCATACCTAAGTCTGTAGGCTGACTCAGAGTTAGGTCAGTGATCTGCTGAGACCGAGTGACATGGTGACTTTTATATGAAAAAGACACGGATGAATGATTTGTGCCTGTGGAATAACCAGACCAATCTCATTCCTCTAAATCAGGCCACATCCAATGAGAAAAATTTTTGGACACCAGTCCAACTTGTGACAGGTTGAATAGATATTCTCAGAAGAATTATTTCAAGAGGGAATATTTTCATTAGGTAATGCCATCTGAAACTGTTCTTAGAAAACATGAACATGTGGAATGAATGTTACAGTATGATAAATGTGGAAACTATGACAGCATCCCAGTACTGAAATGTGGCACATTTGGGGGGTTAACATGAGAATGTGGAGGTGGGGGAACTGTAAAATCTGGTGGCCAAGGCATATTTGCTAAATATAAATAGAATGGATGTACTACTGGATCAAACAAAAACTGGACTTGAATATAAACAGAGATGAACTGGATTGACAAATAGACCAATATTGGGTCCAGAATGCTGCTCTGATTTGTTCTGACCCCTGGCCACACATGACTGACATAAGTATACATAATGTCAAATTATCTGCAAGTTTAAGGTATTTTAAATAAAGCACTGATTTTAAACAAGGTTACTTTAAGGGAGGAAGAGTTCATAAAGGGAAAAAGCTGTCAGATTCATATCCATTTGTTGTCATTTTTTTGGCTCACCGTACGCTGATAGCATTCCAAAAAAATGTGAAAGTAAATAGATTGGATGAAGTTCTGAGAATGTATTGTGTCAAAGCTTCAAGCACAAGCTGCTAAGGAAGTTCACATCATATGCTCCAGTCACCAAAACAAAAGCAAAAAAAAAAGGAATTGATAAAAAAATGCAAGCATGAGTAAGAGAGAGGAGTCACACATGATGAGAGGTCAAGCTGATTGATACCAGTGAAAACGGAGGGGTCAGAAAAGCAAAGCTCTCTTTGAGTGAGGGAGCGTAAAATCCAGACTAGTGCGTGCTGATCCCCCAAATCCCCCTATTGTCACAATAAACAGAAAAGCAGATGAAATGTGTGTACGAGTGTGAGCACCCCTGCGTGTGTGCAAGCATAACCATAAGCCTGAATTAAAAGGGATTGTATTCAATTTTGGGGGCTTTTGTTCAGAAGCCGTTTGAACTTGTTAGGTTCAATATTTTGAGGACAAAAGTTCTTCGTTCCACATTAAACCAAATTATTAATTTTATGACTTTGATGAGAATTGCCTGGTTTTTATTCTCTTTTCTACTTTATTTTCATTTTCTTGTTTAGATGGCTGCATGGGCACAACAGGCCTCTGTCTTTTTCTGAGCCCTACAGGGTCCTACATTCATTAACTTTCTTGAGCAACCAGGCAACCTGCTGTACAGCCTTAAAATGTCATTTAGGAATCCATGGTATTCTGCTCTTTTGGTTTGACATTTTAAACACTCTGTTTGGCTGCGTCCTTGACTGAACCTGTAGACCTTCAGAGGCAAATTGAGTGAGTTACAGGATAAGATGAATAAAAGGAGACACATACTAGATTTTACTTCAGTAAATGTGCAAGCAAGTTCAGAACACAATATACAATGAAGGTCAATGGGGTCCAATCTTGTTTGCAACACAACATTCTTTAAAATATTTTCAATGTCTGTGTTCCATTGGAGAAAGAAAGTCATGCAGGTGGGAATGACATGAGGATGTGAACATTTTGGCTGAACTATCCTTGCTGCAAAAACTTTTGTAGTTGACCATTTGAAAGTGAATCAGTCTCTCAAAACAGTCCAAATCTGTCCCTCTGTCACTCTCAGTCTCAGTCTCATCTCATCTCTCTTCCTTTTCTTTGTTTCGGTTAAATCATTCAGAGCTTGTTTTGTGCACCATCTATCACCTGACCTTTCTTGTCCATGCACATCTCACACCCCATGGACCCTCAGACTTATCCGTCTCCCGTATGATTGCCAGAAACCTCTAACTTTCGTCAAGACCTGTCTCACACCCCACATGGGAGTCTGCCCCTCCCTGCACGCACACACACAATCACATGGCTCTTTCATTTTGATCCGCTCAGTGTATAACGGTCATTTCCCAAAGCGAGCCTCTGTCCCCTGTCCTCTAATGGGGGCAGGGAGGATGTCTGCTGGCCTGGACGTGGAGTTCAGCGAGGTGGGGGACGTCTGAATGGTCACCCGCTGGGCAGAGGGAGGGAGTGCGCAGGGACAATGGTGGTCCTGTTTTAAGGGAGCGTGGTCAGGGGGAGCCGGGAGATGGGCTAGGGGTGTTTGTAGGGGCAGGAAACAGGGGGAGCCTATGGGAATGCAGATTGGTTCTCTGAATTGAACTGGCAGGCTGGGCTTTGATGTGAGCAGAGGGGGATTTTCATAGGGCCCAACTTTTATCGATGTTAAAACCCCTCCCCTACAAAACTTAATCTCTGCTTCTGCCTCTTTTCTCTCGCTGTCCATTCCACATTGTCTGCCTCTAAATGGACATAAACTTAGGTATCATTTAGGATGAAAATTATATTTTCTGAAATCCCGAAGGCCAAAAAAGTAATTGCGACTTAATATCTCACAATTGCGACTTTATATATTCTTTTAAACTTTATCTCACAATTGGTGAACAGAAATATTGGTTTTCCATTGGTCACATCATATGCTGTATTTTGGATGCTACTGTGTCAGAGTCTTACTAGCTGCGCTTACATTACCCTTCAAAATGCGCAAATTGAAACTGCGAATTGAAAATACACCTAATGGAAACACATAAATTTTGCAAAAACTCCCATATATCAAGTTTTAAAGTTTGCATGAGGTGGTTTTTAAGGCAATTTTAAAAAGAAATATATATCGCAAAACTGCAATGGAAACAGGTTTTTACAGGTCGCATTTACAGGTCACTGGGTGTACGTAAAAGTGGCACGTTTTAGAACATTGGTCCCAAATTCAATTGCTTGAGGGCCGCAGCCAGGCCCGGCGCCAGAGGGGTGCAAAAGGGGGTATTGCCCCCTCAGAAAGAATTTGTGCCACCTCAGTTTTCTTAACAAACTTATTAATTTAGATTTTAGCAGATCAATCAGCATCTGACTTGAAGCAGTATAGCCTATCAACGTAGGCTGCCGCAAGAGCGATTCGCGAGCAGATGCGGGTCATCGATAAAAAAGTGAAAAAGTTAAAACTTTTTTTTTTTATTATTATTATTATTTACTTAATAATTTTAAGGCAAGGGGTTTCCTCAATTTTTTTAAGTTAAGTCAACTTATCACTTTTTACAGTGCATGAGAGCGTCAGAAACTGCATGCAATCACAGATTAATTGCATTAACCCCAAGCCCAACTCTGCACAGTTTAGCTCCAACCCTAATCAAACACACCTGATCCAGCCAATCGAGGTCTTCAGGATTACTAGAAACTACTAGAAAGCAGGTGTCATTTTGCGCTGGTTGGAGATCAAATCTGCAGAGCTGTGGCCCTCCAGGAATTGAGTTTGAGACCACTGTTTTAGAACCATCCCCTGCTTTGCTAAAGATACACGTCTAAGTCTCCTTCGAGAATAAATAATTGCTAATGCATGGCTGCAATATGCGTAAACCTACCAACATCCATTGCCATGACTTATCGCGAGAGGAAAAAATTACGTTTTAGTCACATAACAATAGTTAATGGAAAGGCCGTCAATTCGCAATAGGTTTTTTATCATCATTTATAAAATATCGCAAACGCTTTACACTGTAATCTGTAATAGAAACCCTGCTACTGTTTTCTTAACTACCTTAACCAGTAACATACCAAGATAACCAAGATTTTCCAATAAAGTTTTCCAATACCAATCCAGTGGTAATTCTTTGGACACTACCATGATGGTAGAACATAGTATTATTTGAAGTACCTTGGAGATGTATTTTTTGTAAAACTTTGGATAAGAGGATCTGGTAAGTGACATACAATGTGGGTCCATGTAGATGTTTATTAGCATGCTAGTTAGCTCTGGATAGGTGGAAAGTTTAGTTCACCGCTAAGGTACAGAGCAACTTGACTTCAAAACTTTATAATAACTTGATTTAAGCACCCCTGCAGCACTGCCATTAATTAGATTCTGAGAATGTTCGTCTCTGTGTTCGTTAGAGAAAAGCCGTGATTACGGCCAAATCCAACCACCTCGCCTCTCATACAAATGCAAAACCCCTGAAGGAGACACTGCTTTAAATTCACAATGCACCCACACAGTTCAGACTCCACACTCGCTCTCTGCCAGTGTCCTCCAAGAGGAGAGTCTTAAAGAGAAGTAGAGTTGTAAGGAGGAACAAAAAGGTTTAGAACTTGCTGAGTAGAGGAATTAAAAAGAGATGAAAAGAAAGAAGTGAGAGTGGAAATTGTGTGTGTACGTGTGTGTTGGGGGGGGGGGGGGGGGACTAATTACTTTTCTTCCTCTCTTGAAGAAAACGCCTCTTCTTCGTCCAGCAGGGGGATGGGGAGGGGGTGGTAGATAGGGGGTCTCGTTCCGCCACTTCAATCTCAGCATCTCAGCACTTTTCTTTGTGCCTCTCATTCATTTCTTTCATTCCTATCTGCTTTTCCACACAATTATTATTTATTCCTCCTTTATTCTGTGCTCTCCTGAGGACCTCAAAAGAAGCCGATCAGAAAGATAGGGAGGGGGCCCTGGCTCAGTCTGTGAGGCTGATTATGGGCTCAGATCTGGATTTAAAAAAGTTGGCTGTAGAGAGGGCGTACAGGAATGGTTGTTACTTCAGAATCAGTTGAATAATAGCTGGAGAAATCTGAGGTCTTGTAACAGCATTGGTAATATGACATAAAAATCATGATTAGACCACATTTCATGGATCACTACAGGCAGTGGAAAAACTGAGGGGAAATGCGCAAGTTGGTACAAACTGTTACGTAAGTCTCCTATACCGCTCTGGGATCAGACTAGGGAGAATGGAAGATGTGGGCACCATTCATTTAAGCTGATGCCAGATCAGATGTTTCCTTTGAATAATGGCAAGACCCTTCAACCCTGACTTCCAAGCACTAATGTACCACAAGTCATTAGCGCACTTGTTTTCATTCAGGGTACTTGTGTTTGTGTACTCTCCGTTCTGATATCTACGTCTCTCTTTGTCTTTCCAAGAAAACCAGGCCAAGTCAGGTGGCTCACAGTCCAAATTTTATTTGCCAAATTAGATAGTGAATGTAGTTGCTTATATTTTGAAGCACTCTGCTTGTGGAACAATGTGTATGAGTTTTGGAGGGAGGAGAGCTAGCCGAGCAATGAGAAAGACAGAGCCGCTATTACAGGATATTTAGTCTTGGTCATAATGATAGAGGACAAAATGACATAAGACACAAACAGCTTCCTGTGACATTATTGAACGTTACTCCTGCTGAAAAGACCTGTTTAGACTAGCTTTATTTTCCATGCTGATTCAAATTTGGTGCTGGTCTAACTGATTAAACTAGTTAACGGATTAGTTTACTTCTCCTAAAAAAAATCAGTCATCGTTTCCTCACCCGCATGTTGTCCCAAGCCATTATGATTTTCTTCACTGAAGCACTGGGAAGCTTTCAAGTTAGTTTTTCCCCCCCTGCATGTCATGTGCAGAGCACCATACCTTTCAATGCATCACTGATCCAGTACATAAACCAGTATGACTGATTCATCGTTTTTTTTTTCTTGAGTAGATGTCAAGAATTTTGTTGAATAGCAATTTCATTTTTAACAAAAAAAATAAATAAAATAAAATGCCTTAAAGGGATAGTACACCTCAAAATGAAAATTTTGTCATCATTTACTCGCCCTCATGTCATTCCAAACCTATATGAGTTTCTTTCTGATGCTGAACATAAAAGAAGATATTTTGAAGAATTCTGGTATTCAAACAGTTGATGGTCCCCACTGACTTCTTTCCCTACTCTGGAAGTTAATGGGGACCAACAACTGTTTGGTTCTTCAATATTCTTCAAAATATCTTCCTTTGTGTTCAACATATACAGGTTTGGAATGATAGGAGTGTGAGTACATTATGACAACATTTTCATATTTGGGTGAAATATTCCTTTAAAGATAGTGTTCAGACATCCTTCTGTCATTCTTAAGTCTGTCAAATGTTGTCATGAGTAGCACTTATCATATTTACTTGCTACAAAAGGCACACTAGAACATAAACCATGCAAATAAAGTTGGTCTTAGTTAGAGAGTCTATTGTCTGCTCAATTGTATGACATATATTATGCATAAACATACTGAGATTCTGGGGATTACAGATAATGCTATTTTTGGCAGCCCAGATGTTGGCTCGAAACTATCAAAGAAGTTACAATTTTCAGATGTGTCAAGTCATCAAGAAAGAGAAATGTAAAGAGGAGGGGCTTATTTTGTTATTGGGAGATAATCATGTTTCCTGGAGCCGTCTAAATGAGAGCTGTCCAGTAATGGCAGTGCAGGAATGCAGTCAGTGCACACCGCTCAACCCTCCCTAAGTCTTGGCTCCACTCCACTCTCTCAGCACTCCACACAAAGCTTCCTTTGTTCAGCCTGGTCTTGAAAAGCAATGCTCCGTCACTCCCTTTCTCTCTCTCTCTCTCTCTCTCTGTTGTCCTGCCTCACTCCTCTCTCTTCCTGTGTATATCTCTTCTACCCGCTCCACCAGCTCTCTCCTTATCTAAATGTGCTCTGTTCTCTCACACTCATATCTTATGTTTTTTTAATCAGTCTTAGGTTAAATTATCCTAGAATGTTGGGATTCTTTCTGTGTTTTTACTTTCATTCCTTCTCTGTCTGTTTTGTCCAACTTTCCCCACTGCCTTTCACAGACTTCAGTGTTGTTTGTTCACCAGAAGGTAGGGATCCAGCCAAGAAATCTGTATTATCCTGCATATCCGCAACCTTAACTGGGGGGGAAACATTTTTCAAGCAACTCATTTTCTCCTCAACAGCTATTTTAGGTTAAACGCACATTTAATAAGCTGGAATGGGGAGGGGGGATTGTGCTCTTGTTTTGCTCTCATACTTTTTCAAAGCTTAGAGAGATTTAGTCCTGCCACTCTCCCATGAAAGAATATTCTCTCACACACACATACACAGCAAAACCCTTCAGGTGTTCTTCCCGTATGCGATCAACTGATAAACCAATCTCAAGTTCACATCAATAAATCACGCAAAAATCATGTGATTAAATTAATCGACTTATTTCCCAGCATTCATTATAATGTCATATCAAACCGGTAGTTAAGTGCTTTTGTTTGATGAGGACGTGTTTATTCTGTGCCTATATTCAGGTCAAACAGTCATATCTTTTGTTCCTCCAACGATAATCACTTCATGTGAAAACCTGTTGCTCCGGCAACCTCCTACAAGCCTCGTCCTGCGGATTGTAAAGTGAATGGCATTTGAAGGCCTGAGGCGTGAAATTATGTCCATCATCACCTCGTGACGCAGCCAAACCTTACACAACCGCTTGCTGACATAGATGCGGGACTCCAAAAGCCCGCTGGCTGCAGGCATACCTGCACATGCCCCTGCTGTGAAATGATTATTTCATGCTTAGATTTCACCACACTCTAAAGTTACACAACAAGAGACGTGCAGAGACTTGTTGTTAGCTATAGACTAAGACTTTTCGATTTTTTGAAAATAACAGACCAGTTTAAGTGAGGCCACATTAGGGAAATTCATATTTTTAGAACCCTGGGTATACGTTTTTTTGTATTATGCATTAATGTATTATAACGGTTTCATTTTGTTCAGCTGGATTGCTAAAAACTGATGTCTCAGATTTTGTACAAGGAGTGATCGTAAAGTGATTGGAAATTCACACAAACATGTCACGTTATGACATCTCCATAAAGTGTTGGGATATTGTTTAATCATTGAATTATTGTGGATTTTCAGTGTTGAAATTTGTGTTTGTAATGTGTGCAGAAATACTGCAGCACATCCCTTTGTGAAAAGCCTGGGACACTTGAAAAGTTAATGACACACACACACACACACACACACACACAGAGTTTGTTTGTAGGTTCTGTGCACTAAATCCAGCTGCTGTTGCATTCCCATGGTGCTGTCCTGCAGCTGCATCCAATCAGATCACAGAACCTTGAAACTGAAGCAGCTACAGCCTGAAAAAACAGACCATCGTCATGCTTTTCCTGGATATCTCATTCATGAAAATCAGACTCACACCTCTCTGTCTGTCTTTCTTTCTCCCAGTCGCTTGGTCTTCCTTTCTCAAGAGGTTCTGTAAAATTTTAATTAGGCCTCTTTACCGCAGGTGTTACATATTGGTGATTAAAGCACCTCTGCATCTGTTGTTCCTCAGGCAAGATTTGGTTTGATTACAGCTCACTAGGGTGCAGAGTGCTGTGACCTGCTTTTGTTTTGAGTTCAGGCTCATTTTGCCATCCTTGAATGTTATTGCAACTCCTGTAATCAACAAGTGGCTGCTTAGCTCCATTTCATGATACCAGAAAACTATGGGTAATTTCACCCAAAAATGAATATTTTTTTTAACATTTACTCAGCCTCATGTTGTTCCAACATGTTCCCATTTTGAGTAATGTACTCTGTGCTCATTTCATGCAAACCAGAATAGGAAGAAAAGGAAGTCTCACAGGTTTGGATCATTGGAACAACATGAAAGTGAGTAAATGTTTTTTTAGTGTTTTGGGTTTATTTTAGGGTAAACTATCCCTTTAAAGACTTATAACATATAACATTAGTTCCTCATCGTTGTACAAGATGTGCCAAAATTGTCTCTTGAAGACTCCCAGATCTAATCCGACTCAATGCATCATGGAGTTCACGTTAGCCTCTATACCGCAGGTTATGCACGAATTAGGCCGCATTATGCAACAAGACGTTAGTATGTCAATTAGCAATACTGGTAGTTTTAGCTGAGCATAAGAAGTACAACTTTGACAGTCTTGTTGACTCAGGACTATGTGTCAAAGGAAGGCACGTTGATAATGAGGACCTTCCTCTTTAAAGTAGGAGAGTGTGGACAGCACGTTTTATCGTAAGCATTACAAGCAGGTTATGACTTCGTATACGTGTCTCAAAACAAAAGAGTGCTGAAATGTAGGCTAATAGCTCAGGGGTATTGTATTTCTGTGGTCTGAAGTAATTGGCTTTCTCTTTACTTCTATGAGTGTTACTTAAAGCAGGTTGTGTTGATTCAGGATTATACGAGGCCCCAGTGTCAAATAGGCTGACTCACCTAGATGTATTTCCATTTAGTTTCGACGTTTTCAATTCAGACCCGCCTCACCTGCCAAAAAGCAGAATCACAGGACAGATGTGGTGATTCAGAGTATCTCTTTGCCTAGATTTGTGGTTTATGAGAGTGCACTCATATCTATAAAGTGAGTGTTTGTGTGAGATGGACCAAGCGAGAGGCATGGGGGAGTTGTGGGGCATGATGAGAGAATGGTGAAGTAGCCAGCCCACAATGGGCTGCATTGTTATAATCCCATAATCAGAGCGGACATGGAACTTGGATGAGAGAGTCGTCCCCGTAGCCCTCGACACAGCTGCTGGGACTTCAGTTTATATTCCCTCCGTTCTGCTTTCATCAGCATCTCTCTTGCGCACATTTTCTCTCCTTCTCTGTCTTTCCCATTCAGTGGCTGTTTTTCCTTCCTCCATCTGAAATGAAGGGTTCAGGGCATGAGCGACACACTCTTGTGTAACACTACAACTGCATAAACAAACTGTGCCAATCAAAGAGAGCCAAAGCTTTGACCTCAATATCTTCTACTTTAGTACAGGAATCTCAGGCCTCCATCCAACTGTCCTCCAACCAGCCATCTTCCCTTCCTGTATGCGTTTTATTTAGTGGAACAACCAGTAGCCCAGTGGAAAAATCTAGCCAGTAACTGGATCTTTAAAAGATTAGAGCTCTACTTCAATGACAAGAGAAATAAGAAGCTTAACAGCTGGCCCAGTGGCGGTAGCTGTATTTACAATAAAAACTTGCAGTCAGCTGGGAGGATTTTGCGTCACTGGCACGTAAAAATAAAACAAGAGACCAGAGAGAGACCCCTCCATTATGACTCAAAATTTCCACAGAGACCAGAGGATGGTGCCACTCCTTGTACAAAATCGCAGGTGGGTAGAGGGGACTCGGAGTCCATCTTCACCAAAAACGTCCATGTACGAATTCCTTCACATGGCCTTTCAGCAGCGTGTTAACTGATAATTGTCGCCTCATAGCTTTCTAAATTGATTGAAGCATTCGCGGTGTGTATGTTGGCTGCACATACGGTTGGCTGCTGTTCTTGGCCGTCGGGCTCGGATGATTCCATGGGGTTGCATGTTGCTGGGCTGGAGCTGCTTTACACATAAACATTACATGACCCAAGCAGGCAACACATGCTCCCTGTACTCTGTTAGGGTTGCTGGGAGTGAGTTGTATTTTTGACCCGCTCTAGGTCAGGTGTCCGCCCTTGTGTTGCCTCCCATATGTTCTGCATTTTCTTGCGCTATCCACCCAACCCCCAGTCCTGTTGCCCCTGTAATTGCCAGGTAATGTTTCGGCTCTGGCTCCTCCTCTACTGCCATTACTCCTGTTCTGGATTAATGCGACTGCCAATAGTGGCCACAGGCTTGGCAGCATTTCAAAAAAGGGGCCCACCTTCGATACATTATGCACAAGTAGCTTTCACCAAGGTGTGCATTTCAAGACAGTCTTCCTCTCTTTTTATACTGTGCTTTTTCTTGGGTTAAATCAAAGCTAGAGGGGACACTGGAGACCCCCCCCCCCCCACCAATCTGATCTCTGTAACCCCTCCCTGCTCATATCAGATATTCCCAAGCCACCTGGCGCCCAGAGGGAGGCCCACCTTTACCACCCGATGTAGACTTAATAATACAGACCTGATGGCTTTCATGGTCATACTCTGTCCCATTTTCCAAAAATCACATTTCGAATGCATAAATAAACTAAACAACAAATAAAAATGGAATATAGGGCTATATTAACAATGCCTTTGGCATAGATATCATACTGGGTAGATTTGAATTCTGTACTTTTGTTTGTGGTCATTTTGTTCCCTTTCTTTCTCTTTTCAGTAAGCAGAAAAACCACTTGAGTCGAGCTTTTACAAAAAGTGGCCGCTGTCATAAGGTTTTAAGGTATCTATAAATCTTGTTTTTGTGATTGAAATTCAAAAAAAGGAACACAGACATTTCCACAGAATACCCATCCACCTTGACAACAAAGTAGGGGATGACCAAAATCATCTGGGTACCAAACAACCTAGGTCACAAGGGGTCATCCAAAAAAACAAGAAATGTTTCTCACAATGCACATTGGGCAACTACATGGATGAAATTTAACAGGACAAACGGGAAGAGCCAGGCAATGGTCCAAATTAAAACAAACTGAATAAAGGGCTGAAGAGAAGTAATCAAATGATGGCGCACAGTCCGGGAATTGCTTGTATGTTCCACTGAGCTCACTGGTTAAGGGTAAGCCAGCTAAGCAACATGTAGAAGTTATGATGTAACAAGACAACAGTCTTAAGATCTGTTTTGGTTAGTCCACTTGCATCTCTATATTCGGAATGCGAACAAGCTCATTCTGTAGGCCTACAGAGATGGGCACACCCTTTCTGAAGACAATTGAGTTTTACTCTCTTAGGAAGAAAGGAATAGGCTATCACACTGAGACAATTATTTTTCTTTCTGGCAAATAAAACTGGAGGGGAAGTAAAACTGATTTGTGCTTTCCAGAGAATCTCTTGCCCTTTGTATCACTCTTTGGAGAAAAGAGAGAGTATGAAAGGCAAAGACACGGGAGAAGAGCTTTATTAATTAAAGTTCATTAAAATTAATTAAAGACCATCTCTAACCATGTGTCCGATGGGGCTTGAAAACCATAGGAATAACGATTTAACATGATAGTTCTCTTGTCAGATTAGAGAACAGGACGTTGAGCTGGCTCAGAAAAGTGTGCAGAGATTTTGCTTAAGAAAACAAACATCTTAGCCCAGATCTCCTTTCCACAAATCTACACCTACTCCACCCACCAAATTCAAGTCCTTCAATCTGGCCTATTCCGGGGAAACTCCATAGAACCATAGGGTTGTAATTCATTATGAACATCTATTCCTGTTGATATTGTTATTTCATATGTATGAGTGCGCATGAAAAGGTTTCCCAACATTTGGGTCCCATTTGCATTTTCCTATGAATGTGAAATATGGTACATGGGTTGTGCATCACATTTTTAGTTTCTTCAATGGCTCTGTGATGCACATTAGGATCAACAACAAACCATCTTCTCATCAAGAACTACATTTCACTGTATTGAATTATGTTGCTGATGTTACTTTTTGTTTAGGTTATAAAAACGTTGTGGGAACATTGTTTTGAAATGTTTATAAAATATTGAAATGTCCAGTTTTTTAAGCAGTGATTTACAGAGCTCTCTGAGTTTCATTGTGCCGCTCTTCCTCTAACCTCCTTGGTCTCCTCTCGCTAGAGCTCCTAAAAACAGCCTGATCTCCTCTGTTAAACAATAGAGCACGCCATCCTCACTTTGTGTTTGCTTCCACAAGAGCGTGACCGTACATCTTAGTGAGCCCATACAGCTGTGAGTGACCATTTGAGTTGAATTCATCTTGAATTTTCCATCAAACAGTGGTCAACGTGACCATGATGAAATGCCCTGAAATGTGTTGTAGGCGGGATGTTTTTAAATTAAATCTTATATGTAAGACTATACACAGCAGAAGCAAGTTCCTGTTTAGTCTGTGAAAATGAAGTAAACAGATAAAAGAAACTATTTGATCACGTTTTGCTTGCTCACTACTCTTGTCTGTCCCAGATCTCATTTACGGTCAAAAATAGCAGCATGTCTCAGTCCTCCTGTATTTGTGTGTGCTCAGACGGTCAAGAATATGTGAATTTCCACCAGAAGTTGTGGGTGCTAAAACCCTATCATCTGAAGGTGTTAATCTAGCAACTGTCTCCTCAACTGCTTCCGTAACACGCATTGAATGAAGGTTACGAAGTGGTTTAAAAAGGTAAAAAGAATTTTCTGTGGCTGCCCAGACTGTATTTTTGAAGCATGACCTTTATTCGAGTTTCCACATCCCTTCAATGTGACATTTCTGAGTACCATCACCTAACACACATGGTACACGTTCTGTGTTGCTAAGCTTACTTTGTATTTATTGTGTTTTATGGTTTGTTGAACATGTGTTTATGTCAGGATGAGAATGTTTGTGTTGTGCATGTTGTCTGATCAAGTGAGCATGCCCTGAGGACAGAGGAATGGAAGGAACAGGCCCGACTGGTTTCGTTTGCCTCTGAGAATCTGTGGGGAGATTTGCCAATGCAGTCTCAGGTTAGGTAGGTTTTTTTTTTCTGAGGTTCCGAATAGTAAAGGAGCAATTTTTTACCTCAGGCAATGTGTGTGTGTGTATCATGTTGGCCTAGATGTGCTTTCTCACACATCACCTGCCAGTATCTTGTCAGCTGAGGTTGTGAAGAAGCATGTGAGAATCCTTAAAAGTAAAATCACCTCTGCAAACCATAAACTGAACATCTCAACATTGCCTGATACCAGTCTGTTTCCTTTTTAATTTTCTTGCAAACATTTTTCACAATGCCTTTAGCAGACGGATGACTCATATGAACCAGTCATAAGATAAAGCTGCTATCAGTTCTTCATTTGTCTGTCTGTTACAACAATGTTATCATGGATTATTTTGAGAAAGCAGGTTATCAGAGCGTGTCATTTCTTAGTGCTTACTCAAGGTCCCGCCATGGATAAGAACTACATAGGGTGTTTTTGAGTGTGTGAACGAGCTAAGGCAATATTCCCCTTTAGGCATTTACTTAAGGTTCATCCAGAAGATAAGCAGATCATTGGTCTCCCGTCCTCGTGTCTGACATGTTGTAGCCTGAATGTGTGTTGAATGGTTTCGTTGCCCTCAAGAGACAGATGACAGCCTGAAACAAAGCTTGTGAAATGTTCCCTAAATGGTTTGACAAAGCTAGAAGACATTATACTTAAATTATTGTCTGGAATCTTTGACTTGTTTGAAATTTAAATGACTCCTTAAATGATTCTTTTGTATTTCATTTACACAGTTAATGCTGGAATGCTCTGATGGAGCCAGACTCAGTTTGAAACACTTGTTGGATCTTGAAGCTTTGGTAATATTCAGTTACAGTTCTGGCCTGGGTCTCAGGGTCCTCAAGTACTCTGTCATCATCACTTTCACCTACACATACTCACACAAATAGACCAAGTTTCCAGCCACCCACAGTCTACAATTTGCCCTTTATGACCACACCGACCTGTTTCTTTCCCATGTTATAGTATATTATGAATTAATGGAGGTCACAAAAGGTTTGTGATCATGTGATGTCCATTAGACTTCACCACTCATTTGCATCACATCTCCAATTGGTTTTGGTCAACTCTCATTGAAGTTGAAATATGGTCAATATGGATGACCAGTTACAGCTAATATCTGCATCCAGTTTTAAATTTGGTTGCAAGAACGTTGCTTTCAATATCAGCAAAGACGATGACTGATTTTGTGGGTTCGTAAAAACAATCAAGGCCTGGTGTTGCTTGACAATAATTGGTTAAATTTGGGTCTAAACTGGTTTGAGAAAATGTGAGGCAGGAAGGACGTGAAGAAAAGGTGGCTTGGAGCTTCAGCGTCATTAATCTCTTGCCCGTAAAATGTCACAAGCAACATCAAACAGTTTGAGATATGCTTCCCCCTCACTGTACAGTTATGCTTCGGAAGGTGTTAAGATATGCAGTTTTGCATACACATGCCAAAAAAAACAACTTAAAATAAACAGCACACTTATTGCTGCCTCTACCTTTTTCGGTCATAACTTCACATATCAGACTCAGCATTTGTCCTCCAGCATCACATCAGATGTGTTTTTAGTCCTGCAGTGAAAGCTGCAGTATTTACATAGCAGAAAGTGCAGTTTCTCTGTTGTCTTAATCTCATCCAGAAGCTCCCAAAGTCCCACTCTAAGGTCCAACCCAAACATTAAGCACAGTACAGATCAGAGATGTGACAGGGTTAAGTAGCTCAGTTTCAGCTTTCTAACGCGGTCTCCTCTACGCTTCATTGTGCTGTTTCAGCAGTCAGAGAAATGCTGCAAATAGAACCCAGTGGCTGGGTGCAGTCGCAACCACACTTTCCTTTGCACCTGGTTCCACTACCAGCTCACCTTCATATTGAAACTTTTCCAAACTGCAATATTTTTTAGATCTTTTCTTCTAAACACCTTTTTCAATCATACTCTTCTGCTCTTCGTGCAGGTCAAAGGTTGCTCTGAAGAGGTAAAAAGAAACCATGTGATGGACTATGGAAACAGCCAGAGGGCCAAGGTTAATATTCATGACCAGACGATTGTATAACTGCACAGCTTCAGAATAAGTGGTCAGGGGGAAAAGTTCTTAAACTTCAAATCAGGTACATGTGGACCTTCCAGTCATAATAACTGGGCTGAGATGGGACAAGCTGCTCAACACAATACATATACTAAATGTGTACACTTTAAATAAAAATGGGAAGGGGGTTGCAGGAAGAGTTTGTCAGTGCAAAACATTCTGTCATGATTCTAGGGGGTTGTCTGAAGTTGCCAGGGCATCTCTATTCAGGAGTTAAGTGAGCAGAGAGAGTACATTGTGAGTAGTTTTAGAGTACACAGTTCAGTGTGAGTAGTTTTAGTACATCGCTATGATACTTACTGTCTTAAGGTTGAACCAGTTGCATGTCTTTGGGGCCATGGAAAATTTGTCTATGACACAACCAACTTGTTATTTTTTTAGCTTAACAATAACACTGATTATACACTTTAGGCTTATGTTTCCTCGTTGTTTTGGTGTAATGATGAACAGTAGGTCAGAAAGTAAATCTGTTCACATGAAACTCCTTACTTCACAGAACACAAGTTACTCTTCAATCTGAAGTTATCACTGATCCTGGCCTTCCACTTGCTCTACATATACACACACATGCATATGTACACAAACACGTTCAGCTGTGGCTAGTGATACAGAAAAGGGCAGAATTGGCACATTTTTGTCTGTTTGCACTACTCAAACAATCAAGCAATCCATTCCAGGACTTCCTGATAGAGGAATTACAAAGTCTAGTAGTGTTTCTCAACACTGCTACACAGACTCGGGTTGATCGGCAACAGAAGCCACACATGAAGCTTTCTGGGCTCTACCCTCTTTCTCTCTCTCCAGCCGCACTGCAAGCGAAAAAGAGACCTGCTTCCTGTTTATGATGAGAACACATCAAGTACCTATATGTTTACAGGCATATTTTACAGGATGTGGCCTCACACATGAGGGTGGAGATTGTGAGTGCAGTGGAGGAAAGATGGGGAGGTTGAGGGTTTCTTTATATAGGTTCACCTGACAGAACATACCAAGCAACTGGTGCAAGTCTTTCCATCACCTGCACAATGGAAATTGTAAAAAGGAACTTTGAGTGGAAATTTGAGTGTTGTTTTGTTGACTCGGTAGATTTGGGTGCCAACAAGTTGAACACATACTGTATTGAGCTCTGTTTCACTGGTAGATATGGTCATTATTTATGTACTGAACAAGGCTCCAGAAAATATTTGGACACACTAACATTAAATAAGAGATTAAAAAAGTGCTTTAGAACATTATTGCATTAGATAAGAAAGTAACCAAGTGGCATTTATAAACAAATTATGCTATTTTTAGTATATGAAGCTAGTTCACACAGGTGTCTTACCAAATAACCACAGATGTAGTTTATAATGCACATTCAACACTAAGGTTTGACCGATCTGGAGAGTGTATCCATTCCGTATTTTTGTGAAATGTTTTCTTTGTGAAGTCTACTTGTCTCTACAATAAATGCCTCTTGGTTTGATAATTTGTTATAATGCAATAGAATTTATATATTTTTTAATTAATTTCTGCTAACTTAGGTGTTCCAATATGTTTGATTATAATAGGCAATTGTATGTATAGACTCTATACACACAATAGCCTATCAAACATATTATACTATAGAGTGGTTGTTGAGTTGAAATGTTATCACTCTTACTTTATAGCAGCACAAATGCCTCTGAAATCCTGAAAACAAAGTTTAGGATCGCTTCAGATAGAGAATCAAACTAGCGATTTCACCAAACCTGTGAGATCTAATGTCACATCAACTGTACGTGTTTGAAGGGGGTTTTCAGTTAACTTAATCTGTTTGAGGACAAAGTTACATAACGGCCAGACTCTAACGGTTGCCCTGATGTAATGTGTCACGCTATGACTTCTGAGATCTTTTCTGCTCCAACCCAATTCATCACCATTTCAGCAGAAAACAGAGAAGCAGATTTCCCATTAGGAACTGTGTAATCAGAGAGACCCATGGAGTTTGACCACAGTCAGGTCAGTAGCCCATCAATCCTTCTCTAGACTACCAATGACTGTACTCCTCATAGGAACTCCCTCATTACAGTCGACCATGGGTCAACATGTTTGATAATATGCATCTGTTTTGCTATATCACAGATGCCAGATCCACAGAGATTTGTAAAACCATAATGATCCAGAATTGGGGTTCTGTGAAAATTGCTGTCCTAACCAAATAAGAAGTTTTTGTTCTCTTGTCCTCAGTGGTCAGTCACAAGTATAAATTCAGTCAAACCATTCTCAAGACATTTTGGTAGCATGTGCCGCCAAAACCATCTACCCTGCCTTTGTGTAATATATACACACCACTATTACGATTATTGAACTTTCAGTTTTAATTGCAATTGGCAGCAGGACGTGTGTCTTTTTCCTTACTTCAAATCATCCATCTCCCCACATCCACCACAAGATGAATACTGCATAAAAATGATACCCAAGAGGTTTTATTTTCTCAAAAATATGGGTTTTTATTGGTTTTAACTGCAATCAGTCATTACAAAAGAGAGATCAATCTTATATAAACTCATAGAAATTACTGTAGTGAACAACAATAGCTGTTTATATGAAAAAAAATACATTCAACTCTTCAGATACTTTCTTTGTGTCTACACTGTTAACCAACTTGGACAATCATTGCTTAAACCACTGAGGATACAAGCAATAAGTCATAAAAAAATAGCATCCCAGCTTTATGTAAGGCAAAGAACGCTTGCTCATGGAATGTGTAAAAGAGGCACTTTACATATAAGCCGAAAGCTCCAAATGTCCAAGGACAACAGAACTTCAACCCATTAGGTCATATTTACTGCCTGCCTTTCATCATGTCCACCACCATAAACCAAATAAACTGCTTTAACACTGTAGGTTTATTACTTGCAACATCATTAAACCTTTGTAACGAACATTCGAAACAAAAAAAGCACTTCATGGTGGTATTTAAAATGTGGTGCATGTGTTTTAAGGCCACTAAACTTCTGCATCTTGGATCAATTTATAATTGTTTATAAATCAAAAAAGTTTATAATTTGTTTCATAGATCAAATCTATCACCAGGTTCAGGCATTCAGACTTGATAATCCAAGTCTGTTTTTCACAACAAAAATTCACTGTTTGATGCTTAAACAAGATTTTTAACTGCCACATAAACTGCTACAAGTACAGCCTAAGCTTACCTTTATAAAAAAAAAAAAAAAAAAGCTGACACTTCTGTGAGTTTTTTTAAATCTAGGAATGATTGTATGGTAGTAATGATTTTGCAGTCAAATATTTGGGAAAAGGGAATGACAATAAATAAATCAAAATGCAGAGGATTTTGTTGTTTTGCTTTTTTGCTTTAAATTAAGTTTCATTTAAGTGTAGTTGCCAACAAAAGTCATTGTAGTACAATATATTAAACTGTGAAAAAAGAAAGCTGACAAGTCTTCACAATCTTAAGATTAATACAGAAGATCATAATTTAACAAAAGAAAATATATTCTATCTTATCATCATCATCATCAAGATAAATACAAACAAAATTAACAAAAAAATGCATATGATCACCAATAAATATGTTTTTGATAAGTTAAATAAGCAGTGACAAGCAAACCCTTCTGTTCTAAAAGGTTTTCAAACAATAACAATAATATAACCACAATAATAATAAACAATGAACAAAAAAAACAAAAAAAATAAAACCAAGAGGTGGAAAGATGACAAAATTACAAAGTGCTCATCTGAGCAGAATCTACGGAAAAAAGCGTGCTTGCATGAAGAACTAAAGTGAAGCTGCAGGAGGTTGAACTGCACCTTGGGAATGATGGAATTCTCTCTCTGTTTGCTGATTGGCCCGAGGGAAAGTGGCATTTTGAGGTGGAACAGAAGAAAGAGTTTTTCTTTAAGGTCTAATAACAAGATTTCCTTCCCAACAAACTTGAAGTAACCAGCAACTAATGGGAAAAAGGGGCACTAACAACAACAACAACAAAAATTGTAAGAAAATTGTTCATTTTTGAGTGGAGACATCCCATCTCAGGGGTTTGTGCTGGCTGTAGATGAGACATGGAGCATGTAGCACCTGATTGAACATTTGAATGTGCCTGAAATATTCCAGAGCTCCATTCTCATTCAACCCTTATGAGAGAAGTCCTTCCTGCAGACTGGTGTAATCTGCAATTTCAAGGGAGGGAGAGCACACACTCAAAACAAGAGCTACATAATCAGGCCACAAGAACGAAAAAAATAAAAAATTAAGATAAAAGAAAAAGTGGTCCATTCACCCCAACACTTAAGCCCAGGCACTTGTCTTTTTCCATATTCTTTTTCCTCTTTTTGCTTTAAGCCGGTCTACAAAGACAGTTGTGAAAGGTCTAAGCATGACACTTGTGAGCTTTAGTTATGAAAGAGTGTCCTTGAGAAGAGTGGTAATTTGTGAGGGGGGGGAAGGGCGCAGATCTCTCCCATAACCGTGCCACCGACTTCGCTACACTTGACTGCAGCTGTGGCACCTGGCACAACAGTCTCATACCTCTCACAATTAGCATTTCGCTAATCCACTTCCTACTCTGTGTGTTTGGCACAATCACACCAAGAACATAGCAGGGGCTCTGCAAGTCGAGGCCCGGAAAACAGAAGGGTCTTGAGGCCGGGAGAGTTTTAGCTTGTTCTGGTTAAAAAGAGAATTCAAAACGAGAAAGATCCCTTAATTCACTGCATTGGTTTCAGAGCAGACGTGATACAAGGAGGGAAGTCTACGGCTTCTAGGGCACCGGAGAAATGGCGAGAGGTAGAGGGAGTGCTAGCGTCTCATCCTCTCTGCCCAAGACTGCTGCATGCAGTGGAAAGGGGGATGGGGTCTGGCTCAGTGTGCTTTAGTCATCAGAGATGGAAAGCCTGCTGAAGATGGGCAGTCGGCGGGTGGTGTCGAGGACGGGAGATTCAGAGCCGCTCAGACTTCCGCTCGAGCTGCTTTGGTAGCCCTCTTGGTCAGAAAGCGAGTCTGGCTGACTGGATGGACACTCGTAGAGTTGGGGAGACTCTGACATGGCCCTGAAGTAGTAAGGGGTTGTTGGGGAAGAAGGTGGCTGGGTGGAAGTGTCGGAGCAGGATAAAGGTGCATTGCCCAGGCTGGGGCTGAAGATGTTGGCCAGCTCCTGGCTGGAATATGTAAAGGGGTTGCTGCTAGGCCACTCGGGCAGTTCGTCTGGGGAAAATATAGGTGGAGGGGTGACCGAGGTGGGGCTGTCCCTCAAGCCTCCAGAGCTGGGGAACCCCGCAAAGCTGTAGCTGTGTTGCAGCCGTGGCCTCTCCATCTTATTGGAGGCTGAAAGGGGGGACGGGGTTGGAGGAGGTCCACGGCGCTCTTCAGCATTGTGGATGAAGTGGCAGCGTGGGCCATAGGGGCAGAAGCCGATGGTGTGGAATGTGCGGCAGAGCTCCGTCTTGTACTTAGGATGGCGGCTTAGGCTGCGCAACTCATGAATGCCATGGGCAAACTGGCACTTGTCACCGTACTTGCAGGCACCGTTCTCCTCGAATGGCCTGCATAACTCCGTCTTGTAGCGGCTCGAGTTGACCTGGCTGTTGGGGCCTCCAGGGCCCAAACACTTCTGTAGCAGGCGATCACCTGTCTCCGAGAAAGAGCGGTCTCGAAGTCGGTTCTCTTTGTTGCAGCTGCCGGTGGTTCCCATTCCTGAGCCGAGCAGGGATGGATCTGCCTTGGCAATGTTCAAGAACTGGTTTTGGTTGAGTTTGGTGCAAGCCAAAGTGGCAGAGTGTCGGCGCTGGTAAACCCCACCAGTTGAGGGGGTCCCCACAGCCTTCCTGTCCAGCAGGCACCCAGTGGGGTTGGAGATGGGCAGACTTGGCCCCGTGCAAGGGACCGAGACAGGGTATGGAGTACTGAGGATGTTATTATTGTAGTTCAGCATTTTGTTCTACAAAAGAAAAAAGACAAAAAAAGAAAAATGTCAGTTTTTGAAAACCACAAAGTGGTTGGCACGTCTTAACTGTTTTGCACTGGCTTCATGTTAAACCCACAAGTAAATACAGGCCAAAACAACTGCTAGTTTGGCTCGATGCCCACTAAAGGAAAGCTTGACTGCTTTAGAAAAGCCAAGACTGCTGCGCGTGTCTGATACGAGTAATAACCTAACTCGTACAGTATCAGACGTGAGACTATGTCTGTCTGGAAACCTGTGGACATAGAAGACCACGTCTGACAGCATTAATACGTTCAGAATCAACACTATCAAACTAAATGTTGCTTAAAGTTTTTCATGAGGGAATATATCAATGCACTAATAACTAAAAACAGGGTCGTAACCCTCACAGACATAAATTATTCTTAAACTTTTGGTCTCCAAATCTTAAATATTTGGCTACATCCTAGAAAGTAACATTGATTTGTAATATTGACAGGTAATATTTCCACAGTTACTTATCTAGCCATCATGTCACATGATTTATATAAAAAACAACAACTATTAATAAAGTTATTTAAAGAGTTTGACTTGTATGACAATCAGCTGGATGGAAATGCATACTCAAATCTAAATGTTACATCCGCACATGACAGAAAAACACATTAACTCCACTGACAAATGATGTCTGACTGCAGTTATGGGTTAACCACCGAAATAAGCTCATATCTAAGAACCAGCTTGACTCACTCCTCTCAGTCAAAGTTTAATTCAATGAAATCACGAGACAGCCCTGACTTTGCACAGATTCATACACCATTCACGTTTACACCCAAACAGGTCAATTAATTAAAAAAAAAAAAAACAAACAAAAAAAACTGTTTCGTCAGGTTTAAGTATATTTTCATTTAGCAGGTGGTGAAACCGGTTGCTCCAATCTTCAGTTGATAAACAGTTCAAAAGGAAGCAACGTGAAACATCCATGGGTAGTTGACATGAAATACTTGTGTTATACTACGCCAAAAGATTTTAAAACCATTTTTGTGAACTGTTAGGCATGAAGTCTTTTAATCGAAATGACAAGATATACACTTTCACTTAAACATTCATATTACTTAAAATCTTGATTAAAAACGTCCATGGATACATTATGCATCAACTACCCACATATGATGTACAATCACAGCCATGGATTCTCCAGAACAAGCCAAGCAGGGAACTTTCCTGGCTGCAAGCGTCTACTAGTTCATTGCTACATTAGAGCTTTAAAGATGACTTAAGAATGTTAAAAGCAGTTCTAATTGAGTTGGTGTAGTTCAGTGTCACTTAATACGACTAAAATCGCCCATTCAAACCTAGAAGGAAAGTCTAGTCGTCCACATTCCACAACACAGACACTCTTTTAATACCTTGTTGTTGATTAGTTCGCTGAAGTCGAAGAAAGGCGACACCACGGCTGTGGTCATCTTCCAATCGAGGATAAATCTAACACAGCGAAAAGAATCGGATACTTTAAATTGTAACAAGCTAGGTTCTGGTTGTGTAAACTTGTGCTGCCCTATAAGAAACCCCTCGGTCTGCATTTCCTTTTAACCCAAATGCAGGAGGGGCCAAGAGACGACGCTTCATATGGGCGTACCTCTTGCACTTTTTTCAAGTTTATAAGTCTTTACTTCTCTCTCTCTCAGAAGTGCAACGCAGTTTAAAAGCTAAGCAAATCAGCGTCCTTGTGTCTAGTTGTTTATTTCGGTGCCTGAAACTTTATTTTGTGTCGAGTTTTGGAACTCTGTAACAAAAACGCTCTGTAACTCAGTGTTTTTTTGTTTTGTTTTTTAACTTGACATAGCCTAATATCAAAATTTTTGCTGCGAATTATTTCGGAAATCAACAACTTATCACTTATCTTAAATGTAGAGTGAATAGTAGGCTACAAAGAATGCTGTATTTCACTGAAACAATAGAAAACAAGGACGTGGGAATTACATTTTTTTCATTAATTTTATTCACATGTGCTAGTTTAAAATAATTGTAATTCCATTTACAACACCCTTATTTAATTGTAAACTTTTTTTTTTTTTTTATCGGTCCATCTGAAATACATTGGATAGAGTTGGAAGGTGTTTATTTTTCTGTAAACCCAATTTTACATAGATCCATACAGCTTTTACAGGAGGATGGTGGTATGTTAGTTCTACACAAAGACAATTTTTTACTTAAATATGCAAAATCTCTAGTCTTTATATTAGATGAAATAGTTATATAGAGCTTCAATGCACACTATTCATGACAGACCCCCTCCCACAGCCCACCCTAACAATCCATGACAGGGCAAGAACTGCTGTCTCCGTCTGCACTGAGTCATTCTGTATTTGTGTTACAGCTGAGGAAGAACAGCAGCACTTAGGACAAAATTTTTTCAGAAATGTTGGAGGAGGGGGCAGATTTACTGGGGATGTTTGCTTCAACACTACACTGCTCTGGGCTGCGTGGGGCGGAGGAGAGCAGGGAGGAGAGGATCAGGGTCATAACACCCCCCTCTTCTCCACCTCCTGTCAGCCAGAGGTGGAAGTTTTTATAAAGGCCTTTTTTTTCTCCACATTTTAATAGTGCTTTTAACATGAGGGCTGTAGGCGAGATGCAAGGAACTTGCATGCTTAAACTCTATGCTGAGATTATTAAGAATTATGGGTATGTTTATGAGTGGTGCAGAGTAATCTACCCCTGGGGTGTAAGAGAGAAAAAACTGAAGGTTGACAGGAGTGGTTGAGATTACATTTCAAAGTGTTTCCAACTAACTTATCAATACTTTGATGATATAGATTGTACCCTAAGAGTCAGGATAAGACAAGTTATTTTCACTTATGCAAAGTCCAAGAATACATTTTATCTCAAGTTATGTCATAATTATTTATTTAAACTTGTTTGTTGCAGATCATGCAAATTATTTGTTATGGCTGTGTGCATTCAGAGTGTTTTCGTAGTGTGGTGTTTTGGCCTGTAGAGGGAACACTTCATTTCAATCTGTGTTTCACAGCCTCCTCTACATTTCTTTCCTTGCTTCTCTTGTTGTTTGCAGAGCAGTGAGAGGGAGAAATAGAGAGAGTTTGAGATGCTAGTAAGAGGCAAGGAATGAATTATCTCTTTCAGGATTACTTTGTAGTCTAATCTCTAAGTATGTAGGGACTTGTGAGATTCCAAGAGTCAGTTATGTGCTTTGGTATCCGCCCTACTGGTACAACTGAGCTGATATCTGGACAGTCATTTCAAGTTTTTTATTTCAACGTCCACAGCTGACAGACTTATTATCCCTCAGGCGAATGTATTTTTATTTTATTCGAGATCTGTTTACTTGCCTTTTCCTGTTCTGCCTTTTCACCAGATTTTGGTGTCCCTCTTGCATTTATGCAAAGCAAGTGTTTTAAAGGCTAAGCACAATTGAAATGAGGGAAAAAAAATAATTGTCCATAAAAGCTTGGCCACACAATCGTAAGTGGTACACCACTAGATCTCTCCAGTCATGTTGTTCCCATGCAACTCCGCTACAAAGTAGCTGTTGCCCCCTCTCCTTTTTATACAGGGCTCCAGCTGTACAATGAGTTGCTTCAAGGGTCAAGACTGACGATTAGGAATGAAAGTGATGTTGAAAAGATGCCTGCCTTTTAACTCGAAAATATAAACAAGTGACGTTTATGGCTTTCTCTTTGACCTCTACAATATGGGAACAGCATTAGTCCTCTGGCTTAAAGATCATGACATTAGCTGTTAGCTATTATGCTATTGTTTACGATTTGTTTATCCCTCCTTTCCTGTCTTTTTGTAGAGCTGGAGCGAAGAACTGAAGAAGCTGGAAACAGGACACTGGCACAAAGGTAAATGTACTGTAGTTAGGAAGAGGAATTGTTGGGGAAATGTGTCAGGATTTGAAGGCAGGAAATAGTGAAGTGATGAAAACACAATTATTGTAATAGAATTTCCTGTCTTGAGTTCAGCATGTGAAATGCCGGGTCATTTTCCACTCTGACCAGCTTTCCTGTCCTGTTGATCATGAGGAAGGGTGAACTCCCCAATCTGAGTCATTCCTACTGAGCAGCGGCAGAAGGAAACACATCATCACTGTAGAAATCATCATTTAAGTGACCCTGCGCCCGAAATGAACTTTTATAATTATTTAAGATTATTTTAAGCACAGTGATGGGAATAAGTTTTAGGGACATGAGGTGTGTGCTGTCCATTTATGTTAAATAGATCATTAGAATCAAACTATAAATTAAATAAGCATTAAATACAACTATAATTCTAAATAATACACATGCTTCAGTGATATCAGTCTGTCTGTCTGTCTGTCTGTCTATCTATATCCGTCTATATTTACTGGATATAGATAGAATATAGACACTGAATATATGACTATATCTATCTGTATTTACTGAATTATTTTTATTTTTCAATAATAGATAGTGATTATATATAAATATTATTTAAAAAATAAATATAATTCAGTTCTATAATTCAATATACATTCAGTAAATAATAAATTACTACATTAGTAGTATATATATATATATATATATATGCACACACAAACACACGCATTTTTAGCACTTCTGGTACCATTTTCAAAAGTGCATTTCTATCCCTGAACTGCATTACACTGAAAACCTGTTGATAGTATGATATTCATTCTCGAGGATGAGAGCCAACACTGAAAATGTATAATTGCATTAACCTCTACATAATCAGAAAGAAAACAAGACCGGTTTGTGATCGGATTTCCCCAGTCGAGGTGTTCTTTAGACCTGACCTCCGAACAGGTGTCATGGTCATGCCGAGGACGGTGCTGAAATGAGATATTAGCGAGCCCTTCACTCAACGTGGTCAAAATCAATGATCTTTGTGAGCAGCGGCCAGCACGGGAACAGTGGAGACCATTCTCTGTGTGAGAACTGCCCTCTGTCCATCTGTCTCTATTCTGGAGCCGACCCCCTCTGTACAGAACCTCTCCTGTGTGGTCACAACTGGACTAGAGTTACATGGCCCATGTGTCCAGTGCTGGGCAGGACAACAAATAAGGCCGACAGTGAAGCCACTCTACCCTATCTTACACAAGAAATCGCTCCACACAGGAAAAGTACTGTTTTTGCTTCTGCATACATTCTTGAGCAAAATCTTGGACATGAATGGGAAGCAAGCTGGAAAGAAAATGCATCTTTTTACTTGTTTGGTTCGTGTTGTATATGCATTGTTTCGTGTTCTGGTTTCCCTGAAACACAGCATGTGGTTTAAGTTAATGATTTGTGTACTGTGCATTACACTGGAACAAACAATTTGGAAATGTTTTAACTTTATTACAATCATGTGCATTTCTGAATCACCGTACGAAGTGTATGATCATAAACAGTGGAAAAACATAAGCTTATAATCAGCATTATGATCATGATTTGTGAAACTGTAAAGTGGATTACAGGATGGATACTAGATTATTAATTGTTGTTAATAATAGTTGTTAGGAGGTTTCTATTGTGTTTTGATTAGTTACTAGTTGCTTAATAGCCAAAATAGCACAACCCATAGGCCTGTGCTATTCTGTGCCTAGATATGGCTTGGATCCGAGGTCAGAAATTAATGGGGGCCCGATGCAAAAATGCCACAGAACATAGCAGAAATGTTCCCATAATAAATAATAAGACACATCTCCATACTAGTTTATTATTTCTTTATTTGTAATGTCTGATATCTTTCTAATATATACTGTAGATAGAGATAGAGATATATATAGATTGCTTGGGTCCCTCTTTCAAGGTTACACTATAGGATTTTTCATTTTTCATTCTTTTAAAGTTTGTGGCAAAAAATGGCATTAGAGAATATAAAATATGAATCCCGAAGCTGAAGCCTTTGCCTTAAAAAGCACTACTAATTATCCCAAAATACATTTACAGTAACCTAGTTTGTATAGACATTTGGCTCATTATTTCTGTGAGAATGTAATGATGAATTCGATAAATAGCCCTGAGGAAAAACATGTCTTATGATTACATTGCAGATTATGTCATTTCATGTTGTCATTTACACCGAGGAAGCAAGGGTGGGAACAACTGGATTAGCTGCAGTGGTCATATAGATGGGCGTGTCCAGGATTTTATACTTGGGGTGGCAAAGGGCGGGCAAGAGCATAAGGAGGGGTGGCAACTAGGCTAGTCACCAGGGGCGCAACTGTACATTTGCTGAGGGGTATGCAAGATCACAGTGTTGTCGCCCTCATGTATTCTATTCCCTATAGCACTGACACTCACAGAAAACTTTATGCAAGTCAATCAGGAGTGAAAAAATAATTTGATGTTTCCAATACAGTTATTAGTTTGCTTTAGGATTTGTATTTAGACATTAGAAAATCACTTTTATAACATTTAAGTTTAGCACTGTTAGCACTATTTTCAAAAAGTCATGATCTAGTTGACCTAGACCTAGTTTGAATTAAAAATTTTCTATGAAATGTGACTCGTTGAGCTGTCCTCGTTTTTGTCAGACCTCTGTTGTGTGTGTCTTGTGTTTCCATGTGCTCCCTGTGTTTCCATGCCCATATTTGGTTTGGTTCCTGTCCTCGTTTGATGTCATTAGTTAATCCTTGTCTAGCTGTGTTTGTCTCGTTATCGCTGATTTACCTGTGTATTTATAGTCTTGTCTGTTCAGTGTTATTTCGTCTGGTCTACTCGTTACCCCCGGTGTTTAATGTCTGTGTTTGCCTTGCCTTGTCTTGCCCTGTCGTGATGTCTTCAGTAAAGACTGTGTTTTTGAGTTACGTCCTCGTCTCTGCGTGTCCTTGATCCTCCCTGCTGTATGCACCGTGACAGTTTTAATGCATTGTTTTCCCCCCTTTGTCTTTTTCTGCTCTGCACCCCAGAATATTCCCTCCTCTATTTATTTTATTTAGGATAAGACTGTAATAAGACAGATAAGTATCTGTAATGTAAAAGGGTGAGCGACTGATGCTCACTTGATAATAAAATTAACTCATTACATACTCATACTCATCAAAAAATCTTATTTCATCTTTGTTTATTTGTAACAGGTAATCTTTTGGTTATTTATAACCAAACAATTTGCAATTGCATAGATAATTAATGTTTTAAATATAAAAAAAAAATCGGAATATAGAAATATGAAGTGATAGAAAAATAGAATGATACTTTTAAATATGAAACTACAATTGCCACTAGGTCGCTGAGTCGTTTATTCAATCAGTTCTTTCAAAACGACTGATTCATTCATTCAGGAACAAAGTAAGAAATTATTTTTATGAATGGATCAGCTCAAAATGCAAATTCATTCAGTATGGTAACACTGCTGTATTTTGCCTCTGCAACGCACAACTCTATTGTAAAACTTTTTTCTCTAGTGAAAAAAAAAATACAATATTGTCTTTACAATTTATGCCACTTAATATTAACTTCTTGTTTATTAAATTGTTGCGCTGACATAAAGTCTGCCACAGACCATGCTAACCAAACCGTTCATATAATCACTCTAAATGTGTGTGTGTGTGTGTCCTATAGGAAGACTGCATACAGTAATTGATTAAATATCTAGTCTATATTTATTGCTTCAGAGTGACAAGACTCAGTAAAAAATAAGCAAGATCGGTATTACAGCAATAAGTTATACAGTAAATTACAGATACCTGGAGCAGCTGCTGTAATATTGTATCGCTGGTTCAGGTATAGCCTATTGCATGAACATGAGGCAAAAGATAAGTCTATATTAATGCATTGCAATTTGCTTTAGATAAAGTAAATGTAGCCTAAAATAGCCCTTGAGCAGATCTGATAAGACAAAAAAGGGCTATTTGTGTTAGGCTATTTTCTTTTCTTTTAGGCTGTGTGATTTAAACGATTTGCCAGGCTCAGCATTAAAAAGTTAAATCTGTCATTGTAGCTTTTTGAAGCTCAAATTTAATTTGGAAGGCTGAAAATAACAGTACATTTGGTCCCACTTTATATTGTGTCCCTAATACCTGTGTACTTACATATTAACTAGCTGTGTACATAGTATGTAACAACTGTGTAAGTACACATTAGTACATAGCATCTACAGCTGTAATATTTCTGTAACTACACATATGTAACAACCTTCAAAATGGTGTTTAAGTTTAAATGTGTAACAGGAATTATATAACAACATTTTGTAACAACAGTATGTATAAGAGTAATTGGAACAATATGATCCAGGGGTGGAAACGGGTACGTTTAGGGATATGTAAAGCGGGAGGAGTTGGTGCACCACTGTAATACCAGTGTACTTGCATGGTAACTCCTCAGGAACTGTCCACTTAATATAAAGTGTAACATTCTGGACACCAACCACAATATATGTAAAGCCTAACTTACTGGCCGCTGCTGTGTAACATTAAAGTAATTATAGAATTGTCTACTTAATATGGTGTAAAACTTTCTTTACAAAAAAGTGCTGTTAGTCCTGTTACACATTTGTACTTTTATTACCAAAAAGTGTTGTTACCAATGTCCTGTTACACATTTGTACTTACACATACCATTCAGTGGGTTGTTACATATGTGTAGTTACACAAACATTAGAGCTGTATATACTATGTACCAATGTGTACATTGTGCTTACATACTACATACACATCTAGTTACTATGTAAGTACAAAGGTATTAGTAACACAAAGTGGGACCTAATTATTTATGCATTTATTGTCCATCGCCGTCTTCATAATCACCTTCTGTTTTATTTGAGTGACACATCAGTGTCAAGATAGATAATCGCTTCAATTCTTGATAAAATGCAGTTATATTATGAGCTTTTGGCATTAATTGTGCTCATGATGGAGCGGTAGCGGAGCGCTCTTGGAGTGAATGAAAACCACGACTCCCGACTTTCAAAAAATCCTTGCTTCGATCAAAATCACGCAGCTCCATGACTTCCTCTCCGCTCTCACTGCACTCGATCCCATTACTCTGCTTTGGGGTGGCAAAGCTCATTTTTAGGGTGGCAGTTGCCACTCCGTGCCACCCTTGTGGACACGTCCCTGCATATAGAGTAGGTTTGTCTTTTTTTAATATGAGTAGTTTCGACATTTAGGGACTATATTTGGTTGGATGAAGTTATTTATCTCCTTTAGGAGCATGACAAAAATGTGAAGTGTGCACTAAATTGGAGATGAGATGCATTGTGTGATGTTATGTTTGTACGAGCAGCAGTTTGCCGCATGCCTGAACGTGTCTTCCCAAAACTGCTCTCCGCCCTAATTACTGTTATTCACAATCTACTCAAGAGTTCAGCACCTAAACCTGTACTTGCGCTCCAAACTTGCACATTTGTATCAATTATGTTCACTTGCGAGGGTATATTTGAGGCCATGCTCCTATGCGGCATCTCACAATCCACTCATGGGCATGTTGGGATAATTGACACTTTCACACCGTGGTAAAACAGTGTGGTCAACAAAGTTGCATGCAGCTCTCCATTATGATTCTCGTATAAAACTTCAGGTGTCTCCAAACTATCAAGCTGCAAGGGAGACTTCGTAGTTTAACTTGGAGATCATGGAGACAAAGCGGGGATTTTCTCTCTGCCCTGCTGTAATGGCATACTTCTAGTGTTCCTTGTAGTAATGATTAAGCAGAGGTGGAGAAAGCTCTTGTGAGCAACATTAAAGGTATGTGGGCCGTGGCTGGGCAACCACAGCACAGTAAATCCTTTCCTCTGCATTCTCCCAGGGGAGAGTTTTCAGAAACCGAGTTGGTGTGTGCCAACTTGCCATATAAGATCAATGCTTTCTTGACTTCTCATTTTGATTTCGCAAATGTTTTCAATCATATTTCTGAAACTTTTGTCTCTGGCTGCCATCCATTCATGAAAAGTAGGGTTTTAATGTAATGAAAAACTGATAAACGAGTAAAATGTCCAAAAGACTTCAGTTTTAGGAGGGAGGATCGTTTGATGAAAGAATATTGCAGCTTACAGCTGAAGTCTCATGTCAACAAGATACTATTTTGTTTCTGTACAATAATCATCTAATCTTTCTCAATAGACTCAAGGTTTAAGACTTATATTACAAACAGGCCTCTAAACCTTTGTCTGTTTTTAATACCACATTAAAAGGATAGTTCACACAACAAAATGAAACTTCTGTCATCATTTGTTGCTCCAAACTTTAATGACTTTCTTTCTTCTGCAGAACACATACAGAAAGTCATGTTTAGAATATAATATGGATGAGTAGACGATAGATTTTTTCATTATTGGGTGAACTATCCCTTTTAGAGTGTTAGAGCTGTTTTAGATGCGTTATATTTTTAGATGTCATGTTTTTCTTTCTTCAACTCTTGAGACATCTGCTTAAGTCAACAGAAAGAAATTCAACTTTACGCCCCACAATTTTTCCCCATTAGAAGATGATGTAAATATCTGTTATGGAAAGATGTATTGGATTCATACTAAGTGTCTTTGTCTCTCTCCATGTCAAAGATCTGAGGTGCAACTGGGTACGATATTGAGGGAAATCAGTTTGTTCTGTGCGCCGTCTTCCACTGCAATGGTGTGCGTTTTTAGCCCGCAATTTTGTCTAGAACAAACTCATCATGCTCTCCACTGAACCTCACATGACAAAGACTACAAATACAGTCTGTAAACTGCCATTCTACTTTTATTTCTGTTTATCCTTTTGTGTTTTGCTTGGTAAATCAGTGTGGGTTTTTTTTCGTTTCAGCCTGTCTATTTGTTTGTGTGAAGAAAGGGGAAGAAGAAAAGTGAATCTTTTTCAAAAAGAAACTGGAACCAATTACGCCCAATGCTAAGCGTGTCCACTGTGGATATTGCTGGCGTATCCACGCTTGTATATACAACCCCTCAACCTCAGCCTTTCTCAAGGTCCAGTCCCACATGGCAGCCCACACTGTTTTGTCAGCTCATTCTGCATCCTATTGTGTGACATGGAGTATGGAAACTCTTTTGGTGCGTGTTAACAGTGTTGGTTTGCAGTTTGTTTGCCTTGAGTGCTTATATGCTCTGTGAAATCCAGTAAAGTCAAATGGATTTCCCAGAATCGGCACTTTATGAGCCCCTGTCCCCATCCTCTTCAACTTAGAATGCATTCACCAAACTTTTTTTAGTCACTCCAATTTTGCCTGCGAGCGGTTCGATGTCCTCTCCAAGCTTTCCCCCTTTACTCTTAAACGGAGTACAGATATTTTCCCAGTGCACAGCTGCCCTGTACGTACCATGACCCTCTTGATGAATCCACCCAGAGCTGGCAAACGTGGACCTGCTCTCTTGACTTCGCGCTGACGTATCTGGCTCTGTGTTTGACCACCACCCGACCTTCATCATCCTCCAACCAATGTGGTACTGAGGAAACAATGAAAAAGCGAACTAAATTGTTTCCAAATGAATACAATTCTCACTGGAGAGGGACGCGGCTATTAATACATTTAATATGTGATCTCAATAATGCACCTTCTTAACATTAAAACAGCTTGGCTCCGATCTGAACATGCGTGGCCTACAGTGATGTTTCCTGGAACAATAAGATCTTGATCTCTGATTTCTTTACAACTGGCTTCATCAACTAAACAATGGTTTCTGTTCTTGCAAACCAGGGTGCTAATTTAGGATGGAATTGGGGGTCTGATCCCCGTAATTAAGGCTTGAACCCCCTGAAGTAAGTCAAAACAAAAGGGTGGGGAGCTCTTAAAAGTCCCTTTTTACATATAAGTATATATACATGTTTCAACAGCATTTCAGTAATCACAAAAGTTAGATTACAAGTTAGTCAAAGAGTGTGTTTTCGATTCACACTAAATAGACGCTCAGAGACAGAAGTCCTTTGTCTAAGGTCACGTTACACCCCTCAAGTACTTTTAACTAAGATCCATATCGGACAATACATAGACAAAATGTTATTTATTACTTTATTATAGATTTCCATATTACAACTACTTAACAAGGTCAAGTCACTAAAAGCCGACTGCTATGTTAAAAATATGTTTAGTTAACTGCTATTTCAAAGTCTTTAACTCTAGTCTTTTTAGGACTGTGCTAGGACTTTCTTTTAATAGCCTAAATATTTTAGTATTTATTGTGTTGTTTTAATTTAAAAGGATGAGTTTATAATCTAATGTCACACAGTAAAATTTTATTCAATTTTTATTTAACTCAGTTTAATTAAGGAAACATCAGTCAGTTTGGCTGATCATTACAAATTGCTATATTAAAATGAATTTGTTTTAACTGCTAACTGCTATTTTTTTTAAATCCCTAACTGCTAAATGCTATATTAAAAGTCTTTTGCTAACTGTTAACTGCTATATTAAAATTTATTGTCACTAATTGTCATATTAAAAATGTCTTTTGTCAATTAACTACTTTATCAAAAAGTTCTCACTAATTAACTGATATCAAAAAGTATCATAAAGCTATATCGTAAAGTGTTTTTTTGCTACAGTAACTGCTATTAAAATATATTTTCAACTGCTAATAACTCATAACTGCTAACTGTTGTATGTTAAAATGACTTTTTGTCAACTGCTTTATTAAAGTGGCAAAATACCCCCAAAATATTTAAAAATTGCATTACAGCTACATAATGCAAATACTTGTCATGTCAGTGGACGTAATTCAGTCTACTGGAAGTCACCGCAGTGAGTAGCTGAGTAAATTTGGTCCTTGCTTTACAAGACAACATCAAGAGTGTACTGCTATTATCTCCACTGCGTAACATGTGTTCCATTCTTAAAATGTGTCATAGTGTACATGCAGTCTAGAAAGGCGCATTCACTGTGTCTCCCACGGGTACGGTTTTAAGCATTGACCTTTAGACTCTGTTTAATTTGTATGGCTACAGGCTTGGTGCAGATGCAATCAGGCCGATGTATTTACCTCCCACACTGGCAAGTTTGCACAAAGAAAATCATATGTAGAATGGAAAAATCATTGTTCTAATGTTCTCTTCTGCTTTTAGTACTTTCAGTGAGTGTCTCTTACATTTTGTATTCCTATAAGTGACTAGCAAAGCTAGCAGAACCCTAGACATCACTTCCAGGATGTTTTTTTTCACAGCTGTACACACATAGCTGTACACACATGAATCATGTTGCAAAATAAATAGTTGGAGATTAAAATGGTTAACTGAGACTGTTTTCCTCTAAATTCTTTCTGATCTGTCTTGTATAACATGCAGTGATGAAGCTGACTAATATGAAGGTCCTTATCTCTAGCTCCTTTCCTGTAAGGAGATCTAGTGCCAGGCTTCTGGTGCAGAACGATGATAGCTCAAAGGTAGGTTGACATTTTTTTTTTCTTATGTGCCGTACTGTATATCACCATAGATTTTCACTTTTTTGTCGTTCTGCACAAAGCATTGGAATGGGGGACAAACATCCCGAGAATAGGAAGAGAGATTTGTGGCTTTATTTTCTGAGTCAGTTGTTTAAAAGATGTGGTCATTACAGATGAAATACTATCAAGCATGTCGCCCTGGAAATGTCTAAGCCTCCGACAAAAAGAATCATTCAACTGGATCCGAGTGCAGCGCTCGTTTGCTTTTTTTATGCAGTGATTGATAAAAATGTTCCTGCTTGTTTATGAAATCTGATACCCTCAAACCACCCTCAAAAATATAATGATTACAATAGCATGTGTTTAAAACGAACAAGCTCTGATAAAACAGGAAAAGGCTTGTTAAACTAATTTGGAATCAAGATTTTCTTGCTTTCAAGAGAGGATTTGGCTTTGAACTCCTCATGAAAGTGGACTTTTAAAAAGAGAACAAATTTCATTGCTTTGTTTTTTGAACGCCTGCCTCTGATTGCGTGAACTGTTCGGTCACACACAAAAGTATGCGTTCGTCCTCATCTCGTGAAGAGGAGACAGATGCAAGACTGCAGTCCAAAGCCAAGAAAGCTCCAGCTTTTATTAGCCAAACAGAGCGTAATGGGTTGTTGTACAATGTAAACCAACGCTACTAATGGGTGAAAAGACTCTAATTATGATGTTTTCCACAGTGATGAGCTTCAAAGTCAAAGAGAAGACATTTCAGACAATGTAAACTTCATGCTAAAGCCTTTTGGCCCTCGTATAAGCATACATGAGTGACACTACAGGAAACATCTGGAAGTGGATCTACAGACATCTTGGGGGAGATGACAGGATGAGGATTAGTGTCCCCTTCCACACCGTTTCATGCACTGGGAATCGTGTGGATTCTGTCGAGGTCTCCAAGCAGTCCCTGAACAAATAAAGAAGTACATGAAGCAAAACAGCCGCAACAATGAGACACTCAAAGCACATTGTAATTATCATGAGGTAATTTTAATGTGGTGTAAACATGGCTGTGCAGCAAAGTGAAAAATGCTAGTCTGTATTGAAGTTTGAGGTTAGGTTTTCCTCCATGGGTAACGGAGAGCGCTTATGTTTACTGTCTCAGTGGTTACTCAAGGGTTTGTGAAGAAGGCCTCGAAGACTTTGTTCTGTGCTGATCTGTTCTTCAGGCATCACATAAAGCAAGGTACTGTACATCTTTGATGTAAATGAGTCAAACAAGGATGTCCCAGATTACTTAATAACGAGTGTTAAGTTGTGTAACCATCAAGTAAAAATTTATAAAATATTTTTCTTACACCTTGGATAAATACGATTTAAAATGCGGAAGCCCGTTTCCACCACTGAAAAAAAAGGTACTCGCATTTCTGACTTCATTTCTCAGAATTGTGAGTTTATATCTTGCAATTCTGACTTTATTACTCGCAATCGCAAATTTATATCTCACAATTCTGAGAAAAAAAGTCAGAATAGCGAGATAAAAAACTACCTTTTTTGTTTTTTATACAGAATTCCATAATAAAACACAAACACACACATACACACACCAAAAGAAAAAGAAATTAAACAGTAAATATAATTAACTTTTTTTAGGGTTAATCTATCTGGCATGACCTAAATATCTTTTTCCTCTTAAATTTTTTTTTAACAGCTTTTGAGTTATGAGGCTCTGTAGAAGTCTATAGATCTTTAGGTCTATACATTTCTGAGATAATGTCCTCTTTTATGGTTTTCTTGTCACATGAAAACAAAACATTCTTTATGTTGGTTAGTTAATGTTAGTTAAATGTTGTCCGTTTAAAATAATAAAATAAAATAATATTAGTAGTGCCTTTTTAATTATAAGTGCCTTTTATATATGGGTAGTTGACAAATCAATGTGTCCTATGGTGTGACAGCAAAAATGTAAAAAAAAAAAAAAAAAAAACTCTAACATTGGAGATAAACCTCTCTGATGCTATTTGTAACTCTAAGAATGAAGATAAATTTTTCTCATGTTATTTGTATGGTAAGTTTTTTTCTTACATGTTTGCTATGTCACACCATAGGATACAGTCCACTTTTGAATTGTCAACTACCCATATATACAAATATATATATATATATATTTTCAATTGTTAACTCTAATTCATTACAATATCTGGTTCCATAAAAATATCAAAATGATTTTTAATTTAGAAATTGAAAACAGGTTTATCATAGAATTGTTTCATTAAAGTAGTTGTCTGTACCAATAATTTTTTTTATGTATTTTAGAAAAGCTTAATAGATCCTGACAAAGATATGAGCATCACGTCATTGACCCAAATACACATGTGTTTGTGCATCGTTTTCCATTTCACTTGCTCTCACGCACAACCATAAACTCCTCACGCCTTTGGTCACTTGCGCTTCTATACCCCACAAATCTCTTTTTCTCCCACTTACTTTCATTCGTGCACCCCGCAGTTAACTGTCTCCATCTGAGACATTTTCATGCGTCATCACTCGCGCTCCCCCTAGACTGTACATTGACACTGTATTCCACTCACCCACAAATCTTTGCCACCCCCTCATAAATACAGCTCACTTGAACCACTCTGACAGAAAAAAGAAAGGTGTAGAAGAACTGAATGAAATAACAAATCTACACAGGCGTATAGGAGGAATAAGAAGAGATAAACAGAGAGAAATAAGCAATCAGAGCGAGAAGCTTCAAGGGAGAACGCCGTGAGGGAGAAAGTGCACAGTCACGCTCAAGGAATGTAGGGGAGGAAGGGGCGGCTGGCGTGACTGCCCCATTTTTCACAGTCTTAATCAGAGACAGCTGTCAGTGCAGGGGAGGACTGGAGCAAGGGATGAGAGAAGAGGTGAACGGCGCTCGTGTACCCAGTGGAGTTGGAGTTTATTTATTTCTTTAACAGAGTGGAAACTCAGGGGGAAACGTGTGAGGAGGACGGGCCCACCTTCCTTTCTGCTGCTGCTGCTGCTGCTGCACTGCTGGATCACATTTAGCGGCGTCTTCTCACATCTCTGTTTAACTGAATACACACACTCACCTCCATTTAACCCCACAAGGGCCTCCTATCACATATAACACATTGCCCTCCTTCTTATATACAGCTTGCCACATATAGTAACAAATCTCGCTCCATTCACAGTCACAGAGGGCTCATATACTTCAGTTTAGAACAGTGAATCATAACATTATGGGTCCAGTGCTGTACTTACCAGCTAGGTGCTGCATCATACAATGACTTTCAGGGAGGTCGACTGTTTTACAGGAATTTCTATTTGATATTTTCCATTTGTTCATCTTGTTCAAGCCAAATTATGTTTTGGTACCACTTGCACAGTTTGCCAAATGTCAAATATCTGCCCACAAAGTGCATAAGCAATAAGCCATTGCTAATTCTTGTTTTTGACCATCCATTTACTGCATTGTAAAAATAAAATATGTGCCCCGACTAACTTTGAACTCATAATTGAGCTTGATTTTAGTTGGTGAAATGTTGCATCAGTGATAAAAGGAAAAACACAACAAACTATTAACTATGACTTTGACCTCAATGAACTCATAATTTGCACCTCATTAATAGTTAGTAAGGTTGTTGTTAAATTTCACGTGCTTTATTCAAGTTTCTGTCCTTCTCAAAGCAGAACCTGGTTTTTCTGAGGATGATGCTTCAGTTTGAGTGGTTATTGGATGTATATTTCACACAATCTCATTCACCCAGCACGCAGAGAGCATTTCAGCCTCACACAGGCGCTTATGTTTGACAGCCGAATTCCAGTGATGTCATAATCTTCTCACCTCATCATAACGATGGGTCCATGTTTATATGAAGACAAAATAGAAACCTTAGGGAGGGAAGCGTTGCCTCGCAAAGACGTGCAAACATTGCAGAGTAAGGAATAGCTCACTTTCAACAAGATAAACAGTTACTGTGTGCAGCAAAGATGAAATAAGCAACAGTCTCGCTTGTTTATCTCAACGGCTAAAATGTTATGGAACCGGTTTGGTAGAGTTTGATTTGTGGTAGTACCTTTGATTGGATTCTCCCTTTTTTGTTTCAGTTCTAATGTCTCTGTTTATGTGGTCAGAGAGGGTTTCCTGTCTGCTGTGGGCACAGTCAGAGGCCTCATGGGAATGCTTGCGTCTAATGAGGCTGACGTATTGTCTAATAACAGAAAACTATTCAGATGACTCAAGCTCCCTCAGCGACAGGGTTTCCTTTATACTCAGAAATTATATTGTAGGGTTTGAGGCATTATTCTGAGATCTGGCTGATCAGAGGGATCAAGTTTGCTCTTTTCATCAGCTGAATCTTTTAACAGCTGCCTTTTGTGTCATTGGATTTCAGCAATAAATGAATGGCATTACTAGTTAATGGCATTTAGTTTTACTACATATTATTACAGGCACATTTAAACTGCATGTTATTATATATTTTATGCATGTTACTATATATATATGAAGCATCATAAAACAGGAAGCATCTTTATTCTTCATATATAATATACTATATATTAGTAGACATTAAATTACAAAAAAAAAAAAAATCCATCTTAAATTTGTGTCCTCAAGTATTCATGTTGTCATCATAACTGTCCGTTATTACTATAAAGTACTTCTCTATTCATACAAATGCCCTGTCATAATGACAATGTTTTCAGAAATTGATCTCTGCAAGTTCAAATAAATATTTTATATATTATATTTTGTTAGATTTGTTAGAGAATCTCAAATTGATCATCTGAAACAGATTATTTAATACTGGATATTTGGAAATATCGAATTGAATTGTTATGACCTTAAATACAAGTTTAATAATGGCTACTGTAAAATGGATAAATTAACTAAAAGGGTCAACCCAGTTACTTTTCTTAATACAAAGGTATATCCCAAAATCTATTAATATTTATCAATAGTAACACTTTAGTATAGAGACCAATTCTCACTATTAACTATTAGCATGCATATTATAGTACTTATATTAGCATGCATAATATTAGTACTTATAAATCACGTATTCTACATCCCCTTCTTCTACCCAATACCTAAACTTAACAACTATCTTCCTGACTATTAATAATAAGCAGTAATTAGGAGTTTATTGGGGCATAAGTAGTTGATAGAGTCAGAATTGGTCCCCAAACTAAAGTTTAACCTTAATAATTAAGCAAATCACATTTGGTGATATTTAGAGACAAAGTCTTAAATACATGTACTTTCAACTTTTGAATCATATCTTTGAAATAGAAGAAGCACCCATTTTGTAGAATGACCTAGCTTGTGGCATACATTACATTATGAGTAACACAAGAGCAATGTGGCTTGAGTTCATTGTGCTTTACATTCAAAGCAGGGTTGACTTTAGGTAAAGTTTATGAACAGCTGAAAATAGGGCAACTGAAAAGTCTTTTGTTGTCCGTATTATGTTTCTCAGTTCCACTTTCCAGATGAGAGTTGATGACATGGTGATAATTATAAAAGTCCTGGTGTCTTAAAAACATGGTGTGAAAACAAATATGTGATAAGTGCATGTAAATAACATGAAATTAACCATAAACAATTGTAAATGTGTCACGATGTTGTGTGCTACCACAAGGTCAGAGATATTCTTGGTGTTTTCCCCCGATAACCACCTCTGAAGTGCAACTAAACTGTGCAACCAATGTCTGTCGATGTGCCATGTGTGTGTTCTATTTTGGTTATGAAGAACTCCCCTCATCTGTCAAAGAGCTGCTCATTTCCTGCACATGTATACTCTTATCTGATGGTATAACGTTTGTGTGGTCCCTCCTTTTGTAGACCATTGGAACTCAAACATGGTTGACTTTGTGGTTGTCTTAGGCCTGTATTTTTACTCTGACAGTGACAAAGAGAGAATTTAAATAGGATTTGTGTTTTCTGGCTTGATGTCTGCATTTTGTATCTGAACTTGTGCAGACACGCACTTGCGCTTGCTTTTATGATAACATATATATGTCTTTTGCATGTCTTTTTCTCATTAAAGTGACTCAGAAGACAGTAAACGTTGTGTAAGTGACAAATAATTAAACATAAAGCTAAAATCACAAGTCACATACTAGGCCTTAAAGGAACAGTTAACCCTAAAAATGAAATTTCTTACGAGCATGCAGCTTTTTAATTGTGATTATTGTGATGTTTTTATCAGCTGTTTGGACTCTCAATCTGACAGCACTCATTCACTGCAAAGAATCCGTTGGCGAGCATGTAATGTAATAACAAATTCATCCAAATGTGTTCCCATAAAGAAACTAACTCATCTACATCTTTGAAGGCCTGAGGGCAAGTACATTTTCAGTTTTGGGTGAACTATTCCTTGAAGAGCTAAGAGTGCTGGAAGATAGTACTGATGCAGTTTAAATTTTAACTTAATGTATAAATCTCGATTCGATCACTTAATAGGAGGAATAAAAAAAAATGTCTGTAAGTCTGGGGCAATTTATTAGCACCGATAGCTAGAACAGTATTTGCTTATCAGTCAGGTGAGTTGAGGGAGACAAGGAGTGTTATTTATAGAAGTTTTTTGGTCACTTTTTATTTGACTGCATTTATGTTATTGTGTAAGCACATGAGTAAATATTAAGTTGAACAACAAGTAGGCCGACTTAGTATGTGTAATCATTAACTTAACTAGATAAACTTTGTTACATGTACATAAGGGATATCAGGACTAGATTAGATGTGTTTTACTCTAGTGAATATTTCTCAGGCTGGGTTTATTCTTGATAATCATTTGAGTCACACTTATTGTGGTTCAATTCTCGCTATTAAAAAAAACATTAAATATGACTTTTGCCTCAATAAACTCTTAAGGTAGTTGTAAGGTAGTTGTTAAGTTTAGGTACTGGGTAGGATTAGGGATATAGCATAAGGTCATGCAGAATATGTGCTTTATAAGTAGTTATAAACAGCCAATATTTTAATATGCTAATAAGAAACTAGTTAATAGTGAGAATTGGTCCCTATACTAAAGTGTTACCATAATTTTTAAGTCTTGGCTGCAAAAAAGCCATTGAGCATTTCCACTTTTACTGGCCAGGAAAAGATTTCATTATACACACTTATATAATTATACACTCTTACTGCTGTCACAGCACATGGGGTAAGTTGTCACATTGGAACCTGCTATTAAACAGCCTACTATAGGCCTTTTTAGCTAAATTCAATAATATTAATATCAGTCCAGTTTAAACCAACAAATATTGCTCTTAATTATATAAATTTCTGACATTTAAAATAGACTTTCAATGTTTTTATGAAAGATTATGAAAATTTGTATTATTCCATTGGACTTTGTGGTTTAACCTCTCCCCTTTTGTCCTTACTTGTCCTCTGTTATCAGGGAAAGAGGTCAGGTTGACCCAGCCCTGTGCTGCTTTTAGTGGGAGGGGGGAGCATTTTCTGACTTATGCACTGTCCCCCAGAGGTCAAAGTTCAAACCCAATAACCTAATCCCACTGGGTGTATTTACCCGCATGTCTCTACATTGCTAAATCTCTCCTGAGTGACTTGTATCATGCATTCTCGGCCAAGCTAAACACTCCCGTGCGGTATTGACCTCATCTCTGAAGCGCTCTCATCTCTACTTTAATTCCAAAACACTATCAGGATATTCATCTGTGGTTATCACAGGTTTGATCAGGCAGAGGTATCTCTAAGACTTCCCTATTCGAAAAAAGGGAGCTTTCATGGTACTTTCCATGGCCCTTTCACTCTTGAATGAGTGGTAAACCCTGTGTTTACCTAACTGTTTAAGATGAGAGCTGCTGGAGTGAGTCATCTTGTAAACCAGGCTTTAAAGTTTCATACTGTAGACTGCCCTCTCGCCCTTCAGCAGTTTCACTCCCCCATCCACCTAACAAAATCTCATGCATTTGCCCATGACTGTCAGAGATCTTTTGCCGTCTCTGTGTTAAAATAGCCATAGAGAAAAGTCAAAAGTAGCAACAAGTAATCAAAACATTCATACTAGCATCTAAAGAGAACAGTTTTAGCATTAGCATGTAGCTTTTGCTGCTCAGATAGTAAATCAGTAAACTGGTAAAAAATCAGTTAAAGCTGTTTCTTAGAAAGTGCATGAGGTCTCTTTATTATGTGAAGACTTTTTGTATTTTTGAATAAATTTGTGGTCAGCTATATAAAACTGAGAAAGGTTATGTGGTGGATATTGTTTTGTTCTTTGTTCTATGTGGGACTTGTGAAGAGAGGAAGTGAGGTCACATCCTGCCCTTCAATACTAAGTGGAAAGTGGACTGAAGAAGCCCCCAAATTTCCTTCATCTTATTTTATCATGATTATGGTTTAACTCATTTTCCAAATTTCCCTTGTATTGAAAAAAAAAATCATAAGAAAGGTCACTATATAGTGTTGCTTTAAACATACAAGAAATACACTTTAGCATATTTTCTAATATGGAAATAATATACTTTAAAAGAATATACATAAGTGTGAAATGAATGTAATGTTATTGGACACCATGTTTTTTGCAATTGAAAATGTGTGATAGTTCAAATTTGTATTAAATGCATTTGAACTTTTTTGACCCACTTATTCAGCACTTAAGTACATCTTTGTATGTAATTTCATAACACTGTTGTATATGAAATATGGTTAAAGTATACTGCTGAATGTACTGACAAGCATTTATGGTAAACTAAAATAGCCTTTAATGCCATTACTAATGAAACATGTATTTTCTAATGATAAAGTTGCAAGTTTTTTAACTTTAAATGTAATAATAGCATGACAAAAAGATAATTAAAACACAATAACGATTTAAAATCTACTTTAAAACTTAATAAACTACTTTATTTTTATATTACCACAAAGTGCACTTTTTAAAAGTTAAGAAACATGTTCTTCAGTGGCCTTTTATTTCATTAATGTATTATCTGCAAATACAGATTTTTAAATAGGCATATACTTTTAAGATTTGAAGTGTTAACAAGTACAGTTACTGTAACATAATTTCAAATCATTTTCACATAGTTGTTTAACTTCACGTATAACACATTGAGTCACAAATAAATGTCTTATTTATAAATGTAATCATTTTAGTTTAACCATCTGTGACTCGTTCTGTGATCAACCTGACATCAGCAGCATGTTAGTCTAGATCAGTGTTGGGAAGGTTACTTTGGAAATGTAATAGGTTACAGATTACAAGTTACCCTACTTAAAATCTAATAAGTAGTGTAACTTTTCAATTACTTTATTTAAGTAATGTAACTGATTACTTTTTGATGACTTTTCTAAATTCCTAATATTTTGAACTGTTAATCACTTTCAAACATCTAAAGCAGACAGGGTTAACCTTACAGTAGTACTCAACACTGATTACTGTCAGACTTTCGAAATCCTTCATCACTTGAATTAAGATTATAATATTTAAATGTTAAAGGAGACATTGGAGGCCAAATATCTTAATTTGCATATAAATGTGTCTTGGCAGTGTGCGGACACAACCACCCTACAATGATAAAAATTTTAAAATGATAAAAAGCCCTTTTTTTTATTCCTCCAAAAACCTAAACATTCTCAATTATCAAGCCATTTTGATTTTGGAGTGAATAACCAGTGCTCTCTTCCACCTTCAATACCATGACTGAGGTGAGACCTTGAGCAAGAACCAAACCGCCAACTGCTCCCCAGGTGTGTGTGTGTTCACAGTGTGTGTGCACTTGGATGGGTTAAATGCAGAGCACAATTTCCGAGTATGGGTCACCATACTTGGCCACAAGTCAATTCACTTCACTTTCACGAAATTTGTTTATGTCTGGCTGCGCAAATCATTTGGCTCCAGACTGTTTTCTGAATGAGGAACAATTCAAGGCAGGTTTTGTTAAAAAGTTAAAACTCAAGGATGGAGCAATACCCTATGTTCATGATCCAGCTGCACCTCCAGAAGAAGTAAGTCTGGCACTTTATATTTTTTATGATTATTTGTGAATCACCTTTACTCTTCCACAGAAGAGAGGGGCGGGGTGAGCAGAGCTCATTAGCATGTAAAGAGATATGCAGCGAAACAAGTTGCTGTGAACAGAGCTGTTTTTGACAAGGTAAAAAGGGTATTGTTTTTCACGACCACTGAAACCATTTTGAGAAGACCCTAAAGAATCATACCAACTTGTGGAAAATGGGCATCCGATGTCCCCTTTGAAGCACACCCCATAAACCCATATAGGAAATATAAGAGTTATCGGATAAGCATGTTACAGTATAAACTTCTGAAACACTTCAACAACAGCAGTCACTGCAGAAATCAATTAAATCTGTATGTGGGAGTGTGTGTGAAAAATAATCTGATTTAACCCCCTTTGTAATTTTTAACATTTTCATAAGTAACTGTAACTTAATTACACATTTTTTCTTAGTAACTGTAACTAATTTCAATTACATTTATTTTGTAATTAAATTCCGTAATTCCGTCACGTGTAACTAGTTACTCCCCAACACTGGTCTAGACTGAGGTGTCACCACACATTTCTTTATCTTCTAGAAAGCATATTCATTTCAGATAAGTATATCAGGCTCAGCATTGACTGTACATGCCCAAAGCTAAACACGTAACATGCTATGCACCTGATATTGACTGTCCTCGGAGTTCCTTTTTTGTCACTCTAATACAAGCAAGTTGTTATTTCATTTCTTCCTAAAATGTAGTTTTGAATGCCATATCCAATGTGGTTTTATCTGTCATGATTTACACCGCATGAATTTTATCCTCCCAAACCCTGAGGAGCATTTCTGATCTGTTTATTATTTCCTCACAGCTTAAAAAATAAAAGTATAAAGTAAAAACATTCAAAAACCTGTCTGAATATTCCGAAGTTATGTAGGTCAAAACACTATTTTATAAATGAGTTGCTTATTTGAATAGTTTCTAAATGACTGAGGATAATCAACATCGTCTGTAGAGTTTATAGAGTATTTTGGATACCAATAGTAAATTACTAAAAACAAGAAAGTCATTAAAGGTTTGTTTATTTTAAATTTAATTTAATTTTAAAAAATCAAAATCAAAATAATATTACAAATATGTCATTTAGAGTTTGTTCCTATGTGTGTGTGTGCTTACAAATGGGGCAGGATGTTCTGCTACTCTATATCGGCCTCCATTGCTCTCGCATACGTTTTATCTCACTGTGGAACATGCAGAGGAGTTTATAAGCACTGTGCACTGTTTCATGTCCTGCTGCATATACATAGGCACAGATGCACACAGCCCACAGTAATGCACACATTTAACCCTTTCCATGCCCACACAGGAAAATCCTTTTCACATCAATTCAAAAACAACACCTACTAAATTATAGCTAATGTCTTGTTTACTGGAATATGGTTCCAGCACAATGCTGGAGAGTTCTTAATGTTCCAATGAAAGCTGAAACATTGTGACATACTGTATAAATATCAGCCTGCTATTTCCATTCCAAGACACTGTGTGTTTAGTCTGATAGCTGTGATGTGATCAGAGCTCCCTGATGACGTGGCGATGGCTCACGCCAAAATGTGGAGGTCAGTGACGTGGGGATGATGTACTTTTGCTGCCAAAACTGGGTTGTGACTAAATTATGCATGCTGTATTATGCATGCCAGACCAGTAGTTGGCGATGTGACTTTGTAAAGAAACTTGCACATATTAGGGGTGAGAGAAATACCGGTAGACACGATTAACCAGTAGAAATTTGTCAACCGATAGAGATATTGGACTATTGCCTCTATCGTGGTTAAACGCTCACGTGACATTGCTATACATGGTCATAAAAATTTATCGTTTGCACGTGTTTATGCATTGTGGTTTAAAAACAAGTAATTTTAAGCCAGTGAAATGAAATCAGGGCGAAAGAGAACTTCCGCTATAGAGGTATATTGAGAGACTGTCAGAGAGGCACATGCACATGAAGATGGTACTCATAGAGCACGGGAGTATTGAACAGAATTATTTTTACCAATTTATAGGCCTTGAACGGTTAAACACACACATTTGTATGTGTCAAAATGTCCATCTTTGCAAGTATCCTCATAAACACAGTAGGTCTGAAAGCACACAGTTAAGAAAGAAACCATGTGTAACAGTATATCGGGTTCGGATAGCTCTTAAAGTGATAGCAGTCTAATATTTCTGCTGTCTGCCATTCATGTTAATCACACAACAAAATAGAGACAATCTCTCACTGCTCCTGACTAAGTCATAACTTTAATAAGAAAAAAATATATATTTAATTTACCCACAAAGAATATGCAGTGATTTTATACATTTGATTACTTTATACAATGTATGTAGCATTTCTTGTTTATTTGTTCTGCTATAGATTTTAATTTCTATGGTATCAAATTTTTTTATTCTTATTTAAAGCAAAAATAACTATATTGTGATATATATTGTTACCGTGAAATAAAATTACTCATATGGTAATAAAAGGTTTTGGTCAAATCGCCCACCCCTAGTGCATACTATAGACTGAACATATAATATGCATGAGCAGGACGTCATTGTTACACAGAGATGATAATGGTACCATTTTCAAAAATTTGCATTTTCAGGCCTCAAAACTCTGTTGTTGTGTAAATGAATGGGCAAAATGCAAAAAAAGTTTTCTTTTGTTAGCGCCAGTAGCCTCATGGACAGTGCGGTGACCTTTACTCTCTCTCCCACCTCACTTCACGATATAATGTCCTATCCTAATCATGGCAAAAATGCCAAAAACAAAAATAATGTTTCTTTTAGTTGAAAACAGCGTCACATAACCTTCCCCTTAGTGTGGAAAGAGATAGAATTTAAATCAGATTTTTTGGATGGATTTGTGTGTTTATAAATGACAGATTCTCAAACCTTTACATTCACCCCTAAGATTGAATATTTGGTTACATCCTTCCTCACCAGTATTACCTTCTCTGGCCAAGGTCGGGCAGACTGAGCAATCTTTTGCTCCCTGTGTTTGTTCAGCAGGGTGATTACGGGAAGAGCCGGGATAAGTGGGTTTAAATAGAGCCGGAGTGCTTCCTTTGGGAATTTGTTAATGATTTAAAGGACCCAAAAAACAAGTACTGGGAAACAGACTGGTATTCATACAGCTCCTCTGATTTGTTTTCAAGTCAAGTCAATATTATTTGTATAGCGCTTTTAACAATGCAAATTGTCAAAGCAGCTTTACATCGACTTGATATAATGCTGGGTGACTGTATATCAGATATACAGTATTTAGACGGGGAAATAGTTTGTCGAAATAGTGTCATTCTCCTCTGGCCAGACAAAATCAGCAGTTTAAATCTAGGCTAAAGCAGAATCAGATTGTGCAAAGGACTCATCTGGTTCCTGTGGTCTTGTCCCGATGGCCGTCTTGGGGACAGGGTCTTCACTGAGGATCAGTCTCTGGGGCTCATCTAGGTGTCCTGGCTGTAGAGGTCATCTCTAGGTGCTGATCCACCATCTGATCTGGATACAGTCTGGATCTGGGTGGCTACGGTGACTTCGGAATAAGAAAGAAACTGACTAATATTAGCGTAGATGCCATTCTTCTAACAATGTAACAAGTACATCAGGTGTTTTGGGAAGTGTTCCCGGTTCCGGTTGACCTAATTAATGCAGCCTCACAATCCTTTAACGGATTTGAATTATAGAAATGCGATAGTGTATTACGTGTAAGCCAGGTTAAAGAGATGCGTCTTTAATCTAGATTTAAACTGACAGAGTGTGTCTGCTTCCCGAACAGTGTTAGGTAGATTGTTCCAGAGTTTGGGCGTTAAATAGGAAAACAATCTCCCGCCCGCAGTTGATTTTGATATTCTAGGTATTATCAAATGGCCAGAGTTTTGAGATTGCAGCGGACGTGAAGGTCTATAATGCGATAAGAGCTCACTCAAATACTGAGGTGCCAAACCATTCAGGGCTTTATAGGTAATTAGCAAGATCTTAAAATGTATACGATGTTTAATAGGGAGCCAGTGCAGTGTTGAAAGAACCGGTCTAATGTGGTCATACTTCCTGGTTCTAGTAAGAACTCTAGCTGCTGCATTTTGAACCAGCTGGAGTTTGTTTATTAAATGTGCAGAGCAACCACCCAATAAAGCATTACAATAATCTAGCCTCGAGGTCATGAATGCATGAATTAATATTTCTGCATTTGACATTGAGAGCATAGGTCGTAATTTAGATATATTTTTTAAGATGGAAAAATGCAGTTTTACAAATGCTAGAAACATGTTTTTCAAAGAAAAGATTGCTATCAAAAAGTACGCCTAGGTTCCTAACTGATGACGAAGAATTTACAGAGCGGCCATCAAGTATTAAACAGTGATCTAGGTTATTACATGCAAAAGTTTTTGGTCCAATAATTAACACCTCTGTTTTTTCAGAATTTAGCAGTAAGAAATTTCTAGTCATCCAGTTTTTGATATCAACTATACATTCCGTTAGTTTTGCAAATTGGTAAGTTTCATCAGGTCGCGAAGAAATATAGAGCTGGGTATCATCAGCATAACAGTGAACGCTAACACCATGTTTCCTAATAATATCTCCCAAGGGTAACATGTAAAGCGTGAAAAGTAAGAGGCCAAGTACAGAGCCTTGAGGTACTCCATACTGTACTTGTGATTGGTATGATACCTCTTCATTTTCTGCCACAAATTGAATGTGGTCAGATAAATACGATTTGAACCATGCCAGTGCCCTTCCTCTAATGCCAACATCTAGTCTATTTAAAAGAATGTTGTGGTCGATAGTGTCAAACGCTGCACTAAGATCCAGTAGCACTAATAGAGAGAAACAACCAACATCAGATGATAAAAGCAGGTCGTTTGTAACTCTAATGAGAGCAGTCTCAGTACAATGATATGGTCTAAAACCTGACTGGAAATCCTCACATATATAATTTTTCTCTAAGAAGGAACATAGTTGTGATGATACTACCTTTTCTAATATCTTTGACAGAAAAGGGAGATGGTCTGTAATTAATTAATTCTTTGGGGTCAAGTTGTGTTTTTTTTAATGAGAGGCTTAATAACAGCCAGTTTGAAGGTTTTTGGGACATATCCTAATGACAATGATGAGTTTATAATATTTAGAAGAGGATCTATTACTTCTGGAAGCACCTCTTTTAGGAGCTTAGATGGAACAGGGTCTAAAATACAGGTTGTTGGTTTATACAATTCTTCATTTCCAATAGAATGAGTGGAATTGTTCCTCAGGGGATCTATAGTGTGCTATCTGATGCGATACTGTGGATGACAGCTGCATGGTTACAATTTTATCTCTAATAGTTTCGATCTTGTAAGTAAAGTAGTTCATAAAGTCATTACTACTGTGCTGCTGGGTAATGTCTGCACCTGCTGATGTTATATTTTTTGTTAATTTAGCCACTGTATTAAATAAATACTTGGGGCTGTGTTTATTTTCTTCTAAAAGAGACGTAAAGTAAGCAGATCTAGCAGTTTTTAATGCTTTTCTATAGGATAGGGTACTTTCCCGCCAAGCAATACGAAATACCTCTAATTTTGTTTTTCTCCAGCTGTGCTCCATTTTCCGGGCTGCTCTCTTTAGGGCCCGAGTGTGCTCATTATACAACGGTGTTGGACTCTTTTCCTTAATCTTCCTTAAGCGTAAAGGAGCAACGTATATAAAGTGCTAGAAAAGCGAGAGTCAATAGTTTCTGTTACATCATCAAATTGTTCTGAGCTATTGGATATGCTGAGGAATTGAGATAAATCAGGAAGATTATTTATAAAGTAGTCTTTGTGGTAGAAATGATGGTTCTACCATATTTGTAACAAGGAGTTGGCTTTACAGCTTTAGCTATATGGAATATACACAAAACTAGAAAATTATCTGAGATATCATCGCTCTGCTGCAATATTTCAACGCCACTGACGTCAATTCCATATGACATGTTTTCATCGTCATAATGCTTTATATTTTGTAACTTAATATGGAATAATTTCTCATGGTTCAAACTTGTTTTTGTTCTGGCTCTACAGGCTAAATTCTTTCATGTTTTCCACACCAAAAGTCTGCTCTGCAGACCAGGTGTGTGTATGTAGAGGGGGTTAAATGTTTCAGGGTTAACTGTAATTCATACACTAGAAAAGTAAGTGCCCAAATTACCAGCAAGCTAAAATAATTTCCTGTAGTGGTGCTTGGAAGCAGCTATTTCTGCCTCACCTTATTTATTTTGGGGGTGGGGGACAGAGTTAGAAAGGGTCTGTGGACACATAATCCTCTCCAAAAAAAGTGATTTATTTATGAATTCCAGCCCTGAACTGCCCTCCTCCCCTCTCTGCTCGCATGTCTCCAGAGAGAGTGTGAGCTTGCCAGAAGTCATTGGCTGATGTTTACAAGACTGGATTGGCTATTTCCCATGGTGCCTTGTGCCTGCAGTGATATCTTATTTATGTAAGGCCCGAGATGGGAGAACAGAGGATTTTATTTTGGGCTATTCCCCATAGATGGATCCGATTCCTCCAAGTGGAGCTATTTCCTAAATACGTGTGGCCTTTCAGGTCTTAGACCATGTTAGTGGTCCTTGATAAAATCTTTATTAATTGTCACATCTAGACAATTCTACGGTTAATGTAGCTTGTGACAGTTTCTGGGCTTCTTTTTCATTCAAATTAACTATAAAATGAAGTCAAGTACATTTTGAAGGCCTAAAAACCTGACACCGCCGACATCCCACAAGCCGTCACTAGCAAGAACTTTTCTAAAACAAGTAAAAAGTTTTGCTTAAATTCTGGTCAGGTTTTATCTGCGTTTCCATTTCCTGCATGTGGAAGCTTGTTTCCACCTTAGAATAGGGGTTGATTGCAACTTCTGTATTCTGTAAAACAGGCCTTGTCATTTCCGGTTTAGGTCTTTTGGGTGTGCTCTGTTAAATATGGATCTGTTTTACTCAAGATGCCTTCAAAGCAGATATCAAAGGTGATGATAACCGATGTCCCTCACATATGCAGACTGATATCTAAAAGTTTCTTTTTCTTTTTCTCACTAACGTTCTGATATTAAAATTGAATAAAATGCCAACAATAAAAAACAATTAGCTAGGTTAGCTGATTACCTTAAAAGTCCATAGATATTGGCATACTGTTAAAACTTTCTCAGACAAGCAGATACGATGAGACCTGTGTTCTGGTTTGGTCAGGTGACATTCGACATATGACTTTAAACATTGTAATTTTACTTCACATTTTGCATTGGTTTTCACACTTTTCTTTCTAGTACTGTAACTTTATTTGTCACAACTGGGATCTTAATATGCTACAATAGGACGTTTCATTTCACAATCCTGAGTTGGTTTCTCAAAATTGTTATTTTATAACTCTCAATGTGACATTATATGCCTCAGTCTGACTTTAAACCTCGCAATTGCGATTTTATATTCCCCAGCTTCAGCTTATTAACTAGCAATATGTTGCAATATTACTCTTTGGATTTCTTGCAATTCTTGTAATTGTGACTATATATCTTGCAATTGCATTTTTATATCTTAATATGCTACAACCTGACTTCCAATTTCACAATTGTGAGTTGGATTCTCAAAAATTGTGATATATATAACTCTTAGTTTGACATGATTATGTCACAATATTCTTTTAGATTTTTGAATTGTTTTTCATGTATTTTTTTATTTATTTGTGACTTTAGAGCTCTCAGTGTGATATATATGCCACAATCTGACCTTAAATCTAGAAATTATGATTTTAAATGTCCCAGCTGCAACATTTAGACACTGCTTTCTTGCATTTCTGTGACTATAACACACAATTGCAAATTTATGTTTTGGAGTATGACTTTATATCTCACAATGTGATTTAGTTTCTGATTTTCAACTTTATCTCACAATTACCTTTTTTTTCTACTTTGAGGAGGAAACATGCTTTCATAGTGGTATATACACATCTGTAAACATTTGATAGTTCTAATATTTGCCATAGCAAAATGCTATTTCTTGTGTTTGGCTGGGGCTTTATAAATGTTTAAGCTCTAGAGCACAAACAAATAAAAACAGAGCATATTCCTGGCATTAAAGCAGCCATCTGGCTTTTGTAATACCTTGTGTCATGGTGCAAGGCTCTCTCCACTCCTTACCCCCTCAAACAACAGGGTAGTCTGCTGCTGCTACTCGTTTTTTCTGGACTCTCTCTTGGTGTGTAATCTGTGACAGACTTGTAGCGACAAGTATGTTCTGGCTACAAAGCCCTGTGAGCTAATGAGCACGGCATTGCAGTGGAGGGAATTATGGAAAAAGGTCCACTCTTCCCGTCTACGTCAACACTTAAGCACAGATGTGCATAAATGTAAAAGGCTTTTGTGCGTGTGTGTGTGTGCATCTTTTGCTCTTTGAGGGTCTGTAGAGCGTTCTCTCACAAAGTCTGCACTACCAAGTAAGGAAAAGCAGCCTCCAGAGCTGCGTCTCTCCAGCAACAGCATGTAGCAGCGTTTTCACTCACTCACTCACTCATTTGCTTGTCAGTAGCTGTCTGTCTGCATAGCTGTCTTGCTCTCATGCAGCACATTTATTTGACTGAAAACACAGCTTTTCCTAAACTTGTCAACATGTGCAATTTGTTACGCGCTTTGTCCTCCAACAACTAAAACAGGATGAGAACAATTTATGCACAGTTTACTTGGAGATAAACTGTATTTATTCAAGTTTGTACCATTCAAATGGGAGTACAGCTGGATTAAAGACCTTTCATGAATGTGTCAGAATTGTGTCACATGAAGAAATGTCATCCTGCTATTGTGTATTCATTTATATCAATATTTCAGTTTTTAAGCTTTAAAAGTTCAGCTCTTCTTTTTAATAGAGGAAAAAATAATAAATAAAAGTCAAAGTTGTTCATTTTTTATTTATTTTATGTGTGGTAGGAGAAGCAACGAAACCAATTAGCTCTGTTCCAAAATCTAGTGAGTTTTTTACTTAAACAGCATTTGCATATTCCTAATGTGAAACTGGTTTCAAAATATTCTAAGATGTTCTAAAATAATCCAAGGCAGCATTGCATGTATTCATCATGAGCTTGTTTAAAAAAATGGCAGCCAAGTCAAGACTAGGCTAATATTGTCTCTAAATAGCTATGTAAAAATATGTAAAAACAATTAAATGTTATTAAGACTGAACTATTTAATCCATTTTGTGTGTGTGTTGTCATGTGTACTTTTACACTTAGTGTAGGATGTATGTCAGAGTATCATGTTGTTAGCTTAGCAACATGCTAACATCATGCAAACAAGTTTAAACTTTCGCAAGAACCGGGGAAGTGTGTCCTTAGACATCAAACAAGTAGGCCTACATTTGAGCATCCGTTGACCATATTTGATATCTGTGATCAATGTTTGTAGCTATGTGAATAAAAGCTTAAAAATGTTCATTATATAAACTAATTGTGTCTCTTCAGAAGACTCGGATTTAACTGATTGGTTCATATGGATTGCTTTTGAAGCCTCAGTTTTAGTCGAATAAACTTTCAATGGAGGGAGAGAAATCTCTCAGATTTCATTTGAAATATCTTCTGTATTTTGAAGATGAACAAAAGTCTTGTAGACACAATCAATATACAGACATTCACTATTAGTATAGAGGTAGAACGGTGTTGCATTACTATATTCGTAAACTGAAGACAAGTTCAAGAGTTCAATCCCAGCTAGAAAACCAGCTGCATGGAGTCTTATAGAGCAGGTGAAAGTCTAGCAGGCTCTCCGCCCACAAGCACAATTCATAAGCAAGAAAAGAAAAGATCAGCCTGATTATACACTTTGACTTCAGGGTTCAGTACTGGGTTCCTCTATGAATTTGTGCCTTGTGTTTGATCTTCTCAATATAGCCGGCATAAGTCCTCCTGTATGAAAAGGTGATGCTTTAGGGCAGAAAAGCACCTTCTGTTCCATCTCAAGAAATCTACTTTATATCATTGCACTTATTGTAGATGGTCCACATCAAGTCATGACGCATGCATCAGTGATCTTCTCCTGAAGACAAATAGCCTAATTTAGTAGAGATGTTTGAGGCTATATGAACTTTATGATTTTTTTTCGATCATGGTCCTGGATACCAAATGCATGCACATCTGGTTGCTTTTCATAATTGGGTTCTCCTAACTTAAGTGCATGCAAACCACACTGAGAACACTTGAAAAAGTGGTTTGTGATATCATGTGCTCGCAATTTGTAAATGCAATCATGGATGAGTAGAGTGGAATCGAACTAAGAGCGAAAAGTTTTGATTCGCTGTGTAATGGTTTTCAGTTCTAATGGATTTTTAATGACATTTAATCAAAACTGTCATTAGTCTTCAAATTGAGAAATCTAAGTTCTAATTCGCTTGTAAATCAGACACCGGAGCTCAAATGATAAGATGTTTTTCACTGGTACTCCATTTAATGTTCTGGAATTAGACCTTTTTTTCTCCATCAGCCTTTTTCTTTATCATAGCTCATAATTGTTCCTTACTTTCCCCGGCACATTCTGGAACTGAAGCATCACAATACCACGATTACAGATTTCAGCACCTTTCCCTTAACAATGAACAGCTTTCCTCACAATGGTACACTTTACACCATTTCATTATTCACCAGGCTTCTGGCTCCTGCTAAACGTCCTTCCCCTGGTTTAGTATTACCTATAGGGTTACGTTCACATGCATAATTTGTCTGTCTGAGAAAAGACAGATGTTTTTCCCCTTTTGTGTGTGCGCTCTGTAAATCAAGTCCATGTTGCTTGTTCAAACTGTTCCTAATGATCCATACACGAGCGCTAATTTATCAGACAAAGATTTCGGAAAGTTCAGGATTAAGTTTAAGTTTCACAAGAGTTGCACTGCTTCAACTTCGTTTTCATCCAGGACTGAGCTCAAGCTGTTCACTGGACACAGTTTTCTTTAGAAGATTCGTAAATGATCATGATGTGTGACTATTAACCCCACTTTGTTGTTTTGGCTGAGGAGTTTGAACACTGTTGTGAAACTTCCTCTGATTAATAAAGTGTTGGAATGGCCAGCAGAACAACTTCCATGTTTTATAAAGGATGTTTGTGCTGAAGCTGTGGAAAGTGGTTTGAACTTGTCCCTTGTCATTTACACAGTGAGTCTCTGATGAATCTTTAGCACAAGACTTTTAAAACCAGCTGAAATAGGCAGTAAATGTTATCTGTGGTCAGTTGTTTTTTTATTGTTTGAGCCTGGTGATAAGCATTTAGAAGATATTTTGAATGTTTCAACAGTTTTTGTCCATAATAATGAAAGTCATTGGGGTCCACAACAAAACAATCCCACAGTATGGACAAAAGCAAAGACATTTTTAAAATGCATGTTCTAAGAAAGAAAGTCATGCAAGTTTGAAATGACATAAGGGTGACTAAATGATGGCAGAACTTTTATTTCATTATTCTCTGATCATAGTTTTTGAACACCATTCAAAGTTAGCTAAACCTCTTCTTGTCTCTTCTCATAGAGTCAATGTATTTCATCTGCCTGAGCTGTTTTACTCAAGGGAGTGTTGAATTCGAACTTTTAGCAAAGCTTCTTGGCCCGCTGCCCTTGTTTGTACCAGGTCCAAACGTCTCCCTTCAGCACCCTCCTCCCTTCTCCTCTCTGGCTCCTTTTATTTGTGTAGTTTGTGGAAAAACCATAAACATTTGTGTATGATTTGTGGAAAGGGACTTAAGAGGGGACCGAGCACAGGGGGAGAAAGAGAAAGTGAGCGAAAGTGTCATCGTGAGCCTGTGCATGTGTGCTCAGGACTATGAGCATATAATGTATTTATGGACGTATCTAGGGGGATGTTCAGGGCCCATGAAGGTACCATGAGGCTCATAATAGCCGATGAAGAGGCTTCAGCTGTTGAGGGTGTGACAGTTTTATTTGGCTTTGTTACAAATCTAAGTCAAATCCCATTTTCATTTTTAAGTGACAGCACTCTTTATTCAGTCATCTCGTGTTCACCTGTAGCTTCAATGAGTTATGATGGCAGTTAAAGCAAAAGAAGCGCAAAAAAATCACATGAATCATCACGATTCATATGAATCGACATGATTCATGTCTGTGTTCGCACACTGAAAAGTAATTACACTGGGTTGTCATAGGGAGTATATGGGTGTTTCTTTAGTTATGTCCTTTTTTAGACTTCTGACATTATAAAACACACTTAAGCATATTTTACACTTTCACTAGTTTATTTAATTCGTTCATTAACAATGTAGACATACATACAGATCAGGAAAATTAGAACTGTCATTTCATTTTTTATGAATATGTCCACTTCCACGTCAACACCGTTCTGTGATGGAAATGACAATGGTGGCAATGACATTTTGAATGTTTTTGAAATAAAATCGCAAACTCATTACTCATTAATTTCATAGCTAGCATTTTATATATCCTAAATACTCTCAATTCTATAATATCTTTACTATTTTTTGCATAATTATTTTTTTGCATAAAATTTGCACTTGACTGGATTAAAAGTATTCTGCTTAAACTTTATATTTATTTCAGATTTTCTTTGTTTTCTTCAAACATCAAAAACAATAAAAATTTAACTTTAAATGTGATCAGGCTGGGAACTGCAAAAGGCATAAGAAACAGTTTAAGGAAGTGTACATTAAAATATCACTTCAGAGAAGTGGACAGGGATGGTTTCAGAACTTTGCAGATGCATCCAGCTTGCGAAGCAATTATTATCGTGTTTTGTAATATGCTCAGATTTAGCAGAAGTGTGTGTATTTGTGCATGTTTGTGTCAGCCATGAGAAGTGAAATACTGATGAAAAGCAGAAGTGACCACAAATGAGAGGCTGTTGACTCTGTTGTCATGTGCAACTTGTCACTCCCCTGACACACACGTACGATGCACACTGAGTTTGGTGGCTGTCTTAAGTGTGTTGAAACTGGGTTCCTGACCTCTGTGTTTAGACATTGCAGCAGAGGTTGTGATGACAGTGTGTGCTCAGAGAGGTCAAAGGTTACGTTGGGGAGTGGTTGCTCAGGGGAGGGGTGCTGATAGAGACGCCACAAACTCATCTGTCATACTTCACTGTGACCAGGCTCGCTGCCTTTCAGCCATTGTTTATGTTTGTGTGTGTGTGTGTGTGTGTGTGTGTGTGTATCCATTGGTTTAGTCTCATTGATTGTGTCTCTCTTTTCTTAATCAACAGTCTGAAGATACAGATGCCTTGTAACCATACTAGCCTGAATTACTCCATATCTGATATTTTGCTAATGTTGTATTGTTGTTATTTCTACATTTATATTTTAGTTTACATAATAATTAATTAAAAATCACTAAAGATCATTAATTTCTCAGAAGTTGCTCTTTTATAAATCTTTAATCATAGTGAAGTTTGCAGTTACGCTTCATAGACATATAGATGTTTCTCCTAAAATACTGTAGGAGTAAAAAAAAACATAAAAAGGGAGACTTTTGTTGACATTCAGTGTAAACTGTAGATTACAGGCATATAGATCTATACACTGTTTTTCAAAAAAAAAAAAAAAAGAAAAGACATTTCCGTTAAGTCAACAACAAAAAGCAATGAAATGCAAAATTAAAATATACAGGCACTGTAAAAAATAAATGTGGAAATTTCCTTCATATCATTACAGTACACTGTGCCCTATTTATTTAGTTATTTATGTTTACAGTGTACAATTAATATGGATAACACAGCTCAGCTCATTATGTTAAAATATCAGTTTTTTTATATTACTGCTAGATATTTGGTCAGTTCACATACAAACTAATTATAAGACATATTCAAGAATCGATGGGATCAGGCCACATACAAACTAATTATAAGACATATTCAAGAATCCAACTCAGGATCAGGCCATATAAACTTTACAAGTCCCATAAGGAATTATGTCAGCATACAGAAGTTTGGGATCACTGCAATCCACACATGAACAAACAATCATGGACGAGACATGGATGAAGCAACCACTCAACAATAGACGACATATGGACTGAAGAAACATCATGAATCCATAGTCCATTATATTTGCATAGAAATAGGCCCAACAGAAACTGACAAAAGAAATACAGATATACCAAATAAAATACATGTATAACAGAGGTGATTTTGAATAGTAATATAAAAAAACATTGTTATTGGAACATTGGTTAACTGAACAGAAAATGTAAACTTTGCAGTTTCATTTTTCTTTTGCCTATTTTGTGATTTTTTTTCCTCAGCATGCTGTTTTTCCCCTCATTTGCTGTAACCTGTCTTCCTCACTTGTTGTACAATAATAATTCAGTTGATTTTGCCATGCATTTTGTTTTCCCTGCAAGGAAGCATCAGACACTGCCAATTACAGTCAATATCCTGCACTACACCATACTGCTGGAGTTAAATACACTATCCTGCACTACACCATACTGCTGGAGTTAAATACACTATCCTGCACTACACCATACTGCTGGAGTTAAATACACTATCCTGCACTACACCATACTGCTGGAGTTAAATACACTATCCTGCACTACACCATACTGCTGGAGTTAAATACACTATCCTGCACTACACCATACTGCTGGAGTTAAATACACTATCCTGCATTACACCATACTGCTGGAGTTAAATACACTATCCTGCACTACACCATACTGCTGGAGTTAAATACACTATCCTGCATTACACCATACTGCTGGAGTTAAATGCACTATCCTGCATTACACCATACTGCTGGAGTTAAATGCACTATCCTGCATTACACCATACTGCTGGAGTTAAATACACTATCCTGCACTACACCATACTGCTGGAGTTAAATACACTATCCTGCATTACACCATACTGCTGGAGTTAAATACACTATCCTGCACTACACCATACTGCTGGAGTTAAATACACTATCCTGCATTACACCATACTGCTAGAGTTAAATACACTATCCTGCATTACACCATACTGCTGGAGTTAAATACACTATCCTGCACTACACCATACTGCTGGAGTTAAATACACTATCCTGCATTACACCATACTGCTGGAGTTAAATACACTATCCTGCATTACACCATACTGCTGGAGTTAAATACACTATCCTGCACTACACCATACTGCTGGAGTTAAATGCACTATCCTGCATTACACCATACTGCTGGAGTTAAATGCACTATCCTGCATTACACCATACTGCTGGAGTTAAATGCACTATCCTGCATTACACCATACTGCTGGAGTTAAATGCACTATCCTGCATTACACCATACTGCTGGAGTTAAAATTGCACATTAAACAGTATCTATAAATGAACAACAAGTAAAACAAATTACAAGTCATTTAAACACACACACTCACACACTTGAACTATGCCCCCAGACATTTTAGCCTAGAATTAGCATATTAGCATACTTCCAGCACAGAGCAATATAAGAACTTGACAGAGGATAAAGCAGTGCTGTAACCTGCAGAAGCTCTCAGTATCCGTGTGTTTTGGTATGTGGGGGAGGGAGAAACAGACGTGAGGCATGACTGAGCAGGATGGCGCTCCAGGGTGTGTGCTGACATGAGAGTGATAGCTGAAGAGAAGTGTAGATGTGTGATGGAGCATGTGTGATAACAGTTTAAAGTGTTGACTGTGATTTGGACAGCGCGACGTTCAGATAGGGCCTCTCGGTGAACTGCGGGTTCATTTAGATAGGGATGCTGGAGAGGTCATGGCGAATGAGGAAAGTCTTGGGATTTTAACTTTTGGTGTTTCAAAAGAAGTGGAGTTTTGATACGTTTTGACAGTGAGTATTGAAGTGAGTGTGAAACATTTGTGAAAGCCACTTTATCTAACTAAGAATAACTTATTATTTTTTATTAGTTGACTATTTTTAAAGTTTTATTTAATCCTCCACCATACTCAATACAGTAGTTTTAGAGTTGGGTTCAACTTCCTGCCAAGGTAGATGATTGCTGTTAAAGATGTAGTGATAAAATTACACACTGAATTTAACTTCAAGGGTTCATAAATTTTCTGATTTAAATGGAGTGACCCCATGAGGATGGGACAGGTGTTGTTTCCTCCCTCAGGCCTGGCTCTGCTGCCATAGGGCTCAGGGTCAGGGGTTAATGGAGCCGAGCAGTGCTAGGCATCCTATATGTGAGATTTAGTAAACAGTGAAGCTGTCACAGCAGATTTAAGCAAGGAGAGAGAGAGCAGCACAAGGGGTTAATGGCTTCCTCACCAGCCATGAAACTATCTCCACCTTCTTACAAGACGTCTTTTATTATGAGAGAGAGACTGAGAAAGAAAAAGAGAAAATAGAGAAAAAGAAAAAGGACAGAACAGAGAAGGAAGGAAAAGAGGTTGAAGAGAGAACTGCTGTTGTTTCTTTCCTTTTTTAAAAGTCAGATTTAATAACACATGGCAAAAAAATGTGTGTTTGTGTATTTAAAATTTTTTTTTAAATAATTGATTTGAATTCATTTTTATTCAGTAAGGACGCAATAAAGACTTTTACACTGTTACATAATGTTAAGGGATTTTCAAATTTATATTCATCAATGTTCATCATTTTGCATAGTAATTAAATGGTCACTCACTTTATAACCTAGAAATAATATATTACAGTTTCCACAAAAACAATACAGAGCTGAACTGTTTTCAACATTGATAATAATATGAAAAGTTTCTTGAGCAGCAAATCAGCATATTATAATAATTTAGGATGAGGGATCACGTGACACTGAAGACCGTAGTAATGGCTACTAAAAGTTCCGCTTTAACATCACAGGAATAAATTACATTTTGAAATGTAGAAAATAGAAAATAGTTATTCTAAATTATAATATTTTTTCACTATATAACTATTTATATTGTGTTTTTAATCAAATGCATGCAGACTTGGTAAGCATAAAAGACTTCTTTCAAAATAATTTAAAAACCATACAGATCCCAATATATATATATATATATATATATATATATATATATATATATATATATATATATATATATATATATATATATATATATTAGTGCTGTCAAACGATTAATCACATCCAAAATTAAAGTTTTTGTTTACATAATATATGTGTGTGTACTGTGTATATTTATTATGTATATAAATACACACACATGCATGTATATTTTTCAGAAAACTATAATTATTTTCAAAATATATACATGTATGTGTGTGTATTTATATACATAATAAATATACACAGTACACACACATATATTATGTAAACAAAAACTTTAATTTTGGATGTGATTAATATAAGCACTAATATATATATACATACATACAGTATAAGCCTTTATAGTTATACATGTAATTATATATACATACTTATCTTTATGTATCTTTATATGCAGTGTCTGTGAAACCTAACACAACAGGATGTTGAATCCTGAGTATTAACTATAGCAAACATGGCCAGAAACCACTAACCAAGTACGCATATTTTTTTCCTTTCACACAGTGCACACACATGTACAGCTCATTCTTTAGACGCAAGAATCATAAATGTCAAAGCACATCAGCACACCCACTTCCTGTGGTACTTAGTATCTCTTCTGAGTAAACTCTGAGCAGCTGTCTGTTAGTGCAGCTCAGGTGAGAGTGTGTGTACGGCCGCGGGCCTTCATATGAAGGAAGCTATTGAATGTCATTCTCAGAACTCTGACTCATATGTGATGTTTTCAACACACCTGAGGAAAGAGGGGGTGCGAGAGGAAGACAGAGGAGATATGAGAATAGCGTTTCTTCATTCCTCTGAGGATCTTAAGACAACCGAACCTTTCATGTGATACCTCAATACCAGCACTGTGAAGCATAAAGTTACCTCGAAAAGACACAAATATGTAGTGTAATGCAATGAGTAATGTAATTTAATGTAGGTCTGTGCAGTTTCCTTGTGCATGTGAACACACACACACACACATACGGAGCTGTCAGTTAGCCAGCAGGGGTCAAGCCCGTTTCTTTTCACTGCTCTGTCCAATAGCCCCTATTGGATTTAATGTACAATGGGAGCATAGCTTTGATCCTAAAGGGGCCAAGCGCACATTCAACTCTTCCTCCCCCCAAAAGCTCTCTTTCTCTTCGCCTTGACCTTCACCCTTCACAATGAGCACTATAAATGAGAAGGATGAAAGAACAGCACAACGAATGAAATAGAAACGGAAAAGTGGGAAGGAGAGCCACTTTAGTTAATAATGATGCCATTAAAAGCAAGAATGTACCTGTGAATGTTCTTGTTGCCACATTCCTGTAGGAATGGAAAAATCACACATGAGATCTGTTTAGCTCAGATGATTATCCCTGGAATATCAGTAAAATCAAATGGAGGTTTCTTTCTATTTTCTCTTGAGAAAAGGCCCCTAGTCATCTCAAACGTCAGGTTTCAGAGGACATCTCAACAAATATTTATATAAATGTGTGATCACAGATTTTAATATGAATATTTCTCAAATTTCTTCAAATTACCAGGTTGATGCTTTTCATTTTAATTTATAGCTCCATTCTCTTACTGTATGTTTTTTTTGTATACAGTTAAAAAACATAAATAGTTATACATTGTATTATATTTCACTGTAAACAACTGTATATATATATATATATATATATATATATATATACATACAGTGTTGTGCAAGTTACTTCCAAACTGTAATACATTACTTGTTACTGTTATTTAAAAGTAATTCCTTACAATATTACTCTCAGAATTGTAATTCGTTACATGACTCCTGTATTACTTTTGAGTTACTTTCACCAAAATAACTTAACAAAATGTACTAGAACGTTAAACCTAGATAAATGTGTGCTGCATCAGTAGTTTGTGCGGAGAGTGGAAGCTAAAGCGCAGGACATGGAGGCACCAGCGCAATCAATTGCAATTTCTTTTTAATGGAAACAACTTACACCATAATTTTTGCTCATAAAGGTAAGAGTAATACATCATTCGGAACTGTAAAGGGTCTACTTTTATTTGTGTGCACTCACAATATCAACAAAACATCTTGTTTTTATCTTGAACAGGAGCACTTCACAAAAATGAACCTAAAGTCAGCGAATGCATGCCTCACAAACATGATAAATATATCTATAGAAAGCTTTAAATTACTACTTAACGAAATAAATAAAAACGAAAACAAAAACTATTTAATACAATCGTTATCCGTGAAGATGCACTTCTCTCTAAAGGCGTGTCTAACGAGGAGATGGCGAATCCTTACTATTTCCCCCGGACACATTCATGGTAATTACTTTTGCTGGGGCTTTTGCTTTATTGTGTGTATTTGAAGCAGAACTCTTCAGCTGTGCTGACGGCTCCTGCCGCTGCGGGACACTAAACACCGTCGAGCCGCTCTCGACAGTCACGGTAGCATGGACTCTTGTTATTGCCGCAATTTTTTCATCAATAATTGATGGATGTCTAAAATATAAAGATAAGGAGAAGCCTAAAACAGGCCCGAGGACCAGCCCGCATCTGAACTATGATGTGAATATTGGCCCGAAGGGACATAAAAAAGTTGGAGCTCGACTTTAAATTAAATTAAAAAAATTATAATAATTTTGGGCTAAAAGTGTGTTGTAACGCAAGCGTTACTGAACATGTACCGAGTAAAATATTACTGAAAATTTATTAGTAATGCCTTACACTACTGCGTTACAGCAAAAAGTAATTGTAATACATTACTTTTGTAACGCGTTACTCCCAACACTGTATATATATATATACATATATATATTATGAGGGGCTGTACAAGCCATAATTGATTCTCGTGCTCTCACACACATACATTCTCCTTACATGTACATGCATTCCTACTCTCTCACACACACACACATTCTCCATTCTCATACATACGTTTCTGCTTTCAAACACCTACATTTTCCTTACACATACATACATTTCTACTCTTTTTCACACACATACATTCTCCATTCACATACGGTTACATTTCTTCCCCGTCTGGTAACAATGCACAAGTGGAGGTCATCACTCCTGTCCCAGCCAGCAATCACCACACGGGTTTGAGATATAACAATTGACTTCTTTTTATTGACTCTTCATAAAAGAGGAAGCAAGAACCTTCAAGAGGGGACCAGGCCAAAACAACAAACAAAAGAAGTTTAAATGGGGGAGGATCAAACTATCTTACCTGAATAAAGAAAAAGCAAATAAACAACATAACTTTACCTCACTCCCTATCTGACCAAAAACAGGAGAAAACACAATTAGCAAAAGAAAATGGCGTCCACCTCTCTATGGCTTCCAAAATTAAATACAGACAAAGAAACTTGGATAATATAGTTCAACAGAGTCAGATTAGATTGTTTAAGAAAAAAACTACTTAGGCCCTCACACCCCCCCCCCCCCCCCCCCCGCACGCACGCACGCACGCACACACACACACACACACACACACACACACACACACCATACAATTTTCATTCATCTTCAAAACATAATTGAAGTCATATTTGATGAAGCCTGAGAGATTTCTACTCTCACACACACACACACACACACACACATTCTCCATTCACATACATACATTCCTACTCTCACACACATTCTCCATTCTCATACATACATTACTACTTTCAAACACATACATTTTCTTTACATATACATACATTCCTACTCTCACACACACACACACACACACACACATTCTCCATTCACATACATACATTCCTACTCTCACACACATTCTCCATTCTCATACATACATTTCTACTTTCAAACACATACATTCTCCTTACATATACATACATTTCTACTCTCACAGACATACATTCTCCTTACATATACATACATGTTTCTGCTTTCACACATATACATTCTCCATTCACATACATACATTCCTACTCTCACACACACACACACACACATTCTCCATTCTCATACATACATTTCTGCTTTCATACACATACATTTTCCTTACACATTCATACATTTCTACTCTTTTTCACACACATACATTCTCCATTCACATACATACATTTCTAACTTTTTTTTTGGTATCCATTACTTCCTGTTTAAGTTGGAAGTCACTCTCAGACCAGGAATTACATGTGCAGACTTGCTCAGCTCATCCTAACACAACTATTCTATTATTACTCTTTATTATTAGTGTTTTATTACCTTAATTATATGTATGTTTGCACTATGTCTGTACTTTCTGTACTGAAGCTCCTGGCACCAGACAAATTCCTTGTGTGTGTGTGTGTGTGTGTGTGTGTGTGTGTGTGTGTGTGTGTGTAAACACACTTGACAATAAAGCTCTTTCTGATTCTGATGAAAAGACAAATTCACTTTCTGACAGCAGGTGGCGCTTATGAACAGCAATAGCAATATAGCGTTTCCACTGCTGTACACAGCTCCGCACTTATAAACACTCATTTAATACTGTATGTATTTTACAGAGGTAAGTGGAAAAGAAAATGCCATCTGAAGACAGTTCTCCTCAGAAATACATTCATAATAACCCCCATCCCAATTCAATATTTATGGTTTTCTTCCATTTCGAGCATCTCAAACAATGAATTTGTTCTCTGGTACAGTATTTTATCTGCTTGCACGACTATGCTCTCCTCTTTGTGTCTGTCTTCGGTGCATCTTTGTAATATCATGATGATCACTACGTTTGTGTTACCGAATTGTGTCCTGCCAGGAATAAACTTCTCGTGCTGTATATGGACCATTTTTGATTTCTGTCACACGGTGTCTACACCGGACGCGCCGCGCTGCAACAGTCTTGTAGTCTGCACTGGACGCGACAAAGCGACTATTGCAAATCATCTGAACTTTGTGTCAGTACGTCATGAATAGAATGATGCATCAGTTTTACTGCCGGGATTTATCATGTTGTGCCACATCCCGTGTAGACAGTATCATTATAATAGGTTCTATATTGTATCATGCCGGACCGCTTGCATCCGGTGTAGTAGACACGTGTCAGTTTAAATGCTGGAGATTCAGTGTTGCCAGATATTGCTACGAAAAACAAACAAAAGAAATAAAAAGAAATAAACTGCAATGAGTCCAAATCTTGAGTAATGGAAATAACATAAAAATATCGCTGACCCTAACCTGATTCTGCCACCTCCCACTTTACTTACTTCCTAAATTGTCACATAGTGGAAAAAATCCATAGACGCTTATAGTAAGTGTCTCTGGAAACACGGCTGAGGCTGCGCCTACCTGCCTTCTGTTTCCATCATACTCCTTATGTTTCCATCATACTCCTTATGTTTCCATCATACTCCTTCCGTTTCCATCATACTCCTTAGGTTTCCATCATACTCCTTCCGTTTCCATCATACTCCTTATGTTTCCATCATACTCCTTCCGTTTCCATCATACTCCTTCCGTTTCCATCATACTCCTTATGTTTCCATCATACTCCTTATGTTTCCATCATACTCCTTATGTTTCTATCATACTCCTTATGTTTCCATCATACTCCTTATGTTTCCATCATACTCCTTCCGTTTCCATCATACTCCTTAGGTTTCCATCATACTCCTTAGGTTTCCATCATACTCCTTAGGTTTCCATCATACTCCTTAGGTTTCCATCATACTCCTTCCGTTTCCATCATACTCCTTAGGTTTCCATCATACTCCTTCCGTTTCCATCATACTCCTTATGTTTCCATCATACTCCTTCCGTTTCCATCATACTCCTTCCGTTTCCATCATACTCCTTATGTTTCCATCATACTCCTTCCGTTTCCATCATACTCCTTCCGTTTCCATCATACTCCTTCCGTTTCCATCATACTCCTTCCGTTTCCATCATACTCCTTATGTTTCCATCATACTCCTTATGTTTCCATCATACTCCTTATGTTTCCATCATACTCCTTATGTTTCCATCATACTCCTTCTGTTTCCATCATACTCCTTATGTTTCCATCATACTCCTTCCGTTTCCATCATACTCCTTCCGTTTCCATCATACTCCTTCTGTTTCCACTATACTCTCTCACATATACATATACATATTTTCTTTAGATATACATGCATTTTCTTCTTACACAAATTTATTTTTTATAATATTAAATGTATACTTTGAATACATTTGCATAAGAGCTAAATGTATAAACGTGTACGTAAAATATATGAATATGAGAGTTAAATATATGTATGCGAAAGGAGAATGTAAGTGTGTGAGAACAGAAATATATGTATGTGAAAAGAGAATATAAGTGTGTGAGAATAGAAATATATGTATGTGAAAAGAGAATATAAGTGTGTGTGAGAGTAGAAATTATTGTGTGTGAAAGGAGAATGTATGGGTGTGCGAGCACCAGAATGAATCATGGCTTGTACGGCCCCTCATAATATACAGTGGTGTGAAAAAGTGTTGGCCCCCTTCCTGATTTTTTATTTTATTGCATGTTTGTCACACTTTAATGTTTCAGATCATCAAACAAATTTTAATATTAATCAAAGATAACACAAGTAAACACATCATGCAGTTTTTAAATGAAGGGTTTTTTTTATGAAGGGAAAACAAAACCTACATGGCCCTGTGTGAAAAAGTGCCCCCCCCCCCCCAGTTAAAACATAACTGTGGTCTATCACACCTGAGTTCAGCTTCTCTAGCCACACCCAGGCCTGATTACTGCCACACCTGTTCGCAATCAATAAATCACTTAAATAGGACCTGCCTGACAAAGTAGACCAAAAGATCCTCAAAAGCTAAACATCATGTTGAGATCCAAAGAAATTCAGGAACAAATGAGAAAGAAAGTAATTGAGATCTATCAGTCTAGAAAAGGTTATAAAGCCATTTCTAAAGCTTTGGGACTCCAGCGAACCACAGTGAGAGCCATTATCCACAAATGGCGAAAACATGGAACAGTGGTGAACCTTCCCAGGAGTGGCCGGCCAACCAAAATTACCCCAAGAGCGCAGCGACGACTCATCCAAGAGGTCACAAAAGACCCCACAACAACATCTAAAGAACTGCAGGCCTCACTTGCCTCAGTTAAGGTCAGTGTTCATGACTCCACCATAAGAAAGAGACTGGGCAAAAATGGCCTGCATGGCAGAGTTCCAAGACGAAAACCGCTGCTGAGCAAAAAGAACATAAAGGCCCATCTAAGTTTTGCGAGAAAACATCTTGATGATCCCCAAGACTTTTTGGAAAATACTCTGGACTGACGAGACAAAAATTTAACTTTTTGGAAGGTGTGTGTCCCATTAAATCTGGTGTAAAAGTAACACAGCATTTCATAAAAAGAACATCATACCAACAGTAAAATATCGGGGTGGTAGTGTGATGGTCTGGGGCTGTTTTGCTGCTTCAGGACCTGGAAGACTTGCTGTGATAAATGAAACCATGAATTCAGCTGTCTACCAAAAAATCCTGAAGGACAATGTCCGGCCATCTGTTCGTGACCTCAAGCTGAAGCGAACTTGGGTTCTGCAGCAGGAAAATTATCCAAAACATGCAAATCCACCTCTGAATGGCTGAAGAAAAACAAAATGAAGACTTTGGAGTGGCCTAGTCCAAGTCCTGACCTGAATCCTATTGAGATGCTGTGTCATGACCTTAAAAAGGCGGTTCATGCTCTAAAACCCTCCAATGTGGCTGAATTACAACAATTCTGCCAAGATGAGTGGGCCAAAATTTCTCCACAGCGCTGTAACAGACTCATTGCAAGTTATTGCAAACGCTTGATTGCAGTTGTTGCTGCTAAGAGTGGCCCTACCAGTTATTAGGTTTAGGGGGCAAGCACTTTTTCACACAGGGCCATGTGGGTTTGGATTTTGTTTTCCCTTCATAATAAAAAATTTCATTCAAAAACTGCATGTTGTGTTTACTTGTGTTATCTTTGATTAATATTTAAATTTGTTTGATGATCTGAAACATTAAAGTGTGACAAACATGCAAAAAAATGAAAAATCAGGAAGGGGGCCAACACTTTTTCACACCACTGTATATATACACACACATACATACATACATACATATACACTGTATATACTGTATATATAGGTTTTGGAAGTAAAAAATAAATATGAATTACCATGTAAAGTTTAAACCTACTATACAATTCAAAAGTTTTCGGTAGATTTGAAATCTCTTATACTATGAGCAAGGCTGAAGTTATATGGTCAGAAGTTCGGTTAAAACAGTGATATTGTGAAATATTATTACAATTTTAAATAACTGCTTTCTATTTTAATATCTTTTCAAATGTATTCCTGGCAAAGCTGAATTTTTGTTCTTCAGTGTCACATGATCCTTTAGAAATAATTTTAACCCTCTGGTGCATCTCATCTGGGAGTCACACAATTTCACGGTCTAAAGTGACCGGACACCTAAAAAAAATGTTTTCTTTTTTTTCTATTAATTTTCAATTAATGCAGTAGATCATGTTAAAATAGAGACAATTTCTGAAGCCAGATTAGTGCCATCTGGTGGGAGTAAAATAAGAAAAGGCCTATAAATTCTCTAATTGTTTTTAGACATAAATACTTATTTTTATTAAGTTGTGGGTTTAGATGTACATTTAGACATTCTCAAAGACAACTTTTTGAAAAGTTTTTTTTTTTTTTTAAGTGTTGATTTCAAGCGTCAGATTTTGAATTATTATTACTACAGTCAAACCTGAACACAGAGAAAGCATTTTGTTACACAAAACATCAAAATTCTATAAAAAATGAACAGGAATGTTTTATCAGAGCTTAATTCTTCTGGGTCTGATCTGATTTCAGTTTTCTGACTCGTTTTGGCTATATGGTTATAGCCATACCAATTCATTTGAGTGTGTATAATTGTGTATGTGTGTGTGTGTGTGTGTGTGTGTGTGTATGTGTGTGTGTGTGTGTGTGTTTGAGTGTCTGTGAGTGTGAGAGTGGATGTGTCTGTTTTGCACTCTTGATGTTTTTTTACTGCATTGTAGTTGAATTATTGCTTTTATTTTAAATATTTGCTGTGTTAACAGCACACCAGTTCATAAGTGTGTGCATGTGTGTGTGTGCGTGTGTGTGTGTGTGTGTGTGAGTGGATGTGTAGGTTTTGCACTCTTGATGTTTTAGAGTTTCACCCCGTCATTGCTGTGTACTTTTTTCTGCATTGTGGCAGATTTGTAGATTGTACACACAAAAATTATCTGAAGTTTTGTGTTTTTGTCGATTTCCCATTAATTTCCTATGGTCGGTCATTTTTGACCGAAGACCACAAGTGTGACTATTTTTTTCCGACCACTTAGCCTGCTCAAATCATGCCCTCAATTTTTTTGTGTGTGTGTTCACATTCCAAATGCCATAAAAGTCACCAATTTTCATACCATTCTGATGAAACTGTGATTTTTAAAAATTCAAAACTAAAAAATCTTTGTGACCGAAGAGCACCAGAGGGTTAATATGTTGATTTGCAGTTCAAGAAATAATTCCTATTGTTGTAAATGTTGAAAACAGTTTATTTGATAAATTTTATTCCAGAAGTTATTGCATTATTTTATTTTATTTTATTAAATTTTTTCAAATGTACATTTGGGTGTTTTGTGTTACATTTTATGCAATTTAGTTAATCTACATTGCTTTATTTTAGTGTCATATGTTTTATTAGTTATGGAAGGCCGTTTCCTCCACTGAATAAAAAAATAAAAAAGGTAATTGCAACTTTTTTTCTCAGATTTGATAGATATAAACTCGTAATTCTGACTTTTTTTCTTAGAATTGTGAGATATTTCTCGCAATTGCAAGTTTATATCCCGCACAGTGTTGGGGGTAACGCATTACAAGTAATGCGAGTTACGTAATAATATTACTTTTTTTCAAGTAACTAGTACATTTACATTTTACATTTATTCATTTAGCTGACGCTTTTATCCAAAGCGACTTACAATTGCTATATATGTCAGAGGTCGCACGCCTCTGGAGCAACTAGGGGTTAAGTGTCTTGCTCAGGGACACATTGGTGTCTCACAGTGGATTCGAACCCGGGTCTCTCACACCAAAGGCATGTGTCTTATCCACTGCGCCATCACCACCCACAAAAGTGTAGTAAATTAACGCATTACTTTTTAATTTACAAGAAAATAGAGAAAAAAGAAAAAAATACTTTTCCAAAAAAGTTAAATTACATATACACAACATATACAAAAAAGTAACGTCATTTACTTTTTTCCCATTTATTGACTACATTTAACTACATTTACTGTAGTTCTAGACTAAATGTGAATGTGCATGAATGTTCATCCCACTCGCAAAAAACAGATTTAGTATTCATCAACATGAATTAAAACAGTGAAATGCAAACTCAGAATATGACGAAAACCTGCAATAATTAAATATGTTAAACAACACAAATGTATCTAATCCCATTTTATTAACCAATGTCTTTGCTGCTGACCTTTGATGATCCAGTTCAACCATACTAATAAGCAAAAATGACTTTAGATGAACTAACAATTGTGCTTGATTGTTTTTTGTATTGTTGAAGAGTGTTGAACCTTCTTCTCCTGCATTCTACTGTACAGAATTTACTTTTCCTTCAGCCTGAGGTTTATTCATTACACTAACGCATTACTTTCCATAAAAAGTAGCTAAGTAACATAATTAGTTACTTTTTTAGGGAGTAACGCAATATTGTAATGCATTACTTTTAAAAGTAACTTTCCCCAACACTGATCCCGCAATTCTGAGACTTGCAATTCTGCATAAACAGGCTTCCATTATTAATTCTACAACATACAGGGAAAATCCCATAATATTTTTTACATATCACTTTTTTCTGTGTATTTCCGGTAACCACAGCTGCAAGTTTTTAACAGTAAATTTAACAAGATACATTTTACAGAACAGGCAATATTGGCTCACGTCAGAAGGGGCAGTTGACATGGAACGAACTGGAACGAAGATCTGTGCTCAAGGAGCTTTAGAAGAGCCAGGTAATTTATTGAGAAAGCCCCTTGTGTCGATCTCCTCTATTTAATCTGATTTGCATTAGAATAAATTGATGTAATGACATGAAATCTACATCAAATTCCTCTCTGTCCTTGTCTCGGACAGGGAAATTCCCATAATTCTGACATTAGCAATGTACGGGAAGGTTGTTAATCTCTGAGGGACCGTACGAAGTGATGTTGAACACAAGATGTTTTTGTGCTGAGTGTCAGTGCTGAGTCTTCAGCCAAAGTGTACCTTCTTTCACTAGTGTTTCTTTTTCTCCCTCCTTTCCTTTGGCGGGATTTCAGAGCTGCAGCTGCCCCTCTCTCTTCCAGTATCCCAATGCTTCAGTGAGTCTCTATAGAGCGCACACTGAGCCGGCAGAACGGGGCATTGTTTCGCCCGCCTGGCTCTTTGCCAACACCTTGCCCAGCTTTTGGTAAGCTTGTCTAGTTCCAACTCCCAACCTTTTCTTCTCTTTCTTCTTCTCCCCTTTTTGGCCTTGCTCCTCTCTTTTTTCTTCCTTATTTTGTCCCTTCTTTTCAGCCGAGCTCCTTTCTCCTTTCTTCCCTGCAGTGTGGAGCTGGTGAATATATATTGATGCTGCAGGTATTGTGAATGGATGAATGGCTCGAGTACAGGAGAGGAGGGATGTGGGAGACTGTGAGAGAATTCTGAATGAACAATACGCTTCCCTTTAAGAATGGAGAAAACACAGTGAGCTACTGATTCGGCCTGCTAGTCAATGCTTGTCTCATTCAAGTCAACTCTCTATTAACAACCTTTTTTCCCCTCTCTTAGTCTTTTCCCCCCTCCTCGTTCTGTCCTTTATGAGCGTGATGAAATATGTTCACCCGGGCCATGTCTCCTCAGGGCAGCTCTACTGAATGAACTGCAAACAAGTGGATTTTTCTTCCCCCTTCACATCCTTGTTCATCACTCATGGGTACAATAGCTCAGCCCGCCACCCCAGGCCCTCTTAAGGCAAAATCCGTCTAACCGCCGTCTTCCAAAGGGGTGGAAATGGTTAGCCGTTCCATCCTCAACCCCCATGGCTCCGCTTCACACCTGAGGTAAACACGGGGCGACTAATGGACCCGCATTATCAGGAGTCACAGACAAGAGCAATATATTAGGTAACAAAGACAAAAAGAAGTAGACACAAAAAGCCCTTACACGACATTATAGATTAAAACAAAGTTGCTCAATAAAACTCGCCCAATGACAGCATTCTGAGACATCTGAGAATTTTGTTGAAGGATTGCTTTCATAGAACTTGAGGCCCGTTTTCTTTCCTGTTATACTGTAAGTATAAACTTTGTGTTAAATGTTTTTCCTTACATGTTATATAAGTGATGAAAGGACATTCAAAGTGATACACCAGTTTGAAATGCCAAGTGTTGGATGTTATTGGCAGGGTTTCTGAGAACTCTTGAGTCATGCAATTAATGCAAATGATTTGTCACCCAAATGTAATGTTTCTGAAACTAAAAAGCACGAAACCAATAACTGAGTCACTAAAATATATGCATTGTATCACAGCACTCCAATTAACATCAGACTGAATATTATAGATAACTGATCTGCATATATTATCAGACAATTAATGGTACATAACCTGCTTAAGTATCTGGCAAATATCAATATTATTTGATATTTATGTTATTACACATAACATCCAAAGCGTTGAAATGTTGTATCTGTTCTTAAGGATTTTAGAACCATTTTAAGGTTGTTCTAAGTGGAATTAATAATAATAATACAAATACTACTATTACTTTATTATTATTATAAATAATCAATATAAATGATAATTATTAATGCTTTTTTTATTTGTTTGTTTTAATGTATTATGTTGTTGTTGTAAGTACTAATATTTAGTTTATAAATACATACATTTAATATTTATGATTTTTTTCACACAATATTAAAACAAATCATTAAAATTTATTATAAAATATTTAATTAAATTTATCATAAAAATTAATTAAATATTATTATTTTTTTAGTTCTTAATCTTTTCTTATTTCTATGAGGAATTATCATTAATAATAATAATAATCTATAAAAAGTATCAAATTTAAAGCTATAGTTTTATGTTTGTTTTCAGGTTTATACATCTAACAGTACTTTAATAGTGGGTAGCAAAGAAGTCGATGCACCTTAACAGAAACAAAATAAATATTATTATTAAAACAATTCATATTTATAAAAATCTTTCTTTTTTCTTTAACATATACAGTATATTTATATTTTAGAAAGGAGGTCCATCAAGTGGATCACCATATTTAAGGGTCTGTAGACTCCATTTGTCCCATTTCTGTCTCAGAGAAACATTTCAGATCTCATTTCTGATTTTTCTTTCCTGTGTGCATGGCTCAACACTGACACAGACGACAGAGAGCAGCACAACGGCCCTTCTCACAGAGTCTGTCTCTTTCCTCGTCTCTCATGAAGTCTGGCTGAAGACCATCCTTGAGCAGGAAGTTGTGGGTCAGCCACACAGCTGGACTGAGACAGACACTCTATTGTCTGTCTCATCCTTTCCATGCCGGTGGTCAAAGCGCTGTTGGAGCATTACAGTTGGATACATGAGCGTATGACAGATGAAACTGTGGAATAAACTTCCTAAATTGTTTTTAAAAGGTGTGAGTCACTGTCTTGATTAATGAAAGTAGTGTTCAATAATGTGTATAGGATCTAGTTTATTTTATTTTACAAGACATCCGCAAGTATGCAGGCCAAGGGGTCAAAGGTGACGACCGTCTCGCTGGCCTCTTGGTGTATGTTCTCCATTAGCTGTGCTCGAAGGGCCTGGTGTGTGTTTCCTGTCAGCTGATTGCCAACAATCAGTCAACATCAGGCCACATGGTCAAGAGGAACTCACTTAACCAGAGCAGAATTGTGTGATCAGCAGTTCTCAGAGTGTTTGAGGGAATAGTAACCTTTCTATTTAATGACCTAATGGTTGCTTGACTTTTCTTTCTGATTACAGCTAGTTCAAATATCACTGTCTGCCATGTCTTTCATTCCATCACATGTACGTGCATACAGACTTTATTGTGTAATGCAGGAGGATGGGATGTATGCTTACTCAGGAATTTTCTCAACATGTGCATATGAGCTGGAATGATTCTCTGCAACATATTCTCTTTGGTGTTTTGTCATGCAACTTTATGTGAACGGATTCAGGTAGTAAAATGTGTTGCATTAACCCTTTAAGACCTAAGGGTAAAATAGGTCATTTTTACATATTTTATTTGACTGTAAAATCATTTTCAAGTGCAAGGTGTCATTTTTTTCAGAAAATAGATGGCTTTCAAAAAAGTACAGTTTTTCACCATTAATATTGTGTGGTGAGTTTGTAAACAGAATTTAAATAGAGAAAAAAAACTATTAAACTTTCAGTTTTTTATTTATAAAAAACGAGAGAAATCCTGATCGAAATAATCCAACACTTCTTACTTCAAAATTCAACTATATTACAGATATACAAGTATTTTTGGGACACTGGGTTGCAGTTTTCATTCAGGAGGCTTTTTTTGTTCATACACGCACACATTTACATATGCATACATATGCATGCACCCATTCATTTACACGCACGGGCTCATTATAGCGATGCACACACCACATGTGAAAAAGTCTCACTCAGCCTGCTCACAAAGTCTCATCAAAAATCATCCCAATCGACTCGTGTGCTGTTTACTCCCCCTTCACCATGTTTTTGTTCGTTTCGTTTATTATTTTATGCAATCCAAAACTCCGCGCTCCGTATCTCTCCATTCAAATTCTCCCTTCCCTCTCTCCCGGAAATCTGCCGTCATTTGTTGACAGAGCGCAAGAAATTACCGTAATAAGCCATATACTGCCGAAAAGCGCATAAGGTCTGCTGTCAGGAGTAATTGTAATTATTTTATGGTGCAAACGGTTGAAGAGTTATGGTAACATGAATACAGCTTGGTTTAATGTGTCGGCGCCGACACTACATAAAAAGTTATTGTGGATTTATAAAAGATTAGCCACATGAAAAATACATGAAAAAGCTACGGCACAAAGTGTAGAATGTGAGGTTGTGGCATGTAAAAAAAAAAAAAAAAACTTTCTAACACGTTTAATATGTTATACATTTAATTATTTGTAAATATATCAAATTGTTCAAACGTACAAGGAAAGACATTTATAATATAACAATTTATATTTTTAAATAAATGCCATTCTTTTTAACGTTCTATTCATCAAAGAATGTTAAAAAAGTATAATAAAAAAAAAAACTATTATTAAGCATCACAGCTGTTTTCAACATTGAATATGATTGATTTCTTGAGCACCAAATTAGCATAATTTCTTAAGGAATATTCAACTTTGATAAAAAAAAAAAAAAGAAATTAAAATAGACATGAGATTTATTTCAAAAGCATTTTATATATAGTTTTTTGGTCTCACTTTATGTTAAGGTCAAATTATCGCTCTTAACAAACCATTGACTACAACTTTTGCCTCAATAAACTCCTAATTTGCTGCTTAGTAATAGTTAGTAAAGTAGTTTTAATTTAGGTATTGGGTAGGATTAGGGATGTGAAATATGGTCATGCAGAATATTTGCTTTATATGTACTAACAAACAGTCAATATATAATAATACCATTTAACCATATATTTATCAAAAGCTGAATTTTAAAAGTGCTCTCTGAATTTGCTGACTCAATATGTCAGTTTATCTTCACATGCCCATTGGTAGATTGAGAGTGCTGTTGAATGATTGGCCAGTCTTTGACATATGTGACATATCATCTAAGATGATCATGCAAGGTCCATTAGGCACAGTCAGAGGTGGAGCGGGTCACATAGGATGCAGTCAAGGTTAATAACTGTCTCCGTGATGCAGATTGCATGCAAGAAGAACAGCTCTTTAATGTGTACTACTCATTACTGGACCACAAGCCCCCCGCCAGCCTTTCCAACAGATCTCCTGTGCATGTATTAGTATGTTTATGTGCTGTCTTGTGAGTTTTGCCAATCCTCCATCAAATGGAGACAATAGGCGGTTAGTACATTGAAGAAATTGTTGAATTTGCGTTAAACTAGGGCACGTCTCTCCTACTGTTTCCTAACTGTCAAATTTACATTCATGTGTGTTGTGGTTCAAATATATTTACAGCCAATAAGCAGCAAACATTCTTTTCACAAAAGAACAATTATTTTCACTGTGAATATTATAAACACTACTTTTTTTTTTACATTATTTAAAAGATTTTTACATAGCAATGCAAAGATCACGAGTTTAATTCCCAGCAAAATTAACATGGATAAACTCTTATATATATATATATATATATATATATACTGTATATACATTTACATTGTATTGAAGGCAAGCTTTATATATATATATATATATATATATAAAGCTTGCCTTCAATACAATGTAAATTGAAAAAAAAAAAACATCTGCCAAGTGCATAAATCTAAATACTCTCATAGTTGAGAAATGGACAAAACACTTAAAAAATTTAGTTATCTCTTGTCTGTACAGCTTTCTCTGACAATGAAATTTGCATGTCAAAATATTAAGTATCTATGATATTTGTGCCCCAATATATGGCCTAATATAATATCCATATGTCAGTCTTCAGTGTAAATGAGTAATAATATGATTTTACCCATTTTATTGTCATCCAGGCAAAAATCACAATTAAGTCTAATCACTCAGACAAGTCATATTACACCTCTTTAAAGGGTTACTCCACCCCAAAATTAAACTTTTTGCATCCAGCGGATAAACTCCAAAATGGCGCTACGCTCAAGCAGAGGAGATGAATTGTTGAATAAAGTCGTTATTTATGTATTCTTTGTGCACAAAAAATTATTCTCGTAGCTTCATACGACCATACAGGACTATTTTGACGATGTGTTTCATACTTTTCTGAGCCTTGACAGTGTTAATTGTTTGGCAGTCAATGGGACAGTCCCAAGCCTCCCGGTTTTCATTCAAAATATCTTAAATTGTGTTCTGAAGTTGAACGAAGCTTTTACGGGTTTGGAACGACATGGGGGTAAGTGATTAATGACAAAATTTTCATTTTGGGGTGGAGTAACCCTTTAAGGGTAACCTCATTCAAATGAAGCTTCACTTAGCAAACACCGCTAGAAAAAGCTGTCTGAAATGGCATACTGTACAAGTAGCTATTTTGTGACCAGTACAAAGTACGTTTTATGTAGTAGGAATGTGTGTAGAATTAATGAAATCCAGACATTCACCATATTGTCATGTGACTTCAGCTGCAATGCTTCATACAGTATGCTGCTCCTCTCATGTGGCCTCATGGGATAGTAAAGCGTTCATTGGATCCAAACTTTAGAATATCAGCAGAGGTAGTAGGTCATCTGGGTACTTTTTCATCTGTTTAGTGAATACAAAGAATATGTACACATTTGACCTGTTATTTTGTCATTTGAATGCAGTTTTGTGAGCATGTTCATGAGTAACTACCTAAATTCCTAAATGCTAGCCTAAGACAACATCCATAGCCACTTTTTTAAGCATAACAAACAATAAACATATTTTTCTTCCACTTTTACCTCCAGAGAACATATTGGTTTCAGTAAGGGAACGTGATAGGAGTGTGTGAGTGCTCTCCCTTGACCTAAGGCCTTGAGGCCATATGTATCCATGTGAGAGAAGAAAGCTCTCTACGATCCCTCAACGAGACCTGGATCTTAACTCCAGCCTTGTTTCAGCGAACTGGCCTGTCATCTATTATTACAGCTGGTTCAGCCATGAGCACTGCAGAGACTCAACCCCAACCACCCCCCAGATCCTCTCCAATGGGGTCGTCACCTCCGGCCCCTCACCCCGGGGTTATTTGCTGGGACATTGCGATTAAAGAAAGCTGTTTTGTCCCTGGATACTCTTTAAATAAGTCTTCAGGTTTAGTCTTCTGTCACCAGGGCCATTGATGTGCTCTAAGTGAGCTGATTAACAGATCTGCCTGGTCAGGTGACCAATCCATCTACTGGATTACGCCGCTTTTGTGAACATTTCCATGAATTCGCTCAACTACAAGAAATTATAGCTGATGTGAAAACATATTTGATCCACTGTGCGAATGTCTGTGTCGGCAGATTTTTTTACGTCTACTATACATAATCAGTGTGTGCATGTGTGTTTGAAAGAGTCGTGTGTGTGTGTGTAATTACAGACCTCAGGTAATTTAACACCGCAGCCACTCCCTTAGGTGCTTGGCTCATGTTTTATTAGGAATAAGGATTAGGGGAGGGAGGGTCATTACAACAATAGGCCATAGATCTGCACTGATCTCCATCTAAACCAATGATATACATCTTAAATAGAGCGTAAATGCATTGAGGTAAAAAACTGAATACTGGGATTACTGTACTAGTTCATGTTGTTGAATAAGAACGCCTACAGTATATGAACATCTATACACATGGTAAGTACGTAACAGAGATTACACTTATTCAAACAATTCGATGCGAATGAAACCAGCAAGGACTCAACGTTGGGTAAAAAGCTTCTCAAATTCAAACTGTTGATGTTTAGAGTTTTTCAAGCTGTTGTTTTTGTCTTTCTTTCTCTCTCTATCAAAGGTTAGAGGTCAGAGTTGGAAATATATGCTCCAGCAACCCATGTCTTCACATCTGTCTTCATTAACCGTCTGGAACTCGTCATTCTGCAAAACGTGCACGTCTCTTGCTCCTACAAACAACATACATTCTCTGGCTTGCTACTATGAGAAGCCAGCCGACATATTTGCACTGTTTTGTTTTTATGAGTCTACAGTATATAGATAGCCAGTAGCTTGCTATGAAAAGGTCAGATTGTCTACATACCTTTGCATCCACTTCTGTATTCTGAATAACTCACAAAGATAATCTTTGGTTGTTAAGGCTTATACTATAACTTGCATAAACTTTGGTATGTAACCTGTCCAGCACTGTTTGTGCTACAAACATGAATTTTATATCTTAAATTGTGTACATGTTTAAGCGAGAAGTATTCTATTACATTTCAAAGTGAGTACGTTTACAATTTTTGCCTGGTGGACAAGAATAAGGACTAGGAATGAGGACTAAGTACTAGAATATCATGGACACTTGGGTCAGTAAGGGGTTAAAACAATGGTCTGGCAGCCACCCACATTACTCCCTTGCAAAAAAAGTTCAAGTATATTTTCCAAGTATTGTTTATGAAGTAAGTATACTAAAATCAATGTAGCTACTAGTAGTATAGCTTATTTTAAATGTACTATTTCATTACCTCTTGGGAAATTGGCCCACATTTTAGCTTATAAAATATGCTTTATTGTGTACTTTAAGTGTAACAGTAGACTTTGTGAACACAACAACAACAAAAAAAAATAGGTCAAATATACTTGGATTATCCTGTATACTTATCAGTAAACTTAAGTATAATTTTGGGTAACACTTTAGAATTGGATGAATTCTCACTATTAACTAATTGCTTATTAGCATGCCTATTATTTTAAAAAGTCATAGTTAATGGTTTGTTAATAGTGAGAATTGGACCTTAAAACAAAGTGTGTCCAAAATTTGTTATATGCAAATATACATAATATAAGCACATAAAAAGTAGACTAAAATATACACTCTTGTGATTAGGTTGAAAAAAGTCATTGCACAGTTGAATAAATATCTTTTTTGTAAGAGCTAGAATCATTGCAGGGTGTTTAGCATGCAGAAGCACTCACATTTTCCCCAGAAAACGTTAAATCTAACTGCCTTAACTGCGTTGTGAAGCTGAAGGTGTTGAATATGACAGACAGGGAAGGCCGTTGTGAAAGGTTGTTCGTCGAGTTTAGATAAACACTTAATGAAAGGAGATTCACCAGTATGGGGGTAAACTGATGACAGAAAGATAACAAAGATTGGAGAGAGAATGAATGAGAGAACTCGGAGCCGTGACTTGGCTGAACTTACTGTGAACTGTGCCAGATTTATTTTCCCCAGCCTTTCTCTCTCCCACTGGGAGCCAGATTTACACGGCTCCTTCTCTGTATGTGTGATTTGGGGGGTGAAGCCGCAAAGACTCGTGGGAGGCAGGCAAGAGGAAAGAGGGATGATGGGGATTTGGGGGGTCTTTTGTTTATGGCTTCACCACAAAGACACGTCTCTCTACCTGTGGCCCTCATTCAAACTCTCAAACTCTCTCTGCTGAGCAATCAGGACTAAACACCTCTGCTTATTGACCTGGGTTCCTCCAGAGTAGTAAATGTGTATCTTCTGTCATCATTCATCATTGTATTGTGAAGTGACATACATACTGTCCAGTATGGTGACCCATACTCGGAATTCGTGCTCTGCATTTGACCCATCCAACGTGCACACACACACAGCAGTGAACACACACACACCATGATGAGCAGTGGGCAGCCATTTATGCTGCGGCGCCCAGGGAGCAGTTGGGGGTTCGGTGCCTTGCTCAAGGGCACCTCAGTCGTGGTATTGAGGGTGGAGAGAGTGCTGGACATTAACTCCCCCCACCTACAATCCCTGCCAGCCCGAGACTCGAACCCTCAGTCAACCCGAGACTCGAACCCGCAACCTTTGGATTACGAGTCCGACTCTCTAACCGTTAGGCCACGACTTCCTAAATGTAATATTCATAAGGAAAGAGGTCACTGGTCTAGGCTGGGGGTAATAAGTGAACGAGTTTCAGCGGGGTGAGCAGGTCTTGTGTTTGTCTCTGGGTAACAGGTGTCGAAGGATATTGAAAGACCCTCCACCCCCATTTCACCAAATAGGCCTGTGATGTGATTGGATAGAATTGGACATGTGCAAGTGTGTTTATGTGTATCTGATTTAGGAAAACTTCTAATGGAATGCATACAGTGCAAACGAATAGTCTATAAAGAACCTAAAGAAAACTAGATTACTTGCATCATCAATGAAGATTTGTATATTTTGCACAGTTGCAATTTAGAAACCTTCACTGATTATACAATAAACAACCATCATTTTTCAATTAGCATATTGTTCATCCAAAATAGTATGCAAGATTAGAATTAGCATTAAATTATTAGAATTAAATCTCAAATGCCTACATACTATTTCAATGGATTTTTTGTTTACTTTTTCCACTATTGTATACTAGTATCTAATTTATTAATGTGCAAGAATTAATGCATCCTAAACTATATTATGTTGAAAAATATTGCAAAGTTGCACAGATATTCACTATATCCAGAGGATTTTTCTAAGTTGTCTAAGAAGTCAACTATTAATCATTAAAACCATTAAAAAATGGTTTCCTTATAGTGTTTTCGGACATATTCCATTACGATTTTGTCGTTTTAACATTCCACTGATAGGAGGTGACAAACTACCAGTAGAAACCCACAAGGACCTGTTTCCATTAAAATCATTACAATTTCCATTATAATCAGTAAAATAATTACAAATTCAGTGATGGTTCCTATTGTTTTTGGGTGGGTTTTCAGCAGGGAAGAAATGGCTTTAGCTAAAAGCTATGCTAATGATAACAAAAACTATGTTAATCATCAGTCTTGAGGCTGGCTGTGAATGAAAATGAATATATGGCCATGTTAACTACACAAAAAGTCAAACACACTTCAAATTACTTCAACACACTGAAGTTATTCTACACGGACACACTCAAGCACACCTCTACACCCAGGGGAAGTGAAGCACATAAAAGGGCCAATGGTTGAATAGAAGAACGTAGTGTAACACCCATTTGAACATAAACAGGGGAATCTCCTTACAGAACAGACCACATCCAGCAGTGCTGGGAAAGGTGGATGAGGTCAGGGAACTTTTCATTGGTAAAATAATCAATTACTGTAATTACAACCAAAAGCCTTTTCACTCCTCATTCAAACAGTGAAAGAGAAAGGTGGGGTTGCTTGTCTCTAGCTGAATGAAGCACACACATACTCATGGCACACTTGCACATATGCCAACAAACACACACACGGCATACACACATGCACAGGCATGCAGATTTATGGACAGGCACTGGCTTGTTGACACACATGACGGCATATACACATGTATACCCTAACACACACAAATAGGCTACGCACGCCACACGCAGTGGAGAGCAGCAGAATCTCATTTTTCATCTTTCTTTCTTTCTTGAAGCCTCATTTCCTTCATCATTATGAGTGATGTGGTTAGTGTCAGGGAGCGAGTCTGATGTATGAAATCTGTGTCTCCATGTCCTCTACTTGCTGTTTGTTTTTCTGTCTTGCTGTGTCCCCTCATGGGCTTCAACAAAGCCCAGTACACTTTTTTTTTTTTATCAAGCTCTGATAAAGAGTTGAGTTGAGTGAATGTTGAGTTCCCAAATATAAGTCATTTTAAGAGAAAGAGAGATTGAAAATGTTTAATGCATTAATATACAGTATTTTCTGAGATAATATAGGACAGTAGACTGCAAATAGCCTACATAACAACATAGGCCTGTGATAATAGTTGCTTAATTTTTTATAATAAATGCATCAGCACATCTTATTGTATTATTTGTCTGGTGATGTTTAATTATCCATGTTTCAACCATCCATAACCAAGAACATTTTACTATTTCAAATGAATGAAGGTGATTTTGGCCTTTTATCATAGACTTTTCAGTGTCCCACATTAGGAACACAACTGTCCCACATTAGGGAGCTGCAGATTTTCTCAGACGACTTGCACTAAGAGCACTAATATGTCTATCATTTCTTTTATGAATGTGCTATCTGCATTTTCTCTTTTGGTTTGATTAGAACACATCCTTTACCATTTTTAAAATGGTATTCGGTGTGGATTTAATGTTTTGGCTACAAATAATATTTCAATATCAAAATATTTCACAAAATCTGAAATGCAAAAAATGTCCCACTTTATGGCAATTCACCCTACTCCAGCTTATGTGCTTTCAATCTTCTTTTAATTGTAATCTAAAAAATATATATATATATTATATATGTATTTCTTAGTAGGCTATTTGTTATATATTTATTTGTTCGTTTTTATTCAATATATTATTAAACTGTAAGTATGTTTACAGTAAAGATCATTTAAAGTTCATTGTAAGGGTACCATCACACACAAATGTTTTAAACACTGGTAATTTCATTTTATCGCTTCAGTTTCACCTACAGAGTCTCCCAATGTCAGTTATATTATCACTTCAGGCTGTACACAGCAATCACATTTATTATTGAACCTAATTGTGTTCTTTAGCTTTGTTGTTGTTAATATTGCTATTTTAGCCCATTGTTTGTTCAGATACTTCCTTGTCCCATATACAGAGAAAACTCAAATTGCTTGCTTATCAAGATCAGCCTGCTTATAAAAAAAAACAAAAACAAATAAAAAACATTGATTTTATATTGAAATTTATATGATATATTTAGATATTTTATATATATTCTTTCTAATAAGTGCTGACCAACAGAAGAAGGGTTCCTGTGCTAAATCTTGGTTCCTCCAAAGTTTTCTTCCTCATTCAATCCTTATCATCTGAGGGGCTTTATTCACAATTGCCGTCCTTTCCTGGCTTGCTCGCTTGGAGCACTGATCCTTGTAAAGCTCCTTTGTGACAACTATTGTGAAAAGTCCTATAGAAAGAAAACTGAATTGGAAATCAACAAACAGAAATGCTGTCTCTAATTGTTTTCTGCAATTGCATCATAAACCTCACCAGCTTATTTAACTGTTCAATCACTCTGACAAGCCTTTATCTACTTCTTTTTATGGAAAATCGCTGAAAATTAACACTTTTTATATGTATGTTTAATTTTATTTTTGTCATACATCCAAAAAGATATGCATCAAGTTGCCTCTTCACACAGTGTTCTAGTTAACCTACTGAGCAGCATTCCAGTTTTTCTCTACCTGTCAGTTTCAACCATTAAGAGCCACACAAGTTCAGAGGGCTCCACAATTATCGAAAATCCCTGTAGGCAAACATTTCATATTCTCAGCACAATACTGCTTGTGCATGAATACATAGCCTGCATGTGAGACATGCGGCCTAACATAGATCACAAAGACTAAAGCACACCACCCTGCCACATTGTTTGTATGGTGCGACGTACACTTGAGCCCATATTTCACTCTAAACCAACCATGAAACTCTGCAGATGCTAATTTTGCCCTTTGCTAATGGAACAGCTAATCCTGAGTGCACATGGTTATGTGCTTTCTAAACGGATTCCCCTGGGCCTGGGTTTGTTTCACAAGATTCCTGGTTAGATAGGAAGACTGTGTATCACTGTCACATCATTGAGTCTGTTGTTGAGTTGTGGTTAGACTTACAAGAGTGTTGAAAGTTAACTCATTACAAGATGGTTGTTGGTGGGCTAATCAGCAATCATGGAGCTCAGCTGTCACCTGCTGGACACAACGAGAACTGCAGGCTTAAATTCTTTGTATTATATTATATCTAAAGGTCTTTGTATTATAAGCTGTGTAGATACAGTAGTAATGTATTTTTACTATTTATGCACCCAGTTGTTGGCTTTTACTTGTTACAAAGACAAATAATGTCCGGCACCCATACGGTTGGCCTTTATGCTCTTTTTGCTCTTTTTATGTAGTTCAAGACTATAGAACTCATTTATATTCTATGTTACGCACTCAGCCCATTTTCCACTCTATTTCTTCTCCCTGCTCTTCTTCGTGTCTCTCTCACCGCTGGCCAGCACAGCAGCTGTGGGGCAGATGTGAAAACGGTTGCAAATGAGAACAGGTTTGGCATTTATTCCCTCCACCAAAACCACAGTACAGTGCTTCATCAACCCAGAAACCTTTAGTTTCCCCAATCATGCTGGTTTTCGTTTGACTTACGGACGATTCTGGACCGCTGAGATGTCTGTTGGTGGAATTATTTGGGCTGAAGGAAGCTGACAGCCATCCATGTGTTGTTTGGGCTTGGCTGGACGATCAACAACATGTATGTATATAAACGGGGCATTTTGGAGAGTTAGATTTCCATGAGAAGCAGAAATTAGGTCGCAATATCTGGTGTTTATATGGGGGTACATGTTTCAGCTGTCTACGGTAGACATCTAGTTTAGTTACGCCTGCTGGGAAATCAACCGCTAATGCGTGTGAATGCAGTTTGAGCATGCTGAATTCATAAGCAGGTTTCATTAGACTTTTACATTTAATAAGAAATGCAAGCCAATGAAAAAATCACTGCTGTGTGTCCAAAAAGCATTGCTATGGGATTGCTTATGTCAAAGGAGCCTACCGCCAACACAATGATATACAGTAGGCCTATAACTTAGATTTCTTGTTAATGTATGATTTTTGCCCATTTATTGTCCTTTTTCATCAGATTCTCAATTATACATATTCGAAATGTAAAATCACATCTCTTCTCAACAAGTCCATGGCACAAATGGTTGCAACAAATCCCTTTAAACGGCATAAAATCCTATTCTAATCCAGTCTTATTTTCCAGTTAAATCATATAAAATCCTTGAAACATGATACACTCAGCCTGCATAAGATAATAATAATGTATCTTTAATACAAAAAAGAAAGTAAGTGTATATTGTCGTTCTGCTTTAAGCATATATTTTTTACACTTATTTCAGGTTTCTACATCTATATTGAAAAATCTGCAACTGCAATAAGACAAAAATACACTATACAATATATTCCAGATACAATCTAAAACAACTTTTAATTTCTTATGCAGTAAATTTATCTTGTTTTATAAATATTTTATCTGAAATTCGAGTAAAAAAAAAAAAGTACTTATTACTTATTATGAATGTCATATAGCCTAGTTTTAAAGAATATATTTAGGTGCAAACTGAATGCAATGATTTCAGACATGTGATGTGTCTAACTAAGTAAAGGTGCATAATTTATGTATTTTAATATATTAGTTGAACCAACTTAAGTACATCTTTATATGTAATTTCATACTTATTGTCTTTTGAAATATGGTTGTGTACTGAAAAGCATTTATGATAAACTAAAATATAATATAATAAGTATAATGTAATTTCTATTGAAATGTGTATGTCATGTATTTCAATAGATTTGCAATTTAAATATATTTTGTAATAACACATTTGTAATGATAAAATTGCAATTTAGTACGTTAAAGTTTTAATGTAATACTGAATAACACACTAGTTGAAATTAAAATCATGTGTTTTACATGTGCTTTGCTATGTTGTCGACAAAATAAGAGATTGTTAAAACAATGATTTAAAATGTGCTTTAAATCATTGTACTTTAAACAGGAAAGCATTTTTATTCGAAATTACGATGTGCACTTTTTAAAGGTGTACCTAGTTGTGTTAAACACAGTCAGGAAAGTGTACTCTCGTAGAGTACTCATAAGTGGCCTTTTATTTTATTAATAATATAGGATCTGCAAGCATGTATTTATTTGTTTGTTAGTTTTTTAGAAATATAATATTTAAAGTACACTTCAAGTGCACTTTCAATACAGTTAAGCACTCTTCTTCCTAATTACAGTCATTAAGAAGTCTTTTTAGTAGTATGATTAGTAATAATAGCGGTGCCTAAGCACTGCCAATAACTCACAAGTGTCAATGTGTTGTGCAAGTGTACATGTGAACAGTCCAAAACAAGCACATACCTTATTGTCAGTTTAAATGAACAGGGTACAGCATCAGAGACACAAGTTTCTCCATCGTTATTAAGACAACAAGATGCTGATGTGTCCTCTTCACTCAATGAAATTAATGGACAATAGAGTGCTAGGCAGGAAACCATAATTAGTCTTTGATCAAAGTGTTCGTTACCCAATATGAAGCGACACTGGAAGGGGGGCAGCATGTCTGGAGAAAGAGAGAGTGCTTTCTCTTTCCATTCTTTGACACAGTTGAGAATGAACGGGGCCAGTTGATGCTGGGGTCGCGGCCCCGTCCCCGCTGTGGAACATGTAGGCCCTTTATAAAAAACGTTGGCCGTTTGAATCCATTGTTTTTCCTGGAATAAAGACTAGTGTATTTGCTTCCTTTCTTGTTTAGCGCTGGGTGGAGGAGGGCTGTGGGATGACGAGGGTCCTTTTATTTAGTTTGAGTCAAAGTAGGAAGTAGCATTCAAGAGTAAATACTGTTGACTACAAAGGAGAAAGAGAATAAAAAAGAAAAAAGACTGAGGGCGAGTGCTTTTTTTTTAAGGTTGACCACAGCTGACAAAAGAAAGGACACAAGAGACGGGACAGAGAGACTGTTTTTGATTCTCAGTAAACATGTCAGTCTGTTCATACTTCTTTTCCTTTTCATGTCAAACATCCTCCTTATATAAATAGGCTACAGGGTACGTATTTGAATTTTTGCTCAGTTAAAACATTTAATCTAATTTTGTTATCCTTTTTAGGAGAAAAATTTGATTTCTGTACCAATGGCACGCACACATATAAATGAAAACAATACAGGTTTTGATGGTACATTGAGAACGTACCACCCTAAAATGGACAAAAAGCAGAGCCACGAACAGACACAACTATCATGTTTTTCCGTATTGGTATCGTTGCTCTCCGTGGTAAATAACAGACTTGGTGATAAATAAAAGAATGAAACACAGCTGGTTTGGCCTAAGTCATTCATGCAAGATACACGGCAGAGGGAAGGAATATATTTAAACACAGATTTATTTGGTAATGAAAATATCATCAGGTTTCCATAACAATATAGAACCTTTTTCCCGAAAACGATTTATTTTAAATTGAAGTTGGCAGAATCTGACACAAATGTGTTCTCAATTTTGCTTGCTCATTATTTTTATCCATGAATGGTGGTACTAAATACACAAATAACACACAGTAATTTTTAATCAATCAATAATGTAAAATACTTAAAATTATTTTAAATTACAACCTGCCCTGGCTTGTGGTTTTGACACCTCTTACAATCTCTTCTGAAGCAGGCCTCAAGCATCTGTGCATGACTTCCTTTTAAGTCAATGTCCAACTGTCCTGTCCTGTCTTAAATGATCTTTTTAGTCTGCTGCTAAAAAGCTCATTTTGTAGTTGCATCTGACCATAGCAGCCAGTCCCATTTGAAGTTCCAGTCGTGTCTGATAACTGAATATGCTGGAGATTGTTTTTGGATGAGCTAGGAGATTTTTTCTTGAAACCCTCCCAAACAACATGTGGTGATGTAGGTGCTGTTTGACAATTTTTTTTTAAGGTTTTCTGACCCCGAGATTTTACTATTTTCTGCAATTCTCCAGCTGTGGTCCTTGGAGAGTCTTTAGCCACTCAAACTCTCCTTCTCACCATGCATTAGGACAATATAGACACACGTCCTCTTCCAGGCAGTTTCGTGGCATTTTATGTTGATTGGAAATTCTTAATTATTGCCCTGATGGTGGAAATGGGAATTTTCACTGCTCTAGCTCTTTTCTTAAAGCCACTTCACTAATTTGTGAAGCTCAATTATCTTTTGCTGCACATCAGAAATATATTCTTTGGTTTTTCTCATTGTGATGGATGATTAAGGGAATTTGGGCTTTGTTTTCCCTCCTATTTATATTTCTGTGAAAGAGGAAGCCATGGCTGGATAATTTTATGTTCATAATCACCCTGGAGTGCTCAAAATTGTGAATATGAGATATTTTACTCATAATTCTAGGGGTGCCAATAATTGTGTCCAACGTGTATTTGAGAATTTTTTTTATTTCATTATGATATTTTCCCCACCATTTTAAATTCTTATTATCCAATGAAAAGTTAGATTTTTGTGAATTTTTTAAAATAAAAGATCAAAAGGATTACAAATGCTGATTAATCTTCACAGCCTTCTTTGATCATATTTACCAAGGGTGCCGATATTTTTGGCCATGACTGTATATATTGGTAATTATTTATTTATTTATTTTTTTGGCTCTATGGGAAATACGTTTCCCTTTCTCTTCTAATGACAATTCTTCCATTCTCTGATGATGTATTTACTAGCGAAAGAGCAGGACAACCTGTCACTTACAATGTAATTTATTCGGGACCAATTCTAACTACTGAATGTAATGAATTGAATATAACAAACTAGTATACTAAATGATACTTAAATATGTTCTTTAAGTATCAAAACATTAAAATTGTTTAACCAGATTCAGTGGATCATGAACTTGTAATGTTTTTGTAATTTAATTTTTTTATTTTATTTATTGGAATGTGACAGCTTTGAGCAGGACATTTTTATCTAGTATGTGTCTAGACATCCTGGCTTAACCTACACTTAAAGGGATAGTTCACCCAAAAATGAAAATTCTTCAGTTCTTCAAAGTCATTAATTACTCATCCTCATGTTGTTCCAAACCTGGACTGAAGAAAATGGACATTTTTGGATGAACTATCCCTTTAAAGTTCACTTTTGATGACTGGTCCACTCTGGTTTCTTTCAACAGCAGCGGAAGAAAACCTTCTCTGCAAATGCTTTGTTTTGTTATTTTTCCCACTCTCGCTAACAAGATGGCTGCACAAATAGATTTTTAATTTCCAAACCATTTTTTTTTTGTTTTTTTATTTTATTGTGGTATTGCAATTTTAGGGAAGTAAAAATAGTCTAGACAAAACTGAAATGTGGGACACGGGTGCAAACAATCAGGCAGTAAAGGGAAAACACAGGAAACAGGAACAGAGTAAATCTACAAATTAAAAGTCCACAAAATCAAATAAATGCCCAAAGATACAGAATACATTACTTTTAGTTTTGTATCAAAGACCCAAAACAGGGAGGCAAGGATGTTACTGAGCAGATTTTATTTCTGTTATAAGTTCCATTACATATCCTATTCTGCTGTTTATGTTTTTGTTTGCTTGTTTGTTTTTTTTTACCTCACAAGTTAACTTTAAGTGTATTTTGCAAAATATTGGGTTCTTATTCTTTTAGGTACTTGTTTCTGCACAGGACATGCATCACAGTACAATCCTGCTGATTTTCTCGACCTCTTTCTCTCTCTCTCTTTTTTTTCAAGTCATGAACATGAAGTCTAAATTGTGTATTGTGTTCCCTATCTGTCGTTCACTACGAGTTATGTCATGACGACATTAGGGGGATTCACTTGGGAGCCCCAATCACCTCTGATATTAAGAGAAAACGCCAATGAATATTGGCTAGTTGATTTTGCATACCTGAGCCACTCCCCGTGCATACGGGTATAAATAGGCGACAGGTGCATCCACTCATCAGATTTTTGCTTCGGAGCCAAGTGGATGAGAAGATTGCGGATCTTCACAAAGCCTTTCCACCTCTTTATTTTGTTCCCAGTTGGTGTTACGGTGCAGTCAGCGGTGTCCCTCCAGCAGCGATTCTCCTGGGCACTTCAACTGAAAGAGAAAATTCTAAAAGAGCAAATAGCGGACGGTTCGCGTCTTTTTAAAGATGCCATTCCATCCATGTTCTCTTGGTTGCGGTCGTTACCTGTCCGCGGATGATGGACATGGTCTTCAGTGTCTGGGCAACCGCGCTCTGCCCCGGCGCCTTTCTTCCCGGAGGTGCATGAGGAGCTGACGAAATCGTGGACGGCCCCTTTCATGGCCAGAAGCCGCTCGTCTCCCTCCTCCGTCCTCACTACCCTCGATCGCGGGGCGGCTAGGGGGTATGTGGACATTCCCCAGGTGGAGAGAGCGGTTGCGGTGCACATCTCCCGTCTAAAGCCTGTAAGCTGACGGCTGCTCTCGCAGCCAAGGCTTACAGTGCTGCGGGCCAGGCCGCCTCTGCCTTGCATGCCATGGCTATCCTGCAGGTACACCAAGCCAAGGCTCTAAAACAAATGCACAAATGTTTGGAGTCGATTCGGGGAAGCTCAGGTAGACCTGTTTGCTTCCCGCGAGTCCTCCCACTGCCAGCTGCATTACTCCCTGACCGAGGCCCCCCTCGGCACAAACGCACTGCATTACTCCCCTCACCGAAAAGGCCAGAAGGCAAAGTGGGGCGTCCAGAAGGAAGACCCTGTCGCGGTCTTTAAATCCGACAGGGTCAACCAAAGATGCCTCTCTGCCGCCACCAGGGCTGCCATAGATCGTCCGATAGACACGGGCGGTTTCCTTGGTGGAGCGGAGAGACAAATCAGCGGTTTTGCAGAGTTCACGAATGTCCTCCGCACTAAATCCCTCGCCCTCATCCAACTCCTTGAGCAGGTCAGCCTGGTATGCCTGCAACACCACCATGGCCTGCACATACAGAGGCTGCTGCCTGAGGGGAAGTATCCGCAAGGCAGGCTTCCAATCTCGGGGAGCGGTCATGGGATCCGACAGGTGAGGATAGAGATAGAGACTCGCTCACCTCAGCGGAAGCGGGGCCAGCGCCGCGGGGGAAAATGGGTGGGTTCAAACAACAAGTGCTGTCTTCTAAATTGTGTATCAGATCCAGATGAAAACACCTGTAAATAAAAGCTGAAATGTTAATCTCTCATCTCCTATTCATCTTTTGATGTCAAACCCAAATGTTTACAGTCTACAGCAAAAATAAAGGAATTGGCCTTATTGTTCCAATACTTTTGGAGGGCACTGTATATCCATTTCAAAAGTACAAATTTACACATTACTGTATGTGGGATATTGATTGAAAGAGACTGTTTCGATCTCCCAATATTTAGCTGCACACTTCAGCCATTGTAAGGCAATGATTGACAACATGGTCCACAATAGTGGCCCTAATTTCATTTTATATGCACCTCTGTCCTTGGCCTCTTCTGCTTCTTCCTCTGTTTTGCCTGTGTACCCTTCCACCATGCATCCTTACTTTTCTTCTTCCTCTTGGCCTGTTGACCCTGATCGTTTTCCGGATGTCCATCCACTGTCAGAATTTGTAACTTCTTGTGTTGTCATCTGTCTATATGCTTTCCAACTGAAGATTCATGAGATGCACCTTTGAGCTATTTCAGAGAACTGGTTTATAATTGATCTATATTCTCTTCATTAGTGAAAGTTAAGATTCACTTGCACAATTCATGGCAAATTTACAAAAAGTCTAATAGAAATGTGTAGAAAATATGTTTGACAGTTTAAATATGTTTATGACAAGTGGATCAACCATTTTGCATTTAATGACTTATATGATTAACTAATGAGATGTTTTGAGGGGTAAGACTATTGCACAGAGAACTATATAATACATTTTGAGCAACATGACATTAGCATCTGAAAATGTAGGAAACCGCAGACAAATGTACATAATCAGTTGCATGAATGTACCAAAGCAATCCCAACTTGTTCAAAATAATGAGAAACTGCTTTTATCATGTGCACAAGTGACTAGATGATGTGGAGGTTGAACAAGTAGTTTTAAAAATTTCTTTTCTGATCTGAGAAATGCACCAAAGCGACTGAGAAAAACTGTAACTAGATTTTTAAATTCAACAGCAGAGGGCAGCATATCATGAAAATGTTGCTTTGTGATAAAACCTCTGGGTCCCTCTAGTGATACACACAAGTGCTCTAAATCAAAATCACGTTTTCTTTGGTGGTTTCACAGTGTGTTTGGTCTTATCCTTGATGCAAAATTACATCAGCCAGGCCAAGCATTAGTCACAAAAAGCTACACACAGCACACCCTCATAATCTTGTTTCATATCACACTTCCTTAACACACTTCTTTCCTTTTTTATTTTAGGTATTTTTGAATTATTTCTCTAAAGAATGATTGGTCACTTAAATAGAATGTAAAAAGCCATAAAGCTTCTCAAAAGTGACTAATAAAAAAAACAACTGCCAGAAGAATCCACTCTGAGAAATTTTTTAAGGGCCACGTTTCTCATGCTAAAGTCTCTGACCAAGCAAAGTGTTCCTGCAACATTCAGACATTTATGAGGTCGACTGAACTGTTACACACGCACACAGGCCAGACTTGTTTTTAGCCCCTTTGCACTGTAAAATGCGCTGTTTTTTGTCTCCTCCCCCAGAGCTTATTCCATCTGTGTATGTCTGCTAAAGCCATCACTGCTACCCCCATCCAGACAAATACACCAGCGCTGTCTCTCTCACTCAGTGATTGTGCCGTCAGTTCCTCTTACTGCCTCTGTGGGGGATCATCCCTTTACATTTTTTTGTGAAAAATTGTAGGTCTTATAACTGTATAATTAAAAAAGTCAATGATAAATGCAATGATACAGAGACTATAAGGAAAGGAAGAAAGAAAGAAAGAACGAAGAAAGAACGAAAGAAAGAAAGAAAGAAAGAAAGAAATATGGTTGTGCTATGTTTGTGCTATTTTGCCATTGGTTACATATTTTGTGATGCAATGCCAAAGTTTGGGGTCAGTAAGTTGAAGAAAAACAGTAAGTTTTTTTGTTTGTTTAGAAATTAATAGTTTTATTTGGCAAGGGCACGTTAAATTAATCAAAAGTGGCATTCATATTGCTACAAAAGATTTTTATTTCAAATAAATGCTGTTCTTAATATTGTTAATATAAAATTCTTATTCATAATATAAAATTACTTTATAAAATATATTAAAACACACACAAAAAACTGTTACTTCAAATTGTAATGTTACTGTTTTATTTATTTTATAATTTTTTTGACTAATTAAATGTAGCTTTGGTAAGCATAGTAAGCATTATTTTTATAAATAAAATAAAATAATAAAATAAATAAATGTATTTATTCATTTATTTTAATACATTTATTAATTTATTCATATATAAAAAAGACTTATGTGCCCTCTAGAAGCTTGCGTTCTGCAAGTAAACGACGCATTATTGTAAAAATAACTTTCACTGACTTTTACATGAACTGTTCCCTCCTGGTGGAATGGCCTGCCCAACTCAATCCGAACAGCTGAGTCCTTAGCCATCTTCAAGAATCGGCTAAAACACATCTCTTCCATCTTTATTTGACCATCTAACTCTAGCAGTATCTATTCTAATTCTATTATTAAAAACAAATAAATAAATAAATAACACTAGCTTTTCTAATATTTTTATATTCTATCTGTTTTCTTTTTATTTATTATACAATTAACAAAAGCAAAAAAAGCCCTCTAACACTAGCTTTCTCTATTCTTTTTCTATTCTGTCTGTTTTCTTTTTTTCTTTTCTTTTTATTTTATAATTAAAAAAAACAACAACCTTGCTACATGTACTGCATCAAGACTGAGACTTGTCATAGCGCTTGCATATCATTGCTCTTTTGTTGATTTTGATTACTTCCATTGTCCTCATTTGTAAGTTGCTTTGGATAAAAGCTAAATGACTAAATGTAAATGTAAATAGGATCTAAATGGATCTAAATACTTCTGCACTGCATTTATGTACTTTGGATACCATAATTCATTCATGTAGACAAATGACCACTTTCATCAGTTCCACATTGTTATTGTCATCATTTGAATCTCACCCATCTTAATGGCAGACGCTAGACATCTTCCATTTAATTTTTTCACAGGTACTTTTCTGTAATTTGACATAATTACTTCAAGGTTAGCGTGAAAAAGTACAAACATTCCAGATGTAGCTACTCTCTGGTATCTTATAGCACAATATTTGGAAATCATTCGTCCTAAAAGATTATATACCTACTTGATTACTAAATATCCCCCATTAGATTTATATCCCTGATTACTGCTAGTGCTGAAACAGAAAAGGCAGGAAACATGGAGGAGTAATACATTGCATAAATGTTTAAAGTTTGGAACATTTAGCTCAGAGAAGATTGTAATGTTGTTGACTTAAACTGTATGTAACTAGCATATATCACCAAATCTGCTAAACAGACACAAACGGACGAACCATCAAGTAACACGAAAAGAACAACAACTCAAGTGACTTATAAAGGCTGTAAGATCGGAAAGTAAACATTCAGCTCATTATATATCATTTTGGAGATTACTTTAGTTTTAGTTTATTGATGAAATCTGGCCCCCAAATAATGACATTTCCATTTGATGTCTTACTTTCAAAATACTTTTGAACTAAAGATAAATTAATAATTAAATAAGTCAAATAAATGAAGTAAAAATAATAAGAAGATGAACAGCATATAATATATTTATAGCTATCTTTTATATTTTAGGAAGAGGGTGTCTGTGCATTCAAAAAGTTTGAAAACCTGGCCAGCTCAATCATGACTAGCTAAAATCAATAAACTAGCAGAATCAATAAACTCCCAATACTATGCAAACTGCCCACACACCTAATGAAGTACTATTTTAAGAGCCATAAGCCAAGGGTGAATCAAACTATCACAGGAGTTATATCTAATGGTTTGAATCATCTGTCAAAATCAGATCCAGCTGATTCAATCATTCAGATTTTCAGATATCACAAATATTACATATGAAACACATAATACACCTGACAAAAGCAAAGCTATAGGGGAAAGTGTAACTATTTTGGTGATTTCTTATGAATTTGTATGATGTGAATTGTACTTAAAGATATGATTTTTAGAAAAAAAAGTATGCATGAAGGCCCACCCCTAAACCATTACTGGGACGTAAACCGACCATCCAAAAATGTACTCTGTAAAAGAAATATGAAGAGTTTATTTGCAAAACCAGATAACTTTTTAAGTTTTTATTAAATTTCATATATCATGTTTTTGTTGTGTTTTATTGTGTTAGTTAGCTGTATTTTTTAGCTATTATTATTTAATCAAAACAACCCAGCTGCAGTTTGATTGATATTTATTTTATTTATTTATTTAATTGACAGGGACATTGTCTATTCAACATCACTGTCTAAAACAGGGATGGGGAATGTTGATCCTGGAGGGCCGGTGTCCCTGCAGAGTTTAGCTCCAACCCTAATCAAACACACTTGAACAAGCTAATCAAGGTCTTCAAGATACAGGAAGGTATTTCTTTTCAGGATTGGAGCTAAACTCTGCAGGACAGTAGCCCTCCAGGATCAACGTTCCCCACCCCTGCTCTAAAAGGATCATTAAAGTTTTAATTGTTTATTTGGGGGCATTTAGAGTTTTTTTCTCAGTAAATATTGATAAATAATTATTTGTGACTAATTAGATTAATTAATGTGCAAATCATGTAAATTTTACATATTACATTACAGTCCTAATTGCTACTCAATATGTCATATAATGACATATTATAAATACAACTTATCCACCTGGTAAGAACATCGCTAGACATAAATTACAATTGATTGTATGTAACATTTACTAATAATAATAATGCAGTTTTTCTCAATTGCCTAAACACATTTCTTGAAATGATGCCTCTTTTTGTGAAACTCTAAACACGGATCCATAATTTCTAACTCAATTCCCCAAACTTCCTATTTTCAGGTCAAAATGAAGCTCTTCACTCAAAACAACTCAATCTTGCTGAAAAACCAAGCTTTGCTCTCAGACATGACACACAAACAGTCATTATTCTGCCCCAGTATCCCGTCTTTGGTCTGGAACAGGCCAAAGAACCTCTTCAACATCACAGGCTATACTTGCCCTGGCCAGGCAGCGGGGGCACAATCCTCTTGCATGTCTGATGTCCTTGTGTCATTGTTCACAAACAAGATAGTCAAAATGCTTAGTCATGTTGTCAATATAACACTGCACTCTGTTAGAATTACCTGATGTAAACTATGGCAAGAGTTTGGATCACAGTTACTGTATTGAAATGCAGAAGGCTTCACATCTTATGTATGCCATATATCCACTTCAAAAGTACAAATGTACACATTACAGTATGTGGGATATTGATTGAAAGAGACTGGATATGATTCACAGTTACACTTTTACTAGTGGTCTGACCAAAAAAACAACAACAACAAAAAAACATACATTGCAACATCATTGTGAAATAGAAAATAAAAAGAAATATGTGCACAAAGGCGAAAATAAAAATGAGAAAGTCCACTATCAGAATTTGTAAGTCTTGTGTTGTCCTTTTTCAATATATGCTTTCCAATTGAGGGTTCATGAGATCTACCTTTGAGCTATTTCAGAGAACTATATAATACATTTTGAGCAACATGACAATAGCAACTGATAATGTAGGAAACCACAGACAAATGTACATAATCAGTTGCATCAATGTTTCAAAGCAATCGCAACTTGTTCAAAAGAATGATACACTTTTTATGATGTGCACAAGTGACTAGATGATGTGGAGGTTGAACAAGTAGTTTTGAGAATTTCATTTCTGATTCGAGAAATGCACCAAAGCAACTGAGAAACACTATAAGCCGACTTTGGTCCTTTATCCATCGAAGGTTCTGATTGGTGTGGGATACATTTTGACACCTATTGACACATTTTGTTTCACCTATTTGTGTTCATTTTGTGATTCTTCAGGTAGTTATACTGTGTGTTTGTGTTTTCTGAAGGAGAACATGGTTAAACTTGTGCAAAATTATGTCGTTCTTGTGTAGAGCTTTGCAGAAAACACTGAGCAAATTGGAACGTGTGTGAAAACAGATGAAGCGTGTCTTTGTTTCGAGAACTGTATGAATGGTTTGGAAAATTGGGCCAAATGAATCAGTTATAGTGTGTTAGCAATCGAGAAAAACTGTAATAGCAATACAGGATAAGAAAAAAACATGTTTTTTTTTTTACATTTTGGAGTTATCTGTTTTATGTGTGTGTGTGTGTGTGTGTGTGTGTGTGCAGGGCCATCGCTAGGAATTCTGGGCCCTGTGCACTGAATTTCCTATGGGGCCCCCTCAAAATCACGATCAGTTGGGGTCGTTGTATGAGTTGTGATCGGGTGATAGGTCATAGGGCCTTCAATTGGAGTAAATAAATGAATAAATAAAACAGGACAGAAATGATAGATATTACTGAATAAACTTTGTAATGCATTTTTGTCACATAAAAAAGCACTTGACAGTAAAGCATTGATTTTGAGCTAGACTGCTGGAAAGTTACTGCTAATTAATTCCGTTATCATGTCCTCACCCTCATGTTGTTCCAAATGACTTTCTTCTGTCACAAAAGAAGATTTTGTAGAATGTTACCACACCATTTTGGTTACCCTTCATTTCTACTGTATGGACAAAATGTTCTTGAATTTCTCAAATTATATTCCACAGAAGAAAGAAATTCATACTGGTTTGGAATGACATGATGTTGAGTAAATGATGACAATTTTCATTTTTGGGTGAATCTCCCTTTAAGAACTTTATTATTTGTAAATAGTAAGCACCTAATTTATATAAGACACTGATATTTATCTTTAATCAGGCCCTTATTGAATTAACATTTTACTTCAATTAAAATTCATTCGAACTAAACATCTAAAAAGAAAGAAGTATCCAGAGTTTAACTGACTAGTATTAGTAAGATGGTGGTCACAAGAAATAAAACCATGGTCCTATTACCATGGATTTTAAAATAAATAAGTAAAAATAAACTATAACATTTGTAGTTAAAAAATAATAATAATAATAATAAAAAACTAAACATGAAGAAACTACAAAACAGCTTCTATGAAATTAAAATAGCCTATTCCCCAATATTTAATAACATTAACATTTATTATAAATACATTTCTGTCAACACATAGGCTATTTGTTCAGTGTTAATTACTTCAAGTTAAAATATAGCTGCAAGCAGCAATTATGGGGCCAAGCACTCCAGTGGCAAAATGAGGAGCTAAGCATAGCATGGAGCATCAGACAATGCAACAATGAGTACTAAAAGCAATTTTAGAATGATTTCAATTGAAATGGCTGAAAATTCATAAAAACAAACTCTAGTAATATGATCAAATGGCTTATCGCTTTTGACTAACAGGTGGCGCTGCACCAACATGGCTGACATGGGAAAATTAGATCAAATTAGATATGGAAAATTAGATATGGTTCGACTCAAATTGCACTGAATCCAACATCCATCACCGAATACAACCATTGAGAAGTTATAAGCAAAAATAGCCATTTTTCGTATCTCCTGACCACCAGGTGGCACTGCGCCGAATCATGGCAGGTAGTCTCAGTTCATGCTTGTTATAACACACATCAAACTTTGGTCTCAATACGCCAAACTGTTGCGGAGATATAGCCTCAGGTCCATTTTTGCGTGCTTTTTGTAGAATTCGTTCGTTCGTTATTCGAGAATGGTTGTGCAAATTGACTTGAATTCCATAACTTTTTGCCAGCATGGTCTGTAGATGATCTGATCCAATTTTGATGGACGAACCGTCTAGGATGAGTTTGAAAAAGTAGGTTTTACGAACATTTGAAAATAGCGAAAAAACTAAACCTTACGAATTTTTAATTTTCAAACTCGAAATTTCAAAATTTTACGATTTTCTTCATTCGACACGGCTTGAGCCAAGGATTCAGAGGAAAAAAATATTTTCCTTCTATGGCTTACGGTTCAAAAGTTATTAGCATAAACATGAGTGAAACTTTGGACAAGTGGTGGCGCTAGAGAGTTTGAGTTAGAGACTTCAAATTTGCTATTGTTAACGTTGAGACTGTCCTCTATTAGTGTGCCAAATTTTACAACTTTCCCGCAAGTGGTTCTATGGGCTGCCATGGACGCAATAGCGGAAGAAGAAATGGGAGAAGAAGAAGAAGAATATAAGAACGCCAAACAAAAACAATAGGTGCTTGGCCCATAATTACTATGGTGCTGAATTGACAAGCCCATTGACGTTTTCCAATATACCTCATTGTCGTGGCTGTTTTCAGCCAGCATCACCACAGAACCTACAATGCTCTCATATCACACGACTGTATAACAATTCTGTGTCACATCTGAATGGATCAAGCGACTTGCGCTGTTTATCTGTTTATGTGGCAGAAGCACGGTGCACGTTCGTCAGCACTGTGCGGGTGACTGATCTGCACTACTTTGACGCGCGGCTGGCGGATGCATCGGGTAGCGTTGCTTCACGCTTTTGGAATATTTGCTTCATGCGTTTTCGCATGCGCTGTAATTTAAAAACAGCGCCTAATATCGTTTCGGAGATCGGCCCACTACTTGAATGGAATGTCCAGGTGTTCCCGATGGCCAACAGGCGATTACGGGCCCCCAGACATCTGGGCCCTATATGCACGCTGTCACCCTTTCCCCCCCACTAGTGACGCCCCTGTGTGTGCCCACAATGCCTTACACACACACACACACACACAAATTCAACATTGTTTAACTTCCTTGGTATTGTTCGTGAAACCTGCCACTTTTCGAGACCTACACACTCACACTAACATGCCCAAATGCTACCACATGTTTCTATAGTGGTGTTGTGTGTTTGTGTGCAGGCTGAGGGTGTTGAGGTGGGGTTGTCTTTACATACACACACACACACGTCATGCCTATCCATCGCACTGCTACCTTCAGACAAAACATACGGCTCCTCTCAGCCCCTCAGGACAGATGAGATCTCTCACTAAAGAGCTGAAGCATTTGCTATAGCATTCTAAAGCAACAGCAGCGTGTGGACAGACAGTACAAGGGACTTACGGTATGGGGGGGGGGCACTTTGCTGCAATAAGGCTATTGAAATTATCTTAAAATTGCGCTATTATTGTTTTAAAATAGTGCATTGCCTAAAAAAAAGTCTGTTCGTGCCAACAGTAAAATGCTTAAGAAAAAGGGCGTTGTGTGAATAGGTTTTAAGAGTGGAAATGGAAAAAAGGAAATGCTGTGTTTGTGTGTGTATGCAAGAAGGTGTCAAGTCCACACAGATTGTTCACAGTCTCTCTCATCCAGTCCTCCACCTGTTTTCAAGACTGCAGTGTTTGCAAGGCCTGTGAAATCACAGATTTGTTGCAATACTGTCCCACAGGCCCTCACACTCAACACCTCAACATTTGGCTTTCAGACATGGAAAACTGAGAAAAACTAAAATTCTGAGAGGTTCTCAACACAATCTCATGCAATTCCATTTCTCATCTTATTTGTGAATACTGTAGAAACAATTGTTACTCAGAAATTCATCAGTTACAAAGAAACAGCTAGTAACACACTGAATCAAATCTTAAGTGGAAAAACTGAAAGCATTTTCTTGTAAAACATACTTCAGTAATCTCTTTTTATTTACAACTTTAAACAAAATATGAAGAGTTCATAAGCAAAAACAGCAATATTGTGTAATATTATTACAATTTACAGTTTTCTAATTGTAATATACTATAAAATATAATTTATTCCTGTGATGGCAAAGCTAAATTTGTAATACTCCAGTCTTCAGTGTTACATGATCCTTTAGAAATCATTCTAATATAGTATGCTGATAATGTGCTACATGATATATGCTGAACTCTTTAATATTTAATATATAAATGCAGCTTTGATGCACATTAGAGACTTTCTTAAAATGCATTAATACATTAATTTTACTGATCCCAAACTTTTGAACAGTATAACACACATACACACACACACACACACACACACACTATATGATGGTGTCATGCAATTTGGTGCCTGAATATTTTTTGATTCATAATTTTTTGATTAATTTCATTAACTGATATACTGTCAAGGTTCATGGGATCACGGTCTCATCTGGGCTTGGTACTGTTGTGTGTGTGTGAGTGGGTTTGTCTGATTACTGCAACGAGCTAATCTTTTCCAGGTGTCGCTCGTTTGCGGCACTATATTATCTGTCCTAATCTCGCCTTGTTTTGTCAGATCCTTGATGTTTGTCCTCGCGTTCCTGGTCTCTCTGTTGTTTCCTGTTTCTGGCTCCTTGGTCGGCTTCCTGGGATTCTTCCTTCGTGAGCTGCCGATTGCATCCCTGTGCCACACTGACTTTTCAGCCCTCGACTACACTGATGTGCATTTGTTGTTTCTTCAGAGATTCTCTAATAAACTGTTTGTTTAGCACCCGCTATTGAATCCTGTTTCTGCTTCATTGTGACATATACAGTTAAAATATACCAAGCACTATAATAATAGGTGGTAAAAAAAGTCACATGATTAAAGTTCAAACCTGCAACCAGCATAATTTTAATAATATTTTACTGTGAACATACATGAAGTTTCATACATAAACGTATATTGTAATTAATACTTTTTACTTCTAAAAAATGACAGTAAAATATACAATGAAATTACATGTGTTGTCATGTTAACATAAGATAGATAACACACACACACACACAGAGAGAAAGAGACCTGCAGAGACATGGATACAATAGCAGAGCTCAGTAAAATACAGTGGAAGGTTCAGAAATAAGGGGCTTGTGAGAATGTGATAAACAGCCATCAGTTCTGCAGTCTGTGATTTGAGGACAAGTGTCTGGCCACATTTCCATGAACTCTATCCAGATGATATGGACCTGTACTGATCCTTATATTATCCAGCATCAATCCCAGCAGGCAAGGCATACATATTGTTTTAAAACAATGCATCTTAAACAAATTTTCAGTTAAGCCAATGTGGTGTTATCAGATTTCATACTGTAAATTGTGAGTCTATAATTTAGTTCTAAACAACATGTTGCATCTGAAAGAATTTTGCCAGACTTTTCCTTGCAGTTTGACACACAGTCAGTGTTTGTTTTTCACAGCACTGTTTGTGCTGTGAACATGAATGATAGTTTAGACTTGGCTTGTTGATGATTTGCTTTATTGATGATCAGACCAGGGGCCCATTCTTCATACGTCGCTTATTGCATCTGAAATGATTTGAAAGATTCCAGATCTTCTAATCCTGATAACTGATCTCTGGCTAATTTGGTTCTTCAAACGAATTTGTGCATTAGATTAAAATATCTGGATTAAATTGTCTAAGAACGTTCTCGTGTTCCCTGAAAAGGGCAGATGTATCCATATTCAAAACCATTTAATTTCAATTCATTTAATCAGTTCAATTCATTTAAAAGCAATTCATTTAATTTTATATTTGAAGCAGATTTCTTATGTGACAATTAATTAAAGTTTCTTTGAGATCAAATTATCTGTATCTCCTGCACTCCATTAAGCCACTCCTCAGATTAATGCACGACTCAGATTAAGTGCACATGTAAGACTCCAATACAATTATAAAGTAATTATTTCACCACTAATAAATCTTTTAATGAGTAAAACTGGTTGTGTCTATAGTATTATAGAATACACCACATTATATATATATATATATATATATATATTTTTTTTTTTTCCTTTTTTCAAATTACTTAAATTATTATTATTTTAAATTATTGTCCCTGGACCAGTAGGGCGATCTTGTAATAAAGTAGCGGTGGCTGGGACATATTTTAATTATAATTTCTGCTTAAAAAGATGCAATCTAATCCTGTTTACATTAAATAAACCTGTTCTTGAGCAGGTTTAAGCTGATGGACCTGTTGCTATGACAGCAAGTCCAGGATGAGCTTCGAAGAACCAAATGATCCCGTATCAAGCGAAATGGCCAACAATCAAATACGAAGAACGGACCCCAGTACTACAATTGCTAATGAAAACAAAAATAAAAGCATGATCATTTTTGATAACTGAAAAAAAAATTAATAAATAAAAACCTAAAAATACCAAATAGAATATTTAAAAAAGATAATAATTTAATAATTAGAATATAATAATTTTTGTAATTAAATTAAACACATATAGACATTACTAAAAATGTATTAGCTTTAAAAAGTTTTATTTTATACATTAAATATTTTAAAACTTAAATCCTTAATAATCTTCCTGCATTAAACATGCAAAACACCACTAGACAGCGATAACATTGTTAAACAATTTCATTTTGTGGTTTACCTTTAGAATTCCTAAAAATACTACATAAAACCTCAATAAACTCATACTAAACTGAAATCTGAAAACTTAACTACTTAATTAACTAAAAATACAAATTAGATTAAGAACAGGAAAATAAAATAGGAATAAAACTATATTAAAATTCAAAACTATTAGCAGATCTAACTTGTAATTTTACTCTGAATGATAAATCATATGCAGGAACCAACATATAACAGAATATAGGCTTTTTTTATTATTATTTAAACTTCTAAGTAACCACCCAGCAATACCATAGAAATACCATAGCATTAATATATTGTTGTTGTTTTAAGAACTAATAAAAATTGACTATTGGAATTTAACACCTCTCATGATATGTAAAATCCATTTTGGTTCTGAGTGGAACTTTTTATTTTTAAGAATGTAGAAATGTGACTTGGCAACTGCAGCTGACCTTCACCTGCTGTACTCAGTTATTTGCTGAACACAAAGCTCATGTTCAGAGAAAGTCAGAGCTAGTCAGAGAGAGGAGAAAATTGATAACAAGGAATACATATTGTGATTTAGCCAATTAAAATGGAATTACAAGTGAATGTATCAGCTTTGTTGCTAATGGCAATCCTCAGATTCTTTGGGCCTGGGCTGCTGCTACATGTTGTTGCTGTTAAACATGGTTTACACTAGATTCTCCATTTTTTTTAAAAGAGTTTCCATCATGATCCACTTCCACTGAGGTTCCAGAGAGGCTGGCCAAATGGCAATAAAATCCTCGCTGGACAGCAGAGAGGGAGTGAAAGACACAGAAACGAGTGATGGAAGGAGAATGAGTGAATTCCAAATGGCATTTTTGCTCCTTTGAAGGTCACAGCAAGAAGGAGACACTATCCAAAGTGTCACCACAATTGGTAGTGAGGCCTTTAGCCACTGTTGTAGTCAGGACCAGTTTATTTTTTCGAGACTGAGACCAGAAGAGGGTCCAGTTCGAGTTAAGACCACATGCTCCTGACATTTTGGTCAGGTCCTTGGGTCTAAACTTCAAGTCAGAGTCCAAGATATTTTCATGTTCTTGGTCTTGTTCTTGAGTCTGAGTCCAAGATCATATTTTTATGGTATTGGTTTTGGTCCTCAAGTTCGAGTCAATGACCATATTTTCATTGTCTTGGTTTTGGGCCCCGAGACAGAGTTCAAGACCATATTTTTATGGTGTTGGTTTTGGTCCTTAAGTTCATGGTCTTGGTCTTTGAGTCCAAATCTAAGACCATATTTTCATTGTTCAGGTCTTGGTCCTCAAGACAGAGTCCAAGGCCATATTTTCATTGTCTTAGTCCTTAAGTCTAAGATCACATTTTTATGATTTTGGTCTTGGTCCTTGAGTTCGAGTCTAAGATCATACCTTCATGGTTCTGGTCTTGGTCCTCAAGACCAAGTTCATGAACATAATTTTCATGGTGCTGTTCCTTGAATCCGAGTCAATGACCGTATTTTCTATGGTCTTGGTCCTCGAGACAGAGTCCAAGATCATACTTTCATGGTTCTGGTGTTAGTCCTTGGGTCCTAGTCCAAGACTGTATTTTGATGGTCTTATCATGGATTCGGTTTTGATTTAGACTCAACCCTATTGTTGTTGTTGTTTTTTTCATTATTCATTATGAAAAATACAGTAATTTATCTGAGATATGCACTCAAGAACTCTGTGGAAGATATTCCTTACATACAGTATTTACATATTCATAGTTGTTTGATCACATCAAGAAAAGTACATTTCAGTTTGATTATTAGATGAAAAAGTTTTACTTGCAACAATTTTAACAGCTATAAGCATGCATGAATGTTACTGCTGGGTGTTCAAATTATTGCATATGAAACCTGCATCACTTCAAAAGCTTTTCAGAGTAAGTAGGGTCTAGTCATGCTCACTTTCGAATGGAATTTGCTCTATGTGGTTTTTAAAGTTACTGTGCTAGGTGATGACTGTGGCATGTGAGTGGAGGGTATATCAGTCCACTGCTGCATCAACTTGTGTTTGACTGAATGACTTTAACTTAAAATTTAGAATTCACACACATAACCTGCACGTTGACAGGCTGACATTTGTGCTTACGCAAACATTTTCACTCCAGCAAACTTTATTTTATTTTTTTTCTCTTTTTCCAGGTAGTCTGAAGTCAAGTGAATCATTACATGCTGAGTTGTCATGGTTTGTTTTGACTGAGGGCAATGGAGCTCTCTCTCTTTCTCTCTCTCTCTCTCTCTCTCTCTCTTCTCTTCCACATTTGTTTTAAGGAATGTTCCAGGTTTAAAGTATGTATAAGAAAAGTCCATAAAAATATGTTCCAATGTACTGTGCTAATATGAAGGAATTTTCTTTATTGATTTTGATTCAATCAATCAACTCATTTCATCAGTAAATTTAATGGAAAAATGTACTGGTAATTTTCTGCCAGGACATTATCTGTTTTTCTACAGACTTTTTTTTCTTATAGCATATATATAAAATGTTATAATTTAAATATTTAGGTTTTTATATATGTGCACGTTGTTACATTCATGACACTATATAAGCTACATAAAGAAAGAGTAATGAATGTACTTGAAACACACACACACACACACTTACATTCCATAAACTTATTTTGTGTTATATATTTGTATGATGTCAGTTTGGGATCTTTGTTGGTTCATGAGACTGTGTGAATTTCCTTTTGGAGGTCACTAAAGTTATAATTTATGCATTTGTTTTTGTGTGTTTATACATTTCTGTGCATCAAATGAATGCAGATGCAGTAACATACCTTGCTATTAACACTCATTGTGAAATGATGCAATTATTTACAGAAACAATAAAATATTAAATGAAACAATATTTGTAACTGTGCAAGCATGACTTCAGTTCTCCATCAGCAGAGCAGTCACGTTTTTGTACTGTACACAACAGGGTGCGGTTAACAATTACCTCAACATTACACACTTTACACACACACCGGAGGCATGGAGAAAAAGATTGGGACAGAGAGAGAGAGAAAGATGTGGCATGCCTGTCCTCTTGTTTTAATCCAAACATCTGCAGCAGGCCCAAAGTAAAATTTTGGACTTTATATACTAGGGTGTTGCTCTGTAAAACCACAGAAAATAGCCCATGCTAGAAATGTAATACAGCTGATAATGGCATTACATTCAGCTGCACTATAGGTAACCATATCATTTCTTATGAGGAAACAAACCCAGTGTTCAGAATATCAGGACACAGATATCCTTGACAGACAAAGAAAGATGAAATCCTGAATCCAGAATTCCTGTATAGCGTATTTGTGAATTTCCCTTTGGGATTAATAAAGTTAATCAATCAATAATATTAGCTATGTTTTTCAATGAAGGTTATAAGTTTGATTCAGCACATTGACTGCACTGCATGTTGCTATGGATAAAAGTTTCTTCTACAAGAATAGATGTAATTTCTAACATGTTTCAGGAGCTAAAGCTCAAGAGGTAAATTAGATTTTCTTTCTTTCTTTCATTCTTTTTTTTTTTTTAAGGAAGCCAATTAAAGCATGCAGACTCTCCTCACAAACTTCCTAATTGCACTCCTACAAACATTTTATTGGCCTGTAATGATTCATTATAACTGCAAACTTTCACACTATACTTTAGCAGCATGAACATTTCGGCTGGCTCTACATGGCAAGGATTTTCAATTATTTTTAAAAATAGTATGTTAGGACCATAACACAGAATTTATGTTGAAGTCTCTGTAATTTCTGTTCCTTAACCATGACTTTTGAGAACTGTCTTTTTTTGTAATTATTGTAATAAAAATTGGGAAGTAAAATAATAATTTTAATTACTTGGAAGTAAAGTAGTTGCCTATAAATTACTAGTAGGCTATTCAAGCTTATACTTCACTTTTAAATTGATAGAAAAAAGGAAATTCTATTTTGCATGAGAATAGGATGTTTTTGCATTATTGATAGTTGGCAGCACAGTGTGAATGGTTGCACTTTATTTTACAGTATGTGCTTACATGTACTTACAATGCACTTACTCAAGAAAGCACTGGTACAATAAAGTAACTACATGGGGTAGGTTCAAGGTTAGTACATAGTTATTACCTACACCGTTAGACATTTCTGTAATTTCTACAGTTATTTACTGTATATAACCCAGTATAATATCTCTTATTGTGACATAGGAAAAATTAATTTTTGCGGCTATTACTACCCCGGCAAAAAAAAAAAAAAAATGTTTTCTCTACACTGTAAAAAGTAATTTGTTAAGTTTACTTAATTACATTGTGCAAACTCGTTGCCTTAATTCAATTAAGCAATCTTAACTTAATTGAATTAAGTGTAATTTAAATTTTATTTACTAATAAAATTTAATATTTTGGATTGACGTGGGGAAGTCGTGGCCTAATGGTTAGAGCAGCATTATATTGTCTCACATAGATTGATTATTTTTCTAAATATCTTTAGAGAGTGTTTATTTGAAGAAAAAACTCATATGCATCTGGGACAGTATAAGAATGAATAAATGATCAGATCATTTAGATTTTTGGGAAGAGTATCCATTTAAAACATCCTTTTCTGCCAAGCAAAGTCATTACATACCTTCTCCAAGTTGTCTGTCTTTCCTGCCAGGATTAAGAGATTTTGAGAAAAAGAACTGTGATTAGTTGTAGAACAACAAAAAACACATTAATGATCAATATCTTTAGCATAATTTTCACTCATGCACTTTGCATTATATTAAAGAAACTAACCTCATATATATGTACGTATTGCTTTGGAAATACCTTTCGTATCTCCTCAAATGCATATTAATCCAGCAGGAACGGGTCTGTAATATGATGATGCAGATAAAAACAACTCAGTTAATTAATGAACAACAGCAGATAAAATCTAACTGACCATAAATATAAACCTAAAAGACTGAAAGTACTTACTTTTGTGATGTGATAACATCTCCAAACTGTTGTGCAAAGTTGTCACAAAAATCTCTTTCCTAAAAAAAGACGTGAGCCAGCAGGCACGTGCCTAGAAAGCCTATGCATAAATCCAGCCCTGAATTCCCTTTACAGTAAGTAACTGCAATACCCTTTGCATCATGGGAATTTTCTGTGACATCAAACCCCACAGAGACTTACTGTATTTTTTTTAATTGCTGTATACTACTGTATTTCTCGTAATGGCCTGTTCCATTGAGGTTGTTTAATTTTCCTCATTTCTTCTATTTGGATTGACAAGATATGCCCTACACCGTGTCTGCAACGCCTCACAACAGCTTGGGACTGTCTATTGGACGTGTTACATCGTTTGTAATGTTTAGAAAATCCGTTTGTCCTTCGTGTCAGAAACAGCGCGAGCGCTTGGAGTACAACTGTACGTCAGAAATATATTTCTAGTTTTAGAATTAGTTTGGTATAGTTTTTAATGGAATTTAATATTTACTGTTTTTTGTTTTGTTTTTGTGTTTTAAAGGCAACTGCAATGAAGCATCAAGAAAGACATGAGCAGGCCAGCCACCCTGAGACTGATAATTCATGGTAAGAGAACAGCTATTTGAGAGGTTTGCATATTCTATTTGCATTTTGAAAGTGTGTCATTATTACTTCTTGTTTTTCAGAGAAGACATTTCTGTCACTAACAAAGTGGATGGTGAGCAAAGGCGGTGGCCATGTTTTTGGAGCAGCACCTGGGTTTTGCAGATGGCTATGTATTTTTTCCCCCATTATGTTTCTGTTGCCTAAAGATTCTTTGTGAGGATAAATCCAGATGATACAACATAATGCACTGCAAAACGTCAAAAAGCTTTCTAGTAAGCTTTCTCAAAAAGTTACTGTAAAAAACCTTTGAAATGTAGCTATTGCAATTATTACAATAAGTAGGCTACATAGTATGCACATGAGGAACACGATTGTAAAATAAAGTACTACCGTGTGAATAATACTACAAATAGGTTTCATCTTCAATTTCTTAATTTTGATTTTGATTTCGGGATGACAATTTCTTTGTGAGATTCATCCTCAAAGTTCCACCCAAAATCTTTTCAACTCAAATTGCACAGGAGTGAGTCAGAAAACACTCCAGAGTGGGACAGTAGTGGTCCCTGATGCAATTTCCTGTGTGTTCAGGGCATACACACAGACACGCAGAGAGTAGTGATTCGGTTAATCGAATCGGTTCTTTTGAACACTTATTTAAATGAACCAGATTAAAAATGATTCAGTGGTTCTTTTACGTCATCGTCCCTGACACATTACAGGCATATGCACTATATATAACACACAATGCTTTTAAATTATTTATTTTACTGATTTAATTTTAATGCTTGTCATTTCATGTGTCTCAGTTCAGTTTGTTGTGAGACATGATTCATAAAATCATAAAGTAGCCTATGTTTTATTTGTATTTCCCGTTACATTCCTGTTATTAGTACAAAGTAGCTTACTTTTAGCTCAATCAGTCATTAGGTTCTTTCCTAATGTATTCACTCCCTGTCCGCTTGGGTTTTCTCCTTGCGAATCGTTCTGGGTGCAAATGATTAATTTTAAAGATTCGACTCAATAGAACGATTCGTTCACGAATCGGACATGACTAGCAGTCAGGGGGTTGGCTCCCGGCGTAATCTGACCCCAGCATTCGGCTCTTTAAAGGAGTAAAGGATGAATGGAGATCCGCTGCAACGTCTGCTGAGTTTAGAGCAGGACTGGAAGCTCTAAAGAATGAAAGTTTTGGAGGAGCGACTTTTGAGGGCGTTTGCGAAGTTTGGAGGCGTAGCGCAGCGACGTGATGTGATCTACCTGCTTTGAAAACATTAAAGTGAAAATCTCGCGCGGTCAAGAGAAGGACAGTCACAAGGTAGGATCATGAGTAGGCTACGTAGGACACGAGCATACTATAGTTTGACTCAGGTTTGGCTCATGGCATGTGTCATCATGTTTAATGTCTTCATGCTTTACATATCTGAAACTGCAGTGTTAGTTGGGATGTTCAGGGGGTCCATATAAGTTAATGTTGACATTTTCCAGTCTGACACACCTGTGCCTTGTGCCCATTTTTGGACAAAGGTAATGCCAGCAGTGCCTATGTCCCATCACTGTGTTTCTAGTAGTAACGTTGGATTAATCGGTGCATGAAAAAGTTTTGTGCTTCTGTATGTTAAATAAATAGTAAAGGAAAAGCAAGGATGCAGTTTGCAACCAGTCTCTGGTCACTCGTGCTGTTACAGTGAATAACAGACTGAAGTGTTTCTTGAGAGTGTTTATGTCTGTTTCATTCCCAGTGCATGTGCATTTGTGCTCACGTGGAATTTTTGATTATAATGAATGAGTTTGATCACAGTTTGACCTCATGTACACAGGACTGCACAATAAACAGTCATGAATAAATGCTTGTAGTAGTATAAACCCTAGTTTATTCTCCTCTCTCTCTTAGACATTTACACATTATTACAGTGCATGCAAAACAGCACTGTTGATATTATTCAAACATGCTTCTTCATTTAACATGAATCAATCACTTCAATGCACCTTTTTTATGGTGTACATTTTCAGTTTTAAAATTAAAATTCTGTGTGTGTGTGGCATAAAGTAAAAAAAAGCTGTTATAACTGTTGATTATAAGGAAGAAAACTATTTATTACAAAGCAGAAGTGCTTATTATTTCTTGAAAAATAAGTAACAGATAGATGTAACACTTGTTCTCTACTAAATCAATGTGTTATTATCAAGATGTAATACATAACTATTTGTCCAGGTTAGTAGAGCTTTTAAAATATGAAATATTTTGACCTTTTTAATATGATAATCTTATTTCAGGTGGTCAGGTGTTAAATGGTATAACAAGAAAACAATGATGTTGAGGATTCTTAAGGAATATTATAATATTAAAAACTGTTATATTTGTAAAAATTGTTTATTACCTTGAAGTGTATATGAAATTATACTTTTATTATTATTTGTAAACTGTTACAAAATGACCAAGATGTGTACACATATACTCATATGTTATTACTTTTTACTTACCACATGCCATTGAATAAAAATTAGTTGAAAATGGTATATAAAAGTTTTTTTTAAATGTGTGAAACTATACATTTTCTGCTAGATTTTGAAATGTCTTCTGTTATATTGTCTCAGTTGTCTTTATCTGTCATTGACCCTTTTATCTATCAACTTCTACCTTTCGCTTTTACGGACAAGAAGTCGCGTGCTGAGTGACACGACAGCAAATGCCATTTAATTTGTGTAAACCAAAGCATAAAACCTAAGCTTACCTAAAACGTCTATTGCTGCTGGCAAGCACTGTTATTTTCTTCAAAAAATAAAGTTTTCTCTTCATCCTGCATCAGTCAGTGCTTTCTGAGAGAGGCTGCGGTGTGTAGGTGATGTTTACACCTCTGCATGGAGGAATGTCATAGGCTATATTTACTGCTTCAGCTGATAATGAGTGTGGCCAATTTACAGAAGCCTGTTATTAGGCTGAATACAAAGCTTCCTGTAGACCAGAGAAGAAGAATATTGGAGAGGTGAGCTGCAGGAGATCTACAGCTGTTAGGAACTCTCTGTGATTCATGTAATCCAGTCTATTTATACCACTAAATGGGTGTTGTATTCGACAGCAGATGTTCTCACCCCAAATATGACATGTGGAGGCTCAGGCTGCGGTGATGTGCTATATTCAGTAGCGGCTTTTGCTGTCATTGATGGCTGTTGAATAACTTACATCTTATGTAGTTGTTTTATGGTTCAGTGGCATGGTTTACTAGCATAAGCTGGTTTCAACTGGTTTATCTGGTCTTCTAGCTCTGCCAGATTGGTTGTAAAATGGTGCTGGTCTCCTTGCCTGACCGGCTGATTTAATAGTAAACCAAAACCTCTCTAAAACCACCAAAACAGGCTCTGAGACCAGACAATAGCATTGTATTTATTTATTTATTTATTTTCCCCCTCCAGAAACCTTGAGAGGAACCAACCTTTTATGACCTTCTCATGAGTTGTTGTAATTAAAGCTTTACAGTACAATAGAACTAGAAAGCTTCAGCATGGTTTAAGGCTGGTTTATCTGGTCTTCAAGCCTGGCTAAACTGGTCTTAAGCTGGTGTAACTGCCAGTTAATCAGCCAGCTGGTTTAAAAGTAACCAAAACCTCTCTAGATCCATCAAAACAGGCTAGGAGACTACAGCATTTAAAATTTTTTTGTTTTTTTTCAACCAGAAACCTTGGGAGGTACTAACCTTCTCAGACCTTCTCATGAGTTGTGCTGATTAAAGTTTTACAGACAAGTACAGTAATATGCCCAGTCTGCATGGTTTAAGCTGCTTTTGATAGACTCCCAGCCTGGCCAAACTGGTCTTAAGATGGTCTAACTGGTCTCCATCCATGACAGGCTAATTTACCAGAAACCTTAGGAGGAACTAACCTTCTCAGCTCTTCTCATGAGTTGTACTGATTAAACCTTTTCAGAGAGTAGAGCCAGCTGTCCTTAAGCTAGTCTAACTGGTCTCTTTGCCTGACCAGCTGATTTAAAGGTACTCAAAACCTCTCTAAAACCATTAAAACAGGCTTGGAGAGCATAAATCGGCATTTAAATTCTGTTTTCACCAGAAACATTGGGAGGAACCAAACTTCTTAGAACTTCTTTTGAGTTGTACTGATTAAACCTTTACAGAGAGTAGAGCCAGCTGTCCTTAAGCTAGTCTAACTGGTCTCTTTGCCTGACCAGTTGATTTAAAAGTTCCCCAAACCACTTCTTGACGTCATCAAAACAGGCTTGTTGTTTTTTTCCACCAGAAACCTTGGAAGAAACAAACTTCTCAGACCATCTCAAAAGGTTAAAACTGTACAAAAAGTACAATGGAGTCAGAAAGCATCTGCATGGAGGAATGAATCCTATTTTGCTGTTTTCTAGCGAACAGCTACTTTGAGTTTGTCAAACAGACATTCAGACCTCCAAAGCTGATGTTATGGGTGGCCATAAATTGTTGCACAGACACCAAATGGAAGCTTTGTTGCAGGCTGAAACAAAAGATGTCAGGCTCGGTTGAGTTGCATGTGGTGGACTTTCTTTTGAGATATATAGTCTGTGCAAGAGCAAAGAGTTGGAAAGATCACTGACTGCTCGCTCCAACCTGTAATAGCTACTTTAACTATTAATTCCGACGATCACACATGCAGACATGATATCATATAGCACCACACATCATTTATTATTTGAATATAAATGCAGTAGTAATAGTACTCAAATGTCATTTATTGGCTTCAAATTGAGTTGATTGTAATGGCAGAAACACACTTGCATGCACACACACACACACACACACACATACCACAAGCTGACCCAGACATACTTTTATCCTGCTGATTTGAGTAATTCGGATGGGATGCCAAAGTCTTGGAAAACCAGATTGATCTTGACAGAGACAATCCAGAAAAACAACAGAGGGGATTTTACACGACTGCGATGATATCATTTAATCGCCTAATCGCTTACATCACCGCAGCTGCACGCTCAGCAGAGATCTAGGGTGTGTGCGCGTGTGGGTACATGAAATAGAGTTTCAAAATGATATTCATTTTATTGGAATAACAGAGGAGGTTCTGTTTTATTGAATGATGCACCAGAGACTTGTCCTGGTTTCCCACTGGCCTTTCATAACCTACACACACATAGCTGTTTTTTCACTTCACATCGCCTTTTTCATTGGTTTATAAGATTTACTCTTTCCACTACTACACTGTTTAACAGAGATCATATTCTCCATGTGTCAGTTATAAGAATATATTGAGGATAGCAAATAACAGACTTTTTCGCCATTAAAAGCTAGACTATAGTATAGTTTTGTGTGCAACTCTGGTTGTGAAATGGCTTAAATTTGACCAAACTTCCATAATTTAAAAAATTGTTAAAGAAGAAAATCAAATGTTAAAAAGAACTGAAACATAAAACTAACACAAGATATTAAAACACGATAATGAATATTAAAATAAAAATGTTATAAAAACATAAAATTAAGGCATTTACTCTCTAAATAAAAATAAGGAAAAAGTGATATTTAGTTTTGGTAATTTATATAAAATTAATGCATGTGTATATTATGCAATTTATAAATTGTAATTATACCTAAATATATGTAGGTAGTTTTTATTAAGATTTTTTTAATTTATTTTTATAACTGTGTATTACTGAAGAGACTTGTGTGAACATTTTTGAGTGGTTACGTAAATCTGACTTAAGTTTTATGTTTAACATTTTTTAAACTGATTCATGGAAATTAACTGACCAACTAGCCCATAAGCTGTAACACATGTTTGATCTATCACACTTTCATACACTCCAGATGTGACAATGATGGTGACACTTTTGTGATAGTTATTGTTATATTAACTGAATTGTTTTAATTTTATATTATTGTGAATATGTTTGGGAGTATTTGATAAATCTTATCTATAAAATTGTGCATTTTGAATATGTCCAACTCAAGGCATATGGGGAAAGAGTATAGTACTCTTTCTCCTCTCTTCCTCCCTTCCCCCGTCAAACAATGCAAGGGTGCAAAATGCCTTGTTCCTCACAACATTAGCACAGAGGCTACAGGGGCAAATGGATTATTACAAGTCGACGTGGGCTGAGCTAGCAGAAACATTGACTTAATTTGACCTCTCTTTCTGACGGCCATTCCAGGCTCTGTTTCCCAAACCTCAGGTTTTGACTTCAGTCAAGTCCGTACATAACTGGACAGAGAGTTATAGCGTTTTGGTCAGCTAGTGGAATCTCTCTGTGCGCCGCTTCTGTAATTTGTCAGCAGGGCTGTAGTTACGACCATGCTAATTGTAGAGTGCAACATGGAGCAGTTGTGCCGCTCTGCAGTTTGAATGTCTGCTACGCCGGAGACTTCTGGTGTCCGTCCGTCTCATTTATCGTTTCACTTCCAACGCCACAGCTAACTTTCCTTTATTGTCTGTTACAAGGCCCGTTATATTGTCCAGATGTTAACTGTTATGGCTTTGTAGTCAGTCAAAAACATAATTTTGTTGGGACATGAGTTTTTTTAAATGATCTCTTTTACTTTGTTGTCTACCATATTGTGAGTTTTATTTTTCCCACCATCTGAATAGAGATGTTATATTTAGCCATTTTCAGACTTCAGGGTTAGTGTGTATTTATGACAGGCTACATTTAAACTCCACTAACAAGATGATCTACAGCTCATACACCTCGGCGCTTTGATTAGATACACCACAGGACTCTGAGAGCCTTTGTCATAGCAGTTGTGCAAATTGTGCTAGGGTCAGTGATATAAAAGAGTCTATGTTAAAAAAACAAAACAAAAAAAAAACTTAAGTTTAAAATACACATCGTTTAGAAATTTACTCCTTATATTCTTGGTTATATAAAATCTTCAAGTTTGTCTTGCAGTGTAACCATCAAGTAAAATGTAATACATTTCAGACGTATTCATTATAATGATTAATAATGATTAAATATATATATATTTAACTAATTAATTAATTATTTGTACAAAAATAATGAACTTTTTTTTATATATAAATATCACTACATTTTTGGGGAGTTGCACCACATGACATTTTGCAACCTGAGCTAATCTTGCCTTGTCATAAAAAGATCAGATTATCTGATTTATTTATAAAACGTATGCACAGTCATCAGTCTCTCTATCATATAATTTTCTATGTTAGGTTTTTTTCTGCATGTTTTTGCATTTTGGTTTCTCCACATGACAGTGATTTGGAAGATATAATGAGCAGCAATGGAATTGTGTTAAAATATTTTCCCCAATGTTTTCCCCCAAGATTAACAGGGTTGAATAATTAAATTATTTTTTCTTAATTATAAAATCAGGACAGTTGTAGCATCAGACAGTTGTAAAGTCAACATTTTTGACTTTATGCCCCTCAAATAATAATAAAAGGGATTTTAATTCACATATATTTAAAAGTTGATCATCATAGAAGAGGTGTATTCATGAAATTGTATGTATGAAAGCATTTTCAATGTATTTTTGAATAAATTAATAGATATGACAAAAATAACTAGTTTCACCCACTAGCTTCACAGATGTTACACATTTTTAAAATATGAGCTACAAATGGTCGCCTGTCAGCTTTGTACAGGTAAAAAATAATCAGTGCTTTCCAATATTCAAGAGCTTGTCTCCAATTGAGCCTCCACATTCTTTATCCCATTTTCAGGGGAAGAGAGAAAGACCCCCTCCCTCATATTGGTAATGGGACTGTCATGCAGAAAGACTTCATTGTGTGGGCCAGGATCCTGTTTCTCCATGGGCCTGTAATTAAGAAGGCATTGCTTGAGCAGGGATATTTAGGTGGCTGAATATAGGGTAGGGATTGCTTAGGCCGCTGGCTAAACTGTCTGCACATGCATAGCTGGACTTACCCCATCCCTACGGCCTTCACACGATATGCATGTGTATATTAGTGTCTATAGTGCGTATGTAGGGAGGTACCAAGAAGGTAGCCTTTGTTAAACTGTGTCATCTCTATGAGCTCACAACTCAAGTTTGCTTTTCAGTGGTTACCAAGGTGACAAAAAAATGAGCTCATTTGAAGGGAGGGAAACAATGAAAGAGAGGTGAAAAGAAACCCCTGGCCCAGAGAGTTTACCGCCAGACCTGTGATGTCAACTGTGTGTTCTCATCTCATGGTAAATGTCAGTCTTAGATCACCAAGATTTTGGCCTCTTTTTCATTAGACTGTCTAATGGAATTAAACTCCAGTCGCTGAAACACTATAAACACTAAAGCAAAGTTCCTGTCAGTTGCACTATTAAGTAATGGTCCACCAATATGGGGTTTTTAATGGCCATTACGCATTCAAATTATTTAGAGAGCAGGGTAGCCGATGGCTGATATACTGCAGAATGGTGACAAATAGAAGCCTATTTGTGTCTTGGAGTTAAAAAAAGAAGGAAATTACAACTATAAAGCTCACAGTTAATTTGGTGTTATTGTGAACAAATGTTTTGTAATTGCAAATTTTGTTGCGTTGCGGCTTGTTTTTGTTGTGTTGTGCTGATTTTGTTGTGTTGTGGCTTAATTGTTTCCGTTGTGTTGTGGCTTGTTTCTGTTGTGTTGTGATGATTTTGTTGTTTTGTGCTAATTTCATTGTGTTGCAGCTTGTTTTCATTTTGTTGTGCTTGTTTGCGGCAAGGTATTGGAACTCTGTAAATGAAGCATTAGAAACAGAAAATACTCATTGTCTGTGGACAAGACTGTTGGTAGATTTTGGAACTGATACAAGGACATTTATAGCTATTGTCAGTATTTTCAAATAGTGGCAATTTAATTGGTCTGGGCTGGACATTGGTCACTACTATTAATGTCTGGCTTTGGTTTTGATGGTCTTTCAGTCTTTTTCTAGTTGCACTGTCCAGTGGACAATCTAATTTCAGTAGACGGTTCATTTCATTTATTTATTTTTTCTCTAAACCAGCCCGGGTCCAAGGTCCCACGCCTCCTTTGCAGATTTCAAGGCAAACCTGTTAACCCTGTCCTCTATTTGCCTTGCATACATGTAAAAGTTAATTGCGTTCTCACTCCGTCTGATAAATTTCCATCGCTGTTACCTGCAGGTTGGCAGACTGGCACACAGGCACAGATGGCAGAGGTGATGGAGAGTGTATCCACGGCAGGAGTGCCCAATGGAAGTGTGGACTGGCAGAAGAGATGCATCACCCTGGAGACGCAGCTGATGAGGTTTCGTCTACAAGCGGGAAACATCCGCCACCTACTTGCTGAGAGGGTAAATGAGGGGTGTTATGCTTAACACAGGGTCTACAATTCACCCACTGCATTCCAGTTACGCATATGATTAGTTTATTTTATGTACATTTTGCACAGCTTATGTACGCTAAGTTCATCTAGCCAGAACAAATAGCAATCCCCTTGAGTTAGACTGTAACAAAGGCATTTTATTTGACAGTGAACATTGAATGCTTTATAAGGCCTGATAATATAGTAAACATGCTGCAGGGTTGCATCTTATGACTTGCACATGAAGTCTTCAGCCTGTCCCATCATCCTAACTTACTAACAAGAAAGTTCCAGAAAGTAATACTGTCTTTTTATTTTTTGGACTTGGTTCTTTGTATTTTTTTATTGGACATTTACCATGGTCTTTGAAATACCTTGGTTGCGCCATGTAAATATCATGTTCCTTGAACACTGTAATCATTCAGTACCATGATATATATATATCAAAGTACCATGGTTTTACCACCTGATATATCACTGTTCTATGGTATTTTTTGTATTCGTGATATCAGCTGATTCTTTTTCTCATCTAGTTCTTTTAAGAAAAGTATTTTTTTCCTCAGTCACAGTGGAACAAGTTACTTAGTTTCTCCTCTGCTCTTTCTCTCCCTCCTCCTCTATGGTTTGGTCACGCTGCATTGACCTCAGTGTTTCGTCTTGCAAGAAAAGGTTAACCATCAAACTTGGCAGGCAGCGTTGCAAGGAAAGTCAGGGGGAAACCACTGACTCGTGTGAATGCTTGAGCGAATATACAGGTGTGTGTCAGTGTGTGCATTTTAGAAACAAGGGAAGGAATTGTTTATTAATTACCAGATTACCAAAAGTAACTTTCTTTTGACATTTTCTGGTGTTGTTTGTGACCGCTTTGTTAGGGTGTTGTGGGTGGTTGCAGAACATTACTACATGGCTGCTAAGGTGTTCTAAGTGGTTGCTATGTGTGATGTTGCTTGAACATACTCCATGGAGGTAACAAACCTAACTGCTCTAGGGGGGCGAAAGAGCTTTCAATCATAATGTATAGGCATAGATGCGATTTACAATAAGTGCAATATCTGCAATTAACACTTAGTGAAAATAGCGTATTTTCTTAGTGATAGATGTTATTTACACTAAGTGAAAATAGTTATAGATTCTATTTACGCTATGTAAAAATAGGAATATTTGCATTACAATAATAGGTACATGCTGTTTATATTACTTGGTGCAAATAGTGGCACAAATCTGCTCCTCACTATTGTAGAACATTATATGCAACAACGTATTGAGTGTAAATTATAATTAGTTATTAAAATTATTAAATGGATGCTGCTTTGGGACAATAAAGCCATCACTACACCTAACCCTAACCTTAATCAAGTAAACACCCGTGAGGTACGTTATTTTCCCTTTTTGATTATTTCCTTCATTTTTATTGAAAATAAATTCCTTTCCGATTTGATGTGTGATTTGAAAAGGGAGAAGAACGTGTTCGGCAAAAGGCGGATTCAAACTCGGGCCAATTGCGTCAAAAAAATACATACCTAAGCTGCTGTTTAATGGGCGTCTTTTGCAATGTTGTCTAACCATACCACACACTGGTCGGCGGAGTTAGTCTAAATAGACACTCTGTAATGTCCAATTATTCAAGTCACTATAAACATTTAGACTTTAACAACTTGCTTAGAAATATTCTTTCTAAGATGTTGTTTCACTGTTTTTGTAGTTGACCTCAAAGAGGCCCTACGTTTGCGCTAGCTAATCTTAATCTGCCATGATAGTAGTTGACCTGAAAGAGAAAACTGACTGTAAAAAAGACATTTACACTAATACCTACTGTAATGTCCCTTGTGGCCACATTGAAAATGCAAAGTGTACTTGACTGAATTGAAATCAAACTCATTTCAAAATACAACAACACATAACAACATCTGCGTTCACTGATTTGCGTAAAGTATGTTTCAGGCCTTAGGGGTTTTGAGGTTTTGCGCTAGTCAATCCCAAACCTCTTCAGCCATAAAAACCGTTTAGTGAAGAATCAGAACACCTTCTAACCATTTTTCATGCATAGCTTTGTCTCAATAAACACACTGTGGATTAAACATCTCTTCACGGAGGAACATATAAACACTATCAGATCGGTCTGTAAACCATGTGTGTATATGCTCTTCTTGATGTTGATTCTTGATAAGTCAGTCCAAAAGCAACAAAATCAATTTTGGTAGGTCTGTTGTTGTGTTTTTTTTTTCTATCTGTGGTGGTGCCATTAGGGTGTTTACTGTCCAAACATGCAGACCACAGGGACATTAAGTCTTGGACGGCTCCCAAGCGTCCTCCATCAGGTTTCTCCCCTCTTTGGTCATCGCTCTAGCAGTCTTTTTCTCACCCTGACCTCCACACTCTCCTGCTCTCCCATTCTTTCCAGCCTCTCTCTCTCTCTCGCTTGATATCGGGGCTCAGTGTCTCATGGGTTTCTGCTTGTTTTGTTGAAGAGGACAAAAGAACGTGCTGAGAGTTTGCTGCTGGTGCTTGTTTAGAAAGATTCATATGCTTCTTGTCTGCTTCTCTGGGCGGCGTTAGGAGTGTTTTACACATTGACCCACTTTGCAGAGAAAAGTCTTGACACAGAATTGTGTGAGGGGTGTGATCTCTCATTCTGTCACGAGGGAATACTTTTTCCATTTTTTCACGTTTACATGCCCTTTAGTTGAAAAGTGTGTCCTGTTGTAGAATGAGATGAACATTGTGTGTGAGTGTTCGTAGGCTATGTTTGAATAGCATACTACCATGCTACGCACTGTTTCTGAACAATATAGTATGTGAAATGTACTGTGCAGTACTGTATAGTACTGTGCAAAATGTTGCACATTTTCTGTATTAATAGAATACCCATGAATATAGAATACCCTTTTTTTCCTAATGACTACAGTAATATCCTTACAGTGTGGCTACAGTAATATCTGAGATTTTTAAACCCAAAAAAGTGCATCCATCCATCATAAAATGTAGTCCACATGGCTCTGGAGTTGTTAACAAAGGCATTCTCTAATCTCTAGCTTCCGCTAACTGGTACGCGCGTTCACGAGAGAGTGGCATTCCAGTAGATGAAGAAGGACGTAGGTGTAGCGTAAGTGTTGTTGATACACTGAGCCACCATATTGGATTCTGAAGTCAGGGTTGTTGCAGTTCCTCTGAGTTTCCGAGTTGGAACTCTGACTTGGTTCCTACTGGGAACTCAGAGCACAAATGGAATTATTATCTGCATTGTCATGCTGGAGCTGCAGGAAATTATGTCATGGCAACACTGATTGGCTGATGGCACCACAAGAACTTAAAGGGGTCATCGGATGCAAAATTCACTTTACAAGTTGTTTGAATGTAAATGTGTGTTGGAAGTGTGTGTACACATCCATCCTATAATGATAAAAATCCACCCATTGTTTTTTTTAAATCTCTGTTTTAAAATCCCCTTTCTCAAATCAGGTTGTTCTGAGAGTTCTGTCATAATGATGTAGTTCTGTACAGGCCCCTCCCACGAATAATGATGTAGTTCTGTACAGGCCCCTCCCACGAATAATTATGTAGTTCTGTACAGGCCCCTCCCACGAATAATGATGTAGTTCTGTACAGGCCCCTCCCACGATAGTTGATTGACAAGACTGTCTTACCTTAGATCCGCCCTGAGTGAGCTGTCATCAGTCCATCATTGTGTCGACTCCGGTGCAAGCAAGGGAAGACAAGATGTCTCCGATTAAGCGATTTAAGTGTTTATTTGTTGGATGTAATAATGAACAGTGTTGGGGAAAGTTACTTTTAAAAGTAATGCATTACAATATTGTGTTACTCCCTAAAAAAGTAACTAATCACGTTACTTAGTTACTTTTTATGGAAAGTAATGCGTTACGTTACTTTTGCATTACTTTCACGTTACTTTTTAAATATGAGCAGGGCTTATTGTTTGTTTTTAATATAAGAAGTTCTATTTATAGCAAATGTAAAAGCTCTTTCACACCAAAAAGTGTAATGAATAAACCTCAGGCTGAAGCAAGAGTAAATTCATGTCTGTACAGTAGAACGCAGAAGTTCAACATAATAAAAAAACAATGAAGCACAATTGTTAGTTTATCTAAAGTCATTTTTGCTTATTAGTATGGTTGAACTGGATCATCAAAGGTCAGCAGCAAAGCATATTTAATTATTGCAGGTTTGCCTCATATTCTGAGTTTGCATTTCACTGATTTAATTCATTTTGATGAATGCTAAATCTGTTTTTTTGCGAGTGGGATGAATTAATGCACATTCACATTTAGTCAAGAACTGCAGTAATATTATGTTCACACAGCGCACACAACGCCTCTGTACTTCCGATTTCTCCCAACACGGGGACAGGAGACTTGTCAGTCAATAAATGGGAAAACAAAGTAACTGGCATTACTTTTTTGAAAAAGTAACTGTAAATTAAAAAGTAATGCGTTACTTTACTAGTTACTTGAAAAAGTAATCTGATTACGTAACTCGCGTTACTTGTAATGCGTTACTCCCAACACTGATAATGAATATAGCAGGTCATCATTTACTCCCGACATCTGAGCCGCAGAGGATTAACGTTACTTTCATTTTGAAGGGAATGCGCCGATCTACATAAATGCATCTATGTTCGCCCGAATCATTCGTGATCCAGCTTTATCTACAGAAGAAGTGAGTATAAGGGTTTTTATGAATATTTGCAAATAGCCTTTCCTAATAATGTGCTAGTTAGCCAGTTTCGCAGCTGAAGTTTAGTATGCTCCATAGATATTTATACCTAGACGCCTCATTATCGACTGTTTCTATGGGCTGCGATACGTAATGCATCCGCCATTTTTGGAACAGTCTGCTAATCTTTGAGTGCTTTGACTGTGTGCGTCTACAACAGCAAGTTACACGCTTGTATATCTTTGAATATTCATTGATTATTATGGTGAATGCGAGATGGCTGATGCGTCAACGTATCTGGAGCGGTCGAATAGGGAATCTACACATATCTATGGTCTGCTCGTCACTCCACAAAAGAGAGGGGCAGAGTCAGCAGAGCTCACTGGCATTTAAAGCAACATGGACTAAAAAACAGCTTGTTGAAAACAGAGCTGATTTTGACAGGGTAAAGAAGGTGTTTTTTACACTACCGTTGAAAATTTTTAACCAAAGTATGTTATAGACTTTTCATTAAGCCCCTAAAGAATCATATAAACTTGTGTAAAATGGGCATCCGATGACCCCTTTAAAGAATCTCAAACCCTTAATTAGTGACTATCCTCATGCAACAGCATACAACTGTTTGAGATGTATTGTTGCATAATGCATAGTGTTTCACTCACATTGGCAGAATTTAAGCATAAAATATGCATTGAGCTGTACACTATGCAAGTTTTCTATTCTGAACATAATTACTAATGTCTTTTTATTTACTTCAGTTGAAAGTGTCAGATGTAGTTGTACTTCAGTTCTGATCGTGTTGATGTGACTTCACTCAGTCTTTATGTGCCACATGTGTTTGTATTTAAAATGGGGAAGTAGATGTAGAAGATTCAGTAAGTTGGTCCTCATGTTGAATTTGGCCTAGTTCTTCTTGCTCTCTGTAGAACTGTCTCGTTTCTAATGAGCTGCCAGACAGGAGGATTAGCCTGCTATAGCAATAATACTTTCTTGCTATAGCTCGCTTTCTCAGACTCACCCAATCTCCATTCTATCATTTTGCTCAATTTTTAAATACACCACCCCTTCTTCATTAGCCCTTATCTTCTTGCATAGTTCTCTAATTAATTATTGAGCCATTGGTTGTTTCAGGCTTTTGGTGTCTGTGCCTAATATGGTTCATTATGTATAATCATTATGTTTTCAGGCAGTAGTTTGATGTTTCTTCAACAATGGACACTTATTTAAAAAGATAAACTCTCCTGCACACTTTTTACATTCTCATTAGTTTATAAAGATGTTGAACCTCAGCTATACTGTAAGAAAGTTATGTTTTAGTAAGAGACCGATAGCAGATGGATGCTATGCTGGTGATTTCCACAGTCATTAATGCATAGTTCACATTCTCTGCTTCCATATTCTAAGGTGGATAAGTCAGCTGGTTAAGGAAGTTCTGGAGTTCAACCAAGGAGGAAACCTTCTTTGCATTTTCCAATAGCAACTACAGAAGAACAGTTGTTAAATGTTTCACATGCCTGGTGGTTCGATGCCTGAGCAGCTGATCTGCCCCCACCTGTTTAACCTGTGTCCTGTCATCCCAGTCGACTGTCAGTCCATCCACAGCCTTCTGTTGAATCTGGACAATGTGTTGTGTCTTAGCATTGGTCTTAAACTTAGGATCAATATTAAGCCATTTCTTTGAGCTATTTACGTTTTACAGCAGAATTGATCTCTGTGTTGCAAAATTAAATCAGTCTTTTCCTGTTTATCCCTGTAAAGCTACTTTGAAACTGTATTGTATAAAGCGCTATAGAAATATAGGTAACAACAGATTTCTGAATACATTGTAAAAGTTTTTTACTTACTCCTTTCAGTTTTTAAATATGTAATCTAATCTGACTAAAGGCTATATCTTGGAATTCATTCTGTCTGTGTCATTGAACTGTTACTCTATTGAGGCCAGTAGCTCAACACTCTCCACTCACCACCAGTAAACTGTACGACATAGTTGTTGAATAGCTCTTAATGCTCAGTGAATCATTGCTGAGTGGGTAAGGCTAACCTGAGGTCAGTGCTGAGCTTGGGTGAGTGGACATTATTCCCATAGTAATGCGGATTGATGGAGTGTCAGCGAAAGCATGTCCCTGTTCATATTTTTCACCGTGTCATCTGTTAATTTCTGTACATTTGCTGACCCTTGGGTGAAGAGTCACACCTCCATACAATGACCCCACAGGCTCCTTTTTGGACCCGACACTCCGGGAATGCTCACATGGAGTGGGTGCCTCCTGGGAATCCCTGTACTTTTGGCTTGAGGAATGAGAAAGAATTTTAAACAAAAGAAGTGCTCTGACATACAGTGGGAATCCATTAGTATGCTTGTCCTCCTTTATACTGGGTCAGTGAGCTCATGAAACATTAAGCGCTAGGCATGTCATGGCCAGGAACTCTGTTTGTGTGAGTTCTAATAATCTTATGTTAATCTATATATTTGCAAAAGTGATTCTGTGTGAAGAGATATAATCCACGCATAGATGAGAACACCTTCCAACTGCCTTTTTCCCCTTCACCTCTTTTTTTTCTTTCATTGAGTTTCATCCATTAGCAGTTAAATGTTTAAAAACCTTTTCCAAGTGCTGTCTTGTTGATAACCGCAGTGGATTGTGGCATGAGCGTGCCCAAACCCGCACCAGTACAACATGCCCTCAGATTGCCAGATTATGATCAAAATCATTTAAGCATGACAGATAACATCACTCAAAATCAGATATACAGTAGATTATTCTTATAGTTTATCATACATTCATAGTTTATATAACCATCTCTCTCTCTCTCTCACACACACACACACACACACACAGACAGACACACACACACATCCTAGCCTAAAAAAGAATAATCCATGAATCTCTGTGTTTTGTTTATTTGTATAGATGCAGGAGTTGGAACAGAGAGTGATTGAGGCCGACCAGCGGGCAGAGAACGCTGAAAAACAGGTATGGCTGTTGTACCACTATCCCTCCTTTTGTTTATTTTCCATAATTTACAGTATTTGGATCATTCTCAGGAAGTAGTAGTTATCCTGTTTGCCAGAAGTTTCATTGATAATTCATTAACAATATATAACTAGCAAATATTATCAGACCACACCACTTTATTCAAGGTCAATATTTTTGTATTTTTGTCCCAAATTGTAGAATGCATTTTATAAATTATAAAATAATAAGACATGGCAGCACAAATGACAACTCTTTCCTGACAATTGTAATCATAAAAAACACATTTATCTTGAGAATTTAACCAAGATTGCCATTGTAGGTCCACATTATGGAGGAGAAACTGAAGTCTGCAAATGTGCAGCCCAGTGAATCGGAAAACTCGCTGTACAGGCGTTATAAAGAGTTGAACAGTCAAATTCAGGAGAAAGACATGATCATAAAGAGACTCGAAGGACAGCTGGAGAAGCAGGTAAAGAAAAGTCCTCACAGAGAGGAAGAGATGGCCACGTGTGCTCATTAAACTCTCAAAACAGTATCTTTATTACCTCTGTAATCTTTTTTAATGTTATGTTGTTTGTTTTAATGTTGCTACTGGATACCTGAATTTCCCCTTGGAGATCAATAAAGTATCAATCAATCAATCAATCAAACTCTCAAAACTGCTCTCTTTATGTGCAGAACTTGGTTCGAGCCCAAGAGGCAAAGATAATTGAAGAAAAAGCTGCCAAAATCAAAGACTGGGTCACATTTAAGTTACGAGAGGTGAGTTGAAACATGGAAGTGCTGTGGATAAAGCATTTGTTGAGTGTGCCATTAATCTTTCTCATCTTTTTGTGTCTTGTAGATGGAAACAGAGAACCAGCAGTTAAAGAAGGCAAACCTGAAGCAGGCTGAGCAGATCCTCATACTGCAAGACAAGCTTCAGAGTAAACATAGTTTCTTTCCTGTTTTCTTTCCTTTTACCATTTGTTTTCACTTATGTTTGTATATATCTCACTGTGTTTCTGTCAGCTCTTCTCGAGAGGCCCATGTCTCCAGCGGTGGATGCCCATCTGGTCCCTTCTAGCCCACTCCACCCTCCCAGCTGCCCTGGGACACCGCCTGCCCAGGAGGAGGGTTGGAGATTGACAGGATCTCGCATAACCAACTCTACAGGTATATCGTCATATTTTTTTCAGGTTTACTCATGGAGCAGTCTTAAAAAATGTTGGCTAATGGTGTAAAAACAGATTTTTGTGACCACATTTTACACTTAAAATCCACTTATTACGCTAGAAATGGTTTCTTTTAGCAAGCATTTTCTGCCCTCAGCTTTAACCAGACTGTTTTTGATACTTTACCTTTAAGATTTCTTTGTAAAAACAATGATTGATTATGATTATGTAGAGTTGATTATGATTGATATTTATTGTACTCCGTTTTAGCAACAATTATTTAAACAGTTTTTGCAGTTTCCATAAATTCCATAAAAAGTTCAACTGTGTTGTTAGAGTATTCACATGGTATATCTAGATTTTATCAAAATAATTCTTAAATATAATTGGAATTACCAAAACACATTAGTAATGCACCAAAATTATTAGTCAAAGACATTTTTGCTGAACAGATTTGACACATTTCTACTGTATTATCATTTTTGGTCATTGTGAAGTGAGTCCACACTGCTGACATGTTTACCTGTTCACTGTTCAACATCACTGTTCAATTAAACATATTATTAAGTACAAGCGTCAATGATTTTGGCCTGCCAAAAATGCCTTTTCTGTTTCGGCCTAATATTTTTGGTTGCCTAAATTTTGGGGGATCACTTAAACATATAATCATAAAATATTAAATAATTGAAAAAAAAAATTAATTTACAGTATTTTAAGCTTTTAAAAGGTCCATGTTGCACTTTTCGGGGAAATTTGGGGGGATCGCTAAAACATATAATAATGTAATATTAAATCATGTAAAAATTATAATAATAACAAAATATTACTTAATTTAAAAATAAAATTATTAATTAAAATAATTTATTATTTTAAGCGTTTAAATGGTCTGTGTTGCACTTTTTGAACGTTTTAGCTTTCATAATAATTTCTAACTGAAATTGTGTTTATATCTGTTGCAAATTGCAGATAGCAAAAGGAAAATCACGGAGGGTTGCGATTCTGCTTTTCATAGTGCATCTTTACTTCCCATATTACAAGACAAAGGAGACTCTCATAAGTCTAGTCAAGATGGTGTTGACAACACAATCTCAATAAAAGAGAGCGCAGAGGGGGCGGAGCCTTCTTTTGGAGTGGCACGTGAGAGAGCAGTGGGAGGAGCCTCAGACAGAGATCACTCTTCTGACGAACTCAACAGCAAATTTCGTTCCCAGCGCCTTCGCTCTTCTTCATCATCCTCTTCCTCATCCTCCTCAGCGTATGAGACTCCTGGTCGGGGTGGCTTCGACACACCTACCCCCACTCCTAAAAGCCCTCCTCCTGTGTCCCTCTCACCCCCATTAGTACGCCTCCCTCTGTCATGCCCCTTCCCTCTGGCTTTACCCTTGGGCACCAGCATGACCCTGCCCAAAGTTCGCACCCCTCTAACCCCCCGTGACAGCATCCAGCTTGTGAAGAAACACCACAGTCAGCCGCAGCCCGGCATAGAACGCCTCCATCAGGTCAACGTCTGTATTGATATCGGAAACTGCACCTCTCCATCCTGCCACAGTCTGGTCCCCGGAACAGTTTCCACACATGGGCTAGAGGAGACGGACATTGATGAAGGGCCTCCAGAAAGCATGGAGGGTGTGGTGGATGGGTCAGAGATGGAAGCCCAGCCCACTGATGGAGCCTTATTTGAGGGCTTGGCCAAGGAGTTTGAAATGTTGGACCCAGAAGCTCTTAAACCACCTACACCACCTCTGCACCGATTTCCTTCTTGGGTAAGACAGAAAAGAATACAATGGCTTGGACTTCAAATTGTGTGGCATGTTGAGGACAGATCTGCTATTACAAGTTAGCAAGTTGGTACAAGCGCTTGTAATGTAAATGCATTTTTACATTTTTAACATGATTAAACTTAGTTAAAATATAAAAATAAAATAATTCATAAAAAAAACAAAAAAAAAACAAATATATATATATATATATATATAATCAGTTGTATTACACATTTATTTATTACCTTTGACTGTTTTAAATTGAATAAAACTTTATGATATATTTTAGTATACATGTAGTATACAAATGGTAGTATACATACTAGTAGTATACATATATACTATTTAAAAGTTAGTGATTTTTAAAATTATTACTTTTATTTTGCCAGGGCATATTGAAATGTTTGAAAATTATATTAAAGACATTTATAATGTTACTAAAGATTTAATGAATGCTGTACTTTTGAACTCTCTTTTCATCACAGAATCCTGAAAAATTATCATGGTTTTCACTAAAAATATTATGCTGCACAACTGTTTTCCACATTGAGCGTAATAATGAATGTTTCTTGAGCTCCAAATCAGCATATTAGAATGATTTTTGAAGAATCATGTGACACTGAAGACTGAATGATACTGAAAAAAAGCTTTACTTAAGCTAAAAAAAAAAGCTTTAAGAATAAACTACATTTTAAAATATATTAATATGGAAAACAGTCATTTTAAATTGTAATAATATTTCACAATAGTACTGTTTTACTATATTTTTGATCAAATAAATTTAGACGAGACTTCAAAAACATTTTTAAAAAATCTTACCGATCCCAAACTTTTGAGGGTAATTTCTTATACAACTATAATAGGTGTAATGAATATAATTAATATAATAGATAACTATTTCCTGATTAGTTTATGAATTAATGATGCAGTCAATTTAAGTACCATTAAGTTAGTGTTAGTTCCAAAGGTGAGGTGAGCTTAACGTAAAAGAAAACTCAAAAAAACACTCAAAATATTTAGCAACCACATTGCAACACCCTGGCAACCACCCACATCGCCCTAGCACTATAGTGGCAAATTTTGTATGATAAATCTACATCACTGTTTTCATGTTTCTTTGTGTTTTTCAGGAGAGCCGGATCTATGCGGTAGCTAAATCAGGAATGAGAGTCTCAGAGGCCTGTCTTGGAGCCAAGACTACTGGGAGAGGTCAGTCAACCAATCAGTAACAATCACGGATCACTCAGTTTATGTCTGTCACCAGCAGCTTGCTGGCATTTCTTGCAACTTACAGTTATAATGCCATATGAACAGATGCTCTCTGATCTGTCAATTTGAAGTCAGGACTTGTTTGATGTCACTTCCTCTCACCTAAGGGGAACACACCTGGGCAGGTGTGATCTCCATTTATTCAAGCTTCTAAGAGGCTTTTAGAGGACGACTTGGTCTGTGAGTAGAGGCTGAGAATGGAAACCCTGCTTTTCAATCAGCCGTGATGAAAGGATAAAAGCACTGTGTAATTATCTCAGCGAGTATTTCACCTCAACTCTACAGCAAAACTTACAAAAACTGTACTCTATGCTGCAGTGAGACACAAGTCTGATAATATATTCACTTTGATACAAAATTACTACAACGTTTTGGAAGTGATGGCCACGTTTAACTCTTCCACACTGTTACCACTGAGCGGTCGGCTGAAAAGTTGATTTCAGGTTGCAGATCTTGTGTAAAAGTCTAAACCGGGTCACTTCAACCACAGATGCTGTTTTGGAGTGAATTAATATTAGCGACCGGAAATTTGTATCTAATCATCATTGACAGGCACTGTGTTTTGTTTAAACTGCTGCTTTTAAAACGACATGCCCTCTCTGGACCATAATGTATGGGTTGCACTTAAACAGAGAAGGGCTGATGGGAGCAACTATTATGGAGATAGAATGCTGTCACAATTTGCCAGTGAATTAATAAAGAAATTGATTAAGTGCTCTGAATAAAGGTGACACATTTAGCTACAGTATGTACATGGCCATACAGAGTTGTGCTCTGGGATATTTAAATGTCCAGATTTTTTTGGTTCTTAACCTGTTAGAATTATATAGGGTTGCTATAGTCATGAAAAACCTGGAAATATTGGGAAATTATAAAATTGGAATTTTCAGGCATAAAAAAATAAAAAAGAATTCTACTCTTGCTCAGCTAAAAAAAAAATAATAAAAAAATGCTTTTGTGAGTTTTATTAAATGATCCATAAGTAATTATAAACAACACAAAATTACTGAAAATTAATCAAAAGTGTCAGTAAATAAATACAATTTATTATGTAACAAAATATTTCTATTTCAAATAAATCCTGTTCAATCTTGTTTTCAACATTGATAATAAGAAATTTCTTGAGCACCAAATCATCACATCAGAATGATTTCTGAAGGATCATGTGACACTGAAGACTGCTGAAAATTCAGACAAGAATAAATTAAAATATTATATAGTTGAAAACAGTTATTTTAACTTCACAATCATACAGTTTGTACTGTATTTCTGATCAAGTAAATGTAGATTCCTTTAAAAAATATTTAGATTTTGCAGACCGAAACTTTTGAATAGTTTACCTGCTATAAAAAAGAAAATAAATTTTAATTGAATAAACAATAAGCTAATTAAATGTACGGACACCATATTTGGTTATTTCACTGGTATCTGTAAATGGAAAGGCCTTATGAAATTATATTAAATTGCCCACCCAGGCCCTATGACTTTTTACAACTTTATGCAAGTGCCCATGTGTTGTTGGTTTATTTCTCCAGTTTCCACCCAACCTCAACACTTCACAACTGGCCCCTTCACCCACCTCATTTATAAGAACATCAGTGTGCCTGTGTACTCCACACTCAAAGGGGTAAGACTACATCATTAGTATGAGACTTAACTAATTCTAAGCTTACAAATGTGGCATAACAAGGACTGAGAGAAATCTGTAAAATAATACAAAATGTAGTGTCTTTCTCATCCTTCCCACAACGTGCCTCTGCTCTTTCAGAAAGCAACTCAGATCAGCAGTGTCCCTCTCCCTGATGATGACTCGGGTTCAGAAGACGACAGCAGCTCATTGGCCAGCCTGCACACATCCACATTGGTGCCAGATAAGAAGGGCAGTACCCCAGGCAGCCCACGCGCTGTCAAAAGAGGTGAGGAATTCTATAAAATAATACACTCTTGGGCAAAATCTTTTTTATTCAACTGTTTAATAATAATAAAAGTGTGTAAAAACTCTCAAAGATCCAGGTTCATCTCTTGGACGTGTCTTTTGTCCCGCAGGTGTGTCTATGTCCTCCATCAGTTCAGAGAGCGACTATGCCATTCCTCCAGATGCGTACTCACTGGACAGTGACTGCTCAGAGCCTGAGCACAAGGTGCAACGGACCTCGTCCTACTCGTGTGAGAGTGTCGGACCGGTACGTTTCTGAACTCCTCATTTGAACCGTCGCTATATTTGTCTTCGAATCTACTTGACCATTCAAAAATTATATTGTGAAATGTTATTGCAATTTAAAATGATTGTTTTTATTTAAATAAATTTTAAAATGTAATTTATTCCTTTAATGGCAAAGCTGATTTATTTTTATTTTTTTAATCAGCTATTACTCCAGTCTTCAGTGTCACATGGCATGATCCTTCAGAAATCATTCTAACATCCTTGTTTTGTTTTTGTAATGGTCAAAACAGTTGGAAACAGTTGTGCTGTTTAATATTTTTGTAATATTAAGTGTTTTTTCAAGATTTTTTAATGAATAGAAAGTTCAAAAGAACAGCATTTATTTGAAATATAAATATTTTTACTAGAAAACAAAGAGTTTTTACTGTTTTTCGGTAACACTTTAGTATAAGGACCAGTTTTCACATTAGCATGCCTGTTAGTAACATATTGGCTGTTTATTAGTTCTTATAAAGCACATATTCTACATGACTATATTCTACATCCCTAATCAATACCTAAACTTAATAATTACCTGACTAACTATTAATAAGCAGAAAATTAGGAGTTTATTGAGGCAAAAGTCATAGTTAATGATTTGTTAATAGCAAGAATGCACATTTTTTAGTACAGAGGTTCTTCAGATAATATCTGTAACTATTATTCAGTCTATTCTTACATTTTAGTTTTAGTCCAAGAAGGTTTGTAATACTATCAGAAAGCTATCAGTTAGCATTCCCATTCACTGCAGTCCTAGCCATAGAGTTAGAAGTAAGCCAGATCGTCCATGTTTAACGGTTTTGTATGTGCCTTTCAATATAGGAGACTCTAGAAAAGACGGGTTACTTGCTGAAAATGGGCAGTCAGGTGAAAGCTTGGAAGAGGCGCTGGTTCATTCTGAGGAACGGGGAGATCTTGTACTATAAGTCACCGGTGAGTAGGCTTTTCCACAACTCTGCGGCGGTATTTGAGAGACGGTGTGAGGGAAGGAAGTTTAGAGTTATAGCGCTGATGATATCTGCCTTTGTTTTGCTCTCAGAGTGATGTGATCCGGAAACCTCAGGGCCAAATAGAGCTGAACTCTTCGTGTCATATAGCCCGTGGAGAGGGAGCTCAGACATTCCAGGTGAGAGACACACGCTGATACACCTAAACAGCCTTTAACAAATCTGTCAGCCTGAGGCTTTCAGAAACAGCCTGATATGGGTATCGCATGAGTTTCGCTTGTATTTTAAGGGGATGTTCAGCTCTTAAGTGCTGTTATTATTGGGTTTTCAAAGGCGTAATAATAATAATGGGGAATTATGTATAATTTCCTCAGTCTTGAATCAGTGTAATCACAATTTGGGAGGAATTGAATATCATAATCATAAAATATCTTGCAGTATTTATTGTAGATCATCTGGACATGTTTTACTGTTACCATATGACTTGGAAGAAATTCTACAGTACATTCCATCATGGTCGAGATGATTTGAAATCTTCACTCATAATGGCAATTTTTCAGTTCACTTATGGACAGACAGACAGTTTTTAGCATTTTATTTAATATCATAATCATAAAATGTGTTGTTGAATTTACTGAACCATCTGTTTTTAACTGACTTGGAATACATTCTACAGGACATTGCATAATGGTAGAAATGATTTTGAGTTTTTGTCAAATAAGAGTCATAGTTATGTGCATGTAGTACAATATATCAGTTATGAGCCTCTTTATTTATTCATTCATTCATGCATTCATTCAATAGATTTTTTTAGTTTTATTTTTTATTCATGTAGACCAATTTTTTTTTATCTTGGCATTTAAATTTTAATAGCTGCAATTTGTCGGTTATCATCAGCCATAAAATGAAAATATTTATCTGCATATCGGAATCAGACAGAATTTTAAAACCAGTGCCATTATAGTCATAGAATGATTAACCAGTTTGTTGACTAAATCTCTGTCCATGTTTTTCTCATTTGCGTGTTGTTTCTAGTTAATTACAGAGAAGAAGACCTTTTACTTGGCTGCAGACTCGCCAAATATCCTGGAGGACTGGATCAGAGTTCTCCAAAATGTTCTCAAGGTCCAGGCCAGTGGACCAATTTCCATGGATAAAGAAGCTAAGCCCACGGTGCGAGGCTGGCTAACTAAGGTAAGAGCTCACAGGAGTGTTTTTAAAGGAATAGCTCACCCAAAAATGAAAATTTGGCATCATTTACTCACCCTCATGTCGTTCCAAACCTGTATAAGATTCTATCATATGTTGAACACGAAATTAGATATTTTGAAGAACCAAACAGCTGTTGGTCCCCATTGAATTCAAGAGTAGGGAAAGAAATACTATGGAATTCAGTGGGGACCATCATCTGATTGATTACCAGCATTCTTCAAAATATCTTCTTTTATGTTCAGCATAAGAAAGAAACTCATACAGGTTAGGAAAGACATGAGGGTGAGCAAATAACGACAAAGAATTTCATTTTTGGGTGAATAATCCCTTTAAGGTGTGAGAATGATCCCGTCTCGCTTAGCCCAATGAATATTCGATTGGTTTTTAGTTTTACTCTTGAATGTATTAGCTTATGATGTTAGCCACAAACTAACTCTAAAATCTTTTATAATTTATCTAGTCAAATCCACAGTATTTGAACAGTGTATGTACCTATAGTCCAGCATGTCAGTGCATCTATTTTCATATCGTAACAGTAATAGTTTTGACATGTATAAAACAAATGAAGTGATTAAAGAAGGATTGAGCAGGTGACAGCGAGGAGCGTGGGATGAGATTCCCAGATGGCTGGTACATGCTGGGACACAGCTGAGGTCATCAAGCCTGGAATGTATCTGATAGGGAGTCCTTGATCACAGACTGTGTAATGTGTGGGGTGAGGGGTGATTTCATATCTGAAGGGTTTTGATTGACAGTTCAGGATACAATTTTTTCTGTATGTGGCTGTGCTTGTGTATTGACCTTCAGGATGTCTTGTCAAATGGTGCATTGATAAAGGCATGATTTTTCTATTTGAATGCATTTGATTTGACCATTTTCAGTTTGACAAATAAACTGGAAACTGTCAACCACAGATTTAATATATTGAGCCTGTTTACACCTGGTAGTAAGATCCTGTTTTGCTTCTTTCTCTCTCCATATTTGTGATGATGTCTTTATTTTACTACAGGTGAAACATGGTCATTCAAAGCTTGTGTGGTGTGCTTTGATTGGGAAAGTCTTCTACTACTACCGGAACCAGGATGACAAGGTGGATATCTTTAGCTTCATTCAATTGAGGGATTTTAGTTTCCATGAACGTTCATGTGTGTATTTTTAATGTTAAAATAAAAAAATATATATATTCAGGTATATATTCATATGCTGAGATCAAATATGTGTTTGTGGCAGTTCCCACTGGGTCAGCTACGCGTTCGGGAAGCACGAGTGGAAGAAGTGGACAGGTCATGTGACTCTGATGAGGATTATGAAGCAGGTGGGCGGGGCTTCCTCTCCTCTCACTTCACTTTAGTGGTTCATCCCAAAGAGCAAAGCCCCACCTACCTGCTTGTCGGCACTAAACAAGAAAAGGTATCACTTACACTGCAAACACAATCTGAATTTTGCCTAGCATTTACCTAAGTGCTGCTTTTTGTTTATTATAATACAATATGTAAAATACTTCATTCATATGCAAATCAGTTCTCCATGAAGATATGTGATTACTAGTGTTGTTAAGCACAATACTTAGCTATGATGATAGCATTAACATTTAAACAAATCAACTTGTCAACAAAATACCATCAATAAAACAGACAGTTATATACACTAGTGTTCAAAAGTTTGGAGTTGGAAGGATTTTGCAATGTTTTTGTCTCTATGCTCACCAGGGCTACATTTATGTGATCAAAGATACAGTAAAAACAATAATATTGTGAAATATTATTACTGTTTAAATGACCTCTTTTCTATTTTATTATATTTTAAAATGTAATTTATTACTGTGATTGCAAAGCTGATTTTTTTATAGCAGTCATTACTTCACATTATCCTTCAGAAATCATCCTAATACGCTGATTTGGTGTGTTGCTTAATTTTAATTTTTTTTAAGGAAACATGCTACTTTTTTCAGAATTATTTGATGAACATAAACAGCATTTAGCTTAGTCTGCACAGAAGTCTGTGAATAAAAGGAAATATCTAAATGAACTGAACTCGGAATAAATTGCATGTTTCTGAAAATGGTACATCAGTTTCTTTTTACATCAGTGTTATTTTTATATAATTGTTTTGTATAGTGTACCATTTTATACTTTTTTATTACTATTTGTATACTATATAATTTTTTTTATATTTTGAGTTAGATTTTTTCTAATTTTAGCTTTAGTAATTTTATGGGCTTTTGACGTTTGTTTTAAATAATTTTATTTAGTTTTCATTTTTATTTGAATTTAAGTTTCAGTAATTTCAGTACTTCTTTTTACATTTAGGGTTAGGGTTAGTAATATAACTAATATTAACTAATATCAATTAGTTGCCAAACAGCATTTCTGATTTGTCATCTAATATCATATAACATCTAATATGTTATTTCAAATTTATTTCAATGAACAAAAATGACTTTAATAGTTGAATAATAACATGACTGAGATACATTACTAACTTAGGTTTTTCAGGATCACTTCAGCTGTTCAATAGTGTCACTCCTTTTGGTAAATGAAATTCTGCTCAGTTAGACATCTGCATTCAAACCTAGTCTTTTGCTGTCTTGCTCGTAGGACACCTGGCTGTACCACTTGACCGTTGCGGCAGGCAGTTGTGCCAGCTTGAGAGTGGGCACAGAGTACGAGCAGCTGATTGGCAAGCTGTTGGATGTGGATGGAGACCCAGGTCAGAAGTTACTTTTAAAGATCTACCAACCGCACACTTCTACAACATGTACAACTGCTTCTCACTTGATGGATGGTTTTAAACTGAGATTGAATGACTCTATTTAGACCCCAGACAGTGTTTACGACCAGTTCTTATGGCCTGATAACAGCTGTTGTGACATTTTTATTTGTTTTTAAATCTGCTGTGTGTTCATGTGTGCAGACTCCGCTCTGTGGAAACGTGAAGTGTTGTGTTTCAGTAAAGAGGGTCTGCGGTACCCTCTCACCACGCTGCCCTCCGAGGCTCTTCAAACAGAGGCTCTCAAGCTCTTTAAGGTGAACGCTCTCGTCTGTGTCTTCTTTTACTCTCACATTCACAAACACTCTAGTCTTTATGTCCTCTTGTTGTCTTTATCTTCCTTGAAGAGTCACTCCATCTCTCGAAACACTTTTAAGTTGTCCTCGTCCTCCTCTCCTGAGGGTTGATGGTGCCGTCCTGTCCCTGTGTGTGAGAGAGTTACTGTGTCTCCCACAGCAGGATCAAAGGCTGCTTGTGCTCATTATAGCACAGGAGATAATCAGCTGGATTTGGCTCTGATTGACATAGTGCAGTCATGTTGGGGAACCTGCTTTGAAACTGTAGCTTGCCAAAATACATGCTACTCATAATTTATAGTAGTTCAGACTACACTTTCAAAACAGTAGTACTTGGATACAGTACTCCTAATAAAAAACAAACATTTAGGATCTATATTACGTGTCGTATGGGAACACAAACTAAATCATGGCAAACAATATAGAAAAAAACTACTCTAAACTGAAGCAGAAACAGCTGCTGGTATCAAAATAGCAGGCTGGTTGATGACCAGTATAATTTGAATGCACATGATGAAATTAAATGAGCATGGTATAAACTACCGTTCAAAAGTTTGGGGTCAATAGTAAATGTGGTCAATATACAGATGCATCTCAATAAATTAGAATGTCATGAAAAAGTTAATTTTTTCTTGTAAGTTATTTAAAAAAGTGAAACTTTCATATATTTTAGATTCATTGCATGTAAAGTAAAACATTTCAAAAGTTTTTTTGTTTTAATTTTGATGATTAGAGCTTACAGCTGATACAGTCAAAAATCAGTATCTCAAAATATTAGAATATTTACATTTGAGTTTCAATAAATGACCATCCCTACAATATAATTCCGGGTATCTCTTGTTCTTTGAAACCACAATAATGGGGAAGACTGCTGACTTGGCAATGATCCAGAAGACGAACATTGACGCCCTCTACAAAGAGGGTAAGTCACAGAGGGTCATTACTGAAAGGTGTGGCTGTTTACAGAGTGCTGTATCAAAGCATATTAAATGCAAAGTTGACTGGAAGAAAGAATTTGGGTAGGAAAAGGTGCATAAGCAACAAGGATGACCACAAGCTTGAGAATACAGTCAAGCAAAGCGGATTCAAACACTTGTGAGAGGAGTGGACTGAAGCTGGAGTCAGTGCATCAAGAGTCACCACGCTCAGACATCTTCAGTAAAAGGGCTACCAAGCCACTTCTGAACCAGAGACAACGTCAGAAGCGTCTTACCTGGGCTGTGGAGAAAAAGAACTGGACTGTTGCTCAGTGGTCCACAAAGTCCTCTTTTCAGATGAAATTTAATTTTGCATTTCATTTGGAAATCAAGGTCCCAGAGTCTGGAGGAAGAGTGGAGAGGCACAGAATCCGTGTTGCTTGAAGGCCAGTGTGAAGTTTCCACAGTCTGTGATGATTTGGGCTGCCATGTCATCTGCTGGTGTTGGTCCACTGTGTTTTATGAACTCCACAGCCATCTACCAGGAAATTTTAGAGCACTTCATGCTGCTGACAAGCTTTATGGAGCTGCTGATTAAATTTTCCAGCAGGACTTGGCACCTGCCCATACTACCACAGGTACCAAAAGCTGTTTCAATGACCATGGTGTTACTGTGCTTGATTGGCCAGAAAACTCACCTGACCTGAACCCCATAGAGAATCTATGGGGTATTGTCAAGAGGAAGATGAGAGACACCAGACCCAACAATGCAGATGACCTGAAGGCCGCTATCAAAGCAACCTGGGCTTCCATTACACCTGAGCAGTGCCACAAACTGATCACCTCCATGCCACGCCAAATTGAGGCAGTAATTAAAGCAAAAGGAGCCCCTACCAAGTATTGAGTACATATACAGTAAATGAACATACTTTCCAGAAGGCCAACAATTAACTAAAAATGTTTTTTTTTATTGGTCTTATGAAGTATTCTAATTTGTTGAGATAGTGAATTTGTTGGTTTTTGTTAAATGTGAGTGTACTGGCCTCGTTGAACCCACATTCAATTGTCCAGCAAGTTAAACACCTTCATGCAATAACTCCCGGAACCACGAGGTGATGTTGAGAGTGTAACTTTATCACATGAATGCTGTGAAACTGAAAATACAAATACATACACTGATAAGTTGCATATTCTATAACAATTTTCTATATTACGTACGAGCTTATAGTGACTACTCAACTCAACCAATGAATTCACTATATTTTAAAAAATATGATATTAACAGATGAGAAAATATATACCGTATTGGCAAGCATAAATATGCCATTCTAAATTACATCAAATATGCATCTTTAACTACACAAAATGCACTGAAGCAACCATGAATAACAACAAACAAAATGACTTACAGGGAATGCCTTATTAATAACTTTGAACAGAGGATGTCTTTGGATTGATGAATGTCCATAACATGAACGATCTCTGCCTCTGATTCAGTCTCTTTTTGATGACATCACTAATTGTATAGTTTTTTACTGATGAGGTCACTTTCTAATTTCTTGCTCTACATCATATGACTGCAAGAGGTCGCTTGGCGGCATGATATCACACCTGGCAATGGCTGAACAGTGAGCCTAAATCATCACAATTAAAAGAACCAAGGACTTAAACTACTTCAGTCTGTGTGCATTGAATTTATTTAATACACGAGTTTCACAATTTGAGTTGAATTACTGAAATAAATGAACTTTTCCACGACATTCTAATTTATTGAGATGCACCTGTATTAATAAAAAAATAATAAGATGCACAACTGTTTTCAACATGGATCATAAGAAACCAAATCAGCATATTAGAATGATTTCTAAATAATCATTTGGCACCGAAGACTTGAGTAATGGCTGTAAAATTCAGCTTTGCCACAGAAATAACAGAGAAGAGAAAAGTGTGTTCCTTGTGTGTGTGTTTGTGTTTGTGTATGTGTGTAAACACACTTGACAATAAAGCTCTTTCTGATTCTGATGAAAAGACAAATTCACTTTCTGACAGCAGGTGGCGCTTATGAACAGCAAAAGCAATATAGCGTTTCCACTGCTGTACACAGCTCCGCGCTTATAAACACTCATTTAATACTGTATTTTACAGAGGTAAGAGGAAAAGAAAATGCCATCAAAACTTTTCTGAAGACAGTTCTCCTCAGAAATACATTCATAATAACCCCCATCCCAATTTAATATTTATGAAAATATCCATAGATGCTTATAGTACGTGTCTCTGGAAACACAGCTGAGGCTGCGCCTACCTGCCTTCCGTTTCCATCATACTCCATCATCCATGATCCCAAACATACAAGCTCATCTGAAACACAGTGTACACAGGTGTACATTATAGTACACATTACACAAGTAATGTAATGGCTTGGGCTTTCATCGCTTCTTCTGGGACAGGCTCATTAATCTTCATTAATGATGTAACACATGATGGCAGCAGCAAAATTAAGTCAGAAGTCTACAGAAATATTTTGTCTGACAATTTACAGAAAGATGCAACCAAACTGATTGGAAGATCCTTCATCATGCAGCAAGATAATGACCCAAAACATAGCACCAAAACAACAAAGGAGTTCATCAGGGGCAAGAAGTGGAAGGTTTTAGACTGGCCAAGTCAATCTCCACACTTAAACCCTGTAGAGTATGCATTTTACCTGCTAAAGAAGAGACTGAAGGAGTAACCCCCAAAACTGAAAGAGACTGTGGTGAAAGCCTGGAAAAGCATCACAAAAGAAGAATGAAAAGTTTGGTGATGTCAATGGGTCACAGGCTTGATGCAGTTATTGAAAGCAAAGTATTTGCAACTAAATATGAAGTCGTTTTCACTTTAACCTGTTGATTCTATCTGTTCCAATACTTTTGGTAACATGAAAAATGGGTGGGTTCAAACAAAAGGTGCTATCTTCTAAGTTGTGTATCAGATCCAGATGAAAATACCTGTAAATAAAAGCTGAAATGTTAATCTCTCATCTCATATTCATCTTTTGATGTCAAACCCAAATGTTTTCAGTCTACAGCAGAAATAAAGGAATTGGCCTTACTGTTCTAATACTTTTGGAGGGCACTGTATATTTACAACCCACATATGTTAAGCTACTTGACAGTGAATTATTAAAACTATTAAAACTTTGAATATACGAATACAAGAAGTTGCTAGTGACTATTACACCTCTTATCTCTCAGGATACTGCTTGTTCCCTAACATTAACATAAGCAAGAACTAAGCAAAGGTGGTAATACAATAACCTAATTGTCGGATATATTATAATTTTTTGCTGAAAAATAAACAAGCAATATTATTTAAACAAAAAAATTATTTAAAACACTCAGAGTGCACCCCTAATCTTGACCCCTATTCTAGTAAGTTATAAATCAAAATTGTTAATTAAGGATTTTATTGGGTTCCATATTCTTGAAAATATTTTTTGTCTAACTGATATCTTATATCTCAGCTCTTCTAAGGGTAACACGTAGCTTAGGTCTCTTAGCCAAACTTCGAATACAGGCACAGTTTCAGACTTCCATTTCTGTAAAATTGCCTTTTTTGCTAAAATCATACATAAAGAAACAGCTTGTGACACATATTTACTTCCTATATCTGAGGTACTGTATCTCCAAAATACCCATTGATTTTGGCTCAGGTGGCAAATCAATTTTATATGCTTCTGAAATAAATCTGAATATACTTTGCCAGAATGGTCTAATTTTATGACACGTCCAAAATAAATGAGACAAAGTGTCTTCTGAGATTTTACATTTGTTACATATTGAGGATACATTTGGGAAAATCTTATGTAGTTTGGTCTTCGAATAATGAAGTCTGTGAATAACTTTAAATTGAATCACACTATGCCTTATAGATTTATAGAGCACTCATGAATTTCATTAAGACACTCTTCCCATAACTCACCAGACCATACCAAGTTCCTTTTCCCATTCTTGCCTAATATGATCAGTGTTTACATTCACCCTATCCAATAGTAAAGCATAAAAGATAAAAACAGTGCCTCGTTCTATTGGACTGCGATTACATATAATTTCAAGAGTTTGATGTATAGCCATGTTTTCAAAATCAGTGAAATAGTAAAATCTCTAATTTGCAAATACTGTATTAGTTTTACTTAACAATACCAACACTGCTCATAATGTATTTAGATAAATATCTAAATATTATAAAAGCCATGCTCAGCAGTTCACAAAACAGAGGGAAAATAATAGATCTGCTTTGTTGTCATTTTTGGGCGAAACGCTTATGATGCTGGAATCTCTTAGTAGATTTATAAATGCGAATTAGGATGATACGTTTCTTCGGTTGTTTATAACTAGGTTGTTTTGTAACGATTTGGTAAGCGAATGATTTAATGACTTAAACACACAAAAATACAGTCATTTGATGCCACCTACTGGATTAACCAACTAACTGCAAAAAATAGTAGCTAAACAAATCAGGCAATGCATCTGAATGAATCTTTGTGGTAAATGGATTCAAACGATTCACAGGAATGAATCACAATCCTCACTTCAACACAGACTTTCTAAGAGAATGCACTTATGTTCACTTAATTGTGCCCCAGATCGTTAATTTGTAAAGCTACAAGTAAATAATGTGAAAAAAGTTAAGTAGGGTTTGTTACAGTTATCCATTATGCAAGAAATGTAGTTAGTAGCATCACTACTTCTAGTAATGACTTTTCAACAAGTGGCTCTCAGCACTTTGTGTGGGAAACGGCACTAGCTCTGTAATGTCTCATTTTGAGGACATGCCTAAACATTTCAAAGACGATCGCTGACAGTGTTTGGAGAGATGGTCTCATCCCAGTTGCCCGTAGTTTCTCCTCAGGCTCCCGTTTTCTATTGAGAACCCTGTTCTCCAGAGGTTTGCAAACATTATGACCTATTGACAGCTAGCATCGTGCGCAGCCCTCAGTGCTCTTTGAAGATCAGAGGGGCTTTTTAGGTTGTCATTTGATACTGAAAGAAAAAGCCTCCCACTCTGAAGTAATGAATGGGGGGTTGACAGCTACATCCTGACTTGATTTAATTTGCATTGTAAGAATTTCTGTACGAACAGAAACGGAATGTTAATAAGAAAGTAAAGCGTGTTGTTGCATGTGCTGTCTGTATGGCTACGGAACCAGCTGTGTGCACTAACATGTTGTGTGAGGACTTCGCCATCTGCTGTCTGTTCTGTTCTCATCACAAATGGTAGTGCCATATATTTCTAGCTTTTCTCTGTCAGCTCATATGGTTTTAAAAAACTTTTATGCCAATTTCAAGATAAAAATCTATCAAGTATATATATCTTGGATACATGTGAGAGAACACATCTAAATATGTAAAGTGAAAATCAAATTAAACTAAATAATAAATGAAATGTATAATTAATTAATTAAATTGTATTATTTGATTTTATTTCTCCATAAATATCATATATTTTGGGTGGCCGTTACACCACATTACATTTTACAACCTGAACTAACTTTGTGTGATCATAAAAAGGTCCAGTTATCTGACATTGTTTTCATGAACAGCATTTTTTAAAATATACTTTTGTATAAACTTAAGAAGTGTAGTGTCATTGACCCACACACATACAAATAAGTTATTGTTTTGTCCCCCTGGTAGTCATGTCAGCTGTTCATCAATGTGCTGGTGGAGTCTCCTTCCATCGACTACCACACCTCGCTGACCCAGAATGCACTGCAGGTGTGCCTAACACATCCAGAGCTGCAGAATGAGATGTACTGTCAGCTGATCAAACAGACCAACTGCCGCACTCCTCACAACTACGCCCTCACACAGGTCATTGTCATATTTGTGCACACACACACACATTTCACACTGTATCATCATATGAAGTGTTTTATATTTTTATCGCTCTGCTCTTCTTTTTCTTTCTCAGTGCTGGCAGCTGTTATCATTGTGTGTAGCTCTCTTCCTGCCTCAGCACCATTTCCTGTGGTACCTGAGACAGTATCTGCAGCAGAATGCAGATCCCAGGTCACTGGCCACACACTTCATGAAGAACAATGTGTTGAATAAATTCCACTAATCAGACTGATTCTGAAATATACATTTATATGTATAATATATACAAAAAAAATCTAAATATTAAGAAAATCGTAGCCATGCATATTACTAATCAAAAATTACGTTTTGATATATTTACGGTAGGAAATTTACAAAACGTCTTCATGGAACATGATCTTTACTTAATATCCTAATGATTTTTGGCATAAAAGAAAAATCCATAATTTTGACCCATACAATGTATTGTTGGCTATTGCTACAAATATAATATACCTATGCAACTTATGACAGGTTTTGTGGTCCAGGATCACATTTATAATATATGTTCTGGTTTACTCAGTATTTATAATAATGTATATTTTAAGAATTTACATTTTAAACATTCAGATTCATAACTATATGTTCAGATTTACAACTATACACCACGGTTTACAAGTTTTAAATTGAAATGTTTTTGAAACATTTAAAGGCTGCATTCATTTAAGCAAAAATACAGTAAAAACAGTAATATTGTGAAACATTTTAAAAGAACTGTTTTTTTCAATTTCATTTTTTTTTTAAATGATTCTTTAGATATCATTCTAATTTGAAAAATATTTATTTGAAATCTTTTGTAACATTATTAAAGTTGTTACTGTAATTTGTTTTAATCAATTTAATTAATTTCTTGAAAAAAAAAAAAACTTTAGAATGGCAGTGTATCTTTGAATTTATAGCTAAACGCTAAAATCAAACCAAAATTTATTCAAACACCTTCAACATTTCTCACATTATATCAGTTTATTCTCTATAGTTTAGAAAATGGTAATAAAATATGACAAGAACAAATTCATCTGATAATGCCAGGAAACTTTGATAGAAAGTTATGTAATGGATTACAATCATAATAAATGAAATTTAAATACACAATTATATAATATCAATTTAGGTCAAAAAGTTACCAATCAATGCTTAATTTTGTTCAGTCTGTGGTGTAAATAGCAATTAAAGAAAAAACACACAAGCAAAACACGGCCAGATCAAAGTGTCTGAATATTTTTTGATCCCAAATTTTACTGGTAATCCACTGTATGAAGAATTTTTGGGTATAATATGTCACAGTTTACTTTATTTTGCTATCCTCATTTACATTTATGAACTATAGTGTCCTGCACCCACTAGTAAAATAATATAAAAAATTATATCTGCTGACTGAATAATTTTTGGTTGTATTGTATATATTCAAATGTATAAATATATATTTGGTTTTATCTGAATTTACATTAAAATTTGGTGTTTGGCCTTTCATAATTTAAGAATGTCATATACAGTACATCTTAATTCAATTAAAAACACTGTCAAAAAAAGCTGCTAAAAATAATAAGAATAGGGGAGTTTTGATGTGCTTACTGTAAAACAAGACTTGGATACGGATACGAATAAGAGTTTTCGCAGTGATGCCTCATGTAATTGAATTTGAAAGCCTGTGTTTATGTGTGTACACCCACAGGACTGAAGTGGGGAAGTATGCGGTGTACTGCCAGCGCTCAGTAGAGAGAACGTTACAGAATGGAGAGAGAGCGGCAAAGCCTTCACGAATGGAAATTCTGTCTATTCTGCTGAGAAACCCCTACCACCACTCGCTCCCCTTCAGCATACCTGTTCACTTCATGAACAACACTTATGAGGTACACACAAACACGTTCTGTTCCCATTGATCTGGCACTCTATAAAGCCCACTGTATCATGCTCGAGATGCACATTTCTAAGGCCTGTAAATTAGCAACACAAGTAAATAAAAATCCTGTTGTACACAATCTACTGCATGCCTTCTGGATCATAGTCTGTATAGTTTTAGTCTTTTTTTCTTGTCTTTGTGCTGTGAAATCTTTACTAATTTTTATGAAGTAAATGTAAGAATTATTTTATTGCTAGTAATATTTCAAGATGAATATCTACTGGATTGAAGCTACTTTTAGAAAAAAAAATGTTAAAATGTGATTATCAAATATGATCAGGCTTTTGTTTATTTGTGCATTTCTCAGTCATCATTATATTGCACTGCATTGTATGTTTTGCCCCCCTCAATTAAACTGCAGATATTTTATCATAAATATAAGCATTTCATATCATCTTGCTAAGACATATGCCTATTATTGGGAGATGCTGAGTGATATTTATATGCATTTTGAAGTAGTCTGCTGTACTGTTATAAAACCACATTGATTCACATTACAAGCTATCAGAATTTCATCTCACTTTTTGGCCATGTAAATAACAACTAAACCAAAGTGACAATTCTTTATACATTTTTATTTTTTGCTCACTTTGGGCCTCTGAAGAGGTGTTTTTGTCCTCCTTGAATATGAACTCCATATTCTCATATACATGTATCACACTATAAGAACATAAAAGCCTGATCTATCAAATATGATACTCAAACATGTGTGATAGTTCAATAGACTTTTCCATTTCAAATAAATAAATACTTTTTCCCTGTTGTCACTTGGTATTAAGATGCATTCAGGATTTTAGATCCCATTTACACCTGTATTCAAAGCTGCAGTGGCATTAAGAAACAAAATAAATGAACAAACAAACACCTGTATTCAGCAATGACTACTCATGATAAGGTCACAAAGATGGATGCTAATGTCAGGTGTAAACAGGGTCTTTGATGTATTATATGGAATGTATAAGGGTTTTACTGTATAGCAGGACAGGCTTTCAGAATGCTGCTGCCTCTCATCTTCCTCCATCTCTCTCTAGGTTGTAGGTTTTGATGGTTCCACCACAGTGGAGGAGTTCCTGAACACAGTCAATCAGAGAGCAGGCATGAGGAAGCCACAGATTTCAGGCTTTGCGCTCTTCACTGACGACCCCTCTGGAAAAGACCTGGAGCATTGCCTGCAGCCTAGCAATAAAGTATACTATGAACATCGAAGAGCAGAGCTTTTACAAGTACAAAAACATTTTAGTCTATAAATTCTGTGCTGCAAGAAAATTAATGGAATGCTTTTTTATCTTCTGGTGCAGATTTGTGATGTGATCTCAAAGTGGGAACAGGCACTGAAAGAACTTCATCCTGGAAAATATGAAGGAACACGGATTGTCCGTCTCACTTATAAAAGCAGGTACAAAACTGTGGTTTTGTATCTATCAAAATCAAGTATTAAGAATGTTTTTGTCAATAGATTAATAATGTGAGGATTTTAAAAGTGTTGGATCTTCCTTGTAGACTGTGTTTTCGAGCTCAGGCTAAGGGGGAGACTGAGCGAGAGCGCCTCCTGCTGGCATATCAAGTAAATGAAGAGGTACAACAAGGGCACTTCCCTGTCAGTAAGGAACTGGGTCTGGAGGTGGCTGCACTGATGGCACAGGTGTGTGTTAAAGTGGATTAAGTGTTTGAGGGTAAGTGTATTTGAAGTGGTGGATCACAAATACATCTCACTCACATTTATCTTTTAGGTCGAGCATGGTGATCTAGACCGACCAGCAATGTCTCCCACCGGTTCCTCTCAGCCGAAGACCCAACAGGTCCTTCTGCAGATACTGGAGCGTTTTTACCCTAAACGCTACAAGCAGGAATGCAGCATCGAGCAGCTTAGGTAAATTCACATTTATTTGATTTTGTGTTTATTATAATCATGTTCATATGGAAGCTTGTTTGCACCACTGAATAACATTTTTTTTTTTAAGTTATAGTGACTTTTTCTCAGAATTGTGAGATAGAAAACATGCAATTGCGAGTTATAAAGTCAGAATTGCGAGGAAAAAAAAGTCAATTGCGTGATATAAACTCGCAATTGCAAGAAAAAAGTCAGAAATGAGAGAAAAAAAGTCAGATTTGCGAGATAAAAACACGACATTCTGACATTTTTCTAGGAATTGCGAGTTTATAACTTGCAATTCTGAATTTCTTTCTCAGAATTGTGAGATATAAACACAATTGCGAGTTATAAAGTCCAATTTTGAGGGGAAAAAAAGACTGATATGTTCTCAGAATTGCGACTTTACATCTCACAATTCTGACTTTATAACTCGCAATTGTGTTTATATCGCGCAATTATGACTTTATATCTCACAATTGTGAGTTTATTTCTCAGAAATCCGAGTTTATATCTAACAATTCTGAGAAACAAAGTCAGAATTGTGAGATAAAAAGTCGCAATTGCCTTTTTTATTTTTTATTCAGTGGCGGAAACGGGCTTCCATATGTTCATGATTATATTATATTATATTAGTAGTAATTAATCTTTAGCAGTTTATTATATATTTATTTAGAATATGCATGATATAACTTTATTGTGTTTCAGTATATTCATTCACAATTATGTATCTCCAGATCTCATCGTATAATCTCATATAACAAAATAAAAATGTTCACAATTTCTCAATAATTTTCACACACACACACAAAAAGAAAAAAAAAAAACGATGATACGATTGCGGTTTGTGGAGTTTTTATTTTTTTTTATTTTATTTGTGTGTGTGCCTTATTAACTTGATTAGCAATTAGTATTATGCATTATATTATTATTAAGAATTATAATGCAATTATAATTTTAATATAATAGTATATATATATAAATGCAGCTTTGTGGAATAATTTATAATACATAATAATTTAGGTTTATACTAATGTTTGACCATAGAATGCCCAATTTTTTACCATTTACCATATTATAATTTTCTTAATTAACTGTAATATGATATGTTTACTTCTTTCATTTAAAAAGGACATGCAATCTAAACTGTTCACTGAATTGAACTTTATACAAACACTTTACTTTAATTTAATCGCGAATTTGTCCCACAGGGAACTCGCTGAGCGTTTGGCCACTAAGTGGTCTGTCCTTCGTGGATGCACAGCCTCCGAATGTGTGAGAATCTACCTGACCGTGGCCCGCAAGTGGCCTCTGTTTGGAGCCAAGCTATTCAGTGCCAAGGTAAGATCAGATGTACATTAGATAAGGTAAAAGTTTCCTTAGCCACTGACAAAACTGAATGCTATTTTCTACACAACCTTGACCGCCTAAAAAGATTTTCAGATGTATTTTTCACAAGGGGGCTGTTAAAACATGACAGAATTTCTCCTTATACTCCCACTCTGTTGGTGCACAGCCATTGCCTCCCTCTTCATTGGAGCAAACTCGAGTGTGGCTGGCTGTTAATGAGGATGGGCTGAGTGTTCTGGACTACACAATGGTGAGTGAATGCGGATACTTCCTCTATTTATAGTTTCAGAAAGTAAGACTGCATTAAAGGAATATTACGGGTCATTTACAACTTAAGCTCTTAAATATGCTGTTGATTACCACAGAAAATAATTTAGGCTCCCTCAGGTTGTAAAAACAAATGAAAAACATGCTTACAGTAAAGCTCTTTTAATGAAAGCCTGTAAGTAAAGTGTGCAGCACCACAAATATAAAACTATAATACAGTTTTGAAAATGTAACAGTAACCAGTGATATGATGTAACTGTAAAGTACCTCTGTAAATACTGTATGTATAAATCTGTACAGTACATAGAGCTAATTACAAGAAAATGTAGGGTTAAATCATACTAAAATTTGACACTAAAAATAAGCAAATACTCTACTACCGATCTCAACCAATACATAGACCATTTATAACATAATTTTGAATTATTTTATCAGGATCTAAGTAATATTCAAAACCCTTCACTGTTCCATGACATCCCTACCATTTTTTAAAACACTGACCGTACATTACCAGTTATTACCGGTTGCCAGATAAACTACATGTTTATCCATGTAGAAACGTAGTTCTACCTCAAATGAACAATTTAGCAATTTAACAAAAATATGAGCTTCATATTTCTGCTTTAAACCCTCCTGTTCACATACCTGCTGGGCCTCCATTGTAAATGCACTTCTTTTCAGACCTTTAGCGCCATTTCTTGGCTCATTGAAATTTTAGTTTAGTTTAGTTTATTTCTTCCATTATCTAGGTTTCAAGAACTATATAATATTTATCTGGCACTTAGAGGGCCACATTGGCAAGTGTGCTTGTTTGAAAAGCTGTAGTCCTGATATCTTGTCCAGTTGGCTGTATTCTCTCTTGGAGAGGTCTGATTGTTTTGAGAAAGAATAAACAGGGTCAGGCAGACTCTGTAATTTTCTGTTTTCTATTTTTATTAGTGCTGTCAAATGATTAATCGTGATTAATCGCATCCAAAATAAAAATTTTTGTTTACACAATATATGAGTGTGTACTGTGTATATTTATTGTGTATATATATATACATGCACATGTTTGTATTTATATTTAAGAAAAATACGTTATGTTTATTTATTAAATATATTTTTATATACCATTAAACATAATAATATAAATATATAAATGTATATACGTAACTATTTTCAAAATATACACTCGTGCGTGTATTTATATATATATATATATATATATATATACACATAATAAATAAACAGTACACATACATATATTATGTAAACAAAAACTTTAATTTTGAATGCGATTAATTGTTTGACAGCACAATTTTTTTTTTTTTTTTTTTGCTTTAACTTTTTCATCCACTCACTATTCTCACCAGCTCACACAAGAAGAAAAAAATCGCCTTTTGCAGATAAGACACAGAAAAATAGTGATATTTTGATATATTTTTACAATTTATTGTTATTATTATTACCTATTGTTATAAACAGTTTTGTATTTTGATATATTTTAAAATGTACTTATTGTGTAATTAATGTGATTGTCATTACTCCAGTATTTAGTGTCACATGATTCTTCAGAAATAATTCTAATATGCTGATTTGCTACTAAAGAAACATTTCTTCTTATTTTGATATTGGAAACAGTTCAGATGCTTAACAGAAAGTTCAAAAGAACAACATTTATTTGAAACAGAACATTTTCTAACAATATAAAAGGCTTCACTGTTACTTTTGCTTGATCAATTTAATATATCCTTGGTGAATAAAAGTGTTAATTTCTTTAAAAAATAAAAACAGTAGTGTTTATATTTGTTTTTGTAAATATCTCAATCTTTGTGCTCTGCTTTTCTTCAGCACCCGTTAGTCACATATCCATACCAGTCTGTGATCACCTTCGGAGGCTGCAAGGAAGATTTCATGCTAGTGGTCAGCCAGATTAAAGACCAGGCTTTGAGCAAGAAGACTGTGGATAAACTTTTATTTGCAATGGCTAAACCAAAGGTAAGACCTGCTAACTCACAAAAGGTAAAACACAGTTTAACCGCATTTCCAAATGAAGCCAGTAAAGACGGAATTCTGATGTGGTGCTTTTAGCATTACATTTTATGACCTATCTTAAAAATCTGATCTGAAGTGTGTGGGGGTGAAATCAGAACTTTAAAACAGCTTAAAACCTGAGTTGAACCCCTACACCCCCCTTTGAAACCACTATCTGAAAGACATCCAATGATACAAACAGGTTTTTCAATGAGAGTTTCACTCATATAGCATTACACGATACAGGAAGTGCTAATGAGCTCGTATATATGTGGTTTGTTGTGTCTTTTTGGCCTGATAGAGTAAGAGCAAGTTAAATGTTGAAATATTCATCTACTAAAGACCTCCTGGTTCACTGTCTCTCTTCAATGCTGTAGATCCTGGAACTGACGCTCCTCATGGCTAGTTATATTAACTACTGGACCTCCAACTTACCAGGGGCCGGAAACCAGAGTCAAGGCTCAGCGCTGGGGCCTCAAGGAGACAGGAAGCTCTGGGACATTGACAGCCGGCACTTCCCCTCAATGACATACACCACCAAAGGCCCCACTCTCCTTTAAAACCTCAGTCTCCAGGTGTCTGGATACATCACATGGTCTGCAAAGAAATAAAAACACATTTTAGGAAATGTTGAGATCATTTACTTTCAAAGATTGTGTGTTTGAAGTTTCAAACCATAAACTGCATAAGTTATTTATTGTGCGAAACAGACACTACTTGCACACTGTTCGTAGTCCAAATACAAAAAATAAACACATTGCAAAGAGGGTTTTTAAATGGAGACTAATAGAAACCCACCCTGAGGAGATCACCCACAAAGTCAGATCAGATCCAAGAGTATTTCATTCTTGAATGCTAAAAAGTTTGGCGTTCATTTTTAAGGAATTAGAGCTTTTAAGCTGGATGTCAAGTTAAAGGCACGGTTTGACATGATTTTATTTCGGTCTTTGTTTGAATTTTTAAATGTTTAGTTAGTTTTTTGTTTTGTTTATATTGGTTCAGGACATTTCCACTGTTTAACGGTACATTTTTACAGTGAATATCAGAATGTGTAGAAACATTACACAGATCATCACTAATACATTAGCATAAACTAGCCAACCAGTATATAAAGGTCAGTCTTATGTGGTACGTGACTCAAGAGCAGTCTATTGTCTAGTGGTAGTGTAACAGGGTTGATGAATTCTTCTCATCTATCCAAGCAGGAAATGACATGAAAATGTCATCAGTTCTATGTGAGTTAGAGTTTGGGTTAAAAGTTTGTTTTCTCATTTGTTTTGTGCCATTTTCCATAGTACTACCAAACTTAATGCTTAATCTGAGCCAAACTGTTCATGTAGTGACAAGTTTTATGTTATACAGTAGTTGCAGAAAGGCACACATTTAGGCTACTTCATATTTGCTCGCTAGCCATAGCCTTGCCTCTTGTATAAAGAAAAAAAAGAACACAGCCACACATTTCTCAACATGACGTTAATATGTGCAGGATCATATATTTTCGTGACGTTTGTAGCTTGAGAATGGCCATAGCTATACTGATATTATGATGACAATTTTTTGTTAGGTTTTTAAAAACATTAGGTCTTAGCATATTTACCATAAAGTGCATGTTTTCAACCATAGACATTTTAATATTTTTTTTCCATAATTCACAAACCTTAAAAATAAATACAAGTACAGTCTACTTTGTTCAATAAAATATTTTTTTTTAATAATTAGAAACTGATAAAGTAGGTAAAGACACACTGTACCAATAATATGGCAGATTTTGAAATATCGGATAAGTTTTGAAAAAGAGCTGTAATAATGACTTGAATTATTCTTTGAATCAAACCACTGTCTCTGTATTTTGAATATTTATTTTGTCATTTTTTAAAACTTTGCTTTTTTTAGTCTAACCAACTTGTTTTTATTCAGTAACCTTGAAGCATTTCAAGTGGCTTAGAAATAGTGCCACTTTTGCAATTGTTAAAATCCAAGCCCAAAAATGTGGTTAAACAAACATTCAGAGGTGATGCTGTGAGAGCTTCACATTTTATGTGCATATAGAAGTTGTTGCAAATAAAAAATTAATTGTTCTGGTGTTACCTTTTTGATTGATTTTTGATTATGCATTTCATTTCAAGGATTTGTTATGTACAGTATGACTATTGTTAAATTCTTCATGTTCATTATGTGTTTAAAATTCTTCTCTATTCCATTATATTATCAAGAAGTCATTTTCTTTTAGGCTTCCTGTGTGCTCTTAGCAATCATTGTGGAAGTCTCATACAAATTTACAGAAGTTTTTTTTTTTTTTAGAATTATTTGTTCTTATATTGCAGAAAAAAAAGATGAATAACTAAAAAAATTCACAGACTTGCTGGCCATTGTGTAGATTTATAGACGGGGTGGGGTTTTGTCTGCTCTCTTACTCCAGGCAGGTCAAAGTGCTAATAGCATTTCCCTGCATATAGCCTGCAATAAATTCACAATTCGAAAATTAAATGGGGAAAAAATGTGTATGTTCTAAGCTAATACGGCAATACGCTCATTACTCGGCCAACACTCTCTCTAAGCAAGTTGTAACATTGAATTAGGGAATGCCTGCTTTTCATTGTTGCCTTCTGCAAAGGAAGAAAAAAAGCTGTGGCTCACTATGATTTGAAGGAATCCCAGACACATTTTAAATGACAGCATTTAGTTTATGAGACATCAAGAAAATTATTTTAACCTCCGAGTTCTGTTTTAAAACTCTTAAGAATTTGCGTATCAGAAACAAAATACAATGACATATCTACATGCCATCTACAGATTCCTTATTATTCATTACATTTTCTTTAACTAACAGTCAATGCATGAAAATTTAAGGTATATATATATATATACATATATATATTTTTTAAGATATACATATATATAGATATATATATACATCTATATACACACACACACATAAATATATGGTGATAAATAGATAGTGGATAAATTTATAACAATTTATAATTACTTTATCTAAAATATAAGTGTTTTAAATAAGCATTTAAATAAAAGCATGCGACTTTTTTACACTTAAGTCACAGTTAACATAGGAAATAAAATGTATGAATATAAAATATCCAAAGTTAGCACTTATGTTTAAGTGTATAAACGTGTGAACTTGAAGGGAACTGACTTCAAGACAAGTAGCCTAGTCTTAAGGAAATGATTAAAATCACTGAAAAATGGCTGAGGAAAAGGTTATTTTGAGAGAATCTTTAGCACAATGTGTTTGCAGATGCAACTTGTTTTGTTAGCCATGACATTCAGTCTGAAATAGCCTACATCTAGGACCACTGTAAATAAGCAACATCTTATTTATTAGCTCATTATTTTTATTATATCGCATAATTCGAGCTCTTACAGTGTCTTCATGGAACTGAATCCGTCTTGGAGTTCAAATGAACCCGTGTTGCCCAAGAGCGCGCTCTCTCACTGAATCTCCTCATTTCAGCTCGCGCCAGGACGCCGCGTGTCAGACCAGCCTCGGACTTCCGCAAAGCGAGGAGCTACAATAAACAAACTCCACCGAAACCCCAAACTGAAGTAAGGTCTAAACACACCTGCCGTCCTCAGCACTATATAATGCGGCGTATGACCACCTTACAATAATAACAGACTCCTCTAACGTCAGGCCTATTCATTTTATTTCCTCGAGAAATAAAATACGTTTGAAATAACAAAGCTGTTTAAAACATGGCAACGCTGCTATAACTGTTTGTTTTGCTCAACACAGGCCCAGAATCAGACAATGACATCTAAAAAGCAGAGTTTAGTGAGAGAAGCGTCTCATCAGATCATAGCGGGCGGATCTGCAGGTAAGACGCGCTTCTAGTTCACTTTGTTTACCAACTCTTACACCAGTTACCAGACACTCAAAACCGCCTTGAAGTACGTTTTCTCAGTGTTTTTTTTTTAACTGTACAAGGCTGTTTACATGAAATAAATGTTTAATAAGTAATTTAAAGTCGATAACGTTAGATGCCAGAGACATAAACCGGATGTGAGGTACGCGGCGGGATACACGCGCACGTCACTTAGTTCCGTTTACAAATCGTTCCCTCAGAGTTCAAGACGCGTATCTTTAGGGCTATTTGTGTAATATAAGTTACCCCTGACAAACTGAAAATGTTTATTTAGCTCACCCGTGTTCTGCTTAGGTTAAAATACCATCTACGTGTCAATAAAAACGATAAGAGTGATTAATGAGTCATTAAATGTGTGGACTCACCGACAAAACATCTTTAAAACTTAAGAGAAGCAACAGCCAAGACGCCCATGTGATGCATAGGCCTATATACAGAGACCAACAATAGTTTTAATAAGCGTTTTATGTAACATATACAGCAGACGGAACGGAAGTCTGCACATTTGTAAAAAGCATGATGCCAACTGCTTTCCAAAAGGATTCATTATGCATTTTGAGCTCGTCAGAATGTATTGGCGTAGAAATAGGAAAATCAACTCATGAAGAGTTATTTAACGAGAAAGAACCGGTGTAGTGGCGCTTTACTTTATTTTTTGTCATTAAAGACAGTCAGTCTGTGTTGGATCAAAATCTTTTTTGTTTGAGGTTCTTCATACAAGGCTATTTAAAGAGTGACAATGAAGGATTTTGAACTTTAGGTTCCACATTAAGAAATAAATGCAAGCATGCCCTTTTCACTTGGTGTTAAATTTTAACATCCTTTGAACTTTGCATCATATTTAGCAGTAATTTAGGTCTTTCTTTCTTTCTTTCTTTCTTTCTTTCTTTCTTTCTTTCTTTCTTTCTTTCTTTCTTTCTTTCTTCCGAACGCAGAATAACCCAGTGTTATTAGCTTGCACCCCCTGCACTTGTCATATTCCCTCCAGCAGCCTGTTAACGAGGCTGGGTAGAGTGAAATGTTAATTTATGTATGACCTGGTCACAGGGATTGGATCAGGTTTGTGCTTGGCTTCTCTCAGGTTTGGACTGACTCTCCAAAACTGCTTTTTTTCCCCTCTGAAGGACACAAGAGTTAATGTCACTGCAGTGCATTTTATATATCCTACCAGGACTCGTTTCACAGTCTTTCCATTCAGGGACACACAAAGAAAAATGGGGCATGTGTTAAAGGCTGAAACCAGGGAGAGTTTAGTCTGTGCCTTATAATAACCTAGTAAATCATATGAGGTTGAGTTTTTGAATCTACCACAAGGGGGAAGCATTGTACTTGGCATCGGTGGTAGTCACAGAGTATTTTTTTTCTCTCACTTTTGAGCATCATTGGCTGTCTTTCTCATGCTCAATGGAAATGTAGCAGATGTGACTACCATGCTGTGGCAGTCCATCTTTTGCAAGATAAATTTAATGCACCAGAATTAATTGAAAAATAATAATGTAATTAATTTGACTGCAAACTTATAAAAAAAAAAATCCATCTACCATCTCTATGGAACTTCTAGGTGATTAATTCGATGATATACATTGCACAGTGCAATACAGCATTAATTGTGAAAAATGGGCCTGTATTAGTTCAGCCGGATATTGCAAACTTTACATTTGCCTAATTATGTAAAAAATTCTCTTTCATACGTGTTCTTAATGGGAACTTATTTTCTTTTCATCATTTATCTTAGTTTTATCCAGAAGGTCCGGAAGAACGGTCAGATGTTACCTTAAGTGTTTTTGGTATTGATTTCCTTTCCCTGCCCCTGTTATGCAGAGTAATTTGGTAAGATTTACACAAAAATGTTTTAGTTATGATTAGTTTCTGTGTAAACGTATCCGCCGACCGCAAATGGAGTGTGACGGGAAAAGACAGACAGCCTAAGTATAATTGAACTCAGTCCACTCCTCCACAGCAGACCCTCACTTAAAACACACTCAGACCTCTCCTGTTTTAACTGGTGCATAAGTGTGAAATGAAGTTTAGGAGCATCAGACAAATAAATTCACAAAACCTAAACTGAGAAGAAAAAATAGTCAAATGAGATCAAATAAATGAAAGCAATTAAAAGAGGGACCCTGGGAGAAAAAAGTACATTAGATTTCAGCCGCAAGGGTTTGGGCCACAACTGGCTGCTACAATCAGAGCCGAATTAGGCCTAATATTTATTTCCAGAAACAATTGTACATGCCTCAGCAGGGCAATGATTGGACATGTTGTGGACAGATGTTTAGATGAGCTCATGTTTGAAGTAATGTTGATTTTGGAGGTTCTTCTCTGAGCCTCCAAATCGCCGCCTTATACTTCTTAGACTTTTGTCTTTTTGTCCCTGGACACATTAAGTGATTCTATATCTGAACAAATAATATAATCAGAGTTCCTATGATATTTATGTATTTATGCAGTCATTCGGTATCAGATGAGAAAGCTCGAGTGTGTTTGTAGAGCTCTTCGTCGACGTGTAGAAAACCGTTCTCGAAATGGGGCAAAAACGCAATTAAACCATAATAAACATTACAAAAACAAACAGAGGAGATTTATTGACTGCTACAACTAATTACCGCTGGAGGAAATGTGCAGGATCATAATGTCACAAGAAATCAGTTGACTGCAACCAGGCATGAAGTATAATGCTAACATATGCAGCAAGGAGCTTAGACTCTCCAAACAGATCATATACCTCCCACAGGTACCTGCAGTTGATGGGAGCAACTCTTAAAAGAGCAAACACCTCAAATAAGCATTTATTTACACCACGAATGGATTATTTTCTTCTGGTGATAAAACAAAACTCCTCTGAGTCCCATACGCCTGCAAGATTATGATTGTTCAACATGGGAGGCTATGCCTGGGCTATTGCTCGCGCTTATTTTCCAGGGGAAATTATTAAAATGAGGGCCGTTGGAGCGGACTGAAAGGAACTGGCTACAATAAATACAATATGCACTATCGCCTGATCACGATGGTGATCTAATCAACGATGTTAATGTTAACCACATTCATTTTTGATAAAACATACTCTGTGTTTGAATGACGTTTATGCCATTGGCAAAAATTCACGTCAAGCAAATTAGCTCATTTTATTCATTGAAGTAAATTTTCTCTGAAGAAATCTTGGCGTATCTAATGCGAGGGTAAACTCTGGCTTTAAAGTCATCATGAAATCAAAATTGACCCTGTTTACTTGTGTTGTGAAGAAAAAGTTTTTTTTGTTCATAGTTTTTCATTAAATAGCAACTTCTTGACTCTTAAACGACTTTCTTTTTCGATGAAGTCACAGGAACTATTATTAATTAATGCGTCCTTTCTAAAATCTTGCCATTAGTTAATGAAGTAATCGAATGCCTGTAAATCTAATAAAAATTACAGTTTAATTGCAAATACTGATAAGAATTAAAATAAGTGTTTCCACTTAGATACATCAAGATCCTCTCAAGGGTGAACTTGACCTTCAGCCTTCATGTCTTTGATCAAATAAATTCCTCAAAGTGTTTGAGGAGGGGAATGGTTCTCCACAATCTAGTGCAAACTTGTGTCCAGGTTTATTTTGGTACGTAATACCCACTTTTCACAATGAATAAAATCCAAGTTCAGCATTTGCGGTGTCATTTGGATATGTCACATTTTCATGTTTACTTTGTTCAGTTGTTCACACCTTTTACACAGTCTCTCATATAGGCTAAAGAAAAAATCTGATGGACATAACATGAAAACAAAATTTGAGTTAAGGAAAAAAAGAGTCACTAAGATCATGCCATCATACTGGCCGAAACACTGTATTACATACAGTACCGTAATACAGCACATGGCAGCAATAACATAGCTGGAAAGGAAACCGGCTAACAAGCTATGCTTAATTGAGCACTTAGTCTAAGTAGTCAAGGGCCATAGTTTGAATGACCCTGTAGGAAAATGAAACTGTACGGTAGATGCTACACTGCGTGTGCATGAATTTGCGTGTAAGCGTTCCCTTTTTCTTGGACTGCTGTCCGGTTGGCTGTTGTCCGACCTTGTAATTAGCGCAGAATACTGATATGTCTTTTGGCCGGAGAAGAGCTTTTGATGGAGTGATCACAACATTGCATTGATCATAAAGTCTCATATGAACGTACTCCCATAAAGCTCTGTCTAAAAATAACCTTCCAAGGAGCTCTCTCTTAGCTCTTTAAATGCACTTTAAATTTGTAATTGTTTCTCAATCCACCATGCTGTAATTTGCAATGACTTAACTGTGGTGGAAGACTTGTGTTTTGCTCTGTTTGAGAGACAAATCATTGTCCCGTTTTGGCTTTATATTGTCTGGAAACTTTGGATGAATCTCTGCCCAGAGTTACAGTTCTGTTGTCGGCCTGGTTTCTCATGTGAAGAAGCAGCAAACATTTCAGAGGACTTTTGGTCAAATACTAACATCATAGATGAATCCAAGTCAAAAAGTAATGTATACATCTTTTAACTGAATCTAATTTGAGATGCTAAATTGCAGAGAATTACAAACCTAGTCATTTTTTTAGTAGAAAAGCTTGAATTATAAATAAACATAATACGTACTGTCAAAAATGCTGTAGGGAGAGATTTCTTGATTGAGCATGTCAATGTGTATGTGACTTTGTTTTAGTTTATATCCATTAATGTGTAGATACAGTGGATAAATATTTTTGTCAATCCATTATTTAAAGAAATGAATACTCTTCTTCAACAGAAGAAAATAAAATGATAAATGCTGTTCTATTTAACAATTCTGTTCATTAAATGTAGCCTTGGTGATCATAAGTCACTTCTTTCAAAAACATTAAAAAAGATCTTACGGACAATGTTCAAAACAATTGCAGAAATTACTAAGCAAAGGGAGGATAGTGCTGACTAAATGTCTGACTAATATTTTTGTAACGTAATGCAATTACATGACATTTTTAAGTGAGGTGTAAGTGTCCAGAAATGTGCAAATATTTTTTTTAAGGGCCATCATTGACTTTACATATGTGTTTCTCCCTCAGCATGTTTAGAGATCCAAGCGACTGCAGGCTTTTTTAGGTAGTCAGAGGCAGAGCACAGGTCTGCAGCAGCGAGACGGCCTCTTCAGCTGGGTTAACTGACTCAAGATGAGCGGTGCGTGGGCAAGAGCTGAAATCATAATGTGATTTGTTGTGCTTGGGAGCCAATTTGAGTCTTTTTGGGAAGGTTCCCTGCCTGGTCGCCCGCTTGTGCGCTTTGCGAGGAGACCTTAATTAGAGAAGCTCAAATTTATAGACACTTTTGATTATAGCTGATCTTGAGTTGTAAAAGGATGACATTGCCTAGGAGGGGGACATTGGCAAGGGCGGCCGCACAATTTGATAATGAGAACCAAAGCTTAGGAGAAAGGCTTGTTTTGAATTTGTTTACACGTTTATTATCCTTTCAAAAGGAGCGCTTCATCCAATAAAATCAAGACAGACACAGATGTCACAATCAAGAGGCAATAAGAAGGGATGGGGGGAGAAATGAAGCGGTTTCCATTATTATGTTTGAAATCAGGGCAATTATACAATGGAATAAAGATATAAAAAAAATGATGTTGGGTCATGGAAAAGTGCCCTAGTTTTACGTCTTGAATTCCTGTTCGCTCATGTTACTGAGTGGCACAGGATGGGCGCTGGTAGGAAAGTGGGAGGGGATTATTGCACAATTTGATGTTGACTGGTTTATAAATTAGTTTTGAATGATTGACGGGATCTTAATTTAACAGAGGATATGGCCAGAGAAAATTTTAAGACTGAATCATAAATAAAAACTGTGCCGCAAGAGTTGTTTCAGATTGATCTGATCCATGATTATATCCTCACTTTGATTGAGGACTTTTTTTTTCTGCTTGGGAAAATGGCTGCATCCTAACCGGATAACATGTCCACAAACATTTTTGGTCAGCCTCTAAATCTTAAGCTGTCATAATGTTATAATTATCACTTCACTCTTCTGACTGGACTCCCCCTGTTTTCTCTCATAATGGGGTTGTTTTAGTCAAACGTCTTGCTTGCAGTTGGCACACTCTTTGATGGGTGGCAGTAGAGAGCTATTTTGAAGTTTCACTTCCTCTCTTTCCTTCTCTCCAGCCTTTATAAATCTTTCACCAAGCGATGACGTTCCATGCGGAGGTTGAGGCTGAAAATTGAAAGCTTTTTATAGTAATAGAGAAGATTTATTTAGTTATAATTATGTAGGAGAATCATATGGAACGGGTGGTGGTAAAACTTTTGATCTAGAAGCTTTTTGTATCACCTAGGTAATTTTTCCGTCCAATCCAATGGACTGATTTCTGAAATTAATTTTCCGTCACCTCACAGAAATGAAACGCATCTTCATGTTCTTCTTCTGAAGGTTTTAGCCTCATCCAAAATGGGTCTCAGGACTTCAAATTCCCTCTGGACTGAATATGACGTGATCAAATAATACTGATTTCATTTCCCACAAGAGCAATGGCTACTAGCCAGTGGCTTTCCTAACATTCCCAAAACACTCCAATCTCTCATTTGCCCATCACTGTCTAACGCTCGGGCAACACCACGGCAGGTGGTACTGCTCATCCTGACCGCAGTCCAACATAGCTGGCCAGCACATTCTATTCCAGGCGCTGAAGTCCTGTTTGGTAGAGGAATAAGTGAGATCAGAAGGAAAGGGAAAAGGCATCTTTATCCTCGAGCGGTGTCTCGTACAGAATGAGACGTGCATGCAGAAATCAGTGGTGCAGAGAGAAGACCACACATTCTGAGGGATCCTAGGGGCTCTCTGCTCGTTTTGAAGTGCAGTATGGTGGAAAGGTTAAGCTATCAGTCTGCTGACTGTGGCAGCGTTGGGGCAGCAGAAGCCTCTGATGAGAGATGACAGATGCTTTCCCCAGATAAAACTTCCCGGAAGGACACAACGACTGCTTTGTCATCTCTGCAGATGAGACTCAGAAGGTTGTGGATTTGAATCATATATGCATATGAAAAAATGTAGTGAGAAATGTAGTGTTTTGTTGTTGTTGTTGTTGTGTTGTATGTTCGTGGTCATTTATTTGTAGATACAGTGGTTTGGACATGACACACTTAAATGTGATATTCGTTCAAAAAAACAAACAAATCACATACACGTCAGTTTATTAATTTTAATTATTATTTAAAATAATAATAATAATTTTTAAAAGGTTATTTTTTAAAATATACAAATATCGTGAGTTATTAATTAATACATATAATTTATGGTTTTGAGTAGTCACACCACATGGCATTTTAAAATATTACAAAATATTATTTTCTAAAAAATGTAACAATAAAGAGTAGTTATGCCAAACTGCTCAGGTTTTTCTTTAATCAAATATTATATTAATATAATACAATTTTTGGTTGCTCTTTATTTTGCAGTGTTTGCCTGAGAAAATACTGGTTATATAAGGTAGGGGTAGGGTTAAATTTAGGGGTAGGTTCAGGGTTAATACCTAGTCATTACATAGTTATTGTAATTACTATAAAAATTACACAATATGTACATGAGTAACAGGACTGTAACACAAGGTGTATGGTCATTGGTGTAAAAAAAAAAGGAAAAGTTCTGAGTAAAAGTTTAGGTTTACTTGTGGCACTTGATATTTTGTTATCCAGTGCAAAGAAATTTACACATTAAGCATGGCTTAAATGTCCAAGTACATTATGGGGCTGTTGTATAATTAGATTAAAAGGATAAATATTAAACTTATAGTTGCAATTTTATGCTTCAGTCTACTTAATCGCATGAGCAGCTTATTATAGAGATGTTCTCATAGTTTTGTGCCGTGTAATACTCACAATCTGATGGCTCAGCAGGTGTTTGTTAGTGTGAGGATAGAAGCAGAGCTGATGAGATGGGAGATATATCTCCTCTTTAAGCACTTGTTCCTTCCCAGGAGCCCATTGCCACCCATGTAGAAAGGAATCTAGTATGGCTCTGGTGTCAGGCTCTGTCATGCATAGCCAGGCTCTGGGGTGCTTTTTAAAACGGCCCTTTCCGCCTCAGTCGGCTGAATAGATGGAGCCCAAGGGGCACTTTTTCCACAGCCACCAATTTATCAGCTCATATCCAGACCGATACAGCCTGTCGTTGCCTGTGCTTTCCCTGTTTGTCCCTCACAATGTTTATAAATGGCAGTGAGTGAATGGCAATGCCTGGCTTAGAGGAAATGTCTCCGTGTGATTATGTGCAGGTCGCTGCCGTTTTTGTGGGTCTGTTTGTGTTTTGATTGCTTAGGGAAATGTTTTGTTTGATAATTTTTTGTTTTTTTTCCCAACCCACCCACTCTCAGATTTAATTACATTTATGATATGTACTTTGTGTCCTTAAAAAAACCTGTGCATTACACACACGACTAACACTCCTCTGTAAAAATTATGAAAAATATGTAACGTAATCCACACTAATATTATTAGTTTTTTTTTTTTTCAAAATGGCTGGATAGAGGGCTACAATAATTGCCCCGGGGGCAATTAGGTAGAATGGCTGTGGGAGCGGCAAAGTCATTTTGTAAGCCAAACATCCTGGTGCTGGGCTGCAGAATTCGGACAGCTTGCGGGAAGCTGTTTGTAGGGAAGTGGATCAGGGTTTGTTTTCTTTCTCTGAGAACTCTGCCAGATGAGCAGCACCTGAATTTCTGTGCCCTTCTTTTCTCTTGCACCTTCATGTGACCAAAACAATAATAAAAATGGGAAAACCTTGTCTAATTTTAATCTCAATCTCCCAAATTATTCTATGGTAAAATAAAATAACATCTCTGGTTCTAAAATCAGAATAAACCACATTTAAGGCATTATTTGTTGCAACAGTCTGGTTCTGGAAATAAAAGTCCTATTTGTTTTCTCTAGAAGTGAATTGATTTTTAAAGATAACATCTAAACAGAGGTTGTTAATTAATGGTGTATGCATTTGTTGAAGTTTTATTGTTATTTCAACTTTTTACACAATCATGCTTAACAGTGGGTTCTCTGGTGAAAAACTATTAGCTATCCTGCAAAGAAAGCTCCACCAATCAGAGAATCGTGTCAAGCAAATTGTGGCAAAATAATTATTTAGTGCCTGCCAATTAGTGGTCGACCAATATTGTTTTTTTGACAGCCGATGCTGATATCTTGGAAAGCAGGGTGGCCGATATAAAGCCGATATCAAGAAATTTTAAATAATTTGAAAATGGATTTTAAAAAATAAATGTGAAAAATAAACACAATTATACTTTAGATGACAAAGTATTTTTCACAAATAAATAAATATTTAATAAAAATATAATTAAAAAGGAAGTAAACACTGTAACCAACAGGGCACTCAGTATTTTGGGATGTTTGTGTCCAATGGGAATCATATTTTTTTAAAATAAAGCCAGGGTAACACTCATTTTACATACAGCACACAGAGAAAATTACATGAATATGGCAGTGGGCAAAAAGCATGAAGCGCAGCATAATTTGAAATCACGAGTTTAAAGTTTGTCGATCGCAGGTCTCCAGTGAAGCTGAACTTTCCTGTCAGCATTCAAAACTCACGGACCGACCGTCACGCAAAGCACACGCGATCATGCAGGATATAAATGCACACTTTAGATGCAAGGTTCGTGAAATTAAATGTTCATTAGTCGTTCAAAGATTTGTTTATATAAATGCGCATTTGCTGAATGCTACAAGCAAACGAGAAAGTATTATAATGTCTGCTTTTCTTTTACTAATAATATAAAAGGAATCGTTATAATACTTTTTGTATACCTGGCTTTTAATTCCTTTGTTTAACAGTTCTACCTGATTATTAGACAGACTTCTATCCCTGTTTGACAGAACTATTAACGACGACAGCAAGAGGGAGAATGTGAGTGTGCTCAGGCGCTGCAGTTCTCAGCGCCGTCAACATTATAGTCTGTCGTTTCATCAAAATAAAAAGTCCCGCCTCGAATGCATCGGCCAGACAGAAAAACTTATCGGCCGATATTTGAAAAAATTGCCAGATATCGGCCATGGCGATATATCGGTCGACCACTACAAAGCACTGCGCGATGTGATCGACTCGGTCTCCCTATGGTCTCAAAATGCTATATTTCTATACAGGAATATTTTGCAATAAATCGAAAATACTTCTGTTTTGACAGAAACTGCAGTTTTCTGCCAAACAAAGTTCAAAGGATAAACTTTTGCAAGTGAGCAAATTAAGACAGCATTATTATTTTAGTGTAAAGTGACTATTATACTTATAAAATATTCATTTTTCATTTACATTTATTTTATGGTGCAGTTGTATTACATTAGTAATTACTGCCTTAAGGATGAAGACAATAATATCAGTAATAATATGAAGTATTATTATTATTAGATTGAAATGGCTTTCTAAAAACACCAGTGTGAATGTGATGTGGGCTGAGAACTTGTACAATGTACAATATTTTCTTCCAGTGTTACTTAGCAACAGTAAAGCAAATTAATTTAATTTGATTAATTATTAATAATTAAATTTTTAAGATATAATTTTTTTGTGAAGTCAGAAAATGCAATCATTTTTTGCCTACCAGTACTGTAAAATCACTGCAATCACAGCCTAAAGTGCAAGCTTATTGCTTTATAATAATGATACTAAGTAAATGTAAGAGTGGAAAACTTGATAAATGAATTAAATTAGTGATGCTGAAGATCTCGTGAAAAAAATGCATTTGTAGTAACCGTAAGCGCAATTCATCATGGTGGAATCCTTCTCAAGAGTTGGAAAACGTGACTGTTCAGACAGAAAGCAGGCAAAAATGTAATTTGTTGTCTCCCAACCTCCTGTTAGGTCACACACCTGATATAAAACGGGCCAGCTTTAGCAGTCTGAATATGTCTACGCTTTATAAACCAGAAGCTGAGCAGATAATAAGTGATATCCATCATCACAGGGGCTGAGTTGAAAGATCTGCCTTTGAAAATCTAAAAAATAGAGTGGTGTGGGAAAAATGAGTGTAATGAGCATTTTGCATGTGGGTAAATCAAGCGTCATGCTGTCTGAGGCACTGAGCTGCCATGATGGAAGACGCAGTTCATTTATTAATCATGCTAGAGGAGCATATTATTTTCCTTAACTTCATTATTTCAGGTTGCACTAATCTGAGCATGCTTTGAAAAAACGAGAAGATCAAGTAAAAGAACAATGCTCATAATTGACCTCACAGATGAATGAGAATTATTTTTGGCTCTGACCCAGGAATCGCTAATGAGCAAAACAGCAAATGACATCATTCTGATGTTGTTAGAGAATTAACTTGTTTAGAATAATCCTCCACCTTGGCAAGGAATCTCACTTTTGCATAAAACTGCCATTTTTCCCCTAATTAATGTGGTATGTTTAATGTGGAATAAAGGTACTTTAAGAAGGGCATGACAAATTAACGGCACTCTGTCATTTTGTTTGGTTCTCTTGCATTTTTGTTTAGTTTTTTTACGTTTGGGGGAGGAGCAATAGTGTATTTGTCACTCTATAGTTAGCGCAGTCTCTTTTGGCCGAGATGACTGAGGTTTGCCATCGCTCCCCTAAAAACAACAAGGCACTCCTGCCAAGCTTCCTAGTTAATTAGCGAAGCATTTCACACGCTGCATAACATCAAAAAGGAAATGGAAAAGTTGCAAATTTGGAGAGTTTGGCAGCGTGTGAGAGTCAGACCGAGCTTGACGTTTCCCAAGCTGTCCTGTTACCTGGTTTAACTTAACAGAGTCTACACTTCTTGTACTCAGAACTTGTTGGAGCAATATATTTCCATCAGAAATATTTAGCCTTAATTCATTTTATTTCATTTATTAGCTCTTCCCAAAACTGACTGTGAAAGCTGAGACAAGAACAAAAGGAACGTCAAATTGAAGTTTAATATACCCATGGAATGAAATCTGCACAAGTAGATTTGTTTTCTAAGCAATGCTTAGGTTGGATTGCATTTGTTTGATGCTAAATTTAAATTGTTCTGGCTGAAAAGGAGTTTCTTACTCCCTAAATTGCAATTAGTTTATTCATTTACACTCCTTTTTTAAATTAGGTGATAACTTGTACGTTCATATTGTGCTATTGTCTGTATTGCAACGATACTTGTTAATTTTTCAGAAAGGGAATATTTGGTTGGAAACAAGTATTAAAACAAGAACTGTCCTATAAAACAGAATGTTAAAAAAGAACTACTGATCCCTTTATTTCATGCCTGACTTTTATAGGTTGGTAAGCATCCATATCCATGTAATGATGACTGCCAAATGTTACGAGAAAAAAATAGCAATGCTTTATTATAGCTCTCTCAGCATATTCAAAAATGTCAAGCAGAGAATTCTACCATTTGAAATGGCAGCTCAAACCTTTATAAATCATGATTGACATCCATCACACCTGTTCTTAACCTGATCATATCGTCATCCAAATCCTTCCCTCCTGCAACAGACTGCTCCATCCTCACCCAACTCCCTCATAAGCCTGGGTAAACTGTCACCGCATCAGCCGCAACAGTCTGGGGAGTTGAACTTGACTGGAACATATGTCTTCAATTTTAATAGCCCTTCATTCCCCCAGATGGCCTGGAGGGGGGAAGGTTGCCTGAGAAGCGGCGTTTCATGTAAGAATAATTTGTGTTAAGTAGCTCGGCGATCTGTTTGTTACGCTAGAGCTGACAGTTTGTTTATGTTTCTTGAGGAGTATGATGGATGGGGCAGGAGTTGATGCTAATTAGGCTAAATTGTTGCTAAGAATGCAGTGGGCCAGCACCACACTGCATAGGCCAGCTCCCATTGTTCCTGTCTCTTCGCACTCAAGGCGTAATTGAATGTAGCTTGCAGCCATTCATCATTGTAGCGAGAGGCAGGAACAGGAAGTCAGAGTCTGAGGGACTAAGGACTGGCTGGGCATGAGTGACTGTGATGGGGCATGTCACAGCGACTTCTCTCAATGCAATCTCTGTTCGATATCTATTGAGAGACACATTTAAAAGGTGTGTTCCAAGAACCTAGTGAACTGCCTACATTGCCAGCTCCTTTGTATGGCAGCATCCTTACAGAGATGGAACTATTAAGGGAGACTGGCTATTTTGAACTCTACATGCCACATGGATAATTTATTTATATTTTAACTTTTTTAAATAACAGCTGTTGGTAATTAATTAATTATAAGTGCATTTCTTTCTGGTTCATCCTCCATTTCTTTTCCACCGAGCTTGTCGCAATGCATTCTGGGATTGCATTCTCTTGGAAGGATACACTGAATTCTGCTATAGAACTTGATGTAGGCAAGGCAGCATCTTTTGCCTGTTTTTTAGAAAAGGCTTTGCGATGGGAGTGTTCCTGTGATGCCTTAAATTACTCGCTTAATGATTTTGAAAGAGAGCTGAAGTGTAATAGACTATAAATCGAATGTATGCAAGGCGAGTGAGCAGTTGGAAGCGGAATATTTGTGTTAATAATGCTAATAGATAATGTTGGGGCTCCAGAAATTAGATTTACTGAATCCATAATCATATTGCTTTACAAAGAATGGTTGAGTCGACTTCAAAGGCACCTGATTTATTAATTTTTTGGCCTTCTTGCATGATATAATGTCAGACACTGTAGCACTTCCTCTGTGCCACTTCTCTATGTACCTATCCTTCCATATGTCCTATTCCTTAATTTCACCCATACATTGCCAGTGGCACCTTCTCAATGTTCACCTTAATTAGTTTTCTCCCCTTTCCTCCTGCATTTATTTTCCTTGGTCTGCCCCTTTTCCTGAAGCAGGAAAGTGAGGAAATGACTTTTCCAAATCTGTAGACCTGTGGACCACAACCCAGCAGGCCAAGAGCCCCAATCACCCACCCCATCCACACGTGCCCCTGACAACCATTCTAATGACCTCCATTCAGATTGGCGTCCCTCTCACTGTAAGGGTGTTGTAGGGTCACTTCCGCCTTACTGTAACGTTATGCTAAATGAAGACATATGAGGACCACACTCAGAACAACCCGCCTCATGTCAGCTCCGTGTTATGCTGCAAACAGACAGAACCTGGCACCAGTCAATACCCTTGACCTTCTAAGCCCGATCGCCCTAGAGAAAGATGGAGAAAGCATTGTTTACAGTGCCCCCACAAATGTTTGTGTAGAAACGCATGTGTTTTCAATTAACCTCAAACGTACATTCACCATACGGCAATGTCATCTGCAAACAACAGCGTTATGACAGGGTGGAGGGGATGGGTTGGCTCGTGACATAGAGCAGACCATGTTTAAGACGGGTTAGACTTCAGAGAGGTACACTTAAATTGTTCTGGATGACTGTTACTTAACTAGCCCCTAGCTAGCATGGAATGGTTTAGCATTGTCTCTAGTCATGAGCTAAACAAACAATGTCCTTTCAACAGTGCTCCAATAGACTGATTATGTTTGAGAATGTAAGACAACTTCTTGACATATGAGAGGTCTCTCAAATCTACAAAAAACCTAATGAAAAAGGTCTTTGCGTCTAGAAAATTTGCTCTGACACATTGATGTTTTCTTGTGTGCAATGCCAGTTTGATTGGACTAGGGTTGCCAGCTTCCGCAAAAGAAATCAAGGGACACTCAGTTTCTTTTAGGGGAAATTGGGGACTCCTTCTTTGTACTACGTAAACCATTTGAGATTTAAATCTGATGAATAGTACAAGCAAAGTACATAAAGTAAACAAATAGAAGTTAGCTAGCATTTAGCAACCTCCTTTGTCCTATATCCTTTCCCATGTTAGCTCTCACACCACTCATTAGAGTGCTTGTGTTTCATTCTTGCATGATTAAATCAAATTTAAATATCATGTGCTGACAAAGAATCGATAGTTCTACTAATTTAACTAACATGTGCTGCTACTAATGCTGCAACAATGTCCTGAGCTGTACAACAAATACTGTTAAAATAATGACCATGACCAAGCTTTTTCGGCAAGCACAAATGCTTTCAGCCTGAACAGTTTTCCGTGACCTTGCTAGCAACTTTGGGTAATGACTGAAAGTCACATTATCATGTAATCCATCCATCAAGTTATGTATAAAATATTTTGTATGGCATATTTCTGCGGGCTTTCAAGCTGCTTATACATGTTAGGTTGTAGGTAATGGTCTGGATGGGGGAGGTCAGAAGAAGGAAGCGAGAGTGGGCGAGAGTGAAACCTGAGCATGATTGAGTTAAGGAAAGGAGAAGAAGCCCTCCGGCTCAGAGTCGGATGTTGTGTGTATACATAGGAGTCTTGTCATGCTACCCTTTAAGCAAGGGAGACTGACTTACAAATTGCAATGGGACTTTTTTTCATGCCAGAGGTAGTTTTGCATCCCTTGCAGTGCACATAAGGAGGTCGTGTGAGTGTATGTGTGTGGCAGCAGGCGGACGTACCTGTACATCCTCATTTTGTATGAACACTGACAATGCAAATGCATGCAGATGTTTGCATCTGCTTTTTAAAGCTGTTCTTGATCCAAGATCACACAAAAACCACATAAACAGATTATGGTCCTTCATTTTATTCCCAATTATCAGCACTCTCTTTTGAATGATGCAGAGCACAAATAATGAAGAATCGATTCAATTAACTAATCAAATTCTCAGCCTCCGCAATAAGGTCTTCCTTTTCTTGTTTTCCTTGTGCTTTTTTTAAACTAGGAATTTGTTCTTGCTGCTTGCTCCACCGTTCTTTGTCTTTGATTTGGCACAGCGTGTGAGGTGCTTTTTAAACTGTGGGAAAAAATGTCCCGAGCGAAGAGCGGAGTGGAGGCGCCGCTCAGCGCTGCAGCAACGCTAAGCAAAAGCAGATGTTATAAAGTTTACAGAAATCAGAACATTATTTTCCTGTTTCCATCGCATTCTTCTAAACACTTAGTGAACAAGCTTTGAAGTCACCCAAGAAATCTAGTCTGCGGGTGGAATGATAGCATCTCGTAGGGAAACAGTGTGAGGGAGGGGCAGAGGCGTCTCTCCTCCAGCGCTGCTCTGTCAGAACTAGTTTTGCACTGATGCGGACAGAGCCATTCAAGGCCATGGCAGACGCCGCCCCTGCACACGCCAGCACCACTGTGGTCCTCAACCTGGATGGCTGTGTGTGTGGGTCCATGTATTAAAGAAAGATCAGAAAAATTCAGAATCTCTCAAAGGCACACCACAGGAAGTGAGCGCAAGGGTTCAATTCTTAATCCCAGTGTTGAGTAATTTGTAAGGTCAAATCCTCGACTCCTTGACCACCAGAACAGGGAACACTTAGCCTTTATTTCAGTGAAGCAAGGCACTTGAAGTGTCTTGAATTGTCTCTAACCTGAAGCGGCCTGTTGGTCTCTGTCCTATTGTTTTAAAGTCGAAATTCATTTCATGTGCACTTGTTTTTGATTTAGCAAGGCAAATCACTCTTATTACCTTGAATTAGGAGGAAAGGAGAAAAACAAGCGTGTTTTCCTGTTTCGACTCTGCGGGTTGAGCTCTGGGTCAGCTCAGCGCTTGTAACTTGGTGATTTGTTGTGGCATGAGTGGGACAGATGGCCATGTGTCTCTGACGGCTTAGAAAGAGAACTCAGTGTCACTGTTGCTTCCTTCAGTCAGGATGCCTTCAAACCTCATCATAACATATACATGGATGATGTTTGTGATCTTAATTCAGCCCTCCCAACCCTACATGAATTGTATTCAGTCTTTTTCCCCTTCTTTTCCACTTTTCTATGTTTATTGTGAGCCTCTGTTTGTATTTGGATAAGGGGCTGGTACAGGCCCAAAGCGAGGTGAGCTGTTTCTCTGTCTTCTTTGTGTATCTTTTGTGGTCAATGTTAACGTTTAGGTGAATTCTTTCTTTTGAGGGATGGCATCTGTGCCCAAGGATGTTTTGCTCAAGTTTCCTTAAATTTTCTCTTCTCAAAAAGTCAGAAACTTTCTCAACGAAACAAGACCTAGGCCTAATGTAGTATAAAACCACACAAGAGATGTCATTGAAGCTTTTGTTACAATTAGAAATTTCATTTTCTAAAGTAAATGTGAGTGGTAATGCTGTGCGTTTTGGGTGGTTGTCATGGTGTTGCCAAATTGTTTCTAGGCTTTTCTGGCTGTGTACAAGGTTACATACCTCTTGAAATCCACATAGCTCACACCTGTGACTATGACTGCCATTCCTGTTCCTGCACTTGAGTTCCAACCCTGCTACAATGCATCTTGCTATTCCTGAAGACCTTGATGAGCTGGTTCAGGTGTGTTTGATTAGGGTTGGAACTAAACTCTGCAGGATGGTAAATCTCCAGGAGCAACCCCTCCTCTGTGATGTTCCGGTCTCAATTATGCTCAGGGCTGCATTTCATTTATATCGCATTTACATTTATTCATTTAGCAGTCGCTGCTATCCAAAGCGACTTACCACTGAGGAATACAACAAGCGATTCATCATAAAGAGGCAAATAAACACAGGAAGTGCTCATAATGAAAGGTCTCAGACATTGTTCAGATGAGTACAAGCTAGACAGGGAGGTATTTAAGGAAAGAGAAAGCAAAGTTTTTTTTTTGTTTTTTTTAATAATAGGATGCAGTCAATTATTGATGAAAGTTATAAGCTTTCATATGGCTGACTGAATTGTATTAATTGTAAAGGATTCATATTCTAGATGGTGTGGGAAAATCATTCCACCAACCAGGAACGGTGAACAAAAATGTTCTGGAAAGGGATTTTGTGCTTTTCTGTGATGGTACCTTAGGGCATCGCTCACTTGTAGATCTCAGGCTTCTGGAGGGGATGTAGATTCGTAAGAGTGCGTGGAAGTAGGAGGGTGCTGAGGCCGTGGCTGTTCTATATGCAGGCATCAATGTCTTGAAGATGCGAGCTGCAACCGGTAGCCAGTACAGGTAGATAAAGAGAGGTGTAACGTGGGCCCTTTTGGGCTTGCTGAAGTTCAGTCGTGCTGCTCCATTCTGAATCATTTGTACAGGTTTTATTGCGCATGATGGAAGTTCAGCCAGAAGAGCATTGCAGAAGTCCAGCCTAGAAATGACAAGGGCCTGGACAAGAGGTTGTGCAGCATGCTCCGTTAGGAAGGGCTTGGTCTTTCTGATGTTGTGCAGTGCGAACATGCATGAACGAGTGGTTTTTGCAATGTGGTCTTTGAAAGTCTGCTGGTCATCAAAGATTACATCAAGATTTCTGACCGAACTTGATGGGCTAGTTGTTAATGAGCCTATAGCTGCATGGTGAAATCATGCTGTAGAGTCAGTGTAGCAGGGAAGATGAAAAGCTCAGTCTTTGCCAGGTTGAGCTGTAGGTGATGTTCTTTCATCCATGCCGAGAATGTCTGCCAGGAAGTCTGAGATCCATGCAGCTACCATTGGATCATCTGGTTAAAATAAAAGATAGAGCTGTGTGTCATCAGCATAGCCATGGTAGGACAAACCATGTGCCTGTATTAGGGCTGGGCGATAAAACGATAACGATATGTATCGCGATAGACACGTGAACGATATCAATAAAAAATGTGTTCGATAAAACGTTCGATATTTTTTATTCTTCGTCGGAAGAAAACAAAGGTTGCGAAGCATGTTTGGTTGCATTAACAAAGGCACTCGCTCTCTGGTAACCTAGCAACGTAGGGAGTGACACGCTAACAGCCAATCATGTAAAAGTGTAATATTTGTCTCGTGTCTAAGTGCACACGCGCGGCTGAGAGTGCACGTCTGCAGCCAGACCTGACTGGTCTGCTGGATTCCTCTTCATAAGCAGAAAATGAGTGCCGCAGCGAGCGAGGAAATTGTAAATAAAAGAGAAAGTCAGCTCGCCAGTGAGCCAATAATCCTGCAGCAGTAGGTGTGTTTGACTAGAAACGGCGACGTGCTGATAGATCAGTGTTTGACCTCCGCGAGAGCGATTATAAAGCGCACGGAGCAGTCCGCTCTCTATATCGCGCGGTTTGTTTATTACACAGACTGAAGCTCGCGTGACGCTCGCGGTCATTTCAGCGTCTGCCGCCTCTCTAAATGAGGACATGAACACATGAACAACATCTCCAGACCTGCTCTGAAAGTCACTTCATGAGCATTTTACCTTTTGATTCGAGTAAAACTAACTCATATCATATACACACAGAACTGTAAAGGTATTCCAGGCAACCCGTCAAAATAAAAGTTCGGTTTTAATATTAACGGTATTAATATTGTTCAGCAGACAGTACATACTGCTACTACTAGGCTACTATTAAAATTATTAAAACTTTTTTTTTTAGTAATGATCACACAACAGTTATTCCATGTTTTAATTTTAATAGTAACCCCCCTTTGTTTGCCAAAATAAATAAACTTTGATTTTCAATAATTTAAAGATAAATGAAATTAATGTTTTATGTCTTCATTTGAAAACCAGATACAGAACACAGAATTTCTGAGGAAAAATAAAACATTTCATAAGGCTATTTTAAGAATAAATTTAAATAAACTAAGTTGTTTTTATGCATTCAAATAATTAGACATACTACACCAGAATTTAATAAAAATAAAACATATGGTGAAAGAAAATAAAACACCCACTTATGAAAGTGGATGAAGATTTTAAATTTCTTGAAGTCTTTAACAACCTAGAAATGATGATTCTGTCTGAGCTATGTGTTTTAAAATGAACACGCACTAATGTAAACGTAGCCTAACAGATGTGTAAACTGAAAACGATTTGAACTTTATTAAAATTATTTATTTATTTATTGTGTTGGATATATTTTGTTCCTTTGTGCAGTGGCTCAGGAGATGAGGCTTTGAGTCTGTATAAATATCAACAAGCTAAACAAAATAGTTTTTTCAGATAATGTAATCTTATTAAAACTGATTTTATAAAACTGGTATTGAAAAAAGTACCGTTCAGGAACCGGTATCGAACTCAAGGTATCGGTATCGAAAATTTTTGAACGATACCCAGCCCTACTTGCCAGTATGGCAGTTTTTTGGATATTATAAGTCTGACCGTAGTCAGACCAAATGTCCTCTGCAAATTATGCAAGACCGTCGTCCCCGCCAAGACTGGTAATACCACGAACTTGATGTACCACCTTAAAAAAAATATCAATAATTATCGATATCGACCGATATGAAACACTGATATCGTGATACAGTTTTCAGCCATATCGCCCAGCCCTAGCCTGTATGATGGGTCCCAGTTATGTAGTGTGTAGTGTATATGGAGAAGAGAAGGGGTCCAAGAACTGATCCCTGAGGAACCCCAGTGACCAGCTGATGTGCTTCGGATACCTCCCCTCCCCAGGCCACCCTGAAAGACCTACCTGTGATACGGGACTTAAACCAGCGAAGTGGAATCCCTGTGATGCCCAGTGATGAGAGGGTGGGCAGAAGAATCTGATGATTCACAGTATCAAAGCATCTCAAAAGCATAGTGAGCTAAGTTAATTGTAGAGACCATTGCTGGCAATGATGCTATTATCTAATTAGGCTTACGATGCTTTTAGGAGGAATGCAGCCCAGGTGCCTTTCTCAATCAAGTGTATGTTTTTTTTTTTTTTTTTTTTTCACTCATTTTATTTATAAGGCAAAAAAACTTAAGTATGAATGATTAGAAATGTAATGGCACACCTTTTAGTAAAAGCACACCGGTTCTTGTCTATAGCACAAATATTGCAGGCCTAGTTCCGTGCCAAAGTTCAATACTTGAGGTTTAATTTTTTTTTTTTAAATCGCAACTCAAAGTATGAGCAATACTAATTGCGATGGTTGCCTTAGGAAACACCACAAATTAGTGCTGTAAGTCATTAGCGGAGAGCTCAGGGGTTCCTTGAGTGTGAGTTAATGTCCAAGTCTCGGAAGGCCCCTGGAAAGAAATGGCATTGAGGAAAGAGGCCTGCAGGTCTTATGTGTTTAGATTGCTTCTCCACGCGCATCAGCCTGTTATTATTGGCTGGGCGGCCGGTGATGCTGCTCCACTGGAAAGACTCTGGTGTGAATTTTACTGTAGGACAGGGAACACCGATCATAAAAGCTGCCCGAGTTTGAGTCGTGAGCCCAGACGGGCCTATGTAGCTCTTACCTTCACTTCCCACCATCTGCTCAAGGGCCCACAAACTGGAATGGAATCGGAGTGTGTGAATGGAAGACCAGAAGGAGGCAAAGCGAGAGAACCTGGGTGACAGAAGGAGAATCTTACCTCACACATGTGGGCACAGGGATGTATTTTGACAGTAAGTGCCATAAAAAGCAAAAGCAAAAAGAAATAAAAATTCTTAATTCCCTACCGGTGGCTCATGATATCATCAGCCAAATATGTTTTCAGCAAAATCCATTTATTGCCCAGTGTAAACGGCCAGTGGGGGAATCATAGGGGAAGATAAAACAACAGCCTGTCTTTACTCTTTAATGGCAGCACTGCTCATAGCCTCCCCTCGCACCATGGCATTAGGGCTCCAGATGCATTGGCCACCCTGCAAGCTCATCCATCTCTCAGCTTTTTCCATAGCTCCCTTCTTTCCCATCCCATCTTTTCTCCATCATGCAGACCTGCAGCAATGCTGCCAGGCTGAACAACAGAGGGCCAAAGCAGATGGACTTTCCTGTCCATTGTCCCAACATCTACCCTCCCCTGGACTGCGAGAGCATCCATGGTGCCGGTCAAGCCCAAGAGGGGTCAGGACCCTGACGTGACCGAGGGTCTGGGGTCAGCCTGAGCATAGGGGGTCAGCTGGAGGAAGAGGCTTCCGCTGCCCGCTGACTTTGGGTGTGAAGGAGCAAAAAACAAGGAGTGAAAGATGGCCCAGGAGAGCTTGAGCCAAGCCATGAAAGTTTAAACAAATACAAGGAGGAGAGAAAATTACCTTGGTGGTCTTTCAATCTTCCCCCAGCTGATGTTTTGTTTTTTGACAGCCCTTATTTTGAGAATAAGAGGTGAGCCAGAGACAGTACTCTTCACTGCCAGTGTGCGGCGTAATTAGTTATGCTGGTTCTGCTCAGAGACACCATTAGTAATAACAGCAAAAACAACAATAATAATAATAAACAGGTTTTTAAATAAAGCCTTTTACTATTAAATTGCTGGGAAAGCATGTTGCAAGGGTTTTTTTATTTGTTTGTGAGATATATTGGGCACATACTATTTATCTCAGGGAGAATATTTATATGTATATTTAACCACAGAGGATGATACAAATGTAGATCTTATATTTTGTGTTTAATGTTGATGTGTATGCATGTTTTGTGTTATTATGTTATTAATTTGACACGACAGTTTTAGAAACACCGATATAATGTGCTTGTGATATTCATAAACGGCCTGTATGCTCCCATGGATTCTCTGAAATATAAATATGAAATATTGATGGTTTGCTTTTTATATATTGTATTTCAGCATTCTGGTTTATTCTGTGGTTAAATATTTCAATAATGACCAGTGAATAATGTGGGTCAATTCCAAGATTTCTATTTTTGTACATAGTGTGTTCAGTCTCTCCATGGCTTCTTTAAGAAGGCTCATTAAAAAAATTAACTCAAATTAATATTTAATTTTCAAGTATTTATTTGGTTGCATTACATTAGAAGTGTTATACACCAGCTAAGTCTCGTATTACCACAACCTAAACAGCCATGATCAATCTGTCAAGGTTTATAACTGTAAATCACTCCCTGTTATTTTGCACCTCTAAATTTGCTTTCAGTAATCAGTCTAATCTGTCATTAGCAAAATAAAATAAAATTAAAAGTTCTTGTCTCCATAGCTTTGAAATGAAAACAAAATGTGAACTAACAAGGCAAGTCTCCTCTGCAGGTTATTATTCTGGACACACATTCTGGAGTTTTCTGTCTTGTTCATGCAGGCAGAATAACTATGGTCTGCTTTAATTTTATTTTATTTAAATGTTTTATTTTTCCTGCATTTTTATATGTGACTTATGACATGAGTCATTTATCATCTGCAAAAAAAAGAAAATGCTTGACACAATTATTTATATTACCTGTTTCAAACCCAGGCCAATTATGGTAAGCAAATTATTAATATATTAATTTATTTAATTATGTGAGGTATGCAAATTAATATGTTGTATGCTGTATGTTTTGCAGTTTAGATAGAAGATAGACTTAAGGCAATGTGGTACTGTCAATAGTCTAATTTACATATAGTGTATTTATTTGTGTCACTTACCCATAAATAACACTTTAAATGATTTGAGAAATAGTTTGTGTGACCTTAGTAACCACCAGGTAAACTCCCTCTGGGTTCAGGCAAGTTAATTTATGTTTTTATCAAACTGGGGTGAGTCACGAGAAAATATCAGCTGTCATCTTAAGAAATTATTTGAGTAGAAAATGAGTTTATTAGGTTCCAGTGGCCTGTGTTGTATGTTTTTGGGGGACGCTGCTGAGCTGCTGTCGAGGTGTTTCTTACATGAGTCCCTGTGGAAGCGACGATATGTATGCTTTAAATCTGCTCAGTTTATCTATGGAGTGGAGGATGGAAGAATAACACATCATGCACTTTGTTCACCCCAGCCTGCAGTAAAAAATTAAGAATTACACATTCAGAGACAGTTTAACTTATGGCCGTAAATAACTGTTTTACAGAAGACGCAAAGACACTGCTCGGAGCGGTATAAAGCCGTCACGGGTGGCACTCTCTCAGGCTTAACATGTCTGCAGATGCGACTACAGATACGCAACCACAGATGATCTGTGCAGATAGGGTCAGAGGTTTGCTAATGCTTAACCACTCATACAATAAATGAAAGAAAAAAAACACAAGTATCTGCATGCAATTTGTTGCATGCTTTGTTTATTCATCTGTATGTTAATAGTGTTGTACAAATTTTCTTCCAATTTCCAATATGTTTAATTACTTTGGCAAAGACTGCTTACAATATTAAGAATTCATTAATGATCATACAACTAAAAACTTGCTCAGTGAATGTTCTTTTCTAAAGCTCAATATATATAACATACAGTATATTTTTTTAAAACCTTCAAAAAATGAAATTAAATAATCTAGAATATTTTGATATAGAAACCACTTTTATAAATTTCTGCATTCATCAATTCACTGAAAAAAAGTGATACTAATTTTTACTAAGGTAAGTGGTTGCAAACTATTTATTTTGGCTAAATTTAAGCCATTAAATTTATAACATATGCATGAAAATATATGCCTGCTTTTAGATTTTAAAAAGGAAATCACTAATAAGGGGTCAGATGTGTCATGTTAAAGATTTTGAAAACACACAGTCTGCATAACATTGGGCACAAACAACTTCACAAGGTGCTTAAATTGTTAGTTTTGTTTAAAATAACATTTTTAGAGATTTCAAGAAATTAGGCATAAGCATTTAGATCAAATTCTTTTTGGTATCAAGACTCGCATGTATTTTGTTAGGTGGGCACAAACTTTTGACTGTTTCAGTTCCCTAAAGTTTAATGTGTAACATTTTGTGTAACAGTGCTAAATGACACTTATTCCACCACTGAAAAAGGCTAATATGTCTCAGGCTAAACATAGTAACAGGTTCAATGCTGTATTAGCCCAGAAATTCGGATGGTTGTGGTCTTTTGAAGCAGAGAAAGAAGGTTTGTTTCCAGCCTGTGGCAGCATCCCCTCCCATACCACAGGGGGGTAATAATCACTTAACCCAAATCAGAGGCAATCAGACCATGGGCCGCAGCTGGGAGAAACACACATCCCGGTTTGGGAGGAGAGCCACAGGAAGGAGAAACGAGAGGGGGACGAAGATGAAGATGAGGGTCGGAAAAGAAAATAGCCTTTAAAGACTGCTGGGTCTGTTTCACGTGAAATAGTTTGGCACATTTGGGCCTACATATGTATGTCTGTCTCGTGAATTGCTGCATTACGTTAAACTTTACATCCTCTGTCCTTTGTTATGGATCTTTTTAAAGAACTAAACAGGCTGGAACCTATAGTACAGAATTATTAATTATAGACTGTAAATTGCAGAGGTGTAGCAGTCATATCAAATTTTTGAAATGTAAACATTTGTTATAATTGTAATCACAACAGGATTTGTGAGCAAATGATTTTAGTTGGGGAAGTATAAATGTTTAAATGTCAAAATAATGTTTTCATATTATTTTTATATATTTATATGATTATCCACTTCCCAGTTATGACAAGAAATGTATTTTATTTATTAATTTTAGTATTTTCATTTTGTTATCTGTTCATTTTAGCATTCTCACTCTGCCATAGAATAATGGGGAATGTTACTGCATAGACAAATTCAAACAAACTCAGAATTCATAACTGCAACATATGAGGAATAGCAATCTGGGGGGTTGCAGTGATGCAAAAAAAAAAAATTAAATAAATAAATGATAAAAAAACAGACATTTTATTTCTTAAAATAACTTTTGTTACTCTAAAGAATAATTTTTCCCCACTATAAGAAATACTTTTGTAGCAATGGAAAGGGTCCATGAATGTTAAAGTTTCATCATGAGGCCAATAAAGTGTAGGTACGTAAAGTTCAGGTGCACTCATCTCACAAATATTGTTCGTATAACCCAAGTGCACTACAAGGATGATGTTTTAGCTTCCCAAGCCATCAGTTCTTTGTCTATCCCGGCCGAGCCCCCAACAACCTCTAGTATCGGTAGTGACGTGCAATGGTCTTGTCTGTACTGTGATGTTCTTTAGTGATAATGTCGAGGCAGAGATTCTCTTTGTGGCCAGAGTTAACATGGCCCCTGTGGCAGCATTTCTACGCTGGGCCTCGCCACAGCCAAGACCTCCAACGTTTCAGCTCGACTCAGGAGTCTGAGTCCTTCCGCTCTGCACAGCTTATCTCAGCATACTCGCCGCTTAGCAGCCTGGTCTGCTCTTAATCAACTGGAGATTGCAGCAATAAGATATCAGGAACATAAATCTGTGTGTGTGTGAGTGTGTATGCGTGTGTTCTCTCTACTGCCTTCATCTCAGGGCCATTCAGAAAGGCCTCGCTGTTGCTCACAGCTTCTCACAGCATCTGCCATTCATTTGGAGGGGAAGACAAACACACTGATGAAAATGTCAGGGACCGCAACATTGCCTCTACTTTCTCTCTCCGTGTCACTGTTTGGTGTGGAGAGCAAGAGGTATTTCCACTTGTTTGTGCACATTTAGACTGTTGTATGTTACTCTGCAGATGGGCCACATTTGAAAATTAAATATAGTGAATTGAATTTTACGTTGTTTAAATACAAGCTCATGAGAATGTGGAGTTTAGGCTCCGCTTGGCTCCAGAGTCCCACATATGTTTAAGGACATATGCATTTTAATTCCTTCTGTTGATCTATATGGTTCTGTGATTTGAGCAGAAGAGATTAAGTTGGGATGAGGTTCATAAAACGTTTAGACCGCTTGGAACAAAATTCTGACAGAATGTTGTGAAATGTTGTCAACCATCAAGATTACATGACGGATCATGGAGATATGGTGCTGTACGTTTTCCAACCAAACCCAACATTTTTTTTCTAAACTCCTCATCGCTTAGAGTTCGCTGTTAGTCACCAGGGTCAGAGTTTTTTTTTTTTTTTAAATGGATATATTCCAAATATTGTTTTTTGAAAGTTGCATTGAAAAAACACCTGGCTCATCCATGGAGAGATATTTCAACTTCAGTTAATTTTTCTTTAATACCACTATTTTTTTTGTGTGTATATGTGTATATATATATATATATATATATATGTATATGTATGTATGTGTGTGTGTGTATCTATCTCTCTATCTATCTATCTCTATCTATCTCTATCTATCTATCTATCTATCTATCTATCTATCTATCTATCTATCTATAATGTTATATTATATCAGGTCTTGGCCGTTTTTTTATTTCTTTTTTGTTATCTTTTTTTAAAAATTGGAAACGCATTGCATTAAGCAAGTAAAATGGGTTGTGGATGCCATTTCATGTTGACTTTAACCTCATAAATGCGAGCACACATACATGGACAAACATACACACACACACACACACTAGTGACTACCGATATTCTTTCAGTTAAATGAATGTAGGATTCCTTCCTGAACCTCCCTAGTGTTGTTATTTTAGGTGCTTGTAATAGCTATTCATGTTTGTTAGGATTTTCGAAAAAACGAAGAGCTACGGCAGGATCTTCGAGGCGGAACATAAAACATGGAAGTTGAGTTGGGGGGAGGTGCATGTATATGCTTTTCTGTTTAATGATGAGGTGTTGAAGTGGAACTGCACATAGATCAGTGAGGGACACCTGCTTCCCGCTCTCAGTGACCCAGAACCCCCTAAATCGTCTCTCACACGCGTTAATGCCCGGCTAATGGGGGAGCACCCCACCCCCCCATAAACACACATTCAATATATTTGTCATATTCTCTTACACTCATCTGATAGCCATGTGTTCTTGCACACCATCTAGACTGGTAGCAAGTAAGACAACACAACAAAACTAAAATGCACCTGAAATCAGATAAGGTTTATACAATTTTAATTTCTATAACTCTAATATTCAATAAATACAGTACGTTTATAGTAATAATCTGTTTTTAATCTAATTATTATCTTTGGTAACACTTTAGTATAGAAACCAATTCTCGCTATTAACTAGTTGCTAATTAGCATGCTTATTATGAACATTTATTAGTACCTATAAAGCTCATATTCTGCATGACCATATTCTACATCCCTAATTCTACCCAATACCTAAACTTAACAACTACCTTACTAACTATTACTAAGCAGCAAATTAGGAGTTTTATCGATGCAAAAGTCGTAGTTTGTTAATGGTGAATGGTTAATGGTAAACCCTAAAATAAAGTGTGCCCTTATCTTTTATTCATAATTATTATCTTTTATCCACACCTTTTATTGTTTATTGTTGTTGTTGATAATAATAATAATAATGCTTTTTTATTGATTAACTTTGAAGTGTCTTCTCTTTTTATTATTTAATTTTTTTTCAGCCAAAAAAAAAAAATGAAGTTACATTTTAATATTTGATTGGGATGGTTGGGACTTTTTTTTTAAAGCAACATAAACTTATGAAATATTTTATGACATTGTAGGTATTTTAGGTCTGTGCACTTCTTGGGTGTCCTGTGCCAGCCAAGTAACTGCCATTGAGATAAATGAGATTGCTAACATGTAACTTTATTCAGCTGTTCCAGCCCTTGGTGTGGAGATCACGTGATCCACCTCATGATATAGTTGGGATACGGCAGTCAAATAGGAACGCCTTCTAGCAATCAACGTTAGAGCGACTGGATGGCCTTCAGTCTTTTTGGTCATGTTACATTGTGTCGTTCACTTGTAGCGCAGAGTTTCTCCAGCACACGGCACTGCTGCGAGGTGTTTTTGATAAGATAATGGTGAGAGCTGTCATTCCTCTGAGACTGCTGACCTCTAAATGGGTGCTGAGTGGAGTCTCGGTGTGGTTTCGTTCGCTCGGGACAGCCTGGACGTGCTCATGCACTGTTGACTTAAGCGTTCCGCCTGAGCCATCAATCATCAGGCGGGTGACAGGCGGCTTCTGAACCCTGCAGAACTTCTGCCAGCAAATATTCCCCTCTCTCCCCATTCCCTGCATGTAGCAACCAGCTCTCTGAAACAACAATGAAAACAGCCGTATTTCTCTCACACGCACACTACAGCACACACACCGTATTTAACCTTACGGACCCCCACTACCACACACACTAGCTCACCCCACTCTTTCAAAGACGAAGAATTGCTTCTAAATCCTTCCTTCCCATTTTTTCAAAACCGCAAAGGCATTTGGAAGAGGTTTTTTTGCAATTATATTTAATCATACGCGGCCGCCCCAATCAGTGGGAGCAGGAGTGATCACATTTGCATGGGTTTCAGGTTCTACCCCTCACGTTAGATCACTGCCCAGCGGCCACAGTACACAGGACCACCTGGGCGATCTTTCTCTGTCTTTCTCACTCTCCCTCCTTCTATCTTTCTCACTCTTCTACAGTCACTCTTTCCATCCCGTTCTGTCGTTCTCTCACTGCTTCCTGACTTTAAATATTTAGTGAGTGGGTAATGTGGATGTACACACACACACACACACACACACACGATGTGCTGTGGTGTGAACTGTGGTTGATCTGACTGGAAAAGCTGCATCAAAGGTACATGTGGTAAATCTGACATTTGTCAAGTTTTATTTTTACTTACATTTATTACTAATTCTCTCTGTCTGAATCTACATTATAAGGGTAGCTCACTCAAAAATGATAATTTTGTCATTATTTACTTTCAAATCAAATATGGCACTGACAAATTTGGGATTTAATAAAAGTTGGCTACCTATACAATAGAAAAAAGGCTGGAAAACTTCAACATCCATAATGCACTGGGCTCGATCAGGCAATCTGTGAGTGGGGATGCAAAAATTCAGAAGTACAATTTATAGATTTAAAAGTAGCCTTGGAGCTGTCAAAAGTCTGCCAGATGATGCATTTTATATCAAATGGTGAACTTTTGTCCAATAAATTGAGATCTTGGTACAGGTAACATGAAAAATCAAACACATTGATAATTACTTAAGCCACCAATATTGTAACAATATAAAGATGGTTAAAAATCTGAACTTGCCATTTAACTTTGATATCATTGACATTTTATCATTAAAAATAAATTGGTTATAAATAAATCAATAATTTATCATAATAATTTCCAATAATTATTCTAAAATCAATAAATTCTAGAAGTGCATTTATAATAAAATGCGCAGTATGAAAAATAAATATTTTAAGATTTGCTAAAAATTACATTTAACAGTGTTATAAATTACAACTTAATGTTTTTAAAGATTAAGTGAGCATTCAGTGATGACTAAAATAATAAAAGAAATAAAATAAGTAATAAATTAAACATGGAACGTTTAATTTCATGTTTCACAATAAATTGATATCTAAAATCAATGGTTTCAAATACTGCAAGTGAATCAACATAATAATATACACTGAAAAGTAGATAATCATTTTGAGATTGGCTAAGATTAACTTTGAGTGTTATACTCAATATTGATACAAAAATGGTACTGATATGTTGCGCATCCCTTGTACTTTTATGGTGATTTTTGGAAATTGATAGTCAAGGTCACTTGTGACCGTTGTTGTATGGAAAAGAGATTTGTGAAGGTTGTTTAAAAAGTCTATTTTTGTGTTCCACCAAAACAATGTGGATTTGTAACATATGAGTGAGTAAATAATGACAGTTTTCATTTTTGGGTCAACTGTCCCTTTAAATGCAGACAGTTGAAGTCATGAATATGCTTGCCAGTTGATTATGAGTCTCTTTGCGACTATGGCTGTGTGTGATTGTCGGGTTTGTCTGTAGGATTCATTTGTTAACTCCCTGAATCTCATCCCAGGGTACAACAGTCAAGCAGCCCACCCAGTCTGTGTGAGAGCATTCCATCATTCCTGCGGATGTGTGTGTGTGTTTGTGTGTGTATGGATATGCTGACCATTGTATGCATGAGTGTGCGTTTCTACATACGTGTGTGTGTCTGTGTGCGAGAAAACCGGTCCTCTCATTTTCCCCAGTGAAAGGCTGCATTATAACCCATTTCCATGACCTCAAGCCAAGCCCTTCCAGATCTTCTCCGCAGCCTGCGTTAGTGTGTGTTTGTGTATCTGCTGCGCATGTGCACGTGGACGTCCTCTAACTGCTTTTCATATCCTGCAGCCAGGACTCTCCTCTGCAGCCTGCCTTACAGCGCTTGTTTAGACAACAGTGGCGCATATGTTGGCTGAAATACGGCTGCTGAGCTCCTTCACTCGGGTGAATTAAGCTACGGCATGTGTGCTTAAACCCAGACAGCTCGCTGATTTAGCCATATATTTAAATGATTGATTTAAGAGCTCAACAGCCCACACTTGTTGAAGCGATGACCTTTCGGAGTCTCTGCAATGGGAAAGGAGGGGGGTCGATGGAGAATTTACAGCTGAAAACATACAGCTTCCTTACAGGCCAATGTGTTTACATTGTCTGTACACGGTTCTGGAATATTTATTTAATTATATATTTATTTATTTATTAAAAAATTTAATGATATGAAAAATAAATTTTGTCATGCTTTCCCCAACAATAGTGTGTGTGTGGGTGTATCTATCCCTCTATCTCTTTCTATATACAGTGTATATATATATATGCTGTCAAGCGATTAATCTCATTCAAAATAGAAGTTTTTGTTTACATAATGTGTGTGTACTGTATATATTTATGTATATATAAATACACACATATACAGTGTATAATTCGAAAATATGTACATGTATTTACATGTATATATTTATATTCATATAATTTATATTATATATAAATATATTTAATAAATAAACCATATTTTTTTTCTGAAATGTATACATGCATGTGTGCGTGTATTTATAAATACATTATAAATATACACAGAACACATTATGTAAACAAAAACTTTTATTTTGGATGCGATTAATCGTTTGACAGCACTTTTATATATATACACACACACACCTTTAAATATATAAAATGATAGTTATTTATTAATTTATATTAATGATTTATATATATATATATATATATATATATATATATATATATATATATATATATATATATATATATATATATATATATATATATATGCTGTTATTTGTTATATATATATATATATATATATATATATATATATATATATATAAAACAAATAACAGCATATATATATATATATGCTGTTATTTGTTTTATTTTTCATACATTTTTTACATTTATTTATTTGATTTTTTTTCTTGAAGAGTGAGACGCCCAAGAGGAAGTGAGAAAATCTCTTTATCCTTGATACATTTATGTTTTATGAGCTGTCTAATTATTAAATATTGTGGGGGAAGGTTCAGGCAGGACAAAACATTCCAGATCTGTTAATATCTCCCGGTCATATTTCCTCTCCCTCTTTGATAATACTTTTCCTTACGAGCCCATAAAACGGCTTGTTTCGGCTTCATACAGCCTCCCTTCTTACTATATAATTTTTAACACATAATTTTGTAAAAAAAAAAAAAAAAAGCTTTCTGCATACTGAATAATGTGAAATACCGAAACTTGTGAAATGCTGACTTAACCCCCTTCAAATATGTGAAATCTGGACTAAGTAACATGTTATTTCCTGGCAATTCTGTCAGTGAAGGAAGAAATGAGTAAAAGAGGGAAAAACAAGTAATGAATTCAGTGAAAACAGCAGTCTAGTAAATACACCCTTTCTTTCTCTTTCTCTCTCTCTTTCTCTCTCTCTCTGTCAGCGTACAGGACTAAGTTAGGCATAAGCGAATAATTAGGTAATTGCCCTCCTGATTGAGCCCAATAGGAAACGTTTCAATTAGGCTAAAACTGCACGAGGAGGAAGTAGGCTCTTACAAAGGGAAATGTTTCTTGCCATGCAACTGTCAGCCCACACCACAAGCAAGGATTTACTGGATACGAGAAGGAGGAAACGTTCTGAATGAGGGGAGCTCGCTTTTTGAAAAGCAAGGAAGAGAAAAGGGAAAAAAGTATGCTAGCGATGGCTAGAGGAAAGGAGAAAAAAAGAGACAGCAACAAATGATTGCAGTAATTAAGGCTATATTTAAACAGGCCTCTTCTCTGATATGATTTGCTAGTGATCCCTTGTACAGATAAGAGGAGGGCTTCTCAGTCCGCCGAGTCGCCTGTTACAAATTACAACCTTCCAGCCATGGAAGAGACATAGTTCCTGGAAAGAGAAAAAAAGAGTAGGGGGAGCGAGAGGGCTTCTGCTGTAGCCTGAGAGAGAGAGATATCAGAGACACGGTGGCAAGAGAACACAGATGGAGGGCATCCTGCTGGACATTAGCAGATGTTAGCCGTATCATTTGTTATCTTGCCTCAGCTCATCTCATTAGCATCATATTTGCATCTATTTTTTTGTGGTTTTGTTTTATCCATTTTATTATGTTGTTTTTATTTACTGTTTTAATGATTCCTTAAAGATGCAGCAAGTCATTTCTGCACAACTAGTGGCACAAAATGATTTTCTCGAAACAAGTTTAGAACCGTTCTCTGAACAAGCCAAACTTTTACTTTCTGCCATTATTCAATAGTAGTTCTACTCCAAAATAACACCATTGGTTGAGCCAATATGTCTGTATCGTATGGAAGAATATGGGTAGCAATATTCATTTTGAAATGTAATATGTAAAATGCCAATGTATCTCTGTATTTAAATTGACATTTTCCCATACATACTAGATGTGCAATGTTTAGTGCAAAATGAAAATTCAATTATATAATTTACATTTCAAAATGAATATTGCTACCCATATATCGGGCAAATGAAACGGATTGCATTTCTGTGGGGTTTCAAAAATTAAAGATACCTTTTAAAGGTTTATGTGTTTATTTATTTATTTTTTACAGTTTACTGTTAAGGTGCCTTTAAAAACAAAAAATAATGTTTATTTTAAAAATATTATATTGTTATATTATATATATTTATTTTATATAATTGAATGAATATTTATTATAATGAGTCCTATAGGTGCAGTTTTTCAATAATGTCTTTACCTGAAATATGATCACTATCATTCAAAAGTTTGGGTTTTAATTAATTATTTTAAATTAAGTTTTAATTAATTAAAATAACAGTTTTCTATTTTATTATATTTTAAAATTCCTATTATTGCAAAGCTGAATTTTTAGCATCATTACTCCAGTCTTCAGTGTCACATGATCCTTCATAATAATATGCTCGACTTTTTTTTTATTTTATATTGTATTTTAATAACCTTAATATTTTTTTTGAAAACTGATACATTGTTTACATAATTTTTTGATTGATAGAACAAAAGATCAATATTTATTTGAAATAGAAATCTTTTATCTTTTGTAACACTTTAAATGTCTTTATCGTCACATTTGATCAGTTTAATGTATCCTTGCTAAATAATTTTATTTTTTTCATCTTACTGACTGAAGTTTTGTACACCTGTGACTGTGTATTTAACTGTAAAAGACTGTAAAAATGCTACAGTAAAAACCTGGTAAATGGTTAACGATAAGTTCCCCTACTACATACGGTGAAAAACTGTATTGGACATTACATGTAATTTTTTGGTAGTACACCGTTTTTGGAAGTGGAAAAAGAATGTATAATTTACAGTGAATAATCGTAAATTGACTTTCCCAGAAATCCCTGCTTTACATTTCAAAATTGATGTTTTTTTGTTGAAATAACTGTTTCTTAGTTTTTTTCTTATCAGTTGTGTAGGTTGTATGTTACACCTAATGTTGTTAAATTAATGTTTATTGCATTATTTCAGTTTCATGTGTTTTACCATAATGGTGTTTAGTGTTTGTGTGAATGACACTGTGCACCTTCTATATATGTTAATATTTAAAAGCTACTTGTGATGGGCTTTGGTTCATCAAGTGACTTTCTCATCACCACCTGCTTTTGGTGGTTATCAGTGTATTACAAAGGTACACAACAGATTTCAGTACTTCAATGTATTGGTATATTAACATTAAATCAGTAAATTGAATTACAGTATTTAAATGTAAATTTAAGTTTTAAATGTTATTTATATACAAAACTGTTGATGGAAAAACGATTCAGAAACAGTCAGATCTATCAAATATTTAGTTCCCAGATAATTATATCAGTTGTATGGAGAGCATCGGGACACATAACACAGAAATGGCACTGTTTTTTGTTGACTCCTGTCATAAAGTTATTGATGGTGAGAACCACCTATCCTGAAGTGTAAATAAACTAGACCTCATACAGTGGCTCAGACTGTACCCTCAGCAGAGGAATGTGCCTGTGCTCAATGATGTTTGCATATGCTTGAATCCTTCAGGGGGGGAAGCCAGTCGGACTGTGTGCTCACTGCAGTCTCTCTCTGAAATATTAACTCACACATAGCATATATTTGACAGCCATGTTCCACAAATAATTGTTTACGACCTGCCATAGGCACGCCAGCGGAGCGGGGGGGGGGGGGGGGGGGGGTGTTAATTGATCAGGTATGGATGTTTATATGAATAAAAACTGACAGTAATAAATGTATGAGAAGTTGGGCTGTGTTCTGGGGTGTGTGCGCGTTGTGTTTTTTGTAAACAGACGCTGCCCTGCAGGCATGTCCCACAGGGCCGCAGTGTGGTTAACAGAGTAAACTGTGGTCAATGTTAATACATTTCCTGTGTCTGACGGACTTACCTGAACGCTTCACACATGCCGATTAAAGAGAGTTTCAGTCTGCATTTCTCATTCTGTCTGCTTCTCGTTCTCTCTCGAAATCGCTTTTTCATACTCTCCAAATTTGAACGTGTGCAGCGGTCTATCAATTGAGGCCGACCGTGGTGTTCGTGTGGTTGGACCTGGCACTTCTCTGCTCATTGCTTGGTTCCCAAAGCAGGCCGACATGGGCACACACATCTGCCTCTCTCGCATTAATTCGTTTGTGTTGGGCTTCTCGTGACAACTATGATGAATGAGAGCCCTGCAGTCACATGCAAACCTGAATCGTCCTGCTGCCTCTTGCTCAGGTGGATCCTGTGGATTTATAACCAGCGTATACTTGCTTTATTATATAAACCAGTGGATTTAAAGGGTTTGTTTAGTCAAAAAAAAATTTGGGACACAGAAGGAGATTGTTTATCAGCGTGTGCACTCTACTCTTTAAAAGTGAATGGGGACAGAGGCCGTTGAGCTCGAAAAACTTTGCCAAAGTACCACAGAAGCGGCATAAATGTACTTTATAAACTGGAGGAATAAACTGAAATTTATAAGAATAGCTTTCTCAAAATGTAAAATTATGTGAGTATTTACTCCCTCATGCCGCTTTCTTTTATGGAAAACTAGATGATTTTTTCATTTGTTAAGAAAAATATATGGCTGCCCTTTGCAATGAAAGTGAAAGAGAACTGAGGTTGTCAAAGGACCATAAATATCTCACAAATGCACTCCATACGACTATCAACTTTATTTTTTAAGTCTTCTGAAGCCATGTGATGTTCTTTTTTTGTTTTTTTAGCAAGGATGCATGAAATTGATCAAACATGATGGCATTTTCTATCTATTTCAAATAAATACTGTCTAATACAAACAATACTGAACTCTCTATCTATCACAGTTTCCACAAAAATATTTAGCAGCTCAACACTGATAATAATAGGATTTTGTTTAAGCAGCATATTGGCATATTAGAATGATTTCTGAAAGATCTTGTGACTTTGAAGACTGGAGTAATTCAGTTTTGCTTCACAAGAATAAATTACATTTTAAAATATATTAAAATAGAAAACAGTTATTTTAATTTATTATTATATTTCGGTATAGGGACCAATTCTCTCTATTAACTAGTTGCTTATTAGCATGCCTATTATTAAGATATTGGCTGTTTATTAGTACACATAAAGCACATATTCTGCATGACCATGTTCTACATCCCTAATCCTACCCAATACCTAAATTTAACAACTACCTTACTAACTATTAATAAGCAGCAAATTAGGAGTTTGAAGCAAAAGTAATTGTTAATGTTTTGTAAATAGTGAGAATTGAACCTTAAAATAAAGTGTGACCAATATTTCACAACTTTTTTTTTTTTTTTTTTACTATTTTACGGTTTTGATTATTTGATTTTTCATAAAATAATTGCATCCTTGGTGAGCATAAAAGAAAATCTCACCAACCCCAAACCTTTGTCCCTATTTACTTTTCATTATATAGTAAAGGGTTGAGCAAAAGCCTGAAATCCCCTTTGTGTTTCATGGAAGGCGGAAAATCTGGTTTTGGAATGACATACAGTAAGTGAGTAGATGATGACATCCCTACTGTATATGGCAAAGGCTGTTTTCCCTGCTATCAAGGCAAAGGTAGCGCCTGATATACTGGAGTCCACACACGTATACACTGCCACAACTTCTGCATTTTCCAACCCCAACATTTACATGCTCCTGGGCATTTGTCATCCTAAGCATATTCTGTCGTCAGGGTGGGGGAGGGAGTGAAGGGCAGAGAGCTCATTACCAGGATGGGAAAAGAGCAGCGCTGGTAATATTTTAACCCCAAAATGAGTTCCATTCCTGAGGAGTCCCGTGTGGAGTCAGGGATGTAATGCTCATATGGAGCAGTTTATGAGGATTAAGAGCTTTTTAGTCTACAGGGCCAGGCCTGCTCTCAGCATCTCTCTCTTCTCCCTCTGTTTCTCTGACTCTAAGCTAGGCTGTGGGTATTGGGTGGCTGAGCTTGGGGGCAGAGACTCTAATTCTAGTCATTCATGCGCAAAACGCTCCCTCTTGATGTAACACGTCACACTAGTAATGGGCACAAATCTATCTGACATTTAAAAATAGGTTTAACAAATTATAACAACCATTAGCATGTTTAAAATAAAAATACAGAATGATGTCCTAAACACACACACACACACAAGCACAACCAGTCAAGGGTCTGTTGAGCCCCACACGTAACGTGGGATAATAAAAAAAAATCATTGACAATATCATTTACTAATTTGTTCCCTGGATTTAGTCAATTCTGGCCATGTTGTACTAATTCATACCCTCATTTTGATTTAACTAAAACGAGGGAACAAATTAGTAAATTATGCATTCGATTTAATTAAAACAAGGGAACGCATTTGTAAATCATGATTTATTAAAACAACGGAACAAATTAGTAAATTGTGGCCACCGTTTAAATAAAACAAGGAATAAATTCTTAATTCGTAGCCACAATATTTTGTCCTGCATGTCATGTCAGTAAGTTTTTTTTTTTTTTTTTTTTTTGTCAAAGAATTCTGAAAATTGGGGCACTCTTAAAATGATATACCATATCAAATATTAAAATGATTTCTGAATGATCATGTGACACTGAAGACTGGAGCAATGATGCAGAAAATAAATTATAATTTATAATAATTTATCATTTAAATTACATTTTAGTTTATATTACAATAGAAAATAGATATTTTAATTTATAGTAATATTTCACAATATTAACGTTGTATTGTATGTTATTTATGATCAAATAAATTCATCCTTAATTAACGTAAGTGACTTATTTAAAAAAAAAAGAAAAACATTACAACAATTTAATAGACTCCAAACTTTTAAACAATATTAAATATGGTATCTGTGTATTATCATTGTATTATCATGTTTAAAAACCTGCATTATTTGCATTTTTAAAATGATGATAAAACATTAAATTTAAATATATTAATATTTAAAAAGCATTATGTAGTTTTATCTTAACTTCTGGAAGTTATAAAATGTGCCCAAAAAATGTAATAAATGTAAAACTTTTGTAGAAATTTTCTGGTTAGAGATTCACTTGTATATATATTTTTTTATACTATATATATTCATAGTATTCCTGTTCAGTTTTACCAAATTTAAGTGATTCAGCTAATTCAAATGACCTCAATCTTTCATTCATCACTCTTTCATTGCCTGCTAGTGTTTCAAATGTTCTGTAGTGTTAAATGTCTGACAGGATTACGTGTTTACTGCAGGTTACTGTTATTTCACTACATCCAGTGCCGTTTACTGCGTGTGGATTTTATGTTCTCTCCTGGTAGTGGACTGTCTAGTGTAATGGCACACAGGCCAAACAGGCTACTTGGGATGACGATAACTTAATGATTTTCCCTGTGCATTTACACTGTATTGGAATGCGCAATCATTTTTCAGTTGTAAACAAAGTCCATGTTTATTAAAATGATCTGCATTCCTACTGAGTTGCATTTCAGTTTTTTTTAATGTTTCCATTTCTTCTCAGTTATTTTTTTCTGCTAATTGTGTGTACTTTTTGTTTTTGTGGGGGTATGTTTCCTCATTTGCATGTGTGCTTGCGTGTCTGAGCTTGCAGTACGTGTGTGGCTTTCCCCTTCTTCTCTCTCCCAAAAGGAAAAGTTTCATGTTCGCTCACTAACTCGTCCCTGTAGAGGGTCAATTGCAACCAGTTGGCCACCAGTCTGGTCCAAAATAAACATTTGGAGAGAGGAGACTATATAGGCAGGTACCGGGGCCTCTCTCTCTCTCTCACTGGCTTTTTCAGCTGTGTTTCCTTGGGAAACTCTCTCTCTATGTATGTGTATATGTATAAGTGTGTGTGAGTCCGCAGACTATGCTAGATGGCATTATATAGCACTCTGCAACCTTTGATATGTCTATCATTTCATTTGCACAAAGAAAACAAAAACTTTCCTCCTTTAATCATCTTGTGAAATGTGTTTTTTGTTTCTCGGGCTCTCCCATGTCCGACACATTCATTATAGACGTAAAGCTGTAGGCTGTCACATGGGTCCACGTCATGTATGTGCTGCTTGATGTGTATGATTCATGGGTACAGTGTGGCGGTTTGAGGCTGATGGCCAGTGACTGGTTTAACTGGGACAGGGGCGCAACGAACGTGGCTCAATTTAGGCCACATTAATCACACTGCCATTTCCTCATATCAGCCCGTGTGTCTGTTTGGCCGGCGAGCGCTTTCAGCATAATGAGCTCAGGTGGCTAAGCAGAGAGGGCCGCTCTGTTCTCCCTTTCTCTAGGGGACCTAGACACAGAATTTAATTTTTTGTGAACATACAGCAGCACAACATGGATGTTTTATAGTTTTGCAGGCTACAAGAACAGTATATAATTTTTGGGGTTTTGTTGTTTATTTTGTTTTATTTTATTTGTGGCCTCTTTTTTATTTTTATTATGATTCTAAATGAAATCCTGAGGCTCTCATATGGTGCAACGAATCATAATTATCAATATGATAACAAATCATGAATCATAATCATAAAAATGAAGTTGATTAATATACGTATATTAAATTCTTTAATAAATTCTTTATTATGCAGTTTATTAATATACTTAAATTAATAAAAAAAAAATTGAATTTAGGAGTCAGGGGGATTATTGTAATCAGTTTTTTTATATATATACTTAATATACTTAATAAATTTGATTTACTGTATAATCTGTATTTTCTGTATAGTTAATTGCATTAAATTATTGTTTTAAAGTGACAGCCCTAGTTGTAACCTTATTTTTGTCATGTGCTTCATATTAAACCCTGTAAAGTTCCACATTCTTGTTCAAAATCTTATTAAAATATATTATATTAATAATAATGTGTTAATTGTATTTAGCAATACTGAACACCATGAACACTATCTGTATTATATTTATTATTATATTAAAACTTTGAGTCAAACTAGACTATAAATACAACATTAGCATTCCTTACTGTCAAAAACTGACATTGTAAAATGGAATCTAAAAAACAAATGAATAACAAACAGAAATAAATTTAAGCCGGATATTGTGAATAACCTGATAACAAAGAAGCACAGTGATCAAAATATATTGCATATACAAACAGACAACATGAGTTTACTAAAAAGTCAGTCATGTTTTTTATGGTTCTGATTTATTTACTTTCACTTTCCTTCCCTGAGGATTTTTCCTGGTTGCTTGGTTGCAGCACTAATTATTTGCTTGTACTTTCTTGCTCTGAACTTGGCATCTTTGTTTTTATCTTTTCTTGTGCTGAAAGAGAGATTGTTGAGAATTGCGATTATATTGGCTGAGGGATAATGTATGTGAAATAGCTCATAAATGAAATCAGATTAATGTGAAAATGTGGATTTAAAAGAATATTTAAAAGGTTTGGCCCATTCTGCGGCCTAATTGAAATCAGCTAGAACTAGTAGGAGCTGTGTTTAGTTTTACACAAATGAGGCTGCGAGGGATAGACATACAACCTGTTTCTCATTTTAATTAGAGTAAAATTAAATAAATATTGATATTGATCAAGAAATAATAATGCTACAGTGATCACATAAAAACAAACAACAAAAAGCTATATAAATAATGTGGTTTAAAAGTAAAACTCACATCACAACCTTCAGATATCATCTGGTTTTTGTAGCTGAGTAAGAAGCGTTTCATAACAAAAGCGTTTTAAATATTTAGATTTTTAAAACACAGTATAGTGTCACTTGTTACTTCTGTTTTAAAACATCAAAAAGATCATGGTCTGACATGTTGTCCTCTTCAAACTAGAATGAAAGAAAAATTAACAATATAATAGAGATTGTTTTAATATGTAGAGTATGGATCATTTGCATTGTGGAAATCTAGCATTGGCACTTTTAGATGACTCTGTGTAAGTTATTATATATATGTGTGTGTTTAAGAGGTCCTGTCATCAGGAGAAAAGAGACGTAGTGTGTGTGTGGAGAAGGCGATCTGTAGCTTGTGGTACAGGTGCTTATAATTTGCAGTGATTAATCATTGTTGTGTTTGGGGGTGACATGTTGTTTAATGCATCTGTCTGTCTTCCTCTCTCCATCCCGGACCAGCAGGCCACAACATGCTGGGTGTCACTGAGGGGTTACTGTGCAGTAACACACCAACACACTCTGATTTACACATCACGCGTTCTGCATTGTAATAGACACGCCAATCGCTGTACGGTATTAGAAGAGTAGGCAGTATTCCAGTTTAATGTATGCTTTCTCAAAGCCTTTATACAAATAATGTATCTGTGTGTGTGTGTGTGTGTGTGTGTGTTTGCTTTGGGTACAGGGCAGGCAGTCTGGTCAGTGCAGGCTGTAAATCAGCTGCTCTCTGATGGAATTCTGACAGACAGGAAGCTAATCTGTCCCTCGTGTGTCATTACGGCCAACCTCCCAGATTGCCACACATCCTGCTGCTACGCTCATCTTCTGCACACACACATTCGGCCCGGCTGCCAGAGACAGTAACAAACACACATGTTGAACATAAAGTGGCTTTGGCTGTGTCAAGAGTTCATTGTCCACATCTGCCAGAGGCAGAGAACGAGCTCAAACAGACGTTCAGTCTCGCTCTCTGGCTGTATCCACATCTCCAAATTCACTTTCCCTCATTTATTGTTGGTGGTGATAACTATTCACTCACTATAGATATTTTATATTGAACATATTGCTTCTCTTCCTGCATAAAAGGGTAGTTTGCCCAAAAACCGTAATATTCTCAACCCCATGCTTCAAACCTGTACGACTGACTGACTTCTGTGGAAGCGGAGATGTTTTGAAGAATGTTCAGGCGGCTGTTTTATATACAACACAATCAGGACGAGGGTCCTTTTGACTTGAGTGCTATATGCCAAACCTATGAAGCCATATAGCTTTGTTTGAAGAACAGGTTCAAAATCCTTTAAAATCTTGGTGTATGAATGCAAGGTGTATATATAAATACATAGAGTAAAAGGTATTTGAAAGTGAACTTAAATTTAAGTTTGTTCCTCGCACATTACTATCATTTGGCTTCAGAAGACATAGGGAGCAACACAAAATTGCTAAAAACATTTGTATCACATTTTTCACAAAAATATCAAGCAGCACAAATTTTTTCAGCATTCATAATAAGAAATGTTTATTGGGCATGAAATCAGCATATTAAAATCATTTCTGAAGGATCATGGCTGCTGAAAATTGAGATTTGCTATTACAGCAATACGTTACATTCTAAAATGTATGCAAATATAAAACAATTATTTAAAATAATATTTCTATATTTGTTCAAATTAAATTTATTGTTATAATATTGTAGAATATTATTTTTTGCTGTGAAAACATTTTGAGCAAATAAATGCAGCCATGGTGAGCATAAGAGACTTAAAAAAAAAACATAAAAAATCTTAACTTTTGAATGGTATTGTGTATTTATAAAATGACATGAGGTTGAGTGTATGATTTTTTTTTTCATGTGAACTATCTCTTTATTCAGCATTATCAGAGCTGAACTCTGCTTTTATGAGAAAGCTGTAGATGTGCTATAAGCCCCTCACTCATTTTGAGCCCCTTGTACCATCTCTCTAAACTCACAGGAGTTTAATTCTGAGTATTCTCATGCATGTGTGTGTAAGCAACCAACCATGTTTTTACTTGTACGCCCTTCACAGCGTTTCATGTCCCAACCCACTGGTTTCTTTGCTGTAATACCACAATCTTATGATCAATTTCGCTCTGACAGTTTGAAATATTTCTTTTTTGAATGCTTTGACAAATTGCTGTATGAAAAAAAGCCCAAAGCATAATCGGCTGGTTTGGAGAGTGTCCAGTATTAAGATCCTGACCCTTCAATTATAGACTTATGGTGCTTGTTTTCATGCATGGTGCTGAATTTCATTAGTGGTTATAGTGCTTCTTGGTAGCATGAATGTAGGATAATGGTGATATGTGAAATAAATCTGTGTTTTAGTCAGGCTCAAGAAATAATATTTTGGCTCAAGGAGGAGAAAATAAAATTTTGTTTCTGTTCCTTGTCATGTTAATTGCGTCAATGTGACGCTTTGTTATTTTTAAGTTTGTTGACTTATTCAATAATATGTTCATACGGACAATGACTTGAACGCATCTCTTCTATGAGCATGTTTTTAATTTATGGAATAATTTTTTTACAAGCCATTTAAAACTTGTATGTAAATATGTGTATATATAAATTATTTTTATGACTATTATTTTATGGAATTCAACAATAGTTCAACAATGTCAGGGTGATAAAGTTGTCATGATTTCGCAATAAAGAAAAAGCCTCATTAAAAGCATACTATTATTATAAATATTATTAAATATTTATATTTTTATATATAATATATAAAAATATTTTAACCTAAATGTCACTGCTTAATATTATTTGAAAAAAAAAACTTTTGTATGCAAAATCAAAGTCATGTGATGTATCCAACAGTCTTTTGTATATAATGTGGTGCAACTCTTCAAAATGTAATGGTATTTATGAATTAATAATTTACTTGGTTACACCACATGACATTTTTCATTTAGTCACTGTGTTTCATGGTCATGAATAGACATGCAGTATGCAGAGGTTTCTACACATACAGTAGATGCGTTTTGGAAAGGCTGTGCAACTTTTGTGTTGGGTTCAACACACAATTTGTCAAAAAAGAACACTGTGAAAAACATACAAAAAAATCTAAGAATTATCTTAAAAAAAAAAAAAACTTTGAAGCTTGTCAAACACTAAAAAATGAAATGCACTAGAAGTTTAAGACTCAGAGTTTACTCAAAATTGAAGACTCGTATTCTGAATCATCCAAGGACGTTTATGTAGTTGAGTTTTTAGTTGAATCTTTATCCATCTAATCTTAATTACTAGACAATTGCAGCACTGAAAAGTGAAATGAGTAACTCGCTGTTGATTTAAAAAACCTTTTTATGAAAAATGTATATAAAAACTTAAGAATGAATAAAAAAATAATAAGAATGAATACGTGTACACAAATATTCAAGGTGTGATGAAAATAATACTCTTTACTTGATGGTTACACCATATGACATTTTTCATTTAGTCACTGTGTCGTTAAATTTAACCTTCTTGAAAATGGTATAAAAGTTTTTCAAAACCATATGAAACCAACATGAATATAAAGAGTACATTTCTACGAACTTGGCACATGTGTTTTAAACTAGATTTTTAAAAGATTTTTCATTACCCTAATGCATTTTCTGTGTATGTGTACCTGTGTGCACATGTGTGATTGTATGCCTCTGTATGCCAACCACGGATTATGATGACAAGTTAGATTTTTCCCAGTGCCCATGGAATCACTCCATGCGTCGTTCTTGCCAAGTTACCTGGTGCCAGGGACTGTCAGGGCTGCCATGTCATCAGATCGGACAGGGTATTTGCTCCACGGCTCAGGATAATTCATTACACCGCCTCCAATAATGACAATACATCACACACGCTCTTTCAATCGCTCGAACGCACAAAAAAAGACCAGGCCGCACGGCTGATTTCATAATTACCGCATCAAACCGCTGCTGTATGTAACACAATCACAAGCTCTCATCAGACCCAAACCGCCACCATGGCTGGCCAGCACCACTTATGTAACGTTTGGAAAGAAAGAGTCTGTGTGAGATTGTATGAACTATATAAAGCCGAGACTTGTGTAGATCCTGACAGTTTAGAGATTCTTAATGTGTTTGTACTTGTGTGTGTGTGTGTGTGTGTGTGTGTGTGTGTGTGTGTTACTCTTGTTCGTTCTCTCTGGGGATGGGTGGTGAAACATGTTTCTCTTGTGCTTGGCCAATGCTGGCTGAGTGCGTTTACACTTCAGTAATGGCTTCCTGCTTCAGTCTCTCACGCTAAACTCGAGGAGGGAACACAAGTGGGCCCTTCAACAATGCTACCATAACAGCACACACACACACACACTCTTAACCCTCCTGTTGTGTTAATAAAAAACTATAGGTCTAATTTTTGTGTTGCAGGTCAAATAGACCTGCATTGGTTTCCATGCAATTTGCCAAAAATGATACAAAAAAAAATTAAATATATGAGAAATGTAATAATTCCCGTCTAATTCAATTGTGTTAAGAGTAAATTTGACCCACTTATCTTATGTAAAATTAGCTGCACAGACACAAAATAGAGAGAGAGAGAGAGATTTCATGGCTACTTGTAGTTATTTGTATTTTAGTGTGCAAATAATCAGTACAAGTAATATTTGTTATTTGTACTTAGCTTAAGTAATATTTATTGCACACAACATTTAAAAAAAATATTTTTTGGTCATGGCATTTTATAGTGACTATTTGCACACTAAGGTGCAAATAACTACAATTAAAAGTTGATATTTGTACTTAGTTTATGTAGTATTTATTGCACAGACATACAATAGAATTAAATTTTTTCTGTTGTTATGGCATCTTGTAGTGACTATTTGCACACTATTTGCAAATAAAAATAGTTATTTGTACTTGGTGTAAGTAGTATTTTTTTGTACAGATAAAAAATATTTAAAAAAATGCTTTCTGGTTGTGTCATCTTGTAGTGACTTAACTACAAGTAAAAAAAATTTTGTTTAGTTTTTTTTGTTTTTTTTTGTACTTGGTGTAAGTTATTGCTATTTGTACTTATAGTGTAAACAACCTCTGCCCTATGTCTGGTTTTCAAACCCTTGTGAGGCTAAAATGTCATTTCACTTTTTCAGATTTCACTGCAATTGTCTAGTATTTAAGATTAGATTAAGATTTCCTTGGATGATTCAGAATCTTCAGTCTTCAATTGGTAGTCTTCAATTTTGAGTAAACTCTGAGTCTCAAACTTCTAGTGTATCTCATATTTTAGTGTTTGACAAGCTTCAATTAAGTTTTTTTTTTTTTTTTTTTTAAGATAATTCTTTGATTTTTTTTCAGTGTTGATTTTTGGCAAATTGCGTGTTGACCCCAACAGAAAAGTTGCACAGCCTTTCCAAAACGCATCTACTGTATGTGTTGAAACTTTGCATGCCTATACATGACCATAAAACAGAAATAGTCACAAAATTTCAAGAAAAAATAGTTTAACCAGTGTTTCGATATGCGAGTATGCGAGACAAACTGACCACAACACAACAGGAGGTTAATCTCTACAGGGCAGACACACACATCTTGGCAACTCTAGCTTGTACTATCATCAGCTATGTTAGATATATTTAGTATGCAAGCACACAATTGTGTTTGTTATAGATCTTTATTTCCTCCTGAATATTCCCCCCTGGGGAAAGGAAAGATCATATCACTCCCTAAGAATGTCCGTTGTTCTTTCCCATCATTCTCTGATCTGCTCCTGCACCTTGCAGGCAGAGGGCTGTTTTTCGACCCATCTTGCACCTCCATACAAGGGACGCCGGGTTCATCTGTTCGTTTAGTGAGGAACGGCGAGCTTACTATTGAATCATGGGACAGCAGGGATGAGTCTGCGCTCACATAAGCTCTCCCCAGCGGTGCCTCTGGTCGACGCAGATCCAGGGCCCCCATTGCACTTGTCCAAAGAGACACAGGGTGTTAACAGGTAATTAAAGAATTTACTGCCCCACTAAAACTCTATTATTGCTGTTCCCGGCCCATAATTGGGTTCATTATCAGCTTTTATGGACTATAGGTGAGCGTTTCTGAAGCAGTGGACAAAGCGTTCCACAGCCGCTGTCCAGGTCATACACAGCACGTGAGTTTGAAGAGGTCACATGTTGTCTCCAGCTTTTATGCTTTCACAACCAAACACAGTTTTAATAGTACTAACATGACAAAACAGACTTTTCATTTAGATTTGTTAGTAAACTTTGATTATAAAAAAAACTGTTATATGTAAGGTAAGAATAGATCCCTATAGTGAAAAAATAAATATGTATTTGAAATACATTTATTTCATGTTAATGATACTACAAATACATTTACATATTTATGTACTTAATAAAATACCCTGCAGTTGTACTTTAGTATACTAAAAACTGGTATACTTAAGGTTTGCAAAATTGGAACAACCAATTTTGTACTTAATGCACTTTAATTGTGCGGAAGTAGTGCTGAAGTCCAACTAAAGATATACTGAAGTCCAACTAAAGATATACTGAAGTATATTTGATTGTCCTAAAGTGGAATTATTGCAAGTATACTTTAGGTCCACTTTAAATATCTTGCGTTTGAAGACCGATATTATTCAAAGATCATAGAATCCTCATCAGTAGTGACATTAAAACACATTTTAGGCTTAATGATAAATGTGCATTGTGCACAAGTAGCAGTCCAAAGTTTTATATCAGTAAGTCTCAAGTGATATGTCAGTAAATATTTTAATAGATTTGAACTACACTTTGTATTAAATTAATTTATTTTAAATTCATTTAAATAAGGAGCTGCAGTTTTTATAAGAATCACCGGTAACACTTTAGAACAGTGGTCCCTCATTCATTTGTAACTATACAGAAAAATAATGCAGGATAATTAAGCAGTACTACATTAACACTTCAGCACCTACTATTAACTAATATTGAAGCAAAATGAACTAATCATTAAGTAATAGTAAATGTAGGACTGAAATCAGGTAATCCATAATTATGGAATCAGATTAGTCTTATTACAATTATTAAGTATATTAAATAACATTTTGTGAAACCTATGTGAAGCCCTCACAACTCGAGTGTTACCCAGTCACTAGTAGTGAAACGTTTTTCACTTTAATATGAGTGACATTAATTTCCATTATGAACAGCGGCCACTTGTGGGTGTGTGCAATGACAAAACTGAGAAAATTTTAACTTTATGCAAATTAGCAGCTAAATGATGCAATTTATAAAATTGCAATTTTCAGGAGTAAAATCAGTGCAGCTCACATTGGAAATGTCTTGTTGGTTACTAGAGTCAAGTCACAGAAAGGCAGAGAAGTTATGCTATTGTAAGCTTTTTATGATTTATCTCTCATAAATAATTGAGTAACTTTGTTATTATTTATCTCCCACAGAAATTAATAATAAAAATGTAATTTAAAGAATCATGCATTGAAAAAAAAAACATCAGAAGCTGTTGGAATGCTTAGTGAGTTTGATTAAGTTGATAATCATTCATCATATGATATATTTATGCCCTGTTGATTTAAAAATCAAATGACGCCACATTTATAATTGCAGTACATCAAATTTATAATCAGATTTTCAGATATGGCCAGTTTTGCAGTCCACCATTAATGTGGCATAAACTCTTATTAGTGACCAAGAGTACAGCAAGTTGAAACTTGTACTGTTGTTGTTTAGCTTGATTTGAGATAAATATGACATTCTTTAAAATGTCACTACTACATAATCTTAACATAATCTCTTTTTGAAGTGTTGTTTTTCCTCATTCAATGCGCTCCACTTGAATTCGTATTTACCCGCATGGAAAATAGCTGTGTGGGGACGTTATCAAGATGGCCACCGCGTGCATTCACTTTCTTTTTAAGGGACTTTGGTGAACGCCCATTAGGAGTGCAGACCAAATATAGCGAGAAGCACGTCATCATCTCTCTCACTCTTCAAACTCTCATTTGGATGTCTCCATGTCTCTGTTAGTTTCCAAAACACTTTCACTTCTCTCTACTTTTCATGGTACGTGAAGATGACCAAGGTTGTTCTGCAAAATATAGCGACTCCTGGGTGTTTATTTATTTGTACACTGTCACAAATGGTGTGTGTCCATCTCTCCTCTTCCTCTCACTCTCTCATGACTGTCCACTAGGTGACAGTAATGACACAGCTCATCCTCTGGGGTGATTGACATGAGAAATATAATGTGTATTGCACACATAATCCAGGGCACAGCAGGACTATATGGTATGCCAATGGCCAGTTTATGTTATTTATTTAATGGACGTTATTCACAGATAAACATTAATGTTCTTTTATGTATATATCAAATGTTAAACAAGGTAATATCAAACATTATTGCATTTAAAATAAAAAGTACATTTGACTTTGAATTAAATGAGTGTGTTCTGTGAGGTTGGTCTCCAACTGCATGCCCAACTAAACTAGCTTAAATAAACAAAAACACAGACAAACAGTCGAAACGGATAAAGAGGCATGAAACTGACACCCACACATACTGGGCCCTGTAGCTGGTGGCCCCAACCACCCCTATTTGACAGTGACTGGTTTATCAGATTGCACTGAGATTGTGCGTGGCTAGGCTAGTTTGAGGAAACGGTGCATTAACTTCGATAGCTCCTTCCTTGTATATTCTGTGGAAATGTTAATGTAAATGTGGGCAGCGTTTTTGCATATGTTGGTTTTTGTTTTGTTAACTTATTCAGGTGTTGGTGTTCACTGAATTGAGTGCTGAAACTTGCTAGATGTACTTCTGTTGGGCTTTAGGGATCTAAGAAGGAAATTGTTTAGCTACGAATGTTTTGTTTGGAAGTAGGTTTTTTTTGGCGTGGGTTAGCTGGCCTAGCTAGCTTAACAAGTTGAAGCTGAAAGAAATAGCTTGTTCTCAACAGCAAGGGCCAGGACTACACACGGAAAAAATGCTTTAATCTGAAAGTTTAATTTGAGTTGCTGTTTTCGCTTTGAAGTATTATGTTCCGCATTTGTTAACAGGCAATTCTGCCATTGTTCAATAGAGCGATGCAGTGATGACGTGTTTCTGTAGACCAATTGGAAGTTAGCATCACCCTGGTTACCTCAAAAAAACTATAGGATTTAAGCAGAAAATAAGCTCTGTGACAAAAAAAAAAGTTTTTGCTCATTGTGATAAACACAACTTTTATGAATTTTGAAGTCTAAATATAATTGCCAAAAGTAACAGATTATAAACAGACTATATAATGGTTGCATGAATTCAACATCACCATTACTAAGCTTCTGACAGCTCTTTCAGTCTTTATTTTAAAAAGTACACTAAGTAGATGAATCACAAGGGGGTATTGCAGATGTGTGGAAAATATCTTGAGCTTGCGCTAACCTCAGATCTTACTTGACCAAAAACTCATTCAAAAAACCTTTTGACTTTAACCAGTTTTGGTCTACAAAAATAGCCTGTGTCATCCCTGCAGCGCTATACAGTATATAGCTAGCTCGTTCTTCTGAACTGAACTATATATTGTGCTTGTTTTTAAAAGTTTCAAAAAATGACCTTTATTCAATTTTTAGGAAGACTTTGGTTGTTCCCTCATTTGCTTAAAACTTTTCCAGAGAATGGACTACGTCTCAAATATATGTCTAGTATCCTGGTTAGCATCAGTTAACACAAGATTTGCATCTGATGTCCACCCTTTATTTCTGTATCTCTTGTATGTTTATATGTACTGTAGTCCTCATGGGATTTGCATTGTGTGTTACAAATCTTATCATCTGTGTTTTTGTGAAATTTGATCTCTGGTATTTTCCAACTGCAGGAACCAGTGATGAGAGAATTACATGAATGCATGTTCGTGTAAGGTCACGCCAGGTCAAGTTTAATAAATATGTTAAAAAAAATAACTGAAAATTGTTCGATTTTACCCATGATGACATATTTGCATCAATGACAAAAAGGAATGTGATATAGTTCAGAAAACAATTGAAAGTTCATGTGAGTTTAATACATTTTTGGAAAAAAATAAATGGCAAGTGGTGTAACCAAGTGCAAAGTTATCAGTAATTATTTTTACACATTGAATACTGCATTGAATTCGTCACTATTAAGTAAATAGCCTACAGAACATCTTAATAGTTATTTACAAAAACATTTTCTACTTTTATAATGTTTGTCATAGAAAATATGCATTGAAGTAATTGTCTTTATAAATAAAAAGATAATGTATTTTGTGAGGAGTAGATCCAAAAAAACGGCCTCTTGTTACCTTAGAGAAAAGGCAGAGTTATGACAGTGATGGTATCAGATTATAAAACAATAGTTCTTTGAAGTTTACTCTGATACTGAATGATTTCCATAGACATGTTCCATGGTATTACCAGAAAACCTTCGACATGTAGAAGTATATTTTGGGACAAACTTGCGTAAATCCTCTTACTAACCATTGTTTGAATAGAGCAGTGTGATTTTTGTATGAAGAGATGATAAAGATGTGCAAAAATGTCTATACCAGTGCAGTAGTAGACAGATAAAAGCTGTTCATCGAAGGGGAAAAAAACTCTAGGAAGTGAATATCAACCATGTTTGACAAATGACTCGAAGCATATTTGTTTTTTCATTCCCTCTAGTCTTTTCTTCATCATTCTTTCTCCTACTAAACAGAAACACTTCAACCCCAAGTTACCATATTTGAATATGTAAAGTCCTTTGTAAGCTGTAAATTGATGCTCGTATTTTTCCATTTCAGGCATTTACTTACAGTACAATTTCCTTTAAAAATACTATTTTAGTTACAAGGAACATAAAACTTCTATATTGTGAATTTATTCACAACTAAAAGCCATTCACATTATAAAAATACACAAATTTAATTAAAACATTTTGTTAGGCAAATTCATTAAGTTCTGCTAAAACATATAGCCTATGGCTTGCAAACTAAGTTGAAATGCACAGTGCCAAAGTGTTATGTGGAATTAACCAATTAGAAACCAGAACTAAAACAATCCATTTTATTACTTTCTTCACAGTGATCCCTTTGCATACATGAGAATTCTGATTGAAAACCATTAGAATCATATATAAAGTTTGACATGCATATACGTATATATATATATATATATATATATATATATGGATCTAACCACAGTAAGATACTAGTGAACTTCTTGTCAGCATACTGTAGCTCACACTTCACCTATCTTGTATTTTCACCTCGGTGGAATCTGATGCTGGTGTGAGGTTTCGAACCTCTGATGGCTAATCAGATTTTCATTGTTAGTCAGGATGACAAATGGTTCAGTGCGGTCGTGCCGCCTGTATGTTTAGCATTCCTGTGTGTGTGTTTTTAGAAGCCGTATTCACAAGGTTTAGTGTGGAGGTGTCACTGATGATGAGGGTGTGCTCGATTAGCTACCGATGGAAGCGGGAACGCAGCCAAACCTTGTCGCTTTGGACTGACGTGAAAAGGAATGCCTGACATGCAACTCCTTGATTGCCAACCTATAAAAAGCGCGCTCAAGCCATCTCAGGAGAGAGTTCAGAGGTGTCCTAATATTGTTGTCAACAAGATTTACGCCCGGCAAGGAAACATTTTGTGAATTATCTGGTAAAAGAATTTTTGAGGAGTGTCATGAACGGCAATCTGTCGAAACCATCGCTGCTATTTCACACATAGTTGCACAATTTGACTTTTCCAGAATGTCATGCCAGGCCATTCTCTCTGATTGATGTGTCAAAGAGAAGGATTAGCATCAGCCAAATTATTTAGATATGTAAATGAACTATAATCCAAGTAATTGTTGGTCTTTTATCTCAGTTTCTCTAAGCAGGCAGAGCCAAGAGCATTTTCTGCCTGGTTTGAAATAACTCAAGTGTGACTGTAACCCATGTAGCTGATGAGCCAATGCCAACAGCTGCGTTGGTCGAGTGGCACAGATAGTTATGATAGTTAGGTTACAACTGCAACTGGAGACAACCCACCTTTGCAACACTGTACTTCACGTGATCGCCCCTTCCCTCGGCCGCTAACCTTTTCTCAGAGGCTTTTAGGGGAAATCTGCTCACTCAGTCACTGTCTTTGGATGATTGATGACACCTGTGCATGTTGAGCAATCATTTACTGTCACTATTTTCCTTTCTCACTTTTGCGTGGGAGCAAGAGACGGGTACTTGCCTGAGCCAAGACCAACTGCAAGATAGCAATCTTAAATGTGGTGATGTATGGTCTTCAGTCAGGGAAGATATCATACTATTATGAATGCACACTGAAGAACTGTTGCCTGGAGTACATGTGGTGTCGTCTCTGTAGACTGTTCTTATCTTACTCTTTTCTCTTTTCTCATTATCTAGTTAGGCGACAAATGATTAATGCTTGAGGCAACTCGTAATACAGCAATGCTGATGTATTAGAACGTGTGTGCTGGAGTCACGCTGGACATCTAGTCATCCAGTAGACAGACTGACGAATTTATATACTTTTTTGTTTATTTTTGCTGTTTTCAGCGACAGTTTTATATGCATGCTTTAGGAGTTAGAAAGTTTGAACTGTAAATTCCTCTCAGAAAACTTTTTTTAGTTCTGTCAGGTCCACTATCGTTAAAATGATTGACACTTAGCATACAGTTTGGTTTGGCGGTATGGTTCTGTTCTGGGCAAAAACTCCCTGCCCATCCATGCAGCTTATCATGAATGAGCCGGGAAAGCAGCAATAATAACCCCCATGCGTTAACAGAACAAAGCAGATATCATTAATGTACTTAATGATATTTAAGTGTAACACATTATTCAAAATAAAAGGAGTCTGATTCAACTAGGAATATCAGAAAGCCAAATCCTGACTGTGGTGAAAGGAGGAGTTGGGGATAGAGGAGAGTGATTTGCTCCTGAGCAAGCGAAAAAACTGCTGAATAGTACTGAATAGAGCTTATATAGGAATGCTGTGATAGGTGTCATATTCTTCTAGGTAGATGTGATCAGCTGAGAGTCAGCCGAAGCAAGCTTGAGTCACGTGACCTCACGTGATCAAAATCAATAGTAAAAATTTTACAGTTACAAAATAATTATATTTCAAATAAATGCTGTTCTTTCGAATTTTCTGTTGATAAAGAATCCTGGGGGAAAAAAGTTGAAAATATTGGGCAGCAAAACAATATTTTTTTTTGTTATCAACATTTTTTATTTTTATTTTTCATACATAACACAACATAAAAAAAACAATATATATACAAAAAATAAAATAATAAAAGAAAACAACAGACACATACTCAACATCTCGGCAGCAAAACAATATTGGTAATATAAGAAATATTTCTTGAGCACCAAATCAGTATATTAAAATAGTTTATGTGGGATCATGCGACACTGAAGACTGGAGAAATGACTGCTGAAAATTCAGCTCTTCCAGCACAGCAATAAATTACATTTTATAATATATTAAAATAGAAAAGTCGTTTCAAATTGTACAAATATTTCACAACTTGACTATTTTTACTGTATTTTTAATCAAATAAATGCAGCCTTGGTGAGTAAAAGACTTCTTTCAACAGCAATTTACCAAACCTTTTTGAATGATATAGATTCCAAATATATAACTGTCATTTTTGTTTATAGTACTATAATAAAATATATCAAAATATCTGGTCTTGTGCATCCTCAGTATGTTTTATATATGTATTATATATTAATTATATTAATTAGTGCTGTCAAACAATTAATCGTGATTTTATATTTATATTTAAATATTTTATATATATATATATATGGGTGGAACAGTACACAGATGTCACGGATCGGTATGTACCTCGGTTCGGGGGTCACGGTTAGATACGATTTCGGTACAACAGGGGAAAAAAAAAACTACTATGCTCGGTTTCTTTTCATTTATTTTGAACAGACAGTAGTACAAATTTAAAAATTTTCCACAGATGTGAAACTACTAAATATTATAACATTGTTATATAAAATCTGCAGTACATATATACATACAAGGAATAAATTCTTGAAATATATTTGACTTAAGTTTACAGATAAACAAGGGAAAAAACAGTGCAACAGGTAACGTAGCCTGCAGTTTCAGTTCATTTTTGTGCTGGTATAAGGAGACAGTGATCGCACCGGAGCGCACACACACACACACACACACACACACACAACACGTCAGTTCCAGCATTGCTAACTTTGACAGCGCAGTTGGTACTTTATCAAAATAAAATACAGTGAGCCAAACATCAGCGCGGCCGCCTCTGTGACTGAAGTACAAAGCCTATAATTTACATAATAAATAATAGTTTGGCATTCAGATAAAAAAAAAAGTAAAGTCGTGACGTATTCGAAATTGGTGCTCTGCGTTTAACCCATCCAAGTGCACACACACACAGCAGTGAGTAGTGAACAAATGCACACACACACACACCGTGAACACACACCCGGAGCAGTGGGCAGCCATTTTATGCTGCGGCGCCCGGGGAGCAGTTGGGGGTTCGGTGCCTTGCTCAAGGGCACCTCAGTCGTGGTATTGAGGGTGGAGAGAGCGCTGGACATTCACTCCCCCCACCTACAATCCCTGCCGGCCCGAGACTCGAACCCGCAACCTTTCGATTACGAGTCCGACTCTCTAACCATTAGGCCACGACTTCCCATCAATACTTCCCAGATACGTTACATCGCAAATATGGAAATAATATGGAATATTTGGATTTGTGACGAATGAGAGAGGTAGGCTACAAAAGCACAAAGCTCCATTTCGCAAACCGTTGAATGCGCAAGCCTTTAAAGCAGGGGTAGGCAACGTCAGTCCTGGAGTGCCGATGTCCTGCAGAGTTTAGCTCTGCTTTTAAGTACAAACTTTTGTCTGTCTATGTGAGAGACTCATTCAGAATCAGCACATGGTCACTGTCTAGTGGGCTTTGTTTTCAAGTGTGCAACTCATGGCATTTGCTGTTCTTCTGCAGGCAGTTATCAAACAGCGTTGCATTACTGTGGGCGCCCCCTTCTGGATTGGGGGTGAATTGGCTGTATTCATTGTAAGGCCTCATGCATCGAACCGAGATGTCCGTACCGTGACGGTTCGGTACGAATACATGTATCATTCCACCCATATACATTTATACATACATATTTGGGGCAGTCGTGGCCTAGTGGATAGAGGGTTGGACTTGTAACCTGAAGGTCGTGGGTTCGAGTCTCAGGTCCGGCAGGGATTGTAGGTGGGGGAGTGAATAACCAACACTCTCTCCACCCTCAATACCACGACTGAGGTGAGACCCTTGAGCAAGGCACCGAACCCCCAACTGCTCCCCGGGCGCCGCAGCATTGGCTGCCCACTGCTCCGGGTGTATGTTCAGTACTGTGTGTACACTTGGATGGGTTAAATGCAGAGCACAAATTCTGAGTATGGGTCACCATACTTGGCCACACACCACTCCCCCCCCCCTATATACATACACACACACACACAAACATATACAGTGTGTGTATATTTATATATGTATAAATGTATATGGGTGGTACGGTACATGTATTCGTACCGAACAGTCACGGTACGGACATCTCGGTTTGGTGCATGAGGCCTTACAACGAATACAGGCAATTCACCCCCAATCCAGAAGGGGGCGCCCTTCTGCAACGCTGTTTGATAATCGCTAGCAGAAGAACAGTGAATGCCAATATGCCATGTAGCGCCATACGTATCCCTTCTAGCCTTAGAGTTGCACACTAGAAAACAAAGCCCACTAGACAATGACCATGTGCTGATTCTGAACGCATCTCTCACATAGACTGACAAAAGTGTATACTACTACTAGTAAATACTAATAGTAAATCCAAGAGCAACGTACAGGAAAACAGAGGAGACATCTACCACAACATAACGTTAACGCAAGACAAGGGAACTGAGGAAAACACAGGACTTATAAACACATGAAACGCAATCAGGGAAAACAGAAACAGGTGAGGAGTAATCACGGATAATTAATAAACACAACAAGAAAAGGAACATGACAAAATAAGGAAACACAGGAAGAACTCATTACAAGACCAAAATGTGACACATATATGCAATAAGGTACTCGAGGCCGTGCTATATCGAGAATAAATCACGGCTGAAGGTCGTTGTTAACCCCTTCAGCCGTGATTTATTCACGATACAGCACAGCCTTGAGTACCTTATTGCTTTTATAAAACGGTTACCACACAATAAACAAATATTAAAAACAAAAATGTATATATCGAAATGTTACTTTTTTGAAGCAAGTTTGTTAAAGGTGCCATAGAATGCATTGATAGAATATTTTAAATTGTTCTCTGATATCTACATAGAAGGTATGTGGCTTAGGTAAGTGCGAAAATTCTCCAGAAACAGTTTTACATGTCCATTTACAACCCTAGGATTTCTCCCCAGAATGAAATGGTCTGTTATTGGCTTCTTTGGCAGGGTCATGAATAATAATGTTGAGCTCTGCTCTGATTGGCTGTTTCACAGTGCGGCTCATTTCAGTTGCTCACAGGAAGGAAACACAGAGAAAATATATATTTCAATACTTTCTCGCGCAGTTATATCGTTGGGTAATTATACTGTAAATAAAATGCGGGGATCAGGGAGCCGCTATTAATAAGCTGGGCATTGAAACATGATCGCATTTTACTTTCACCTTTCGAGATTCGCGATCGCATGTACTCTGTTTATACTATGGAGCGGCAGTACTTGCCACACATTTTACAAGATCAGATGCTCGTCAATGGTGCTCAGGATCTGTAAATCATTCGCCATCATCCTCAGTCATCTCTCCTTACTCTGTTTATGTGGTAAGTGAAATTTTATGTACTCCAGTGTAACAGGCTACCACTAGCAATGAGCTAACCGTGCCTTTCTGAATACTGACACCAACCCATCCCTGCACTTCACATCCCCTGCACAGCCTGGAACATAACATTTATTTCCATGATCTGCCATTTTCGCTGTTGTCCTCGCTTGTTTCTTCACAATACCTGCAGAACTTCTGATGGTTTGGCTGGCGGCTGGCCTAGAACATGGGAGGGTACAGTGGTGTGAAAAAGTGTTGGCCCCCTTCCTGATTTTTAATTTTTTTGCATGTTTGTCACACTTTAATGTTTCAGATCATCAAACAAATTTAAATATTAATCAAAGATAACACAAGTAAACACAACATGCAGTTTTTGAATTAAGTTTTTTATTATGAAGGGAAAACAAAATCCAAACCCACATGGCCCTGTGTGAAAAAGTGCTTGCCCCCTAAACCTAATAACTGGTTGGGCCACCCTTAGCAGCAACAACTGCAATCAAGCGTTTGCGAAGACTTGCAATGAGTCTGTTACAGCGCTGTGGAGGAATTTTGGCCCACTCATCTTGGCAGAATTGTTGTAATTCAGCCACATTGGAGGGTTTTCGAGCGTGAACCGCCTTTTTAAGGTCATGCCACAGCATCTCAATAGGATTCAGGTCAGGACTTTGACTAGGCCACTCCAAAGTCTTCATTTTGTTTTTCTTCAGTCATTCAGAGGTGGATTTGCTGGTGTGTTTTGGATCATTGTTCTGCTGCAGAACCCAAGTTCGCTTCAGCTTGAGGTCACGAACAGATGGCCGGCTATTGTCCCTCAGGATTTTTTGGTAGACAGCTGAATTCATGGTTCCATTTATCACAGCAAGTCTGCCAGGTCCTGAAGCAGCAAAACAGCCCCAGACCATCACACTACCACCACCATATTTTACTGTTGGTATGATGTTCTTTTTCTGAAATGCTGTGTTACTTTTACGCCAGATGTAATGGGACACACACCTTCCAAAAAGTTCAGCTTTTGTCTCGTCAGTCCACAGAGTATTTTCCCAAAAGTCTTGGGGATCATCAAGATGTTTTCTGGCAAAACTGAGACGAGCCTTTGTTCTTTTTGCTCAGCAGCGGTTTTCGTCTTGGAACTTTTGGAACTTGGAACTTGGAACCATTTTTGCCCAGTCTCTTTCTTATGGTGGAGTCATGAACACTGACCTTAACTGAGGCAAGTGATTGTTGTGGGGTCTTTTGTGACCTCTTGGATGAGTCGTCGCTGCACTCTTGGTGTAATTTTGGTCGGCCGGCCACTCCTGGGAAGGTTCACCACTGTTCCATGTTTTCGCCATTTGTGGATAATGGCTCTCACTGTGGTTCGCTGGAGTCCCAAAGCTTTAGAAATGGCTTTATAACCTTTTCCAGACTGATAGATCTCAATTACTTTCTTTCTCATTTGTTCCTGCATTTCTTTGGATCTCAACATGATGTGTAGCTTTTGAGGATCTTTTGGTCTACTTCACTTTGTCAGTCAGGTCCTATTTAAGTGATTTATTGATTGCGAACAGGTGCGGCAGTAATCAGGCCTGGGTGTGGCTAGAGAAGCTGAACTCAGGTGTGATAGACCACAGTTATGTTTTAACTGGGGGGGTGGGGAGCAAACACTTTTTCACACAGGGCCATGTGGGTTTGGATTTTGTTTTCCCTTCTTAAAAAAACCCCTTCATTTAAAAACTGCATGTTGTGTTTACTTGTGTTATCTTTGATTAATATTTAAATTTGTTTGATGATCTGAAAAATGAAAGTGTGCAAAACTTGCAATAAAATAAAAAATCAGGAAGGGGGCCAACACTTTTTCACACCACTGTATATGTAAATTTTGGGGGCATAACTATTAGTGATCCCGACTATTATGTAACAGTCGGTGTTATGTTCTGATTCGCCTATTTTTCAGTGGTCTTTTTTATTCACGAGATTTACATAAGGAGGAGGAAACAATGGTGTTTGAGGCTCACGGTGTCATTTACATGTACAGAACTGTTATTATTCAACTATGCCAAGGTAAATACAGTTTTCCATTCTATGGCACCTTTAAATGCTGTCCTTCCACTAAAAAATATTTGATACACAATGATACACAGAACTGTTGGGTGAAGCAATCATAGCCATGCTGTATCATGAATAAAACACAGCTGCTGACCAATCAGAATCGAGCAATGAGCTAACCATTTTATATATATATATATATATATATATATATATATATATATATATATATTCCAAATGTATGACATATCAAAATTTACACTCTTGTACTTCCTGAGTATGTGTCATGCCCCTCATGCCTTATGGCGAATGTTACTTACCTGGCTTGAATGACTTCCTATAGTGTGGTCTTCCCACGCCTCATTTAAGAAAACCTTACGTCACAATTTCCATGTAGGCTATGTTAAATCATTTACATGATTAAGAGTTTGTCATTAAAACAGATAATGTCACTAATGATGAACTCACAAACATGTATTGATTTCTTTGTTGCAGAGTGTAGTTTGTGACTGCATCTTGAGGGCAATCGCCTCTCCTTGTCAATATGTTGCAGCGCATGTGTGGCTGTTCTCTTGCATGTATCTGCGGGTGTAGACGTTGCAGATGACAGAAACTGTCAGTGCTATTGTGGCTCAGAGACAAAAGACATGCCAAATAATGGAACTCAATGATATGTCACTCACTGAGGCGGAACTAAGCCTAAAACACCAACCAGATGGCAGGTCAATTTCTGCCTGCACACAGAAAAATAGGGGTATCGTTTCTGTACCTAAAGGTGCATTTGCCACAAAAGTACACTGTAAGGTACAGAATATAGTCCTTAAGGTGACAACTGTGGACCTTTTTGTTTTAATTTAAAGGTACATAACTGTACTTTTAACAAGCTTGAAGTACAGGCAAATTATGCAGCAAATCACAGATAACAAAATCGTAATTTAAATAGAGTGTGTGTTTATTGAATAAAAAAGGCTACTGGTAAATCCATCTAATTCTTGGTCAGTATGACCTATAAGTTCCATTATAAACTGGGATTTCAGATATACATTACATGATTTCTAATATTGTTTTTTTTTTTTAAAGAAGTCACGTTTGTATATGCTTTATATCTTCTATAACTAATTAAATAGCCTAACTAAACTGTAATATATTACCTTTCATAACTAAATAACTAAGTGATAATATAATAAATACATCCATTTCATATTAAGTCTACATTAATCCTTTTAAAAGAAATTACTTTTACTCGAGGCAAAATATTATCCGGGTATTTTTCAAAAAACGCGCTGTGACTGACTGAATACATCCCCTACTGCTCACTCACGGGATCACAGGACGCGACGCGGTCACGGGGAATAACAGGTAAGCATTTTGAACTTCTTTATTCCTATAAAAGCACTTTTGAATGTTTTGTGTTTTATTGTCAACTTTGTCTGAGGATTAACCAGCTCAGTTATCCTAATGCGTCTAGCATTAGCTAGCAAAGAAGTGTGGAGCTAACGCGCCATTACATCAAAGTTATCAACGGCTAGTGTTAAATATGCAGTGTTATACACAACAGTTTGTCAGTGGTAAATTAATATTTTATTTTTTTTGTCGTTTTTCACTGCCGGACACAAACAAGTCTAGCAAATTGTATTTGGAGAGACCATCTTCCTCATCTGTAACCGTCACTCGCACCACAGTTCCCAAGCAAGGTAAAGCAAGCACACATTCACGATATTAACTTACAATACATGTAAACTTTTTGTTAATCATTATTTATTATCCGCTTTATCATTATCATCTAGTGAGGATAAAGTTTACTAAATCTGCCGAAGCCCCGGTGAGCAAAGGGGCTGAGGAGCGTTTATAATGGCTGTTTTGTGAAGCTTAGTTAACATTTCAGGCTGTTATTTACTCCTCACGTTGTCTTGTTTAAAATTCATTCTAACAAATTGTTGTCATGCTTTTGAGATCAATCTTCTCAGAGCAAAGGCAGCGAGGGGTGGTGTGATGACAATGGCAACAGGACGGCTGCAAAACTAATATGAGCCTAAATTGATGGGCTTTAGTGTTGTACAAGATGTAATTTTGTGAATATTAGATTGAAATTTAAACAATGATCAAGATATATAATAAAGATGTCAGGTAGTTGCTAATGCTAAGTTTGTAGTGGTTGAAAATAGTCTTATGATTGGTAAAAATAAGCTGTCCATAAATGTTGTTTAATTGTGAGTTGAATTATTCTAATTTTGTGTTTTGTCTTCAGGGACAATAATGTCATCAGTCATTCAAGCTTTAATCCTGGTAGATCTACTACTATCTGAAAAGAAGACTCGGCAGATTTTTTCAAGACATGTCAGGACAACTTTATGTTTACTTGGGAACATTTAAACTTTTAGCTGAGATCAGCATAAATTACTAAATAGTTGAACATTTGCGTTGTCCTAAATGGATAGTCCACTAAAAAAATTAAATTGTCATTGTTTACTCACCCTCATGTTGTTCCAAACCCATTTTGAATTCATTGTATTCATCTTCAGACAAATTGATATATTTTTGATATTCTTTCATCATTTTTGTCTATGCATTGGAAGTCTAGGCAATCTTTATTTTCAAGGTTCAACAAGTTTTTAATTTCAGCTTTGACACATAATAAAAAAATCAGTGAATTTTGTGATTTGAATGAAAACACTTTATTCATATGGGTAAACTCTTTATGTACTTCTTGAAGCTGAATATTGATTGCCTAAACTTTCAATGGATTGACAAAATGGTGAGAGAGTATTAAAAATATCTTAATTTTTGTTCCAAAGATGAACAAGATTCGTATGTGTTTAGTATGACATGACAGTGAGTAAATGATGATAATTTTCATTTTGGGGTGAACTGTCACTTTAAAGGGATAATTCAGCCAAAAATTAAAATTCTGTCATTAATTAATCACCCTCATGTCGTTCTAAACCCGTGAGACATTCGTTCATCTTCAGAACACAAATTAAGATATTTTTTATGAAATCCAAGACCCTCCATAGACAGCAAGGCAACTGAAATGTTCCCAGGCCCATAAAAGGACATTGGTAAAACAGTTCATGTGACATCAGTAGTTCAACCTTAATTTTACAAAGCTACGAGAATACTTTTTGTGCACAAAGAAAACGGCAAAAAAAACAACTTTATTCAACAATTCTTCTCCAAATCATGCCTTCCGCTGTTATCGAGAGTATCTCTATCTCTGCTGCTGACATAGAACATGCATGCGCAGAGCCTTGTTTAAATGCAGAGGAACACACACGCATATGCCTTGATACTCTCCATAATGGCACCCTAGGGTGACGCAAAGGAGAAGAATTGTTGAATAAAGTCATTATTTTTGTTTTCGTTGCGCACAAAAAGTATTCTTATAGCTTCGGAAAATTGTGGTTGAACTACTGGTGTCCCATGGACTTTCATGGGAAGTCGTGGCCTAATGGTTAGAGAGTCGGCCTTGTAATCCAAAGGTTGCGGGTTCGAGTCTCGGGCCGGCAGGGATTGTAGGCGGGGGGAGTGAATGTCCAGCGCTCTCTCCACCCTCAATACCACGACTGAGGTGCCCTTGAGCAAGGCACCGAACCCCCAACTGCTCCCCGGGCGCCGCAGCATAAATGGCTGCCCACTGCTCCGGGCGTGTGTTCACGGTGTGTGTGTGTGTTCACTGCTGTGTGTGTGCACGTTGGATGGGTTAAATGCAGAGCACAAGTTCCGAGTATGGGTCACTATACTTGGCCGTATGTCACTTCATGACCTTACTATGTTTCTGGGTCTGGGAACATTTCAGCTGTATTGCTGTCTACAGATGGTCAGAATTGCTTTATTGCTGTCTACAGATGGTCTTTATTGTCATTTATGAACATTTTAAGATGAAGCTTTGCTTAAATATGTTACCATAACTTGTCGGGTTATACATTGAATATTAGATAAACATGGACTGTCTCTGTGTTTTGTATTTAAAAATGGTTAACAAAATGCTCACAAAGCCTAATGCTTCTGAAACAATAAAATCACCCCATGCAAGTGTACCTTTTCACTCAGAAATATTATGTTTTTTAGGACAAATCAGTTCAGCAGAACATTAGTGAAATGCTGTGGAAAAATATCAGGATGTAATTTTAAACCATACCAGGACACAAAGCTACATTTCTATCACTATGGGTGCATAAATGTTCTTTTAGAGGTACAAAAAAGAAGGTACAACGTCCCAAGGTAAATTGCAGTACCCTACTAGGGTACAGCTGGACCGACAAAGCATTTGTACCGTTTTAGGTACATTCCTGTACCTTGATTTTTCTGTGTGTTCACTTTGACTAAATGGCAATATTACAGAGGAGTTCAGAAAGAAACTTTCTATTTCTCCACTCTCTGCTCCACTTAAGGCACATGAGCAAACAGTAGCATGTGCTGACAGTCTCAGAAATCCCATATAGTGCAACTGAACTTTTGGATGGAGAAGCCTAAAGAGATTTTTGGATCAGAAGGGTGCTGCAGGCACTTGATCATGATTGATTACGCTCTTCGTGATATAGTATCTGCGACAGTTGATCAGTTGTAAAATAAAGTTGTTGTGGAACAGCAAACTTAGATGTTGTTGCCAGCAGCTGCTCATATTGATTCTGTGGTTGTCGTTTGCATTGCTATTTTAGGTAGATACTGGAGCTGATAAGCGGAACCATTGTGATGATCCAACACGGAAGTACTGTGAAAACACAAGGCTTGTGTTTTCCATCCAATTGAATTCAGTAAATATTACTCAATCATGATGCTATGCCTGACTTAATATCTGATAAGGTGTCCAATCGTGTCCTTTGCATCTGCATAATGTCTTTAATCTTGACACGCTCATCATAAGAGTTTGTTTGTTTGTATTCAGCTGTCAAGGAAAACATGCAAATAGTGCAAGCGTACCATTTTTCTCCTCCTCCACACATGGCAGAGCTGTCTGATTCTGTTCTATACCTCCGTGACAAGTATTTTGTTGGGTAAACAACATTACTGAACCTTGCAGTGCGGTAGGAACACAGAAGAAAGTAGAGACTGCTGAGTTGACTACTTTGTTGTCCAAGGACTGGGTATCGATACACCAGTGTAATTTTAGTATTGTTTACATACTATTATAGTATTTATTTAGTTTTTATTTTCATAGGTTATTTTTAGTTTATACTTTTTAGTAATTGTATGTGCTTCTTACATTTTTGTAATTTAAGTTAACTAGTTAATTGCCAAGGCAATGTTTATAATCTTTTAGTTGTTTTTTTTTTGTCATGTTTTTTATTGTATGTTAGCTATATTTAAATTAACAAAAATAATTTTAATAGTTTTTGTTTTTGATACACTGTGATACATATTTCCTGATTCATTTTGATTCCTATTGGATTTTATTAAATTTCAGTTTATTAGTGTATATTGTGTATTTTATACTGTAAAAATTTAGCAGAATTTTAAGGGTAAATGAATGAAAAAAATGCAAATAAAAAATGGCCTAATGGATAGAGAGTTGGACTTGTAACCCGAAGGTCGTGGGTTTGAGTCTCAGGTCCGGCAGGGATAGGTGGGGGAGTGAATAACCAACACTCTCTCCACCCTCAATACCACGACTGAGGTGAGACCCTTGAGCAAGGCACCAAACCCCCAACTGGCTGCCCACTGCTCCGGGTGTGTGTTCACGGTGTGTGTGTGTTCACTGCTGTGCACGTTGGATGGGTTAAATGCAGAGCACAAATTCCGAGTATGGGTCACCATACTTGGCCACACACCACTTCCCTTTCCTTTCCCTTAAGTATTTTACTGTGAATTTAAGTTAAATCCATAAAACTTCCATATTTTTTTTTTCTGATGAAGTTCTGGCAAGGAATTATTATAAATTTTTGCAGTGTGTGTATAGTTTGCAGTGTCCATTTTGCTTACATGTGATTCTCTCTAAATTGTACTAGGAATCTAGCATATGTGTTATATACACTGTGAATACATTACCCACTACACACACACACATATACATATACTGCCAGCCGACTGTTTTTATTTGAATATATATTTTTTAATATAATGTATTCCTGTGATGTCAAAGCTGAATTTTCAGCTGCCATTACTCCGGTCCTCAGTCTATTATTATTATTATTATCATCATCATCATCATCAATGTAGAACAGTTTGAAAAAAATCAATATTTTACCCAGCCCTATTGCCCTGTATCAAAATGCTCTTGTTCCCATCCAGGGCTAAAATTTACAGAGCTAGGGACAAATGTTTAATGGGTGGATCATCTCTCCCCTGAGTACAATGAGTAGGCTGCACCAAACTGGGCCCCTTAACGATGGCCCTGTTCCCATCGTGGTTCTACCAATAATTTCTTGGCCAACAACAACCACCAGTTCTTCATATATTGTGGCTGAAGCTCAGAGGCTTTCTTATTTCAAGAGCAGCAGAGCTTGCATCCCCCATTTTAATTACTTGCTAGTGTTGTGTAGGGAAAGTCTTGCTTTTCATTTCAGTCCCTCCATCTCTTGCCCCCCCCCCCCCCCGGTCTTTTTCCTGCTCACTTAAATCCACCCATATGGAACATGCCAACGATGGCTGTGGTTTATTCTTTGGCCCTCTCACCTTGTTTGTGCATTTTCCCCTCTTTGGAAGCTCTTAGACGATAACTCTCGAGTGTTGTTGCTTAACTAGGGTGTTTTTTTTCTTTTCCGCCAAACATGGAGTTCATTAGACTCAAATGAGTGACAGGCTTTCTCAACTACTCACTGCTTTCGTACCTTTGATCCTCTACGAGCCCCTCTTGTACAGTTCAGAGCAGCAACAGGGTTCACACGGATTCTGGCTTCCTCCACATTTACCTCAACAGTGACCAGTATTTTGCCAGGTAGCATGTGTTTTGGGATCAAAAACCTTTGGTTGATCTTCAAACAACATTCCTGTCAACACAAACATAGGGGGTTGGTGAATATTCTGAGTTCAATACAAGTTAAGCTCAATCGAAAGCACTTTTGGCATAATGTCAATTGCCACAAAAAATCATTTTGACTGGTCCCTCGATATCAATTAAAATAAACGGTGACGTACTTCTCATGAATGTAAATGGGCACTATTTTTAAAGAATTTAAAAGGAGAAATGTGGTGCTTATTTTAAATGTGCCTACATTCATTTTTATTTCACTGTTCTCATTTTTAGTCATTTTATGGTTTAAGGCATTTAAGACACCACAAATAAAAGTAGAAGTAAAAAAGCAAAGTTTTCAACAACAGAAAATGTGTTGCTTTTTTTAAATGTATTTATTCCTCCACACTAAAATCACTGAGCGTATATATTAACATTGGCCACTTTCTTTTATTTTATTATTTTATTTTATTGAACCTGGGATATTTGAAAAAATGGCTTCCTATTTAATTAATTAGTTGGAAATTGTATTGAGTTGACAACACCCACTGGACATTAAACTGAAATGCAGGAAGTGGGAGAAATTCAGCAACTAATGGCATTCTGGTAAATGACACATTCTTTCATCATTTATGCCATTTATGTATGCTTGATATATATTTATACCTAAATTTATAGGTTGCATTTCAAACAGATCATCTGTTTGTCTGTAAGACCTTAAACCTAAAACGTCTTCTCTTCTGTTTAACTTTCAAACATGGTTTTGCAAAGAATTCCAAGTTTGTCTATACAGACCTTCCTATTTTAGTTAAGAAATATGACTTATTGCATTTATACAGTATGAATCTCTTTACATTTCAGTTTATTTGAATCACAATTTTGCATCCTGTTTCCTACCTCAAATGAATTTCAAATTCAGAAAGTGAATAACCAATAAATTGTTCTGAACAATAAACTGCCCCTAAAATCTGAGGTAAATAATAGGTTGATAAGAATGTTGTTCCAGGAGCATGTCCTACTTTACAAAATTAATTCACTGCAATGAAAATATTTATCAAGTGGTATGGCATTTTAAAAAGACATAACCCTTAATATGACTTTACAGCTCCATCTCAGCGTCAAGTATGGATGGGTCTATTCCTCCAGCTGTCTTGCTGCTGAGATGACTCTCCCAGGCCTCCTTCTCTTTTATTTCCTCAGGATGGATAAAGTGCTGAAATGGAAAACATGTGTCTCCTGAGTTCGTAACATTATTTTCCCCTGTGATGCCCTGGCAGCCGTGATTAATTAATGATAAACGTTACAGCATTATATCACCTTGGGCGACGAGGAGACTATGACACCTAATTTGCCTGCTTTCTCCTCATTTTGGTCTCACTGATGCATCTTCCAACAGCTCATGTCAGCCTTGGAATGAATCACACCACCTCGGCCTGTCCCACTGCTGGGATTTGTTTATGAATATGCCACATCCTCCATTCAAAAGACGTACATCTCGTGCAAAATCAACAGCACTGTATCACCTTTGTGTGTATCTGTTGTGAAGTCTATTGCAATTCCTCTTTGGAATTTCTCTTGATTATTACTTTCCTGGAAAATCCCCAAGGAGGCAATGTCTTGTTTATGGACAATACATATAATGGAAGAAATTAGAATAGGAGCATATTTCTCAGCAGCTGTGTACACATAGAGGAATCTGTGAAGGAAGCCATTAAAGTAAACGCCTGAACGGAGCTGAGAATTGCGATACAGATGCATAATTGCGCCTCTGCGATCTCATTGCAATGCATTGCACCCATCAAACACCCCCTCAATCTGTTTGTTTACAGCTACCTTGAACAAAAAAAACATGTTCTGTGAACTGTTTAGTGCAAAACAGACACTGAACTAAGCTGTTAACTACTTGCATAACTTGTTGCCCAACACATATATACGGTTTCAGCTTTTGTTCACAATCTCCATTAAATGGAACCTGATCTGTGTGGTAACAACATCTGATGTATTCGCCGTGTTTTGCAGTGTGAAATCACCATTATTCAGCATGTTAAACAGCCCTCGTCCCTCTGTCATGGCTGGAATGTATATGAACTGGAATCCTGGCATTAGGAAGGCCATTACGGCAGCCTCTCTGTGGGCCGGTCCAGTTAAAATAGGATCCGAAAATACTTTGGGATTTTACGTCCATCAGCACATTGGAACTGAATAAAATGGATGATGGTAATGACTTGCAGACCAGGCGAGCGCTACATCCCACATCTCTGCATGGAGGCCATTTTGTTGCCAGATCCCTTCCCGCACGCTTGTCAGTTGCAGTGAAGTGGCAAGGAGGCAAAAACAAGATCAGAGTGACGAAGGTGGCTGCTGGCCAAGCAGCTCCTGTCGGATGTGAGTTCAGGGAACTGTTACATTGGGATTTTTGAGGGGAAAACCCTCTGTCTACTGAATGTAGACACACACAAACCGCACATATGGCGAATGGAATCACACACAACACATCTGTGACTTTTTATTTGTATTTACAAATATATGCATCATAGTGTATAATACATCATTTTAACGCGGTGACATATTTGTGGATTAGGTCAAACGTTTCAGTCTTGAGAGACTTTACAAGTGCATGAAATGAAGCTGTGTTTGTGATGACTAAAAAAAATTCACTGTATAATGCAAAAATGAAATTGGATTATACTGAAATATTACTTAAAAAGCTCTGTGAAATATAACAAGAGGGAGTAAAAGAGACGGAAAGAAAGCTTGGCATTTGGTAATGACAGCTTAATGGCCTGTGAGCGTATAATAACATGTTTGGTTGTGCTCATGTTTCATTTTAATGACTGATTTATGTCGGTTTTAACAGGGCAGATACATAATTACTTATGATTTTTGTCCTCTATAGGTCTTGTGGAGATTTGCTTGATGCACCCATTGGATGTTGTGAAGACCAGGTAAAATATCATTCCTTTCTGTTTTTAGTTCAGGGCTAGGCATTTTCTTCTTGTGGCAATAGTGGAATATTTCTGTGGAAAATGAAATGCATCATTTACTCATTCTCCTTCAGTGTTTAAGTAATACTTTTTAATGTTCTCAAATTGCTCACATACTTATCTCATTATTTCACCTAATTATATCCCTTGTTTAATGCCTGAGCTTCTATGTGAATTGTGAACCGAGGCTGCATTAACAAAACAGCACTCAATTGTTTTTTGTTTTTTCATTAACGGCTCTTGCACGTGTGTTCTTCCACCAATGCTGATGAAATATTGACACTTCCTTAACCCTAGAGAGCCTACTGTATCATATTTAATACAGCACTCTGAATTATCAACATGATCAAAAAACCTGTTTTACACAATTTACTACATGCCTTTGCTCTCTGATTAATAGTTCATGCATTTTTAGTAAGTAAAAGCCTTTTGTTATAATTCTTAAAAATGTGGTACATGTCTTTTTGCTCTGAAAATTAAGTATTTTTATAAAGAAAATGTAAGGATAACTTTTAGATTTTTAGTAATATTTCAAGATTTTTTTCGAGACATTTACTGAGGTTTACTTGATTATCCATATGCCATTTTTTGAGAAATAAAACAGGAATAAAAGATGAAAAATCATGTTTAAATTTAATTAGCAACAATGATACAACAGGAACATTTATTTATTATTTAATACAAAATAAAAAAACACATTTTTATATATATATATATATATATATATTTTGGGCAGCGATACCTCTTTCCCTCAGTCCTGCAGGAAAGAAGGAATGTTGAAGAGTGGGAAAGAGAAAATGAATCAGGGCCCTCACACTGGAGTCGCTCAGTATGGCGTAAACAGGTTGTGGGCCGGTACTAAACCTTTACGGCTTCTGGGTGCCCTGCCAAGACCTCTGGCTTTGTGACAAACCCTCACACATATGCTATGATGTTTCATATTTTCCGCCACCGTTTTCTGGTAAATAAACTTTTTGAGATGATAATTAGATATTTGTACTTTGGAGAGCACATGTGGTAGTCAAGGTGGCTTGCTTGTGTTACTTTGTGTCTATTTGCATGAGTTTGTTTGCGGCAGTGTGTCTGTGTGTACACTTGTATGCAGCGACATTCGATACTCTAGAGTCCTGTAGAGTGATTTAGGATCTGGTGCTGCTGGTTGAGGGTTTATTACAGGTAAGGCCACAGTTAGGCCGTTCTCTCCTCACACAGGGTCAGGGTTAAAAGTGCTCTCTCTATTTTCTTTGTAATGCTCTTCCTCAAGAAGTGATAAAAGCCTTGTGTAAAGAGCGGCAGTTTTATTTATTTGTTTTCTGTGGGTTTCTCTGTTAGTGTGAGTGCATCCAGTCAACTGCGTAACGCATGCGAGAGTGGCTCGCATATGTGCCCTGATTATTCATAGACTCAGAGTGAGAGGGTCAGTCTTTCTGTTTATTGTTCTGTCTGTCTATCTATCTATCGTTTTATCTATCTATCTATTGGTCTATCTATTTATCGCTCTATCTATCTATCTACAGTATCTCACAGAAGTGAGTACACCCCTCACATTTTTGTAAATATTTTATTATACGTTTTCATGTGACAACACTGAAGAAATGACACTTTGCTGCAATGTAAAGTAGTGAGTGTACAGCTTGTATAACAGTGTAAATTTGCTGTCCCCTCAAAATAACTCAACACACAGCTATTAATGTCTAAACCACTGGCCACAAAAGTGAGTACACTGCTAAGTGAAAATGTCCAAATTGGGCCCAATTAGCCATTTTCTCTCCCCGGTGTCATGTGACTTGTGTTTGGGAAATAGACGTATGAGTGCTGCCAGCATTGCTGCAGAGGTTGAAGGGGTGGGGGGTCAGCCTGTCAGTACTCAGACCATACACCGCACACTGCATCAAACTGGTCTGCATGGCTGTCGTCCCAGAAGGAAGCCCCTTTTAAAGATGATGCACAAGAAAGCCCGCAAACAGTTTGCTGAAGACAAGCAGACTAAGGACATGGATTACTGGAACCATGTCCTGTGGTCTAATGAGACCAAGATAAACTTTTTGGTTCAGATGGTATCAAGCGTGTGTGGCGGCAACCAGGTGAGGAGTACAAAGACAAGCGTGTCTTGCCTACAGTCAAGCATGGTGGTGGGAGTGTCATGGTCTGGGGCTGCATGATTGCTGCCAGCACTGGGGAGCTACAGTTCATTGAGGGAACCATGAATGCCAACATGTACTGTGACATACTGAAGCAGAGACTGGGCCGCAGGGCAGTATTCCAACATGATAACAACCCCAAACCCACCTCCAAGATGACCACTGCCTTGCTAAAGAAGCTGAGGGTAAAGGTGATGGACTGGCCAAGCATGTCTCCAGACATAAACCCTATCGAGCATCTGTGGGGCATCCTCAAATGGAAGGTGGAGGAGCGCAAGGTCTCTAACATCCACCAGCTCTGTGATGTCGTCATGGAGGAGTGGAAGAGGACTCCAGTGGCAACCTGTGAAGCTCTGGTGAACTCCATGCCCAAGAGGGTTAAGGCAGTGCTGGAAAATAATGGTGGCCACACAAAATATTGACACTTTGGGCCCAATTTGGACATTTTCACTTAGCAGTGTACTCACTTTTATGGCCAGCGGTTTAGACATTAATAGCTGTGTGTTGAGTTATTTTGAGGGGACAGCAAATTTACACTGTTATACAAGCTGTACACTCACTACTTTACATTGTAGCAAAGCGTCATTTCTTCAGTGTTGTCACATGAAAAGATATAATAAAATATTTACAAAAATGTGAGGGGTGTACTCACTTAGATAGATAGATAGATAGATAGATAGATAGATATCTATTGTTCTGTCTGTCTGTCTGTCTATCTATCTATCATTCGATCGTTCTATCATTCTATCTATTGTTCTATCTATCGTTCTACTGTTCTGTCATTCTATTGTTCTGTCTATCGTTCTGTCTATCTCTGTATCTCTTGTTCTGTGTCTGTCTATTCATCTACCTGGCAGATAAAATAAAAACTTTAGTGTTTAAATGGTTTTTAAACTTTTAAACAAGGCTTTGTAGTAGTGATGCATGTAACAGATGACAGCTACTCAAATATCTGAAGAAAATGTAAAAATCTAGTTGCTATAATACTTGTTTACAGCTTGCTTTCTCACTCTTTCTTTCTTTCTTTCTCTCTCTCTCTTGGGTTTTCAGTCACACTAAAGCAGGCTAATTGGCAAAATGAAGGGTTAGTAGAGCTGAAATCTATTAGCATAGGTCTCAGAGAGCTGCTGAAGCACAAATGCCGAGCACACCTCCTCTCCGACGCTAGCTGCAGGAATGGCTCCTATTAGTGACTGGCTGCCGCTTTAATGTCCGCTGCTCCAAATTAGATGCCAACTGGAGTGAACAGTTTTTTTCACCCCCTCGTTTTCTTCAACGAGCCGCCTTAGTGGAATCAAAGGCTTTTTTCTGAGGAGAACCTGACAAAATGTATACTTGGGAATACATATTTACCCTGTGCAAATGAGGGTGCTGGAGCCATGTAGAGGCGGAGACAGGAATTAGACGACTGAGGAGGCCGTCGATCTCAGACATATGCACAAACTCACAAACAAACATCTGGAAGCAGATTAGGAGAACATTAAGAGGATATATTTCAAGGCCATGATTGTTTGTAAGGTTAAATCAATGTTTACTTTAAAGTCTTACTACTATTCTTTATACTTGTTTATATTGAGGATCAAGCACTTCCAGCTGAATGTAAAATTACGGGTCTCTCCTCCTCTGATCGTCATATGTCGCCGCCATATATTCAGATCAGAGCAGTCCTTCACAAATAAACGTCTCTTAGTCTCTTAGAAGAGGACAGGTCTATGTGCCACTTATAATCATTTGCGTTCAACGGTGCTCATTTCTGGGTTGGAATGTTGCCTTTTTTCAAAGGGGGCTTGCTAGGGTGAGAGCAGGGGGTTTCGGGGGTTAGTTAGACTTCTAAGGAGACAGTGAGACTGGAGTTACAGCTTTTCATTAACCTGGAAACCACCTAATTACATGGTTCATGGGCTGGTCTCAGCTCACTTGGAGGTAACAAAGGGTGTCAGGCGGCACTTTCGGCAGGGGGCGGCTGCTCGGGGCACCCCATCTGACTCTGATCATCATGCCGGCCGCCCTGCCGCACTCATTAGAAGCCAGGAATGAGCTTGCATTGCTCTTGTTTAAAGGCTCCGGTTACGCCGCCTCACCCCACCCCAAACACGCCCTAAGCCCCTCCTACAGTCTCCGCTGTTGTTCTTTTTTGAAATGGGATGTTTGCATGTCTGTTTTATTGATTTATGACTGTATATTCTGCTAAACTGGTTTGTTTTTCACCCACATAATAATATAAATGGCTCTACTGAAAAAAGTTCATAATATATACATAATATAGTTCATGCAATATATATATATATATTATTTGTTGTTCATGCAAATAACTATATTTGAATAGAGCCATTTGAAATATGAATTAATTGAATATGTATATTATTTACCAGTGCATACATAAATAATCAGCAATCAAACACAAATGTATTACATTTTATAATTTAAATTTTTTTAACATCTTTGAAAGTCTTTTTTAACTTTTCATATTTAAATTTTCCATACAATGGTAACATTATGAATTAGATATATTAAAAAAGTTTATAATATAATGTAATACAATATAATATGATATATAGTGCTGGGCAATGATTAATCGCATCCAGAATAAAAGTTTTGTTTATATAATATATGTGTGTATTTAGTATGTATATATAAAAACACACACATACAGTATATACAACCCAAATTCCGGAAATGTTGGGACGTTTTTTAATTTGAATAAAATGAAAACTAAAAGAATTTCAAATCACATGAGCCAATATTTTATTCACAATAGAACATAGATGACATAACAAATGTTTAAACTGAGAAATTTTACAATTGTATGCACAAAATGGGCTCATTTCAAATTTGATGCCTGACACAGGTCTCAAAATAGTTGGGACGGGGGCATGTTTACCATGGTGTAGCATCTCCTCTTCTTTTCAAAACAGTTCGAAGACATCTGGGCATTGAGGTTATGAGTTTCTGGAGTTTTGGTGTTGGAATTTGCTCCCATTCTTGCCTGATATAGGTTTCCAGCTTCTGAAGAGTGCGTGGTCGTCTTTGACGTATTTTTCGTTTAATGATGCACCAAATGTTCTCTATAGGCGAAAGATCTGGACTGCAGGCAGGCCAAGTCAGCTCCCGGACTCTTCTACTATGAAGTCATGCTGTTGTAATAGCTGCAGTATGTGGTTTTCCATTGTCCTGCTGAAATACACAAGGCCTTTCCTGAAATAGACGTAATCTAGAGGGGAGCATATGTTGCTCTAGAACCTTTATATACCTTTCAGCATTCATAATACCTTCCAAAACATGCAAGCTGCCCATACCGTATGCACTTATGCACCCCATACCATCAGAGATGCTGCCTTTTGAACTGAATGCTTATAACACACTGGAAGGTCTCCCTCCTCTTTAGCCTGGAGGACACAGCTTCCGTGATTTCCAACAAGAATGTCAAATTTGGACTCGTCTGACCAAAGCACACTTTTCCACTTTAAAACGGCACTTCTGGACCATGTTCACATATGGCTTCCTTTTTGCATGATAGAGCTTTAGTTGGCATCTGCAGATGGCACGTTGGATTGTGATTACTGACAGTGGTTTCTGGAAGTATTCCTGGACCCATTTAGTAATGTCAATGCCAGAATCATGCCGATGAGTGATGCAGTGTCGTCTGAGGGCCCGAAGAACATGGGCATCCAATAAAGGTCTTCGGCCTTGCCCCTTACGCACAGAGATTTCTCCAGTTTCTCTGAATCTTTTGATGGTTATGCACTGTAGATGATGACATTTGCAAAGCCTTTGCAATTTGATGTTGAGAAACGTTGGTTTTAAAGTATTCCATCGTTGCCCAGCACTACTAATATATAATATTAAATAATACGCACTTTCATATATTATATAAAAACATAGAGATTTTGAGGGGAGGACACCTTTTGAAACATTTTAAACATTTCAAACATTTTAAAATAAAGTTTATTTTATTATTTATTTATAAATATTAACATTCATAAATAAATGATCAAATTTGGGTGGTGGGGGTTTTATGTCTGTATGTTTGTATATATTGGTAAACAGATTCCAATTTAAATAAGTATAATATATAAATAAAATGCTGTTAATGTTACATTACAATTGTTATACTACATAGAAATCATGAAATAAAGCACCAGCACTGATCATGTCATTGCATCTATCCATGTGATCTACCATATCTCTTATTTGCCATCAATCTCCACCACTAATGATTAAAACAACCTGGAGATACCTCCTTGTGAGAGTCACTTTGATGACACAGCCTTCATCAGATCTCAGCACGCTAGACACTGAGCTTCACTGGGTAGGGATTGTAATGTTTGACGAGGGCAGTGACAGATGACGTCCTGTCCCCAGGAACGGTGACGCTGAGAGAGGAGCCCAAGTCTTCCACCCCCGACTGGTGGCTGAACCCTGGTGCACTCTTGATGGAATCCCTCAACCAGCCCTTAAACAGCAGGGCTCAAAGCTCAGAGGACTAAGAGCCGATCCGGCCCAGTAAAGCAGCACGTTGCTCAGCTGTACTCCAGTGATCTCTTAATCCTACCCTGCCCTGGCTGACGGCTCTGACGGTGTGAACTGCACACAGGTATCTGACTGTGGCTATCTGTGCTTAGAAAGCCAAGACTCCAATCACATCAGTGGTTGGACAGTATACTAACAATTCCAGTGAAAAAAGTCAGCAGAACATTGGCAGTGGCATGTTTCATTATAAAGGGGAAATCTAAAGCCAGTCCAAAATAACTAAAGGCACTACTATTTGTGGTTTAGAAAGGGAATTAAAAAGCTTTTCTATTAGTGGCTTACCGCTGACATTTTTTGGCCAAAGTCTTCACCAGGGTGTACAATGTTGACTGCTAAGCTTAACACAGAACATGGAAACTCAGGTGTATGTAATAATAGTAGTAACAGTAATAATTAGTTTGAGGTAATTACTAAAGACTGAAATTATATCAAAAGTTCTGGTACATATAATTCGAACTAAAGTCCATTCCTTGACCGTGTTCTCAAGTTCGCTGAGACTAAATTACATTAAATGTGTGTTTATGTAAAAAGAATGAAACTTGGCACCAAAACTACTCACACTGAGCATGAAACAAATTTTCATCAGAGAAAAGTTTACATACCTTAACAAATTCACTCGCTGTTCATTTGTGGGCTTAAATATGTAAGGGATGTTTTCACTTTCCTGGAATGGAACAATGGAAGAATAGGAGTGTGATTGCGTGACATATGAATATTACTGTATGTTGGTAATATTGGTGTTCTACTGTTAGTAATAATAATAATTGAGAGTAGAACTGTTATAACACATCTGGTGCTTAGATATTGTATGTCTATTTTAAACACATTTCCATTTATCACGTTTCAACCAAAAAAACAAACCTTTATGGCTTTCTTTCTCCTGTGGAACACAAATTAAGATATTTTGAAAACTCTTTAAATGAAAGTGGCATTCAGTGTTGTTTTGGATCCCTTTTGCTTTGATTTATATTGAAACATTCTTCAAAATATTTTATTTTGTGTTCTGCAGAAGAAAGAAATTGACATAGGTTTGGGACAACATGAGTGTGAGCAATTGATTACAGAACTGTCCCTTTAAAGGAGGGACCAGATTCATATTGAGCCCAAAATATAATAGAATTTCTTTACACAGATAAGCACCCTGCACATTTTCTTCAGAAAATTTATAGAAAAGAACAGCTAATGTGACCAGGTACTAGCGGTATGACCTCCTGCTGATGTGACTGCCATTGCACATTATGACCTGGTATTAAACAAGTCTGCTTGAAGGAGTTGTCACAAACACCAAAATGCATTATGTTACAAGCATACTAAATAAAGCAAAAATATCCCAGTGTGCTGAAATGACCCGTTTTAAAGATGCAGTAAAGTGCCTGATGAAAACTCATTTGTCTCTTGTGTCTGTCAGACGCCTCACAGCATCTGTGACCCACTCCTTCAGGGTTTTGTTTTGCAGTGGCCATGTTCCTACCAGGCGGGGGGTGAGAGGTGCAAATGTAGAGTTGTAATTCAGAGAGTCCGGTTTCTGTTGCTGAAGAAGCAGAGAGTGCAGCATTGATGACCGCGCTCTGCACTGTCCTGACCGTCTGTGTAATAACTGCCAGTCTCCTGCTGTCTAAGGAGTCTCCACCATCCTTAGCCGGCCATTTCCTTACTTCAAAGCAGCCATAACTGAGATGGATTATCCAGAGTCTCTCAATCTGATATTTCTCGTTCTGAAAAGTTTGTTTGGATGATCATAATAAGTAAACCAACAATTTTTTTATTTATTTATTTGCTAACACTTTACAAAAGGTTTATATGCATTAATATTGCGTTAATGTAACTTCGACAAAAAAAAAAAACACATTCAGACAATTTCAAGTTGTATAAATTAGTTAAAATATTAATTAACATCGAGTAGTTGTTTTCTTAAGATATAGCCTAAATTAAAAGGATAGTTAATTCGAAACTGAAGATTCTTTCATTAATTTATCATGTTGTCTAAACCTGTATTACTTTTTTTCATCTTTGGAACACAAAAGAAAGCTTTAAGAAAATCGGAAGAAAAAAGATACTGGTCATTTTCTGCCATGGTGTTTACTTCAACCCTAAAAACACTTAGGAAGAGGAAAAAACCAATGAGATTTTAACAGGAAATTTGAATAATAATAGTAATAATAATTAATTAATAGATTAATAAATGGTCTTTTTCGTGCCAATATATTAACTAAAACCCTAAAGTGTTTAAAAAAAGTGTTCATATTTTAAGTAGTTGTGCTTTAATTAGCATGCTTAGCTGTTGCATTATACTGTATGCTGTTTTAAGTTTTCATTTTTCACAGTTATTTCAGCATACTGTCACATGCGTTACATTTTAAAGAGGTTAGAAATAGTCCAGCTTTATAAACCCATTCTGCCCTACCTGATTTAGAATGCAATAAACATCCATGAAACCAATGGGCCAAGCAGTGTGCCGATAACCCTTTGCTTAGTCATTTTTGTTTGGAATGTCTTATCAAAATGAGACACAACGTTTTCACAAAAAGTCAGCCAGAGTTTGGAAACCTGAGGTATAAATCAGAAAGAGCATTTTGAGGGATGTCAAACTGGTCATCTTGAGGACGTCATTCCTTGTCCCACTCCCCCTCTTGGGCAGCTTCATTACCCCAGTCACAGTGGGTCAAGTTGGCCTGTGGTGCCACTGAAACCCAAGCTTTCCTAACCCAGACCGAGACCTAGAAGCATGCGGTGTCACAAGCACCATGACTTTATCACTTCCCCTTTGCCCCATCTTCATCTTCTCTTCTGCTTTATCTCCTTCCCTCCAAAGGCTCATCTTTATAGGCCACCTCCAGCCACTGGCCCAGCTGTATTAGCATGAAAAGCCAAAAGAACAGAGGAAAGCAGCTATGTATGTCTGCAGTGAATCAAGGCAGTTTTAAGAGAGAAATTTCCCTGTGGTTTTCCAAAAGCATTGCGTTTCATTGGTTTTACATTTATATTCACCCCGCTACTCAAGTATCAATGGTATTTTGCTTGTGTACAGTCCGATTAATGTAGTCACAGAGCATTAATTGATATTCATGAGTAGCGTGATCACAGAGAGTCAATTGGTCCTCTTCCATATTGGAGCATTTAGGTTAGAGAGGTTTAACCTCATGTACCATTGCAATGGACGTCTGCCATCTTTATGATCCTGCTCATTAAAATTAACTGTCTGGCTGTAAAAAATAGATTTCCTTTTAATGCTGCCTTCTGGATTCTCTTACGCACCGCTGATTGTGTGTAAAAGAAACCTTGCTCACGTGCTTGTTTCGCTTTTTCTAATATTACTTTCATTTCAGCTCTTGATGAAAGTGTCGTTGGTTCAGAGGCAGCAGATGGAAAGTATATTAACATGAATAAGATTTAAAGACTGAATAATTTAAATAAAAAAAATGCCATGACCAAAAACATTGGTGAATAATTCAGTTTATAAAGTGATCAGCCATAGTGATATTTGTTTTACTACCATAAATGATTGAAGCCAATATATTGCCAAAAATTTACAATTAAATTTATAATAATTTTCCAGCAATTTTTTGCCTTACTTATACCACACAATATTTGGTTATCATTGTACCAGACTGGAAACATAGATGGCCAGTATCAAATGCCAACTGTTTAAAAAAAATTCCTGTCACAGCTACAGTCACACAGTTTCAGTTATAAGAAGGAAAAAGGAAGTCATACAAAGGTTATAAATGCCGCATTTGCAGGATGGTTTTTCACTCATGGGACCTTGTTTATCACAGGGTTGATATTATAGTCATAAATGAAATAATGCAGTTCCCACTCCACGCTCCAATCTTTGGGGGAATACCCTTTATTTAACAAGGCAAATTTAAGAGACCTTTTTAAAAGTTTAGCCTGCCCCTTTAAAGGCAAACCCATCAAACTCAAGCCTTTTGATCAACCCAGTAACCTCCCGCCCTTCCCACAGGGCTTTTTTTAACACCATCATTATTAGGCCTCAACCCATCCAGCCCGTTTTCCAGTGGCACAGCCCCCCCTGTCGGACCTGGTGCTGGCCCATTACATACAGGGTCTGAAAGGGGACGAGGCCCTAGCACTCGGCCTGGACCTGAAACACTTCACTTCTGTCTATAAAACTACATAGAGTAGGTGTTCTCCTTCTCTTTATTCTCATTTTCTTTCCTGTCAGAGCACTCGAGTTCGCCATTTTACAGGGAGTTTGGGGTCAGGTGGAGATGGTGGGGTTATATATACCCCCAGTGCTCATTTCACCCGTAGAAGCTCCATGTTGGCCTTACCTTCACCCTCACCTGGCTATCCAGGATGACGCTCTGGTCCTATAAAAACAGAGTACAGAAGGTCGTTGGAGGATTTTGATGAACTCACAGATATCATCACCTGTAAGTATATCTTTTCTTCCTGGGTTTACTTTGAGAGGGATTTTGAGAGCTGGATCTTTTAACAAAGCCTTTGGGCTTTTCACAGTTCCTCTGTTTGTTGACTTTACAACTGGGAGCTTGGCTCCAAGGCCAACCGAGTCAGCCCTCAACTCTTCTCAAGAGTAAATATCTGTCTCCAAATCTGTCTAAAGGTTTCACTCCTGATCTTCTGGCTAGAGGACTCATGTAAAAACAAAGTTCTATTCTGAACTTCTTTCGGTAAGCGAGGGAAGCCTGGTGATGCTTTTTGAAAGTCCTGAGGCATCTTCTGCTGGCAAATCTTCCCCATTATCTTCCACTCCCTAGGCTGTGACGTTTGGTCCAAGGCTTTTATGACAGGGTAGGCAAGGGGCATGAGGAAATGAGGTGACCCCAAGGTCAGCAGTGGAGTCAGGCAGCTGAAAGCGGACCGTGGCCCTGCCACCTCTGGGCCACAGCGGGTTGGGCCATCCCAGTGTACTACAGAAATGGAAACTCTGGCATTGGTGGGACAAGACCATCTTCGATCCTTGACCTTGCTCTCATGTGCCTTTAATAAGGATAGATTTAAATTTGTTTACAAGCTCCACTGGTCTTAAATCTTTTGGTTCGGAGCCCCATCCTTTTGCATGCCCCCATCCCTACACCCCCCCCCCCCCCCCCCCCCCCCCCCCCCCCTCACTTGACTGCCTGCTGTTTCAGAGTCCCTCTTTTCTTCTTTCTCTTTAATATGGTGTTGGATGTTCGTTTAAGATGCTTTCTTCTAGTTCTTAGTCACAAGTTACAAGCTATTTGGGAATCTACAAAATTGGATGTTGGGGACACCCCTCTAAGATGTTAATCTGTTGCAAATATGTAAGGCTGCTCACCTTGGAAAACCCTCTCATCCGATGGAACCAGGCCACTTTTACGGCCCCATCAGGCACCCGCCTGGATGACTTACTGCTGACCTCTTGACATGGATGTCAAAGCCATATGAGGAGAATCTTTCTCATTCTGTGTTTTCCACCCAGAGTTCATCTATTCACGCTTGGAGGCCAAAGGTTGGTTTATTTTTCGTCTCTGTGTGCCCAAAAAGATACCCAGCCTAAACTCCTGTAAATTGTCCTGGCATGTCAACCTATAAACAAATCATAGTGTGTGGTGTCAAAGTACCAAAGGTCTTACAGTTGCTTTGTCCATTTCTTCATGCTAAAACAGCTATATCACATGAACCCTTGGTGGTGGTGGTGGGGGGGGGGGGGTGAAGCAGTAAATCCCTTTCCCCAAACTCGCACTCTGCGCTGGTACCACGTTAAACATTTACACGGTTCAGTTTGCTCTTTATTAGGGCGTTACTAGCATGCTTGTTGCTACAAAAACATCTCTTGACCATTTGTATCGTATTAAAAATTTACACGGAACTGCAGAACTGTTACCTGCGGGTTACTAGCATGTTAGCGACAAAGTTAGCAGCTACAAGGTCTGTGGCTCTAGGAGTAGCGAAGCTAATTGGTAAGGATGGGTTAAGTAAATGTTTGACTTCTCCACTGTGCTAAAGGGACCGAGAAACGCTGCCTCAGAAAGAACAGAAGGCGGGAGAGAAGAGCGGTTTGGGTTTTGACAGACGTCTAAAACTTGTGTCGACAGATTAGCCAGTGTCCCACATTTCTTGCACACAGATAATTGATAGCATATGGTGGTCATGCTCTATGATCTCTCACTCATCTAAGTGAAAGAATGTTGAACATAATGTATGTACAGCAGTGATGTTTTCCAGAATTTATGAATTCTCAATCACTGTTTTTCTTGTTATTTGGCTTTTTTCCCAAATGTGAAATGTAGCCATTACATGCATGGAATACATTTGTTAAAAGGTCTGTAAGATCATGTCTTTATTTGTTGTTCTATTTTTTTTTTAAATGCTCTTTTCATAATGTGTGTGTGTGTGTGTGTGTGTGTGTGTTTATTTCATTAGTTTATTATTCTATTACAGCAGTATTTTGATTAGTACTGTATGTTAGCATGGTAAATATTTTGTGAGTGATTAAAATCAATGGAATAGACCTGGTTGGAAAAGTTAGTTTAATATTTTTAATATTAGTTTAATATTTCTGAAGGTTTGTAAATTCATATTTTGTGTAATCAAGTCTTGTGGTGACCAGTTGGCATCATTTCATTTTTCAGATTTCAAATCCAGAGAGGGAAGGCTGACCCAAATAGCTATAAAGGTCTTGGAGACTGTTTCAGAACTATATTTCGCACTGAGGGGTAAGTTATAAATGTCTGTCTGTCCGTTGTCCATTCATTTATCCATTTGTCAATCAATCAATCCATCCATCCATCATACTGTATTGTATTGCCATGCCATCAAAATTTCTCAGTAATTTCATTTATAATTTAAAAATATATGTAATCTACCAAGATGTAACAGACACCAAAATAAAAAATAAACACTTTGTAGTTTATATAATATAATATGGAATTGTCTAGTGGTACAGTTTTTGTTTAGGTTTCCAATATTGACCTTCATCAATATTAATTTTCATTTGGAAATACATCTTTACTTTAATTTGTAACTTAATTTAAATTTTTTCAGTTATTATTACTTTTTCAGTTGGAAGTGTGAATGACACTTCTGACTTGTAATGTTTTCTTTTAGTACTTCCCATCTGCTGTTTTCATGTGTTCAGTGTAAACTAGGCACACATGTCTGCTGCATGCATGGTAAGAACATACACCTGGTGACAGGGAATGTTTTGAGCTTTGGAAAAGTAGTAAACCTGGTGTACAAAAATCACAAACATTAAGCCCACCTGCTCTGGAATATGCAGTGTGTCAATCTCAGACAAGCAAGTGAAGTCATAGGTTTATATTAAGCACTGGCAGTGGCATGCTCAACATGTGTCATGTTAACTGCCTCTGTTAATAGGAAATCACACATGACGTAGTGTGCTTGAGGCAGAGATTTATCTGTTTCTGTCTCCCTCCTCCTTTTTTATTTTCCCTCCCCAAATGATTTGCTCTCCTTTCAGTTTTTTCTCCCCTCCCTCCCCCACACAACATGAGGCACGTGTCAGATCCCAGACAGTGTGCAGACTTGAAAGAAAGCTCTGTTTATGGCAAGATGACAGCTTTACAGTGGATCTAAAGCTGATCCGCAGCAATGTGTGAGAATATATGTGCGCGTGTGGCCCCAGGTGATGCTGACGCAGTGGTTTTGCGAGATCCGTTGTGAGATCCATCGTACTTTCTCTCTCCACGGAGCTGTCATCGACTGCATCCCACAGGCCTCCCCTGCAGATTACGCCTCTTCTTTCTTCTAAACCAATTATCACCCTCTGACTGTTTGTGCTGTGGCTAGAATCACCACACAGTAGCCAGTAGCATGATCAGCCCCAGGCTGAACCACTTAGTTTTAATTTACACAAATGGTGGTGGGAGTTAGTGTTGTGAAATTATTATTGAAAATAAACATGCTCTTGCTGTATGGGCCAGCATTGCACTTTTGCTCTCGGTCCATATTTTGCTTCGGTCCTCCCCTCTGTGCGGTAGAAACCCGAGCCCTTCGGCTTCCACACACCAATTAGTTCAGAGCTGGAGATCCATCTGTGAATTGGCTCCGAGTCTGTTTGAAATGTTAAGAGCATTCACTTGCGTCATGATGTAGCATGTGTGAATCATCATAGAAAGAAAGTACTAATAGTTTTAGATCACATATATAAATAGCTTGATTGTGCATAATTATTTAACAGTATGTGTCTTAGCTGGTGATTTATAGAAGTTTTTGTTGGTACTTTAAGCTCCAAAATACTTTCAAAAGTTTGAAATGTATTATTCGAAACCAAGCTGCATTTGATCTATCTATCTATCTATCTATCTATCTATCTATCTATCTATCTATCTATCTATCTATCTATCTATCTATCTATCTATCTATCTATCTATCTATCTATCTATCTATCTATCTATCTATCTATCTATCAGCCAATCAATCAATCAATCAATCAACCAATCAATCAACCAATCAATCGTGTGATGTCAAAGCTGAATTATCAGCATCATTACTCCAGTCTTCAGTGTCACATGATCCTTCAGAAATTATTCTAATATGCTGAATAGGGAACACATATTCACTATTAACTAGAACAAACTCCTTATTTGCTGCTTATTACTAGTTAGTAAGGTAGTTGTTAAGCTTAGGTATGGGGTAGGACTAAGGGATCTAAAATATGATCATGCAGAATAAGTCATTAATAATTGCTTTATATGTGCTAATAAACAGCTAATAGGCATGCTAATAAGCAAATTGTTAATAGTGAGAATTGGTCCTTAAAGTGTTACCATAAATGATTATATAAATAAACATTACATTTCATTTATCCAATTTCAATTTCAAATGATCAGATCTGTTTCTGAGCTACTTTTCTGCATTAATCACTAGAGGCAATTAGCTGATGAATTGGTGTTGTTTTACTCTGCCTGTCATGTTTGATTTCAAGCCAAATCTCAAGAAACGTCCCTGCTTCTCATCTCCCCACTCCTTGATTTATGAGCCTGGAGCCGTTGTGCTGCCCCAAACCAGTGTCAAGGTTAAAGACTCGAGAGGCAAATGACAATATTTGCAGATCAAGCATTCAGGTTGTTGACAAGGGATAGGACAGGAAGAGCTCAAAGTCACCCGGTCCACCACGTAAGATCATCACTGTACGCTTACTTACAGCAGACAAAGACTGAAATGTAAATATTCTATATACGTTTCCCCGTCAGCCCAGTGATTCATTGATGGTCGGCCCCATAACAGGGATCAAACATTTTGCCTCATTATCCAATTTGGTTAATGTATCATTTCCTTCCTCTGCTTTTGTTATGTTGAAGAATGTGGCTATGAGTTGAATGGGAGAAATGGGGTTTGATGCAAATCAAAGACAAATCACATCTATACAAACTCTAGCAGCTGGACCCACACGTACCTAAATGTGTGAGCATTTGCTTATGAGGGCCAACTGCGTGCTTACATTTAGAGTCAAATTGGCATTCAGGCATAGTCAAACCAGGCGTAGTCAAATGGGGTCCTAAGAGCGTGTGTAACAAATTGGAGCTTTATCTCACCACCTGATGTTTCTTAGACTGACCACACCCGGGAAACACGCGGCCGGTGTTTGCATGCGACGGGAGGGGGGCTTCCGTTTCACCAGACATGTCGGTCCCACTCTGCCAGACACTTTCGTTCGACACACTACCTCTCTGTTGCTGTTTCACCTGACAAGTGAAGTTTGTGACATCTGACACATCGTGATGCTGGTGAAATCGAGATTGTTTGTCATCCGATGAGATGTGTGGTAGTAATTAGCCATGGGTCAGAGGTTTTAGAATGGCGGTCACGGCGTGGGCAAATTCGCTCGCTAATCGCCTCATCTCTGTTCGCAGAAACGATAATATTTACACCCCAACTAAATCAGCCGAAGACATCTCTGTTGACACCTCGGGCATGTTTTCACAATACAACGACAGAAGTGCACATGCAGCTGTCACGCTACTCTGTCCACCCTGTCCACACACGTGTGTTCAATATCAATACATGAGAAATCTGTTTCATTCTTACCCGTCCACTCCCGGGATGCATCAACCCTCTTATACGCATACATGGATGTTACCATGATCTGAAGCTTTGGTTATTAGTAGTTCACCCAAAAAATGAAGACCCTGTCATTTACTTTCCCTAATGACATTTCTTTTGTGTGGAATATACAAGAACCTTTCTCACTGAGCTTTCCAAGAACAGACAAAACAATGTTCTTGCATTCAAAAACAATAAATTGACTTGTGATACTTTTTGTAATGGCAATTTAATGCATTTTTATTATCAGAAAGTAATATAAAAACATTCAAATATTTTGAATAAATTTTGCATTAAGGTTTTATAATTAATTAATCCATTAGGTATCAGAACAAAGAACAACAATTTTTACTGCATTTATTCATCTACACTACCGTTTAAAAGTTTGGAGTCCGTGAGATATTTTTAATATTGTTATAATTGAAAGAAGTCTCTCACGCTCACCAAAGCTGGATGTATTGAATCAATGGAGCAATGGTTTTCTGTTTTAATATAGTTTATGTATTTACAGAACTATTTATTATTTAATACTATTTTATTTGAAATATACAATCTTTTGTTGTATTCTAAATGTCTTTACTATCATATTTGATCAATTTAACGCATCCTTACTAAAAAAAATTATTAATTTCTTTCAAGCAAATCAGCAGCAACAACAAAAAATCTTACTGACCCCAAACTTTTGACAAAGTAGTGTAGAAATTATAATTTGTGTATAAATTAACAGTGTCCGCTCACATTATACTAATTGGTTTATACGTTTATGTATATTTATACTTTAATTTTTCTTGAAAGGTAAAAAATATATCTGTATATGTGGAAATTAACAATAACCTATTAATAAATGCTGTGAAAATATTGTTCATTGTTAGTCTATGATATCTGTTATTAATGTTAGCAAACTTAACTGTATTGTATTGCCAAAACATTGCTATTGATAGCAGTTTAATTTTGATCAATTTAAATTAATACACTGTAAACCTTTCAGATATTTCATAGAACGTTTTAGAGGATGATCAAATTTGTAGGCATAAATACTAATGAATGCATCTATTTACTCATTGTTTTGTTTTGTTGTTTTACATTTCTAGATAAACTACTTTCAATTCTAAACAAAATGGTATAATCCTCATTCTTAACTTTAATTCTTAAAATGGATATTATGTGCACTTCAAAGAATGAAATCGTCTTTTGATTTCTTTGATTGCAAGTCTTTAGCTAATACATCTTTAAAAAAGAGGTCAAATGACCTGATGATTTCAAGCATCAATATTTATTGTCATCCCTACTAACCAATTGTATCACCCCACAATAAATCCAATGACAGACCTTTTCTTTTTGACATATTACTACAATACCGAAACTACACACACAATTCTAGGTAAATGTTAGCTCTTTTCCATACTACTGAGTTTTTGTATGAGAGAATGAGGAGCGAGAAGAAAAGCTCAGGTGTTTCCCTTGCTCAGGCTTGTCCTGACTTTCAGATTGAGAGAAAGCATAACAGAGTCAGGTTTCAGCTTCAGAAAAAGTACATGTGCTCTCCAAACAATGTCTGCTTCTCAAAGTGCACATGTCTGCGTTTAGGGGTGGCGAGAACGTGCTGAAGCATTGATCGGACTGGAATCTCAAAATGCGTACACTTATTTTAGTTGCCGTTTGCTTAATCAGGCTGTGAATGTCCATGAGATCCTGTATGATATTTAAAATCAAAGTTATTTGACAAAAAATTTAGTTTTTACACAAAAAAAAAAAAACCTTTCTGTTAAGATACAGCATAGCCAACACATTTGGATCATTTACAGTTTGAGATACAATTTGTGCCGTTACAACGTTAAACTTGTATCACGAAAGTTATGCAAGTAGCCTAGATATAAGTTTATGGTGATATCAAGATTAATTCAAACACATTTCAGCTTTCTAAGTATATTCAAATGAGAAAAGATATTAGCGATACTGCTGTTGTAAGACAAAGACTGTTTGTGTTCATTTGCTTATGATACAGAGACCTGTCAAGGGTTACCGTCTATGTCTATTTGCACTTCTAACTCTATTATTTGATAAGTAGCCTATCCCTTAAAGCTGTTTTCTTTGATGCAATACTGTGACAGTTCTTAAGAACTCATTGTTAATTATATAGCAGAAGCTGAAGAGTCTCACCCGTTTTGACACTAATGCCAAGAGATGATTTGGCTGTCTTAATATTTTTAGTCATTGAAACACTAAAAATGTATTTTCTTTGGTTGAGGGCTTTTGTGTTTCATTTATAAGTGCTTGTTTGTGTGTTTAGACCAGTTTAACCTGTTCTGGTTTGGAAACAGTACCCTGGAAACAGTAGTGCATTACAACCGTAGTTGAGCTCAGTGTATTGTAAGGGGGGTGGATTTCCATAGTATACACACGTCAGAGTAGGATTCAGCATTTTTATGTGAAGCACCATGAGTCAAGATGTGTAATAGTTGCAAATATTTGTCACATCTTCTGTGTAACAGACTTAAGGTCATTTACTTAAGCCAGTTTGACACATTGCGCAAATTCAATCAAGATTCTCCTAATAATTCAGCTGCATCAAGCTATACATATTAGAGATGCACCAATGTATTGGCCAATAATCGGTATCGGCTGATAAAAGAAAATTTTTTCACTTTGATTGTTCAAAATCAGCTGACGATCAGTGCCTGTTAAAAATAGTTAAAAATAGCGGCATTAAAGCAGACTCTATTTGATCCTATGAATCACCTGTAGTTCAATCTAGGATCCAAATCCATGCTTTTTCTCTATACCAAACATTATTTGTAGCATGCCTCCCATCTAATAATCACAAAGAGCTTTGTGCTTTCTTACTTCTAAGAAACTAATTTTCCAATTTAAGTTATAGTGCAAAATAAACATGAATGGACATCAGATGTTAAAATATACAGTATAGCTCACCAAAATGTGCCAAAATGTCTCTTGCAGAAAGACGGCAATAAAACAGCTTGTGAACAATATTTCACTTAATGCTGCATTTACCTCAGGAAAGTTATCCAATGTTCACAGTTCATTAGTTATCTATAAAAAAGAGAGGTAAAAGGTATTTATGAAGACAATGTTATATGCAACTGAGTTGTATATTTCTGTTTTTGTTTGAGTGTAATTATGATATCTGAAAATAAATAGCAGTTGAATATAATGGCTCTGCTGTTAATTTGAACCTTTAATATTATAGTAATGTACCAAATTATAGGGTTTCCTGTATTGTTTACAGCACTGGTTAGAATTTTTTTTTTTTCTTAAAGGGGTCATATGGTGCTTTTTTAAAGATCATTATTTTGTGTAACAGAATATGTTGACATGCTTTAATGTTAAAAAACATTATTTTTCAAATACTGTATGTTATTGTAGGTCCTTTATGCCCCGCCTCTGTCAAACGCTTCGTTTTCTACAAAGTCCCTCCTTCCGACAAGCACAGCCTGCTTTGATTGGCCAGCTGACCCAGTGCATTGTGATTGGACGAACACCACAAGCTCTCGTCAGAAATGTAACGCCCCTTACCATAATCGCGAGCTTTAGCTTTAAAGATAAATCTAAAGACAGTTAATAATGTTCTTAGTTTTACCATCAGTTCAAGCCCGATAGGGGAACAGAGTCACGTGACAGACATAGTAATGAAGCTCGTATGTATTTGCAAACAAGCCACGGTTGTGAAGTGACCGTGTATCCCTCTCTCAAACACGCGAACACTCACACACACACACACGATGCGCAAAACTCCGCATTTGAACAGTCAATAGCAAATGCTTAAACTAATAACAAAACATACAGTTGCTGATTCAGAAGTACCAGATTGTCATAGCAAAGTCAGAATTACCTCCTCTCCTAGGATCACGAAATGGTCGTCCATAAAATGTGTTGTGATAACATCTGGGTTGTGCTGTTCTGTTGTAAATAATCTTAAAGATTCCTAAATGCATCTACTTTCGGAAGGCCAAAGAGAAATTCAGTATCGGGCCATCTGTAATATATATATTTTAAACTCAGATTTAAAGGTTTTAGATTCAGATTTTAAGATTACATTTCTAAAATGATTGCATTTATTTGATGGACTGGGGAAATTGTATTCATTCATTCATTCATTTGTTCATTCATTTTGAATATTTAAAAAAAAAAAATCTGTCCCTTTGTCTTCTATTATGCTTCCATATTGCTCCATTGATTAATGCAGTAATTATTTTCCCATGCCATATTTAAACATATGCACCACTCCAACATTTCACAGGCTGCTTGATCAGCTTTTTGCCAACAGTGATAGTGAAAGTATGCTTAATCTTCAGAAAATGTATCCTCAAACTCAGGTCATATAAAATGTTATTTAGCTTTGTCTTATTTTCTGTTCCTTTTATATAAGGTGATCAGTTTTTGCAAACCTGCTACCAAAATGTCTAAATGTATTTTAACCCTTATTTTTTTATGTATCAATATTTTTATTTACTTACTTCAGTAACCATGTCATTAAGCTTGATGAATGCAGTCAACACAACAGTGTGTGTAAAAATTGAGAAAATGTAATTAGGATGTTAGGGTTTTCTTGGGTGTCACAGTTTCAAGAAATTTTTGCAATGATGCTAAAATCAAATGTTAAGAGGGTTAGCACATCAGCTACAGTACGTATTGGTGCAAATCGCCCATAGGGCCTAGCTTGATGTTTACCATGTTCAACTGTTATTCTGTATTGAATCAAATTTTCTATGAGATGCAAACAAATCTTTGGTTCCGTTACTGTATACATAATTGGCCAAATAGACATCAAACCCAATGAGTGATGTCTTTTCCTCAACAGAGTGTACGGCTTCTACAAGGGAATCCTTCCCCCCATTTTGGCCGAGACCCCAAAGAGAGCAGTGAAGGTAACAGGAACCACATTTGACTCTGAGCTTAGACTCATCACTTAAACCATACACACTCTGATCTTTGCAACCTGGCCTTCCGAGTGTAAACATACACACAGACCACATACGTATGTCCTCAACATACCGGCTCTAGCCAGGAGGATCAAAAACACTCATCCCCTCTCTATGTTTGTCGTCATGCCACATGTGTTTGCTGTTGAGAACTCCCAATATTAACCTACATGGCCAAAGATTGCTACCGGCCTCACTTTAGGATCATGTATAAACAGTACATATATACACTCTTGAGTTTAGATGAGCACTCGCTGTGGCTTTAGGCCGTTGGTTATGGGCACCTCCAAATGGGTGTCTGAAAGGAGAGCAAGTACATTAATGCCTCCCTTTTCCAATCTAAAAAACATCTGGAAGGGGTTTCGTCCCATTATTGGAAAGCTTTGGATTGGTAGACTTGACATGCTTTAACAGTTTGCCATAAAGGATTTGTTCACCTGAATTCACATGATAATTCTGTCATCATGTAATCATTCGCATGTCATTCAACTCATTTGACTTTCTTTCCTGCTAGAAACACATTTTGAATAATATACTCGTCACTTTCATCCAGTGAATGGGGCCTGGAGCTTCTAAGTTTCAAAAGGACACAAAAGCATCATAAAATTAATCCATGCTTTACTCGTGTGACTTCAAGTCTTCTCAGGCCACGCTCCCTTAAAGGGATATTTTTTTAAATCTTTTTTTAGCCTTAAAAAGTGCAATTTATTTTCTTAGAGTAGCAATACCTATTCGGTAACACTTTATTTTAGGGTCTCTTAACTAGTTGCTTATTAGCATGCATATTACTAGAATATTAGCCATTTATTAATAGTAATTAAGCACATGTTAATGCCTTATTCTACATGACCTTATTCTACATCCCTAATCCAACCCAACACCTAAATTTAACAACTACCTTACTAACTATTAATAAAGAGCAAATTAAGAATTTATTTAGGGAAACGTCATAGTGAATAAGTGTTCCCTATTCTAAAGTGTTACCACGTTTTCTTAAAGTGATGAAAAAGAGCCAGAGTGTTTGCTAGATTTTCTGGTAATAACAATTTAAATTCTGGTCTGTCATCACACAAAACTATTGTATAATTTAGGAAGACTTGGAATATAGTGCACATGTTTTATGGCATATTTTGGATTATGGTGTATTATGAAGTATTTTGGAGCTTGATGCGCCCCAGTCCTCACTCACTTTATGTTGAAATAGTAGATATTTTTCAGAATTCCTTTTGTTCAGCATGGATAAATCATGCGGATTTGTAATGACATGCGGTTGAGTAAACGACTAAATAATTTTCTATTCATTTAACATTGGTCCATGAATCCATGAAGCTCCAAATCTGTTGATTTAAACCTACTAAACAGGCTTGGTTTATTCTACAGGCCCTGGCCTCCATCAGTCTTACTGGATGTTTTATTATCTAATATCTGTCAAGCTGAGCAAATCTTTACTGATATAAAGAATTAAACATAGAGGTAGTTGCCTATGTGTTTTTGCATTTGCTCAGTGTCATGTTGACAGCTTGAGTGTTCTCATTCACTACTGTTTGCTTAGGGTGTGAGCATTCATCTTGTCTGCGTGCATGTATATGAATGCATGTTGCGTCTGAAAACACTTCCTAACAGGTTGTCCTGATCTTCTTTGCAGTTTTTTACCTTTGAGCAGTACAAGAAACTGTTGGGCTTTACTCCTTTATCACCCGCCATGGTAAGTCATCCGATACAAGCGAGATATATGCACACACACACGGTCATTGATACTATACACACAATCACATTCACAGTAAAGCGAAGCACTCTCCTCATTACATGGCGTGCTGGCAGCGGGAGCCAAGTGTAATCGAGATGAATACTGCTCAGCGAGGCATGTGAAAGATAGCCCATTACTTTGACAGCAGTCTATCAATGTCGCAGCAGTCTTGATGGCTGAGCCCGGCGGCGGCTCTCGAATCCATGGCTTCGTCGAACAGCCAAGAAGAGGCAAAACATTCACCTGCCTTATCAATCACACCTGTCTCCGCCCACTCTAGCTAGAGATGTCAATCCACACAGAGCCCACGGGCGCTGGGAAGATTGATGTACGGAGTGTGTGAGTGAGATCGTCTGCAAGGCAGTAAGTGAATTCAACAGAGCGATTGAGCTGTGGCTCCGCCCCACAGCTGAAACCTCTCAGAATGATTGATGAAGACATGCAGTAATATGACAAATAAAAAATGAAAGAGCGGATGGCTGGCTCTGTAAACACGGTCAAGGAGATGTCCGGTTTTTAGACAGAAAATGAGTAATGAGGCTCTCACAGTGTCTTGCAGTGTATGCACAAGCTTGTACACATGGCTACGCATACACACTCACAAAAAGACAAAATGTGCGAGTGTAATCATCACACACACAATTTCGTATTAATCGAGGGTGTGGGTGTGGACTATCCCCAGCTCACCTTATGCAAACAGACTCAAAGATCTCCTTTGTCACTCTTCAAGTAAGCCTGAAGCCTGCAGACATACAGGTCGAGTGGAGAGCCACTAATCATAAGAATAAAACCTTACCACATATTTTATTAGTCTGTTTAGCGGGGTTAATCTTCCTCAAAATTACTGACGGAAATGTATGTTGATTTAATGTCTTTTTTTATTATTATTGTTGATAACGAGATAAAGATGCATTATGATGATGATTAGGTGATTGTACTAAACATTCTGAAATGAAGGACAAGAAAACAATATATTTCCAATTTACTGACAATGAGAAGAAAAAATTATTTAGTTGTGTGTATATATAAAATGTAAAATATTTAATAAAATAAAATGTGTTTGTGTAATCAATATCAGCAACAATAACTATTCAAGTATAATTCTTTTTAATTTCAAATAAATGTTCTTCTTTTGAGCTTTCTATTCATCAAAGAATCCTGGAAACATGTTTATCAAAGTTTCCATACAAATATTAAGCAGCAATATTTTATAATAATAAGGTATGATATTCATTATAAGATTATCATCAGGAATAAATGACATTTTAAAATGTATTAAAATTAAGAAAAAAAATAGAATAGAAATAATATTCACAATATTTTATTGTTTTTTATGGGGGGGGTTGTATTATTTTTTCAATATTTAAAAATAAACTTTGTTATATTCAACCTGAAAGCGCTGAAAATTTTTGATACATATTTAAACTGAACATTTTACGTAATTTGTGCCTGATACAGTCGAACACTGCAGTCAGACATTGTAGTCAGTGTAAAATGCATAACAAATTAATATGGCATGGCAAAGCATTAACTAAACTGAAATGACATTTTTCATCAAAAGACAAAAACTAAGACTAACAAAAGCTATGCTAACATGAACACTGCTGTTAATTTGCTGAACTAGGGACAATGCTTCTCTTTTCAGCTATTATGAAAATATGAGAACTTTTTCTCTGTTATACAGTTGAGTTGAGCTGTTATTGCAACATATGAAGTAATTTATCTTTGTCCCAGTCATTTTGTCTGAGCCAGTTCATTTATCTTTGATTCCTGTCTGCGTTTCCTTTCTAACCTCTGAGAATGATTGACGGTGGCAGTTTCATTCATTCATTTGTGGGTTAAAGTCAAGCGCTGCGTCTGGACAAACACGTTTCTAAAAGGCTAAGTGTCACAGTAGCATGTTCCTTTGTGTTATGGGATTTGTGTGACATACCTTAAGTGTTGACTGGTCATTAAAAAATATAGTCTGTTCTGAATTAAACACAAAGCGACTTTCTTTATAGTGTATGTGTCTTTCTCGTTTGTCATGTGGCGTCATGTTCTCTTGTAATGTAATTCTGCCTGCTTCAATATGCTAGGCTCTCTCTGTGGCTGGCCTGGGGTCAGGGTTAACCGAGGCTCTGGTTGTAAATCCATTTGAAGTAGTGAAAGTGAGCCTACAGGCCAACAGGGATTCATTCAAAGTGGTAAGAGACTACAGCTGTTAATTGTCGTCTTGGTATTGTTTTTGCCTTTGTCTTGTCACAAACGTCTTAGTCATTCGTTTTGAGGGCCCTAATGTTGTTGCTCTCTTTTTTTTCTCCATGCAGCAACTGTCTACATTTGCACAGGCCAGAACGATTATAAACACAGACGGCTTCGGTCTCCGTGGGCTTAATAAGGGCCTGACCTCAACCCTAGGACGGCACGGCATTTTCAACATGATCTACTTTGGTTTCTACTTCAACGTTAAAGATGCCATACCTGCCAGTCAGGTAAACAAAGTGTCAGATTTTGGGATAGTTCACTCAAAAATGAAAGTTCATTCATTTACTCGCCCTCATGTCGTCCCAAACGTGTGGCGTTCTTTGTTCTGTGCGTCTCAAAAGAATATTTTGATTGTTTTTGTCCATACACTGACAGTCAATGGGGTCCAAAACAGCTGACTTGAACTGTCTGGACAAAAAACAATGAGAATAAATATTTTTAAAATACCTTCAAAAGAAAATGCCATCTGCAGGTTTTCTCACAACAACAGATTTTTGACTTTGATGCATACTTTGTTTCATACTATGAAATTAGCTTTTTACATGTAAAAGATAAATGCAGGTCTGTATAAATCATATCTTACTATTAGAAGAAATATGGATGGAAATAAGGGAAATTAGGTTTTCCTTAAATATTTACTGGAACCATGCTGTACACACAACATTCAAAAGTCCTGTTTGGATACAGGTTGCCCTCTACATATAAATACAACATAATCTTATCTGAAGACATTTTGAATTTCGCTGTATTCCAAAGTTCAAAAGTCATGTGACCAATAGAAGATCAATACATCATGGCATGTCCTCTTAGCTGAATTAACCCTCCTGCTGTATTCAGTTCAACTGATTGAAAATTGGTTATACTACTAATTTCTTCTTGAAATTTTGTGACTTTTTCTCATTTAGGGTCACCTTTTAAAAAAAGATAAATTTTACCATAGGGTTACATGATCTATATTGAAAAGATATGAGACCGTCTAAACAGAAATGTTGATTTTTTTTTATGAATTGTAAATGTAAAAGAAAAACATTTTCCTTTATTACATGCACATAATAGTTAGTTATGATACATAAAGGTCCAAATCACATGAATAAACCACTTTCATAGGTCAAAAACTACAGTGATTTGTACAATGTTGTTCATCTCAGAACGTTTTAATTTGAGATGCGAGTCTAAAAGTAATACGAAAGCCAGAGTTTTTTTAAATACGTATTTACAGGCTGATGACTGAACATGTCGCCTAGCAAATTAAAGGAGGGATCAGTCATGCACATCAGGAGAGAGAGAGAGAGAGAGAAGGAGAGAAAGGAGGAGGAGAGGAGCTGCTAAGATAAACCTCACTAATACCTTCCCTGTTTGCTCTCCATCACATCCTCAAAGGTTCAGATTACACATCCGGCAGGGCTCAACTCCCAAACAAAAGTTAATTTTGTTTAATGGAAACGTTACCATACGCCTGATCCACATGTATAAACTGGAGCATTAGATTTACTCAAATGAACTAATTGGAAGCAGACTGAGGTATTTGTTGAGGGGGGGCGGTGTTACAGTTGAAGTCCTACTGAAGATTAGTATTCGCCCTTCATCTGGTGCTAAGATCGTCATTGCCTGAGAAGCTAGAAACCTCCAGCACTCAATCATGCAAAAGGGCAGAGCTCACCATCCCTGATTTGACTATCGCAAAAAAATCTCTTGGCTTTTTAGGTGGAGCATCTACTTCCTTCAGTATTTTAATAGAAACCAGTCATTCACTTGGGATTAGGATCGAAATCAGTGATCCTACTCCAGGGTTATCAAATCCTGCGTAGACTTCGAGGTTTAAGGAGCTTTCGCTATGAAACCAACGACTCTTTTCTGAGAACAGCGGTAAAGCGCGCTGCAAATGTAATGGCGTTGAAGGGAGTGTTTCGTGTGGAAACTATACATAAGGCGGAGCGCTGTTGTTACACATCGACACTCCTCCCCTACAATGCAATGTTCAGGTTTAGCTGTCGATGTTGCGTGTTGCTGCTGGGCTGCTGTCATTTGTAAAAAATATCCTGCCCAATTAGATGTCAGAGCTGCACTGGTTCAGGCTTCTTTTTGTACAGTAATACACCAGTGTCGAGTCGCAGCCCAATTACCCAAATTGTCCCCATATGCCTCCAGTCTGCCTGCATGAACTCTGTTTATAAATCCTCTCCCAAAGTTTGCCCTTGGTCACGTGACCCACTTCAGCCAATAATAAAGCATTGCTTTTCTCATGAAACTCTAATCTGTGCCCCGCTACCATAAAATGATCTGAGGTTTTATTCCAGCTTTGCCATTACATCCTTGACTCCATGCCCCTTGTCTTTCACTTCTTTCTTTAGTCCTCCTTTGCTCGATCACTCGCTCACATTTTTTCCATCCGCATTTTCATATCTCTCCTCCTTATTAGCTTCTTTATCTGCTTACATTGTCTTTGTATGCATTAATTTGCATTTTCGTATCAAACTAGAGTGTTATCTCAGAATTTTGAATAATATGGCTCTGACTATAAAACTGTCATCAAACAGCTATTGTTTTATCATTAAAGGAGTAGTCCAGTTAAGCTTAATCTACAGCACTTATTTCAGCAATTTATTTAGACATGTCCCTGTTTTTTTAATAAAAGAAGACAATTAAGGTACAGTGAGGCACTTACAATGAAAGCGAATGGGGCCAATTTGTGAAGTTAACTCATTGTTTCAATTATGTAGTGGCAAGACATACATTATTTTAACAATTATTTTAGTGTGAATAAAATCACTTATTAACCTATATATATATAATTATTTATTTATTTTATTTTAATTTTTATGAGCGACAGGTCAAAATAATTTTCGCATTAATCAACATCATCCCACAAGTCCTGTCTTTACTTGTAGAATATTTCTTTAACTTTACATCTAAAAGTTAACTTTTAGACTTGCAGACTACTTTATTTTACAGATTTCATTTCACAGTTTTTTTAACTTTACAGAATTTGCCTTTAACATCTTCAGCAAACATTAAAGTAAAGAATTGTTTGTGCCCTTCAAATACAGGAAATGTGTGTTGATCATCATTAATCATGTTAAAAGCAAGCTCCAAATAGTTCCCATGCTATAGCAAAGCTCTCGCTCTCTTTACGTTGAATTGATCTCTCTTGTCTGTATTGTATTCCAGGACCCTCAACTGGAATTCATGAGGAAGTTTGCTATAGGTTTGGTGTCAGGAACGGTCTCATCCTGCGTGAATATTCCTTTCGATGTCGCTAAAAGCCGTATCCAGGGTCCTCAGCCCGTACCAGGGGAGATCAAGTACCGCAGCTGCTTTCAGACCATGGCTCTTGTGTACCGTGAGGAGGGGTAAGGCCATCACCCAACAATTACAGTTGTCAAAATTACACCCGACAAGAGGCATTAAACCAACCAGAACTGCCATGAGGTTCACCTACAAGAAAAATTATACAACATTTTATGTATGTCCTCTGCCCACAGGGGACAAGAGGGCAAGTTTTGACAACCTGCATATTTAAGCACCCTCTAAATCTCATTGTAATTATGTTTTCTTTTTTTTGTTCTGAGCTGTATGCTGGTATTATAAAAATGAGCACTTTGTGCCACTTCTTGTGTCTAGATCTATTTGAATTACACAAACTTTACCTAACATTTTTACTGGGTACTTGATCGGGATCCATTAACTGGATGGTTATGTTTTACCATGTGCATATCACATCCTAAAACGTAGAGCACTAATAATGGGTGAATGATATAAGGTTGAATTTTTTTCTGTTAATAAAGTCTATTAATAAAGTATACAAAAATGAATTCATACACAATGACTTAAATACACATCTTCTGTGATTAGCATGTTTTTCATTTTTAAAATAAAACTTATGTATTTATTTATTTACTTATTTACTTGCTTATTTTTAATTTATTTTTAGCTATAAAGTAAAAATATGAGGGGGCTACAATCAAGTCTATTAATAAAGTTTACAAAAATTAATCAAATGCAATTTATACACAATGACTTAAATAAACATCTTCTATTAGGAGCATGTTTTTAATATCTAATTTTAAATTCATTTTAATTCATTTATTTATACATTTTTTATTTGTTGTTTTTGTTTTTTGCCATAAAGCAAACAATATGAGGGGGCTACAATTATGTAAATTTTTTTGGTATGATCTTTTGTTATTTAAAAAAAATAATAATTAAGCCTCCTTCACTGCTTGTAAATATGTGAAAAGTACTGACATTGTTTTATAATAGATAAATATTTGCGCATATTATGTCAAATAAGAATAAGACCTAATGCTTAAAAATGGCATTTAAAGGAAGATCTTATGCAACAAGCGTGAGATCAGCTGGCATGTTAAAACAACTTCAACATTCATTGTGTAAACACTATGTAGATTCTGACGTGGGCTGTTGTTTCTTAGTGGCGACTGTAATAGTGCCCATAGCGTCTTTCTGTCTCTCTCTTTCTCCTCTGAATTGACAGGCCTCATGGGAAGCTGTGAGAGAGAATCAGTAGTTTTATGGCCCTTCAGGGCCTTGATTGGCCCCGTTCACTCTGTACAAAGGGAACGGCAACTCGTTTGTTATTAGAGGCAAAGAATCGAGGCCTGATCTTGGGCAAGGTAAGGGTGTGTGTGTGTGAGTGAGTTAAAGAGAGAGACACTGAAGCTGTTTTAGTTTTAGGGGTGCCGAGAGGGTACCCCATCCTGTCCAGCCCTCTAACACGACACAGTCCTGGCTAATTAGTGGTCCCTATGGGAGACGTCGTTAAGCAGGTCCTAACGAGGCGCGCGGCGCTCAGCGGGTCAGTCTAATCAGACAGCGGGGCAGAGAGGAAGTGGCTCAAGCCTTATTAACACCAGCACAAGCAGAGGACAGAGGCTGGGACAGGGAGACCGCCAGGCCCACTGCCAGAAATCAGCTTGAACACATTAGAGCAGGTACGCAACTAAACCAGTTATTAGTGCCCTATACCTGTTCCAGCATCACAGACAGACCGAGCCTGAGAGAGAGAGAGATGAATTACCTTAAAGCGATAGATCAGTCAAAGAAAAATAAAATTCTGTTATTTACTCACGCTTGTTTCGTTCGGAACCTGTGGTGAAACACAAAAGATGTTTAAAACATGTTAGTGTTGCTCTTTTCCAAACAAACAATTGAACTTTCAAGCTCCAAAAAGGACATAAATGCATCATAAAGGTATTAATAAGTCATCCATATGATATGACTACTCTACATTCCAAGTCCTCTGAAGCCACATGATAGATTTGTGTGAGAAAGCAAGTAAATTTTAAAGGGATGTTATTTATTCACCCTCATATCACCCTTATATTGTTCCAAACCAGCAATCTTCAAAGCAGCAATTTATATATTTTTAATGAAACCTTAGATTTCTGTCCTTCTATTAAAAGTCCATTTCACCAAAACTTTGAAACTTCAGAAAGTTTATAAAAAAAACTAATCCATATGAACATCAAATATGGTAAACAGAAGCTCGAACGAGCTTACTTGAGGAATGGGAACTTGTTTGAGCTTCCACAATCGGACCAGTGAAGTTCATTCTCGTGCATCAAGTACGGTTGACCTTCTTTTAACCGTATTTAATGAGAGTTATGTATGCGTGTTGGTCGGTGTGAATAAAAGCCCAAATTTAAGCATATTCAAACATGCCTTGAGAGAACCAATTGCATTTTGGTGTTGTTGACATTTGAATAGCAATTTACATTTTAGTCCATTACGCATACAAATCAAATGGCTTCAGAAGACCTTGAATATAGTGCACAAGTAGAATAGACTACTTTTATGATACTCTAGTATGCATTCTTTATGGAACAGAGGAGCATTAACATTTTTTAGAATTCCTCTTTTTGCATTCCAGAGAAGAATGAAATTCAAATCATTAAATTATAATAAATGTAACTGATGCCTGTGTGTGTGTGTGTGTGTGTGTGTGTGTGTGTGTGTGTGTGTGTGTGTGTGTGTGTGTGTGTGTGTGTGTGTGTGTTTGTGTGTGTGTTTGTGTGTGTGTTTTTTCTGCAGATATCTTGCTTTATACAAAGGACTGATTCCCAAGATAATGCGGCTTGGACCAGGTAACACAAATAAAGTACATAGTTTTCCTATGTTAAAGGGATAGTTCACCTAAAAATGAAAATTCTGTCATCATTTACCCACTATCATTTCTTCTGTGGAACAAAAAAGAAGATATTTTGAGAAATATCTCAGTTTTTTGTCCATACACTAAAAGACGATGGTAACTGTTTTGGCTCTTCCTCAAAATATCTTATTTTGTGAGAAAGTCATACAGGTTTGGAATGAGGAGGAATAAATGATGACAGAATTTAAAAAAAAATTGGTGCACTATCCCTTTAACATATCATAATTTTCCATGCCCTTTAAGTGATGTTTACTTTCTGAATATAGGAGGCGCAGTCATGCTGTTGGTTTATGAATATGTAACTGGCTGGCTGCAGAAGAACTGGTGATCATCTGCACATCACCATCAGTCTGTAGTCCATCCCTCCCCAGGTCGATCAAACACAATGCCATGATTGTTCCTCAACAATCAACACTACCAACCACATTCAAGATCACAGCTCCTCAGACATGTGACATGCAGACTCTCCACCACAGATGCTTTCCAACAGCACAGTCACTCCCTGGATCTTGACATTCCAAGTCTTGTTTATTTATAACAGAACACAACTACTGAGACATGTAACACCCTAACTGAAAATACCAAATAAAAACAGCACCTCATTTTTAACCTAAATTCAGAATTCTTGACTGAGCAAGACTGAATTACAGTAAGCCTGAGGGATGCTTCTGCTGTCTTCTGGATGGCTTCCTTAGGACTTTGACTTTATTAGATTTGGTTGTTAATCCATAATGAAGCTCTTCAAAGCTCTCAAGATCCCACTTCTCAATAGCCGTGTCAACAGTATTTTAAATTCAAAGCACCCTTGATATGCTTAATGCTTGAAAATGTGTCAGTCAAAATCATATTGGTAAATTTAGACATAAGCACAAATTGAATTATGGGCATTCAAATGGATTTCAAAATAATTTTTGATATGCAATAATTATGAAACAGCAGTTATAACAACTTATAGCCCAAAGTGGTTACAAGTAGTCATGTAATAGCTGTATTTTGCTAATAAATGCTCCTGAACTACAATAAATCTGTGAAATTGGTTGTTGGTACCTTTAAAAATAAAACTCTTTAAATTTACACCTTTTGACCAGTGAATTTTCATGACCTTTCCAGCTGATTTCTAGATGAAAATAAATGTTTATAAAAGTTTTATTTAGTTTTAGAGCTGATTACATGTTGTTGTTTTTCTTACATGTAGAAATTTCCATAGTATTTCAGAACTTGATCTTAGGCATGGGAATCACAATTTTAAAATTTGCTGATATTTCACAATTTTCCCTAACTGTTGGCTGAAACATTGCTGTTGTTTAACATTTAAATCATCTGAATTTTGAGGCTTACGTTAATTTACTGGTTTGTTACTTATAATTCCTTGTTATTAGTAATAACAGATTACAGTGGGAAAGGAATCTCTGTGGATTTACTCTGTGGTGACAATCACTAGCATCACCTGATGTATCATCTGATTTTCTCTCTCTCTCTCTCTCTCTCTCTCTCTTTTTCTCCCTTCATACTGCAATCCAGTATGTCATCATAGCGTCATGAGCCAAGACGCTCACTCTCACTCATCTCTCCTAGGCCTGCAGGCTGATTCATCATAGCTCAGCACAACTTGAAATAACAAAACTGAAAAATGCAAATAAAATCTAAAAAATAAGTACGGCATCTCAATGCTGTCATAATAAAAATATGAAGCGCTGTGGCCTAGTTGAGGAAGACCGTTTCACATTATTCACACAGTCTACCTCTGTGTTGCTTAAAGATAACTAGTTGGATGAGTTAAAACAATACGTCATCCTTTGAATTCCACCCTGACTACATTTCCCTCCTTCGCTTTAAAGGTCATGTTTCATGTCACCCCATTGACTTGAAGACAGTGAAGGCAATTGTTATACTCCTCTTATGTATAGATGTCAGTCTGAGTTGCACCTCAGGCTCTCATCCTCCACTTCAACTCTTGATTGGTTGTACGCTGTCAGTCCTTTCAACGGCCTTTTAAAGCTTCTCTGAGTTACAACACCGAAAGCTAACGACACAGACACATTTTCAGACTGTGCTCATAGTTTTCCGCTAAATGCTTAAAAGACCTTTTTCCAAGTCATTTGAAGCATTATATCAGACAATTTAGTCTTTTGTTATATAATCCCTTAACCTTTCTCTCCCTTTCACTCTTTCGTTTTAAGTTTTTCCTCGCCGTGTCTTCAGATTGCGAGGTTTTGTTGTGGCAGCCAGATATACAACATACCACAAGAACGAGCAAAAACTGACGCTTACCTTTGAGTGTTTAAGACATACTGTTCTAGTACACAAGGGAAAACAGTCTGCTTATGGTCAGACGGCCTTTAAAATCAAGCTAGCACCTCGGCCCGGTCCACCCACAGCCCCTGTGCAGTGTTACGGTGCTCCGTGCTCCTGTCTTCAGCCTGATTGCACACAGTCAGCTAAAGATAACCATGTGACATTTGACTTGACTTTCCATAGGAATTAATTCTAAACAGATGTGGGCGCGTGAGCAAGCGTGTTTTCACTTTCCTCCGTTTCAATGGTGGCTTTAAGATTAAGGTGTTTGTCATGTTTCCTCCTGTCATGACTGTACGTGTGCTGCGCCGCCCTGAAAAAATACACTTTTTCTGTTATTTCAAAAACTTCCCAGTGATTTTTAAATTAGATTAATCGCCACGTTTTATGGCTTTTTTTGACTGTACGTTATTATGCGTGTCAAACTCCCAGTTGTAATGAACCAAAGTGTCATGGCTTTTCTCAAATAGGCCAGTCTTGCTGTGTTCTCTGTAGGTCCGGTCTTTGTTTTGAGAGGTTTTTTACGTCTGTTGACCCTTTATTAAATGAACGACTGTGATATGTGCATCCAGTCGATGCATTTGTAATGTCAGCAAAGCCAACGTCCGTATCAATGCCGTCAGAGTAGGAAAATGGCATTCAAAGCTGTTCATTTGAATAGAATAGGGTCTGGGGAGTTTGTCTGGTGCATTGTGACGTGATGATGCCCTCTGTGTGGTGGTTTCGTGTCTGCCTTTTTGGTGGTTTATATGTGTTCAAAACAGCACCTCGATCCCGAAGCAACGGTCCGTGACCACGGGGTTGGGGTGAAAGTGTTTTCCAAGTCAAATCAGCAGCAGTGCCTGCCAGAAGGACTGTTTGCGCTGCAACATGTGGGGATCTGTGTATATCGTAACGTTAAGGACAGAGAGCGTGTGTTTGTGAATTTTTGGCATGGAGGTTGTGTGTTTGTGGAGGTTGGGATTTCTGAATATAAATGTATTTTGTTGTGTTTGTCATGTTTTAAACATTACATGGAGCTCAATGCCATGTCTTTCATTTTTATGTTGTTTTGGACCACAAAAAAAGGAGGCAGTGGGTGTTTAAACAGTGGGGAACCTTTGCCCCATTATGACATGCAGCCCACAATGATATAAGCTTTTCCTTTCTCTCATAACTTTATTGTTTCACATCAGCTCTGACTTTAGACAAAGCTCAGAGGCAACAGCGCTCAGGAATGTGTGGCCATTCATGTAACACCTGAGTTAAAGGCCTTGCAATGGTGTTTGTGCATTCATGTTGCTGCATGTTTGTGTGTTTTTTTCTCTCTTGCTGGGTATATAGAACTTCAAATACATTCTTTGTTGAGTGCATAAATTCAAGTTAATTAAAAAACAAATAAATTAAGGCATTTGTGTCTACCATTCATCATGCACGGTATTTATTTTTGATAGGTTTATTTATTATATATATATATATATATATATATATATATATGTATACATATATATTGCGCTATTAAATTGATCACATTAGACACTACTTTTTGTAAAACCAGAGACTTTTTTATCTGGCTGCTCTCCATCACCATTCAAGTGTCAGAAAATCTAATTCTGCTCAAATTTCGTCTTCGTATAAATGACATTCATCTACTAAGTTAATAGCAATTGTTTAACGCATTGTTTTTTAATGGGATGAGACTGTAATCTTTGATTTCATCATTTCATAGCAGAGATTATTTTTAAGGATATAATAAATATACTGATAAATAAAAAATAAACTTATTATTTACAGCAACACTAAATGTACTACCCTTTTTAAGTCGTAGTAATAATAGAAATTATTAGTATTTATAGTATCGGTATTAGTAGTAGTAGTAGAAGTGGTATAGTATATAGTGGAAATGTCATTAATAATTTTTCTTCAGAATTAAAGTAGGCGACAAAATAAATAATGAAATAAAATAATATTCAACGGGTTTTTACACGTCTCTTTTAATAAGATACATTCAATTTCATTGTGCAATGTCTGGAGGTGTGCAGCTTCACTGATCATTAATGTTGCATGAATGAATGCTCCTGTTGTCAGAATGTGCGTCAATGTCCCACATGATGCCTCTTCTCCCTGGTGCTGTGTCAAATGCACTTCATTCAACGTACCTTACAATCTAATAAATAAATGTAGTAACTTTTCCCAGGAGCTCTGGCATACAGTATTAGTGAAGTGAAACTGGTATCCAAAAAGACAAAAATGTGATTTTTATCAAAAACATTAAAAAAACAAAGCAGAACATCTAAACATTAGAGATTTTTAACACCCTGAAAAAACATTTAAATGCAAACTGGTCAATGGTTTTACATGAGATTTGCTTATTCAATCATTTTCTCGGAAACATACAAGAACAACATATTCACAGAGAAGCACCAAAATTGAACTCGGGCTAGTGATGACGCAGTTTCATGAGGAATGGCCACCACTATCAGGAGCAAGTGCACTGCACACCATTGCTGATGTTCTTTACTGCTAAATCCTCCGCTCAGATCAGATCTGACTGGACGGCCTTTGCATATCCTCACTCTTGTTCTTTTGTCCTGTGCAAGTGAGAGATGCTGATATGGGGCAAGAGAATGTGGGCATACAGAATGGCTCATCTGACAAGTCTTTTATAAATATTGTGAAGCGATAAAGCTCGGTCCATCTAGAGAGAGCCAGGAAGGTGTTGTGTTTTGCCCCATCTCTCTCGTTCTCTGTTGTTGCCTTTCCGTTCTGTTCTTTGAACCCCCCCCCCCCGTGCTCCTAGTACAGTCACAGGGCCGAGGCAGCAACCGAATGGACGAAGTCTCGTGTGGCAGCCGAGCTCTTGAAGGCCAGCGGGGTGGTGATGTCACAGCTGTGGGGAGAGAGAGCACTGCCATTGGGCGGCTGCCATGTGGGGCCGGTCACATAGGCCGACGTGGTGCCGCTGTACCCCATGTAGGGTGACACTTGGGTGGGAGGGTGGTAAGGATGGATGCTGGGAGCTGTGACATAACTGTTCACTGTGGGCAATCCATTCGGCGTCTGAAAACAGAGAGCAGTCAGCGTAAGACTTGTGGCCGCAGACCACACACGGCCTTTGAGATGAGCATAAAGATATCACGACAGCGAGGATAAGATTGTGATGTGTGAATGTTAAAAACAGAAAGGGAGATTTTCTTGCAGAGTCTGAGACTGGAGATAAAGGACAAGATATTAAAAGATTTGACGGAAATGGAAAAGCTATATGAAGGGAGATGCAAGAGCAGGAATGTCTTTAACCCTTTGGCAGAATGTCAATATCAGTTCAGGATGAGAGGAATTCACCAAGGCTTTTCTACATAAAGGAAGAAATTCTGAGGCAGGGTGGTCTCTGACTACTGGAAATGTTTTCCGCAGATGAAATCCCCTTTGTTGCAGAGTTAGGATTTGCCTATGATTTTCTCATTATGACACTCTTGACCCCTAGCACTAGCACACCCGTGTACATACATACATGTATATGGTATTCATTCAATTTTTAATTCATTACTTAAGCAGCGTAGAAAATAACCTATTTGCATTCTGCCACAATTTATCTTGAATGATTCAAGTCATGCATGATCTAATAATTAAGGCCATAGCAGATTATGGTCAAGCTTGACATAAAAAAGAAAAACTTTGAAGATGTTACACTTCTTATTAAGAATTCACAAGGAGTTTGTTTTCTCAAGTAAAGGCGTATGTGTATAGTGTAGCCTAACAGCGTAAAGTATGTGCCATACAGCCATATGAACATTTTCAGGCGGCTGTTTTATTAGCTTGTTTCAGTATGATTTTTCCTCAGATGATCTGATGTACTTTTTACACATCGTTAACAAAGTGTTATAATTTACCAAGCTCAAAATCCAATAGTCGGAATTCATGAGCCCTAAACCACTGCGCGAACAGAAGAAAAAAAATGTATCGATTCCAAAATGTTAGATAATTACATATTTGTGCTAAGGGTATATTTTGCACCAGCATTTGTGAGTTGTTGTGTATTGCGGTATATTGCCAAATAAATATTTGTGTTGTCTCACTTAGGAGTTGACTAAAATAAGAGGTGACAAATTATTTAAAAATGATTTATTTCAATCGTTAGCTGTATTATAGGTGTTGCTATACTGAACAGATCATCAGTTTCTCAATTATCGTTTTTTATGACATCACAGATAATACAGTATTATAACGTTAAATAAAGTAAGTCATCTTTTATCCTCGGATGTTTTTATCTATTGCGTTTGTTTATGATCTGTTATTGTCTGGAGGATTCAAATAATAGACATATCGCGCTATGCTTTAAGGTTTAGATAAATATAGTATTTGATATTTGAATAAAAGTTTTCGAAATAAGGCTAATAATGCTCAGTAAATTGAATATTTAATATCAGTCTACACCTTAATTCACTGCACAGTAAATGTAAATGAAATGTATCGGTTTAGTTCGGTTATGAGAGACGCATAACAAATCAATTTTTATTAAAATCGTGTGAATGACGATACATTTTCAATATCCCTTCTTGGTTTTTATTTATTTATTTTTTTGTTTCAAGCTATCGGGCTTTCTGACAGAAACAAATAACTTCTATAAGCCACAGTGATTTATCTATTTACTGTCCTCATTTATTGCGTAATCCAGCCTGACTCGTGATATCTGATCATTAATCCAAGATGACAGACTCAAACATTCATGCGTCAGTGCTATTCATCATCTATCCGAAGGTTACAATCTTCATTTCTTAAGCAAACTACACTCTTAATTTTTTTAGGTTTCAATCAGTACGCGCATAATTTACGCCAAAACAATGTTTCAGCAAGATTTATTCCATCGTATTCCACGACACATAAATCTCTAAGACCCACAACAAACGATTAGTCAATCTGTTTGTTGCTGCCTAGCAGTGCGTGAATAAATAATTCAGCTTCTGCACCGGATGGCACGCGCGCACTCTCCCCTCTCATCCAAGCGCACGAGCAGCCAGACACTGGTGCAGGAGATTCTTGACAAATATAAAAACATTTGTCTTTTACTGTCGCTACGGCGCAAGTGTGCAGAACAACCAGCCACGACCCAAAGGAGTTTCCATAATAGCATGTTAATAATAACAATCGTGATAATGATGGAAATATCTATCCGAGTATTGCTCTAATGTAAAACAGGTATAAGGGGTTTAGCAATCCAAAAGTTTCTGGTGAATATAAGAATGGGCGAATAGAAAAAACATGTAATAACGTTTAAGTACACGTGTTTATTAAAGCATATTAGAATGCATATTTATTGAGTATGGAGCGTTGGCTTCAAGTGTAAATGTGCATTAAAAACAAAGATAGACATTTTTAATATTTATTTATTGTTTGTTATATTTTACATTTTTGTAGGCTATGTAAAGCAAATGTTTAAAGCTTTAATGAAAGATATTAAGTTACTGATAACACAACAATTTTAAAACTGAACTGTATAATAATCATAAACTGATTGATTAAAAATAACTAATTATATTTAACCTTATTGTTGTTCTATTTTGGGTAAACACGGGTTACATATAAATCGTAAATCATTGATCTGGACAAAATCATTTTCTTAAGAAAAAAACAAAAATTCGTGAAATCACAGGAAAAAAAAACATATTTTGACTATGTAGTAAAATAAACGTTTATGACAAGTAAACGCATAGTTCAAGTAGCCTATATGTCTCTTAATCAGAAAAGAACAGGATAAGAAATATTGGTTAATGTTTAAAAACTATGCAAAATATTGGATCAAAACATGTATTACAAATGTATTTGTCACACACTCAGTATTACGCTCTCAAAAAAGCATTGAGGAATATGAATACATTTTGATTCGGGGGTATTGTACGCGTAAACCTTGCACCATGCAAAAGCTTCGTGGTCATGCCTTCTCAACAACTGTGCGAAAACAGACACAAGTAGGCTAAATAGTGTCGTTCATTTTATTCAAATTAAAATGTCAGATACTACATTTAATTTGTAAATACTTCTAAGAAAATGAAACGACCCACACTCTGCACAAGGCCTCATATGCCCGCCCACGCCAAAGAAACACACTCGCATATTCTGTTACACACACACACACACACGGAATTAAGAGAGAGAAAAAAGTTATGGAATTTTGACTATTAATTTGCTGAATCAGGTTTTCTTTTTTCCCCTGCTCCTTCCAGATTTGATTTGATTGGTTTTACGTTTAACATAGGAGGCTTCTTTACCTGTGTGTATTTTGCTTCAGGTTCTAAGTGAGGCTTATCCACACCATTGACTAGTGGAGAGTTCGCTGGTGAAAAATTACTCCAGTTAATAGCTCTCCATTCTTCTAGTTTGGCGCTGGGAAAGGACGGACTGTCACTAACTGGGGGGCAAAACAGAGACATGGAAGACTGGAGTCAGACAGGGCAAGCGTGGGGAGAAGAACTTATTCAGGACAGTCTGCTGCACTGCCAACCATCTCAAACTCACCATACTCACTAAACACAAAAAAATGGTGTGTCACGTGTATGCATATATATTAACAGCGTGCAGTCTGTTCCGTAAAAAAAAGCTCAAACACGTTTTTCATAAGCAAGTTATGATCGTAGTGACGTAATGGTAACATGTTTTAAATTAAATAAAGAAAATATATGAAGAGTTTATTTTGCAAAATCAGATAACTGCTAATTATTGTGTTAATTAGCTGTTATTTTTTAACCTAGTCAAAATAACCCAACTGCAGTTTGATTGAGATTAATTGGAATGCACAATGCACAATGAAAAAACATGATTTCTGAGAACTGTTAAAAACGGAGTTATCTGTTTTTTGCAAATTAACTCTTCATATTGTCCTTATATGTCGCATATATATGATGCGGAAGAGATATCAAAATTTGGATTTATGTAGTTCATTCATCAGATGAAGCTTATAGTGTCATGGAGTCCTTCGGAACATTTACCCAAAGTCTTCCTGGGAGGACAAATTAGATTTACTTTAACCGTTTCCCCTTTGTGCCTGATGGATATTATATTATGCACGGTTCCTAAAGTTTGAAATTGGAAAAGCAAGCCCACCAGTGTTGTAACCTGAGAGGGCCACAAAGTAGATTTCCCCCCGTCTTCACGGAATCTGTGTGTCTTTGTATTGTTTCACAAGGTATAAACAGGAATACGCAATAACGATGCCATACTGTGATGGAGTTTCGTGCAAATGCATTGCACGAGATCAATTTAGTTTTAAATAGGTCGATTAGGGTAAACAAATCTACAGTTACATAGACCAAATTTAATTAAAATGCATACTTAGCATGAAGACCAGATGATGTCTGAGCATGACCAACCATTACTCAGTGTCTCTGTGTGTGTGTGTGTGTGTGTGTGTGTGTGTTAGAGAGAGAGAGTGAGAGAGAGTAGCTATTGGTTGCAACCGAACTCTAAATGATGACAAACTGTCCAAAAGTTCGCGGCACGCATTCTTCCTGTCAAACCGTCCTTGAAAGTATGTGTTTGTGGATATTTTTCGGTGTTTGCTTCAACTAATGTTTTGGTGAAACGGTTGCACGCGACACCTTATTAATTGTAGCCAACAGCATACTTTATTTAGGTTTTCAAAAGCTTCCCTAAACATCTGTAAATAATTCAGAAATGCATTAATGGTTCATAAAGGCCGCCTATACGCAAAATCCCCGTCTGCGTTTGAAACATTATTGTCAACATTGCCCTTGAAAATAGGTAAAGAACTAGAGTTAAACAGGACAGGCTGCGGCCTTCACACTTTACTGTACAAACACACCACATACAACAGACAAACCGATTTTAAAGACTGATTCCATTTCCATGAAATCGACATCTCTTAGATTCATTTCATCTAAGATTCCTTTAACTATTGCTTAAAAGAAATCATGACATTAATTGTAAAATGTTTCGACGTGAATTCAAGTAATGCGTTGCTTAAGATGGTTACTGAAAAAGCACAACATTGCTGTGTAAACATTTGCAAGAAAACCTAAATTGTTTTGTGAGGAGCTGAGACGTAAATGTTGGCCTAGTCTTGTAACACACTGTTATGAACACCTAATTTAATTTATTTTTTGCTCTGCTGCGCCGAGTTTTCGTTGTCCAAAATAATCCACATCCGCTGCCTAATTATTACTAAAAAACTTAAACCATCTGTTTCAATGCAAACGTGGGGCTTCTGCACAAATCCCAGCACGCTGTTTGCATCATCACACCTCGCTGTAAAAAAACAAAAAACTTTGCATTTTTACTTTTTTTTGAGGACCCTCCGATGCATGATAAATAAAATAATTCAGTTAAATAAAAATGATTTTGGATAGCTTAATAATCTTATGTTTTGACCCTTCCATCACAACCAAAATGTCTCTTTTAATTTTTTCTCTATTGCGCACAAACATACACAGTCTCTCTCACACACACACACACTTTTGACAGGCCTGAGAACGACTTTTCGCATGCCCCCACACGCACTCACATGGACAAGGACTTTATTTTACCAAAAACTAAGAGGATGCTTACTTTGCTGCTCCGTTATTGATCGAATGCCCAGAATATCTGTAACAGAATGAGAGGAAGGCCATATCCTATGCATTGCCATGTGTCCAGGAAGAGTGGGCATGCCAGGCGGAGTTGGTACTTTAGTCCCAGTGGCTCCGATCGGAGTTGGATAGGAGTACAGGTGGTTGTAAGGTAGGGTGGGTTGAGGCTGAGGATGAGGGGCCTGTTTGCTCGACTCATACTGGTTGTGTTGAGACAGATTTCCGATCTTGTTGCGGAGAATCCTACTAATCGAGCTGACAGAGGGTAGATTGAATTTATCACACACACCGTCTGCAAGCAGTCTGTCTCGAATCTCCCAAGCGAAAATGCCGGGGTCCCGTTGCTTGTAAGTCCTAATGTGCTTGACTACGGTTGGGGTCGTGACCCTGGGTTTACTGCCGCCAATTGCGCCGGGAAGTATTGAGCCGGTTTCGTTGTACCGAGCCAGAATCTTGCTCACACAGCCGTGAGAGACGCGGAGCTGCCTGCTGATGTCGCAAGGCCTGATGCCCAGCTGCGCCAGCTCTACTATCCTGAGCCGGATGGCATTGGGTAGGGGTCTTCCGTTCACAAAAACACCGCCTAGCTGGTTCACCTCCCCAAAGGCTGGCTCTAGTGATGCAGATATATGAAGAAAAAAGAATTGCATAAAACATCAGATTTTTACCAGGCCCTGAACCGCGTCTGAAAAAAAAAAAACTTATGGATAAATGTTTCGGTAAGATTAGCCTACTCTTTATCGGCTGTTTATATTTGCATTGAATCAAATATTGAAGTTTATGTTCAGTTTAATGTTTCAGTTTATTGCATTGACTGGAACAAATTCTTTAAACAGAAAAAAACACAAAGTTACTACATTCTTTAACACGTAGGTCATAATAAACGAAATTGCGCATTAAGTAGGCTAGTTTTGGACGCTCGAGGCAAAGTGCCATTCTGTTTCCCGAAATGACCGTCAAAGCATCAGTCGATTTAAAAGTTTGAGTCGAGACCTGGATCATACGTTACTAAATTGTCTAACCCATTTTTCCCCCAAAAGTGTTTATGCATGCCGTTCCCATGTGGGAAAACATGAAATATGGACCTTACCCATTGCGTTAAGCCTCCCGATGAAAAAAGAAAATTCACTGTGCTGTGCTTTTCTGATCTGTTCCGAGTCCAGTTTAGCTGATTTTTATTGCACCGAAGCCGATGTGGATGAAAATTAAGCGTCCGAGACGGATGCGATGCCGATTAGTTGCAAGAGAAGAAAATTCGCCTTCTGTTTCCTGATGGCAGGGCGCACAGGCTTACATTTCAATCCCAGAAAATGATGGGCTGGCCCTTTACACATGTCTCCAAAACGAGGTGCTGCCAGCCAATCAAACCGCGTGTTTCTTCCATGTTCTTTTTCTATTGGCTGACAAGTTTGACTTGACAGGCGCTTGCACTGGCTCGCTTTTGAACTAGTGGACAGGGTTACCCGAGTGTTGGGTTTCTTTTTAGACAGATCTAAGGATGGTAAGTGTTTGAAACATTGCACTGTAATTTAAATCATAAAAGCATAAATTCAAATTATTTCGTCGACTAAAACAAGGGAGAAATTAGCAGGGCAGTATTTTTAAACTGTGATTTATCTGATGTCATTTAAATTGCTCTTAATACGCGTCCGATTTATTAAGTGGTTTGAGTAATAATGATTACAAACGACATCTTTATAAATGCATTTTCATTTTGTCGTATAGCCTAGTTCCAGAACCAACATTTAGACTTGCTGTTTTCGATCTAAAGAAGAAAAAAGAAGGGCTTAAACAAGTGACCATGGAACAGTCCCAAAAGTCGCTCTACGTTAATGTTTTTTAGCATTATTTAACATTTAGGCCTACCTGATTCTTTACATAAAAAATTCATAACACATGGCCTTTTCTGCCACAATGTAGTCACTCTGCGAAAATATGAAGATTTTAAAAATATGAAGGCTATTATTTTCATTGGATTATGTTTCCATGGCAAAGCAATCACGGACGAATGAAGTCTTTGTAAAGGAGACAAACGACTTATTTGTTAAAAGGATAAATATAGTCTGGTTTATGTGTGATGCTGAGGATACCAATAGGCTAAATGTGAGCTATCATTAATAACATCATTAACAAACTGACCTAATGTTAAAGAAGTATATATTTAAATAAATAAATCAATTATTTTACAGTTTTAATTATAATGTGTTTTCGGTAGGCTAAATGGTTGGTACACATAGGCTATATGAAACATGCAAAAAAAAAAACGGGCATATAGTCTACATATGTTATTAAATACATGTGTTAGTATATAATACGTTTTGTGTTGAGGCCTACAGGATTTGAAAACCCTTTTACAGTTGTCAGGTGTAGAAAAGTAAGGTATTGTTTAGCTGCGTTCGGGCCTGTTTGAACACTGTGAGAGATAGTGGGATGTTATTTGTATTATTGTTGCTTCCTGTTTAGTCAAGAGACTTGAGCCCTTTCATGGTCTCCTCTATCAGCGTTTGGTTTTCTCTTACTGTTCAGAGTATTTCTAACTCAAATCTCACTGAGGGCTTTCTTAGTTCGAATCTAAAAGCGAACTAGTTTTTTTTCCACCACAAACTTCGTGTGGATAAAAAAAACGAACTGGTGTTCATTTATGGGCATTTTAGCCTTGTTCCAAAAAGTAATTAAACTGCAATGCTCACGTTCTCTAAGCATTTCCTACAGCATAGAAATATGTTTTCATCTGGGCTGGTTTTTAAGGCCCTTCTCCTGTGAGTCGCTACTCAAAGCGATTCCTATTTGTTGAAATGCCTTAAATCCCTCAAATAACTACGTTTCCAATCGATCTATGAAGGCCATTCAAAACATTTGCATTATTCTAATCAGACTCTTACTTTCTGAAGAACTACCTCCAAAGTAAACACCTTAGGTTTGGCTTGTTTGTGGCTTCGGACAAACAAATGTGGAGTAGGGAACTCCAAAAGAAAGTGGTCGCATGCTGTGTTTAGGTGAAGGGTCTCAGGAGACGCATACATCGAAAGAAAAAATATGATGACTATTCTCTAGATTAACTTTTGGGATATCGTAAAGCATGTTAATAGGTTTAGTTTACTCGCTGTATTTATTGTTTTCTTGCTGTGATTGCAGAAGGAGAGCATAAATCCCGCGCACTGCTGACCACTGAAAGATAGAGAAAGGGGTGCGTTAATGAGGTGTGAAGCCTGCTTCTGCAACACTTTCAGACTTTCGTGGGAGAGACCCACATGATATTAGACTCTACAGTGGCTTTCCAAGACACTGTGAACTTCTTGGAAATAGTCCACGAATTAATTATGATAACAAAGTATAATCATAAACGTAGTATTCCGCGATAGAAGCAATGACAGTATATCCAAAATTGTATGCAATATTTTTAAAGGAATAGTATTGAAACAAGTAGGAATAGAGTAATTACAAAGGATATTCCTTTATGATTTCATGCTGCTTTTTATAATGGGAGATTTAGATGGAATATTTACATAGGATACCTGATAAGACCCAATTTAGAAACGCTATTAAGCAATTTAAAATCAATTTCACATTATTCGTTTATTTATAATTTCTAGGTATATAGGCAACTATAGCTAATACGAAAGCGCACGATTCTATTTCATGTTAGAAAGCCGATTTGTAATTATAAAAATGTATCACTTCTGGCATCGGTTCTTATTTATAATTTGTTTGTTGGTTGCAGTTTACTTTCAGCTTGAGCTGCGCAGACTGGTCAGAATAATAATATTTATTTCTATGACGTTCTGTGTCTTTCTTCTGAAGATTTAAAGGGATCGTTCACCCCACCTTCTTGTTGTTCCAAACTTGTTTGATTTTTGATTTTTTTCTGCGGAACACGAAAGAAGACACTTCAAAGAATGTTGGTAACCAAAGAGTTTTGGTAACATTGACATTGATTTTTATGGACAGACAAAACACTGAGACATTCCTCAAAATATCTTATTTTGTTTTCCACCTAAGAAATAAAGTCATGCAGGTTTGGAATGAGTAAATGATGGCAGAAATTCATTTTGGGTGAACAATCTCTTTAGGTTTACAAACGTGAGATGGTTCACAGCACGTCAGTTCAAGACAAACTATTTCAGCACTCCGCGCAACGCATCCTACCAGCACGCTTTATTAATACATCTACATGTTTATGTGGTTCTCAGTATTTCTAGGACGATGAATGTTTTATAGGCTAGTTAAACGATCTTGAATATTTTTCATACAGGTGATGGGTTATATTTCCCTATGACACACCCCAAATTTATGAATAATCGTTTGTGCTAATTTCAGACCACAGCTCGAACTCTTTTTCTGTCGGAAATGTGCGCGAGAGTCACAAGTGCAGCTCACAGCTCAAAATTTTTCTTATTCGTCGCAATAGCATTCCATCATCCTGTCCTACTTGGGGAAAAACATATGCATTTATAAAATTAATATTCTTATTAAATATTATTATACATGGTAATAAAAGCCACTTGTGTGGTCTACAGAAAAAAACAGCGCTTTAATTGTAATAATAATAATAGTAGTAATAATAATAATCGTAATAACACAATTTTATTATTATTATTTAACAAAAATAGTTAATTTAATGAATCTGTATAATACAAAGAAGCCAAGTTCATGCGCTTCATCTTAAAGACTGGTCGCACATGACACATGGTCCGAGAGGGTGGAAGTCAGAAGTTTATTTTCACTCATTACACACATCTCAGCTCCCATGAGCTCATTACTCTTGAAAGCATCTGACCCTCTGATAGTAACGACTTTGAACATTAAGACTAGTTAATCTCGTTTTAAGAAGCACGCTTCAAGAATTTCATGACCAGAAATGAAGAATGTGGCAATGATTTCAATCATCTCCTCTTCTCTGTGTTCTTTAGTATAAAGCCGATGCCATCAGTCAATATGTTTCCGACTGTGGGGGGCCATGATGAGAAGATATTCCTAAAACGTGACGGATGAACGCAAAAGAAAATAGGTGATTCTGCGACGAGCATGCAGAGTATACTATTTACGTTATAGCTAATAAAATAATCGAAAAGATCCATTGTTTTGAGCTTACTTGAGGGGCTACAGTGTTTTGATACGGTCTTGAACATTCATCTTCAAACGGAACGGAAAGTGCATGGTTCGAGTCAGTGTCATCCACTTTTTAGACCAATGTGATTGTTATGTGTATCACTAGATACCAGTGGAGACACCAAGTGTTTACCCACCTCTAAAGAAACATTAGCAGCGGTTACTAACATATCTTTATTTATACACTCGTCTCGGTTGTTTTTGCCTGGAACATTAGCTCGGGTGTGTTGTGAAAAATAGCTTTCAGCGACAGCCCAGAAATATATGTAGCCTACTATTTCACCGAGGGAAAAAAATGGCCATGGTTTCGCATGATCATTTGACAAGCTATCATTGGCCTTCTGACGATTGTGATTGGAGAATTCCGCTAATAATGTCAAAAATATCTTAATATTTCATATATAGTCATGGAAGTGTGCATTGTATAAAGAAGATTTTCTTTGCTAAGAGCAAAATGTTCACTTATTTCAGGATTATTTGATTAACTGATATAGCCTATAATTGGCGCAAAGAAACATCATTTTTGGAGGAAAAGCAGTTTTATACTATATAAAACTGCATATGACTTGACATTTTACTTGTAATTTAAGCATACTTTCTTACGGAAGTTCTCTAGAAAAACATAGATCATTGATTGGTTTAATGTTTCTTTAGGTTTTGTTTGGTTCAAAGTTTATTTAAAAAGTTACCAATCTTATGCTTAGCCTATGCAATAATATTCTATTTCCCGAAAAGACAAATCGCCTGCCGCTAATTATGCGTATCTTCACAAAAGTTCCCATTTATCATTATTACAACATCATTCTAATTCTTGTCATTCATAACACATCTCGTCCTAATAATTATGTAAACTTGGGTTATGTTAATGTGTCATTTTAATTTGGGTGTCAATCAAATGTCATTGCCTAAATCAAAACAATAGGCTTCTGGGTCTACCACAAAAAATAAATAAACAAATAAATAAAAAGATGGAAAAAAAGCTATCAGTTAGGCCTACCGTGGGCTGATGACGAGATGAGTCACAAGAACGCTGAAAAAAGTGGGCCCAGTTTTTTTCTATATGGTCACTTTCAATACAGCATGCCACAAGCATCGATAACATTGTTTTATACGAGTTCTTTAAAAAGTTTTCAAAACATTAGCTAAGTTAATGGGAACAATAATAATAATAATAATAATAATTTAAATAAGACATTAAACCAATCAATTATCTAAGTTGTTACGGAGTAAAAATCTTTTTAAAAGTTTAAAACATTGTGGCATAAATTATTTTTAAACATGTCTGGATTACATTACTCAATGGTTATTTACAATTTAAAAGGATCAACTGATAACCATAACTTTTATCTACCAAATGGTTTTGACACCATTAAACTGCTTTGCCAGTTAACACCTCTAAAGGTTGACTGCTTCTGTAACTTAAATCCGGCCGTAATGAGGACTTTTGCAGATTAACGATGGGTGTTTTAGGGCCAGAGCGGGATTTAGAGGACAAAACCAACAATATTTACGATAGTTTAAAGCATCGATCACATCGACAGCTTTTAGTTTCTCCACCTGTGCTTGATTAGCATTAAAGATTACATTCCAGACTAGTTCACCCTTCTTTTTTTACATAAAAAAATTTACACGATGGTTTTCATTCTATATTTCATATTTATGCATAATTACGAGTTGGGATGAGACTGTGTTAAATTACGACAGATGGACACAGGCGGACAACTGCATAATTCAACTAAAATGCTGAATAGGCCTATCCCACAGTCAAATTTAAAATGTTGCACGCCCTTTAATTTTTTATCTTCATTTCCATCTTGTCTTTACGTTTGTACCACTATAGAGATCATCAAGAAGCCTTTAATTTTGAATTTGTTTTTCAAAGGCATGATGGTGTAATTTTGACATTCTTCCAAAAAATTCAAATAAAAAAATCAGATAGCATGCCTCAGTTTCTACTTCATTGAGCCTCTTTATTGTAGCATAGGAAAACTGTTGCCATTTTAGCATTTAATCCGGTTCCATTTAACATCTCCAAGGTGAGACGATGATGGGTAAGTAGCTCCCTCTGCTGTTCACTTTTCGTTATTACCTAGATGAGAAAGAGTATTGGTCCTGCACACAGGACAATAGGCCTACAATTTCACTTTATGTTGTTTATCATTGCATGCAAAAAAAGTTTTATCGTGCATAGAGAGATTAATCATGTTCACATAAAAAGGGAGCCAGTGAAACTAAAATTGTGTTGATTTAAGTTGCAGAAAGAGTACAAAACACTGTGACCACTCACAGATTTCAGAACTGTTGTGCTATGCTTATTTAGGGACAGTAATGGGCCACTTAGTTAACTAGTGGCCATACCCGAAACTCCCTCCTGTCATATACTGCATATAAATCTACATAAACTGCAGAAAAAATACAAGCATATATACTTGCAGTGTATACAAGCAAGCAAGCAAACGCGTAAAACTAAAAACTGAACTCATCATACCTTACTACAGGGTTGTACAGGAAAACATTTGTTACTGTATGATACAATACGTCGTATTGTCGTATTTGATATACAGTTGAAGACCACAGAAGATTCAACTTCTTTCAGGCAACAGTGTTTCTCAATCCGGTCCTGGAGCACCCCCAAAAGGTGATTCGTATTACAATAAACCGTAAAAGTGCATGCATTGTCTGGTTGAATTATTAAGCAAATTTACGGGCAACTAATTAACAGGTAGGTTCCAGCATTATGCGGTCTTATTCTCAAACTACTAGGCTACTTTTTTGCGTTCAGTCTGGTAAATTACATTTTTCTTTAATAGCGAATAAATATAAAAAGTTGTAATGTGAAGAAATTGCCATTTTTGTCACACCATGAACAGACAGTGGCGTCTTCATAATGAATGCATGGAGAAATGAAGAGATCATAATAATTGTGATGGGCTATACCTTATAGGCCCATTGAAAACCGTTGTAGAATTAGTGCTGTGCATTGAATGGCTGGCTCATCGTTTTCTAAGTTGCACCTAAATTATTACAAAATAATTATATTACTTCCTATTAAAACAGGAAGTTTGGGCAAGGCGTATAAGGTCTCGCCTCTTTTTAAAAAAATAACCTGTCACAGCCGTTATCTATGATTTGCTATGCTTGCCATTTAGTGTCAGTCATACGACACGCCCACGGACCGCCCACTGTCTGTTAATCTTCCTCGTCTTTCCTGATGATGTGAAAGGAAAGGACTCAGGAATCGATTTGTAAAATGGAATGTCTTTGCAAGTGCATTACCCGAGTGTCCTATAAATCTTAATAAAGTTGTTAAAGCAGCCTATAGGCAATATTTGCTGTAAACTGCAATGTAAAATGCGATTGTGTGAAAGGCAAAGGAGAATGCATGTCAATGTTATTTTAATTTGCAGTCTATTCAATTATATTTTCTCCTCCCATTTTTTCTTAATTACATTTCTGCAGAAAAAATTTTACTTTTATGCACTTTATTTCATCTTGAAAAGTACATTACATTTTTATTTTATCTTATGCACATTAAATAGGTAAACGGAAGCTCAAACGTGCTTGACGGGAGAACCAATGATCATTGTTTTCATGCATCAAGCACACACATTTCTACTTCAGTTATGACTTTCATCAGGTAAAAGTCTGGCTTCAAAAGTTTACCATCAAATCTGAGGAAACATATTCAGGTAGCAAAGCCAAAGCATGTTTTAATTGGATGACTCTCCTCAATAATTCAACACATTCTTATATTCTGTCTGAAATAGGTTTCTAGCCTCTGTATCACATCTTGCTTTTCAACGGGAACAGTTCACCCAAAAATGAAAATTCTTTCATCATTTACTCACCCTCATGTCATCCCAGATGTTTAGGAATTTCTTTCTTCAGATGAACACAAGCACAGATTTTTAGTCCTTATAATGCAAGGGGAACAGACCCTCTTCAGAAACCACACAAAGTGATCTTGACCTTAGTATTTGTATATTTTTCTTACATATGTCTATTGTTTCACTTCAGAAGACACTGATTCATTAACAGGGGTTGTACGAGTTACTATCACATTCAATTGTAGGGTTTTTTTTTTTCAGAGTAGTTTTTGAAGTGTCATTTTTCCCACACACTTGTATTAGATGAAGAGATTTCTTTCTTCTTTTTTCTAAAACTAGTTTGTGTTCATCTGATAATTGAAAGTATATGGCATAAGGGTGGAAAGGATGCAGTTTCCTTTTAATACCTTTCCCTGTATTTTTATTTTGTGTGTGTGTCTGTCTTTGTGTTCCGCATCTTAATTGATGTTGTTGCACTAGATATGTGTTTGACCTGTGCCACTGCATTTTGTTTAGTTTTTCTCAGAAACTGTTCTCGTAGCGCGTGCTCTTCAATTGCAAGCACAAAGGCACCGGAGCGCGCCGTAGCCTTTATCATTTCATAATATCAAAGTGCGAATGAAACTACGTGCATGCAATTTCGTGGTCAGTAAAGTCATGAAGTAACCAAAAAAAGTCGATTAACCCTGCCTTAAAACTGTGCATGCATATAATATGTTATATGAGTCACATTTAATAGCATGTCTCTGAATATGTTATATAGCCTATGAGTCATATTTAAGAACGTCTCTGATGGTTTTCAAATCTGTTCTGGAGCAGCCCAGCACGGTCTCCCTTATTTAACACACCCGATTCAACTCCTCAGCTCATTAGTAGAGACCCGAAGTGGGTCAGAATAAGTAAAGAGATGCGTGTCGTTTAGCAGCAGCAGCTCTTAAAGAAATAACCTAATAACCCAGTTTCTGTGATTGTGTTAATTAAAGAAAAAAAAGAGGAAATCAATCACTTTTATAGCTTTAAAGATTCATCTATATTTAACTTAGAATTTGGTGTTTGCTGGGTTTATGTGAAGATTGTTTTAAGTTCACTTAAATTAGAAGTTATTTTTGAAAAGTCTAATGAATGTTAAAATTGATAGCTCTCAATCATTCTGTAATGCTGAATGGCTATAGTCAGTGGTTAAATATTAGGGGGAAAACTATTTCACAGAGACATCATTGGTATCAGTGGCTTTCAGTCATAAAAACAGATGCCATTAAACAAATATTAACATTAAATATCAAATATTAGATCTTTAAATGTCTTTGTTGTCTGCATTAATTTGAAGATTGAATGTGAAATTATTGAAATTTAGAAGTAGCTATGTTTAAAAACTTTAATGTTAGATGGGATTAATCGCGATTAAATTTCAGAAAAGTGTGATTAATTAGTTGTTTTTTTTTATCGATTTCTGCAGCATGCATGTATATCTTAAATCTCAGGATGTTACTTCCACTGTGGAAGTGCGATATGTTCTAATATTTTCTGAATATTAGCCTAATTATCTTTTAAAACTTACTTTTGCAAGCCAATAGGTACGAAGATGACGCAATCCCTGCATTTAAGCTTTTTTTGCGAGGTCTGTGACATTTACAGATAGACTAATATTAAGTTTTGCTTTAGACTTTTGCGCCATTATTTAAAATATTTCTCACTCGCTCAGATAACCCTACTAGAACGGAAAGTACTAACAAAATAACTTCAGACTCATTGCTTATATGTCAGTCAGATGGCTTTTCTGTCTAAAGCCCTGTTTACATATAATAACTATTAGATCCGTCTTTGGAAGCTTGCATTTAAACTACAATATGGAGTTCCACTCCAAGGCCTGAAACTGGAAACCAAAAACTAAAAGACAGGGGTGTCAAACTCAGTTCCTGGAGGGCCACAGCCCTGCACAGTTTAAATGCAACCCTAATTAAACACACCTGATCCAGCTAATCAAGTCATTAAGGCTTATTTGAAAACTGCATGGTATGTGTGTTGGAATTGGAACTAAACTATGCAGGACTGTGGCCCTCCAGTTTGACACCCAATTATGTGCAATTAAAAATGTAGGCTACATAATTTCATTAAACGGCGCATACATATATTTAATAGGCCTATACTGTTCCAAATGTCGTTTCTTACAGACCATACCTTCAAGACGACAGGTGGCTTTTTGTCATAATGTAACTATGTTCATATAGGCTATTTGAATGTGGCTTAAATTGATAGTTCACTCAAAAATGCTAAAATTCTGTCATCATTTACTCACCTTCACCTGTTGCAAATCTGAGTTTTCTTTTTTCAAACATTTTTGGAAGTATGTTAGTTTTGCTTAGCTAATATTGACTTTCATTGTATGGGTAAAACACTGTCATTTTTGAAAATATATTATTTTGTGTTCTACAGAAGAAAGTAAGTCATACAGTTTTGGAATAACATGAGAATGAGTAAATAAAGAATTTTTATTCTTGGGGTGAAATATACTATTAACATACTATTTTGGAGGCTATTGTTTCATGATGTTAGTTTCAGGGCATATTTCTGCCCCGACCCTCAAAATTACACCTGTTTAACTAATAATATTTATATTGCATAATATTTAAATAATATTTTTAACTTCAGTAAAAACATTGTTAAAAACAGTTTTAGTAGGCCTATGTATGTTTTTATGAAGCATCCTGAGCAACAAAACAATAATAGGATGTTGAAACTCAGAGCACTATTTTATTTTCTTAAAAATCAGTGAAAATGCTCAAGGTGTTACAGATGTACAGATTGTACAGTTAGTCTACAGAAGTGTGATATGATTTGTTGAACTTAATTGGGCAGTTAGCCCCCAGCCATATTTAAATCTCATAAAATATAGATTTTTGTTGCTTAAATGTTTATTTCTGTAGATTATTCTCGCATTCCTGTTGTCTGACTCCTTGGGCTTGAGAAGTCAAACAACAAGGGTAAATATTTGACAGTGAAGAGCTCTTGGGTTTTTGAGAGTGCACACTTTTCCTCGAGCATACTTCTATCTGTGGGTGTCTAATAGATTAAGGAGATATGAGAGGTCATTAGAAACTAAACTGTGTGCCTACGCGGGGCTTTATTTATTCTTTGAGAGCGCGCGCCTAAATTCCAAGAGCTTGGCAAACATTTTAACTCACTTTATACAGGTTTAACATCGATACGCGAATGCAGCTTGTTGCAGTTACTAACCGGCAAAGGCTATTAAGAACCGAACCTCATATAACAAAAATAACCATTTGCCTAATAAAATCTATTAAAAAATCTGTCATTCCGAGTTTCGTCTTTATCCTGACCATCGGAAGATTTAAGAACATTATAAACAGAGAATTTTCACAATTAAAGAAATGTTGTATTTTAATACGTTAAAGGTTATTTTAGAAGACTTTTTGATTAATCGAGAGACAGCTTGAAGTTTTATGGAAACGAAAAGTCTTTTAATTCCGTTTGAAAACGCATAACTAATAATTCAGTATAGACTTAAGCAGCTAGACGTGTAGCAGTAGATAGTTGACCAGATCCCCTTCGGCCCTATTCAAAACCATGACAACAAGAAACAAGCACGGATTTATTTGAGAAAGTTAAAGGACATTGTGCGGGGGCGTCAATCAAGCATTATTTCAGGACTGAACAAATGCAAAATCTTGACTGGAACAAATGCTTCCAACTGGTCTCGGACGCGGGGCTACATTTCCCTCTTTTGTTCCCGGTCGCTGGTTGGCATGTATTTGTGTTCCTTTTTTCGCCCGACCACCCAGGACGACTAGACGAGAACGGATACTCACTCTGTTTGGGAGGGTCTATGCGGTCATCCAGAGCGCGCTAAGGCTAGACAATCTCGGGAATCATCAGAACCCAATGATATGCCTAGCTCACTTACTGGTGAGGCGCAGGAGTAAGCGATAGTCCATAATAAAAAATTACTGTCTCCTTGATGCCTGGATTCTTTCCCAAATAGAAGTTCTTATTTCAGATTTCTCGCTCGTTAGGAAGAAATGACCTTCTAAGTTAAACAGAACTGATGTAAAAACTTAAACAGCAATTTATAATGTCAGATATAGGCTAGGCTAGCTGTAAGGAAACATGCTTTCAATTTTACAAAAAAAAGTGTGCTTTTACAGTATACAAGGGTAAGCCACTTTTCCATTAGCCACGAATATTAATTTCATTAATTACCATGTAATAACTATCACCCCATGCACTGTACTGAAAGAGTGCACATTTAACCTGTGTTTGTGCAATAACACCTGCAATAAACGACAATACCCCAATAAACGAATTAGGAAAACCAACTCTGGGACGCTAATGGATCACTTTGTATGCAAATATCCGATATGTTATTTGAGCGGGGGGGAAAGAAGGGAAGGCTCTTGTTGTCACTTGCCACCCAAGACGTGATTCAGCCTCAACAATTACCATTATCTGTTTCCCACTTTTCACGAATTCGGACGAATCAGTAATGATGAAGAGTGTTACCCTCCATCATTGTGAAAGTAACGGGCTATTCTTTGCCGAGTTCACACCTACCATTACAGGGATTTAAGTGCACGAGTCATTGAGGTACTTAAAACCCATAAGGAGGAGAGGCCTCAAAGCAGCCACCAAGTGCTGTTTATATAAACACCGCGACATCAGTGTACACATTGTCACTTGGATGCGCGTCTTGAGAACGCACAGATCACTTCTGCACTGCGCGACCGAGGATAGCTCTTCAAGATCGAGGACCAGTCCTGGAACTAACAACAATCCAGCGCTACAGATGGCTATTTCTAACAAGTTCAGTTTCACGGTGAGAAGTATTTTGGATTTGCCAGAAAATGACACTGAGAGCATCGCGCACCATTCTCCAGTGGACACCTTCTCCATCTCACCTTACTCGTCCTGGACTGAAAACGAGAGAGGACATATATGTAAGTTCTTAAAACATTTTCCATTCAATTTTATGAATAAGTTTTTAAATGTCAAAACAATGAGGGGTTATAATTTATTTTAGTTTCATTCACCATTGAGGTTCTACATGTTATATGTGGTAACTGTAAAGCACATACATATAGCATATAGGCAATTTTTTTTCCTCAGAGGATAGATGTATAATAGAAGCTTATCATGCTTTTTTCTTTAGCGTCAGACGAGAGCAACCTTGAGGCTTCACCAGACTCCACCGGACCAGACGTGCTTTCAGTGGATACAGAGCATGAAAAGCGGAAGAAGCGTCGCGTGTTATTCTCCAAGGCTCAGACGTATGAACTAGAGAGACGCTTTCGTCAGCAGCGGTACCTGTCCGCTCCTGAACGAGAGCAGCTCGCGCACCTGCTATGCCTCACACCCACGCAGGTGAAGATCTGGTTCCAAAACCACAGATACAAGATGAAGAAAGCGCGGATAGAGTGCGCTCAGGACCTCAATCAGCCTCCAGTGCTGCGCAGAGTCGTGGTGCCCATTTTGGTCCGAGATGGCAAACCGTATCAGAACTGCACTATTGATGCAGAAAAAGGAAGCTGCATCGTTCCACCAACAGTACCATCCTCATCCTTCAGCGTTCAAGGTTTCCAGTCTTTACAACAACAAACGCCCTTTGCGCTTTTCCCCACATACCAGCACTTTACCAACACAGCGGCCTCCCGTCACCGCTTCTGTGTTTGGTGAGATTCTCTTAGGACCACATGAACTATTTTTGGGACTTACCCTACAGGACAGCGCATGGATTCCTCTTGATTCAAGTTGTTTTTAATTACATAAAGTGTTAGGTTTATTAAAGTAGAAACTCTCGACGTTGATAAGATAAATAAATAAATAAATGCCCTTTGCACATATTATATGTTCTATTTAGTATTATATGTTATATTGTACTAGCATTTCGTGAGTTTTGTATTAATTTATGTTGTTTATAATTGCCTAGATAGTGTATTGTTGAACTGTTTGTGTTTGTTCGAAACCAAGTTTATATATCAGTGAGAAAAAAAAGGTTTTCTGTTTTATACTGTGAATAATGCAGTGCCATAATTTGATGAAATTGCCTCATCTTAAAGTGTTACACGTTTTCGTTCTTTATTCTATGTATTACAAAAAAAAGAGAATAAAAAATACATTTTTAGCAAGTTATAGTTGTTTGAATTGTTCAAATTATTGTTGCCTTATACATATTATATTGCGTAATCTTAAAATCACTCCTTTTAATTATTAATGCTTTAAAATATTTAATTTATCCTTAGGCTTTAGGATTATTATTATTTTATTTTATTATTTTTGCATATGTTTAATTCGTTGACCTTTTTTGTTAATTCCTTCGATTGTTACATACTGTTTGTACAAAAGATCTCAGGCTGAACTGAAAAAGAGTACGAGAATTAGCGCACAGCAAGAGATGAGTGGCTTTTGTAATGTTAAGACGCCCACTTTCACCCAACAGAGAAGATCAAATAACCAGCTTAAAGAAAGAACCCTTATTTAAGACTCAACAAAGTAGGTAAACACTGAACAAGAAATGTGGGATACACAATGCTTATTGATTCTTGTGTGAGTGAAATTTTAACATTCTGGCTTTTATCGTCTTTTAAAGCCTTTTTTGTTAGTTTTTAAGTATATTTGAGTGTTGGTTGAAGCGTTGATGACCAAATAAGAAAACAGAAGTTGTTAAATGTTCTTAAAATTGTTACCCCGCCAGACCCAAAAATAAATTAAGCAGCGGTTTATCACAAATGGCACTTTGACCTTAGAAAGTGCAGGCAATTCACTGTCTGCTCCATATTTCAAAGGAGGGTGTTCATTGTCGCAACATTAATGAAAGAGGCGGGATTTCTCTTGCTTTCTCAACCCCGAGCTTGTCCCAATTAATTCAGCGACCCAGTTAGTATCATCCTTGTCACCTGGCCTTTTGTCCCCTCTCTCAGGCCACCTTGTACTACATATGGAGAGGACTGACCGCAGCGCTCTCTTCTCTACATCTTCCCTAAAACACTTTTTTGTGTCGTCCTCCTGAAAGGACCATTGTGTGGTTCCCAAAGGGACCTAGACAAAATCCGCAGCGTCTCAATTCTCGTGATGTTTAATCAGTCCCGGGTGACAAATTTATGGGCTTTAACAAGACAATGGAGTTTTAAAAGTCGTTGGGTTTTGGGAGTGACAAAGACAGGCTTTTAGAGATCTCCGCTGGTTTATGGTGAGACTTGGCCACAACAGCTTGGTAGCAACATAGAACGCACCAACTGCATTTATGAAGTTATTTCTTTTCTTTAAAGTAGGTCTACCTATTTGTTTCTTGATTCGACATTTAAATCATGTGCTTCGATGAATCATTTACCTTTCAAATACACTGAAAGAAGATGAAATCAAATGTAACATGCCTGTGACAAAAACTGATAATTTGACCAAACCAGATCAGTATATATCAGAGTTATAGGCCTTACTATATAATCTGGCAGTTTTTGTTTGATGTTTTGTTTATATTTGTCAAGACATGATTAATAAAGTAAACCTTGAAACGAATTATTATAATGAACTATTGTTATAATTTTCCTTTAAAAAATAAATCTCTTCATAGAGACGACTCTGTGCCGTATTAAATAATTGTGTAAATACACTATACATGTCATTACAAATACGTTTTTATGCCCCCACTTGGTTTGTCAGATTTCACAGTTGACTACAATGTCATCAATATGTGATGTCCACCGTTTCGGTTGCCTGGCTGTAAACGGTGCCACTCTGCCACCTTGAGGTTAACAGCTTCCGGTGGTGGGCTTGATCTGATTGCGAATATTCCCATGCACCTCTCTGCTATAAACTGTTCCTGTACAAACGGCATGGATGCCAATCTCCACTAGATGTCACAATAGCACCGTGGAGTCTCAAGTTTGAGTGTTCTGCTGTCAATATTTACTGCACCTGATGCGCATCAACATCACTCCCGTTCCACCGTAAACAAACGTTCAATAAAACACATAAGTAAAAATAAACCGCCTATATTATAATATAATATAATATAATATAACATAACATAACATAACATAACATAACATAACATAACATAACATAATATAATATAATATATAGCCTAACGCCTTTGGATTAATTATGGCATTATTCCTTATATATTCATAAGCATGCATATTGAAAACATTGGCCACCCAGGTAGCGCTGAACATAATTATCCGGATTGTCAATAGAAAAAGATATTAAAAACAAGACAAAGCATAGGCCTACTACTAATTGCCGTTAATTGGCCATGATAGCCGTACTCCAGTAGAGAGGAGTGAGCCTAATTAAGACAATTAAGAGAGCCTTTTGTAAACTGGATCAAGTAGGCCGAACACCTTGAAAGCAACGTTGGACGCCCCATATAGTTTTGACACTAATTGTTATAATTGCACTCGCGATTATCATCACTGGTGCACAAACTACGCCCACCTGTGCTTACTTCAAACTAGAGAAATGCGTAGTGTTCTTAGTTTAAGGATGATCAAATTTCATTTCGCTTTAAAAGGTGACAAGCGTTCTGTAAAGTTGGAGTACTGGACAAAGATGTTAACGCTGGATATTAGCTATGTAAATATTCGTAATATTACGAATTAAAATTATTTATTTTTTTCCGAGACTGTAAAAAGTTGCTAATGTGTTGTGGCATTTGACAAAACTAAAATGATCAGTCTACGTACACATGAACAAAGCTTTTTCGTCTTGTCAAATATTCAGTGACCACCAGAAGACGCTGTATTGCCTTCTGTTAAACGTTTGTTGGCTCATTTTAATCGCTTATGACATGTTATGTTATTCTGCGTCATGCTTATAGGCTATTCTTTGGTGGTCTTTGTTATTATTGCGCCATACTGTTAGTAGGTTATTTAATTAGATTTATTAGGCACAGGATAACTTAAATAGGCTATATACATAGGTTAATTTTTTGGTGTGTGTTCCTGGCTCTTCAGAGCAGCTGCTTATTTCATAATAATACGTTAAGTGTTCCATAAGATCACAAAGAATATATAACGTAAAGAAAGTTGCCGTTTTCTGAAGGTGGAATTTGAATTCCAGCAGCAAACATTAAAAAACGCAGTAAAATAATAATAATAAATGCGTCAGAATTTGTGTTCCCTGATTTTGTATTCACAATAATCTCATAATCAGTCACCGACTAATTTTTGTGGCATTTTTGGGTCTTTAGATGAGCTACTGGAGACACTCGGAAAATAAATAGCACGGTATCTTTGCAAGAGAAAACATTGTTTTTTTTTTAGCCTGAACTCCATTAAAAATTGAAATAATAAATTAGTCATAAACCATAAACAGAGTCTTTGTAATCCCTGGCCACTATAAGGACCAAATGATCAGTGGTTCCCTTTATTTATTTAAGATTTTTTTTAACTTGCTCTTACATTTTGTATCGCCGTTTAGAAGGTTGTGGCGTTCAGAGGAGACTCTGAACATGAGACTCTGAACAAATATTTCAGTCTACAACTGTGGATCTTACCCCCCATGAGAGTTGCCTGCATTTCAAGTCATTGTTTTATCCAAAAGACATGAATACTTGGTGTCCCAAAATGTCTTTTTACTAGCAGTTTTAAAGTTACTGAAAGTAAATTTATGTTAGGGCCACACATTAATTTATCCAAGCCGAACTAGGAGAAAAATGTAATTGTATCGTATCATTATTGTAACAGATATTAGATTGAGAGTAGCATAGAACAACGCTTTGTTTTGCAAATAGCTACAAATTCAATTTTTACATTTGTTAAAAATTGTAAAATAATTGAAATATATTATTATTATTATTGGCGTTGTTGTTGTCGTCTTTTTATTTATAATAAGAAAGAAGAGTATGAAATGAAAAGCCTGTTTTGTACAATAAATCTCTCAAAACCGATTTCGTTAAGTCTACTATCCAACTGATATCCAGATTCGATTCTGTTAAACAGTTTTTCTGTCCAGTTATACTGAGGAAGTCCTAGGGCGTTGGGACAATGCGCACTGGTAAGCAATGCATTACTGAACTTACGCGGAGTTACTTCAGGACTTAGGTCATTTCAGCGTCGTTAACTTTACCTGAGAGCCTCTCGTCCTCCCGAGTTCATTTTCCTCAGTACCGCGCGTCTCAGCCGAGTGGATGGGAATTTGGACGAGACGCTGCCTATGTCCAATAATATGAAACGGAAAGGGGCTTAATCATTTACTTGGCCTCTTAACAGGCGCATATGTATTTATTTATTTGTCAGTCAGTGTTCCTGAGTCGTCGCAAGGGCCCTTTGCATGTTTGAGTACGATGGAGCATAATACAAACACGCCTGCAATCACCAGAAGCCTCTTGTGGCCATTAAAAGTCAGTAGTTCAACTCGAGCTTTTTTCAGAAACTGAGTGGTTCTCAAAGTCTGAAGTCCGCATATGCACTCACATCAAGGGGCCCTTATAAACATCACTCCAACTGTCAATATTTCATCCTTTGCTGTGTTCATTGTCGTTCTCGCAAGTCTCGCCAGTCTCCACCACGAAATAAACAGCCTCGCGCTGAAAATGAGCTATGGACGAATTAAATTTACGCACAGGTGTTGTTGCATGCTTAAATGTTTTCGGGGTTGGGGGAAGGCATGGGTAAGTGAAGACCGCGTAATAGAAATTGTGCGTGGGTGCAGATGATAGCGCTGCTTTGTATTGTTGCCTTGGCTGCTGATGCCCCGCCTCTGATGGAAGCCTTAAACCTGGCACCAAGCTAAAACAAACGAAAGTCAGCTTCGAGCTCCCACTCAAACCAATTAAGGCGGACTCCAGTGCACACTCATACGTTTCCATCCTGCTGCAGCGACGGTGAAACAACAGGAACAGAGGAGCTGGCCAAAAAAAAAGAAGGAGAGATTGCCTTGCCTTCTAATTTCTCCCTTTCCAACACAGAACAATGTCGATGAGCCCTAAGCATACGACTCCTTTTTCTGTATCCGATATCTTAAGTCCTCTTGAAGAGAGCTACAAAAAAGTGAGTATGGAGGGGAACAACTTGGGGGCTCCTCTTGCCTCGTACAGACAACCCCAAGTCACGCAAGCGGCGATGCAGCAGCACCACATGGGCCACAATGGAACAGTACCCGCTGCCTACCACATGACTGCAGCTGGAGTTTCCCAGCTGTCACATACAGCCATGGGGGGCTACTGTAACGGGAATTTGGGCAACATGAGCGACCTGCCGGCCTATCAAGACGGCATGAGAGGCAGCACGACGGCCACCAGCTGGTACGGAACGAATCCCGACCCACGCTTCTCTACAAGTACGTGAGATTGACACTTTGTCGTATTTGCAAGAACTGTTTGTGAATTTTGAACTATAGCTATTTTAAAATATATTAAACATGTCAGCTACGATTTTTTTAAATTAATGCTGCTCTGTAAAACTCCAAGTGAACGTGGGGCTTTTGACAGTGTTGAAGGGAATTATGTTAAACCAGCCGCACGTTAAACGCGCCAGGTGTTTTATCTAAACCCAATCAAACTGCAACAATTACGCACTCTTAACTGCTGTCCCAGTGTTTGTCCAATACTAGGAATTTAAACAAGAGCCGACTGCGTAATTGTGCACAATCGCTATATTCGCTCATCTTGTTGTAACTCACTGAGCTAAAGAGCGTTTGTATTTTCTGTAGTCATCAAATATGATACTGAACCTGCGCTGTTTGTGTTTGCTGTTGTTGTCAAATCTAAATATGACTGTTCTTCTTGCAGTCTCTCGTTTCATGGGCTCCTCGTCTGGTATGAATATGGGCAGTATGAGCACGCTGAGTTCACTGGCGGATGTTGGCAAAGGCATGGGTCCGCTGACCAGCACGCCTCGCAGGAAGAGACGAGTACTCTTCTCCCAGGCGCAGGTGTACGAGCTTGAGCGACGGTTCAAGCAGCAGAAGTACCTCTCCGCGCCGGAAAGGGAACATCTGGCCAGCATGATTCACTTGACTCCGACTCAAGTTAAAATTTGGTTTCAAAATCACCGATATAAAATGAAAAGGCAGGCCAAGGACAAAGTGTCCCAGCAGCAAATGCAACAAGACAATGGCTCCTGTCAGCAGCAGCAACAGTCTCCACGGCGGGTGGCCGTGCCGGTGTTGGTGAAAGACGGAAAGCCATACCAAGGCAGCAGCCATACACCCAACACTGGTGTACAAAACCACCATCACCAGGGGGGAAACGTTATGATTATGTCCAATAATAGTTCTTCAATGGGCCAGCATCAAAGCGGGCAGGTAGGCAGCGCCGGCCAGTCCCCAGATCTGGGTCAACACGCTGCAAGCCCCCCATCTCTCCAAACCCAGGTATCCGGCCTGTCGCACCTGAACTCTTCCGGTTCTGAGTATGGAGCTGCCTTGCCCTGTTCCGCTCTGCTCTATGGCAGGACGTGGTGACATCGGAACAGACAATAACACAATAACAAAATGACAGGTGGATGCAGATGATCTGTATACCATGCTCAAAAAGACCATGAGAACAGTGGTTGCGCTCTGAAATCAAAGTCTCCTTTCTGGAGGGAGACATGACAAGGCTACAAGCAACACGAAGATTGCCAAATGTCAAAGGTATCAAATCTTTTATTTTGAGGATGAGCGCCAAAACACCGTTAAGAAGATGGAATTATTTATATACGCTAGATTTTAAATGGAGACTGATTTAAACACTAAAATCAAATATTCTGTCACTCTGTTGGATTTAAAAAAATGTCCCGACAATGAAGACATCTCCCCTCACAGTTAGACTGCTAAATACCTTTCATGATTTCTTATAGATTTCACTGTAAACGTAGCTTGTATATTTCTGTAAAAGGTTTGGACTGATTACATAGTTTTTAGCGATATGTATATTGTACAAAATTTTTATCGATATTAAGGGTCACATGCTTTTCAGTTTCATTGTTATTTGTACGTTTAATTTTCTTGTAACTTATATAGATATTTGACTTAAACGCAGTCATACAATCATATTAATAAATTATGACAATAATAACAATAGCCTAACAATACGTTTGTTTTAATCAATCACTCGGCGGTGCTAAAAGTGGGACCTGACCAATTTAACATTTATTCAAGTTTTAAAGTCATCAAGCTTCCACACAATTAACCATTCAATTTGTACAATCTTTCTGAATACGCATTAGAAGGATTTTTGCTGCAGTCGATCATCGGCAGTTTCTACTGTTTGTATTGGATCTCCCTTCTTCAGTGTGACAGGTTTGTGGAGCTGGGATTTCTGCATCACAGGCCTTATAGTAAAGTGTTCATTCTACAAATAGTTATGCAGTTTTCTGTGTATCGCAACACCCCTGGAGGCAAACGCCAAATATTATTAGGCTACCCGGAAGTCAATTTTGCGTCGATTCCAAAATGATTATTAAATATTTTTTACAAATGTTTCATACCAATTTGATTGTAAAATCTAATTCCAACGATGTGTTTTCGATCCCAATCTAATTGTGTTTTACTTATTTAATACGTCGCAGTCTATGACTTTTTCTGAGAAAAAAAGTTTTGGTACAGGTTTCTTTTTGAAGTGTGTTTTTTGTCGTAAGATAATGAATCAGTTCAGGTGAGGTCTCCACTCTTTGAGAGAAACTCACATCAAACAAACGCTCCTAAAAGCTAACTTATCAATCACATCGCTGTACAAACAGCAGCATTCTCTTAAATAACTTTGCAAGACGAAATCAACACACTTATCAGACCGCCGTCCATCATACCGTGTTTGTGAAGACAGTGTTTACGGATTGATAAAGACCCTAAACATCTGAGGGACGCGGTAAGATTGACCGAGGTGCCAGACTGAAATAATTAAATATTACAGAGACATTTACATAAAACTTTTTGACCAGTTCAGAGTCAAATAAAAATACATTTAAATAATTAGCCCACACACGGAAAACAAAAAAGCTACAAACTATTTGCTACACACAGGAATCGGTTGTGGACTGAACCGGTTCTTTCTTTCTTTCTTTCTTTCTTTCTTTCTTTCTTTCTTTCTTTCTTTCTTTCTTTCTTTCTTTCTTTCTTTCCTTCCTTCCTTCCTTCCTTCCTTCCTTCCTTCCTTCCTTCCTTCCTTCCTTCCTTCCTTCCTTCCTTTCTTTCTTTCTTTCTTTCTTTCTTTCTTGCTTGCTTTCATATAGCATCCAAATTATTTATCCTTTTTTTTTGTGGACTCTCTTTTCAAAAACCATTTTGGACGTCTTTGAATTATAAACTCTGCTATAGTTTTTTTTTTTTGCTTACGTGATTACAAGGATTTGTAGTCTACGGCATGCAGATTCGGCAAAATATTTATTTAACTTTTAAATTTTATTGAAATGATAAAATTCAAGTTTCGGCTTTTTGTTATTTAAATTATAAAAAAAACCTTCAACACTAAACCGTTGGTATCATTGTTGCTTTTATGACATAATTACACCGTTCGCTTGCCCTTATAATTCCAAAAATACATATTTGCTAAATTGATCAAAATAGTATTTCTAGAATAAGAAGACTATCCTTAGGGCCTGAGATTAACCCCAGCGTTGTGTCGGATGATTGGGGGTGGACTATAGTAAACTGTGCACTTTTTGGCCTGATAGGATATTTTTTAGGCTATACACAGAGCAACATCTACATTCTTAAAAATAAAGGCGCTTCAAAAGGTTCTTCAAGCGATGCCATAGAAGAACCATTTTTGGTTCCACAAAGAACCATTCAGACAAAGGTTCTTTAAAGAACCATCTCTTCCTTACCTTTTTTTAAATCTGAAGAACCTTCTTTGACCTCAAAGAACCTTTTGTGAAACAGAAAGGTTCTTCAGATGTTAAAGGTTCTTTATGGAACCATTAGGACAAAAAGGTTATTCTATGGCATCGGGAAGCACCTTTATTTTTTAAGAGTGTAGAGTAGCGCTAATTTAACTACTGATGCAAAGCTAAACTTGTACATATAGTCATTAGGCCAAATGCTCGGTATATGGCCCACGCTGCTGTTCTCGCCTGGGTTTTTGTATCTTTTAATCGCAAATAAAACCCTCTGCATGTAGTAAACCTTCAACTGATGAAGGTATTTATGTGAAGCTCTCGCGCCAATAATCGGGCATGGGGCGCGCGTTTTAATGACTCACTGATTGTAATGGTGCTCTTCTTTTCTGTGAAGGGTCGTTAAATCAACAGATCATTTTGTCGATTATGTCCGAAATTATACTTTCGAAGGCCTACAGATGCTTCTTTTACTTGCACTGATACTCAATTATATGTAACCTCCACCTAAAACTCCAAGCAATATCTAGCCTACAATGTCAAAAAATACAAGACCAATGGGCGAATGCTTTGATATTTTTCACCCAACCTAAAAAATATTCGTATTTAAAAGGGATGTTAGTCAGTTTATCGTGACAAGATATAATATTTCTAAAGTTTACTTTAATTTACAAGGAGCGAAAATTGAAAGTGTGCCTACAGAGTGCATGCCACTGTTAATGACCTTCAGTATTTAGACAAATGTTTGAGGATGTCTGCTATCCCAACCGTGCGTACTTTGCAAGGCTGGATAAATTGATTAACCACAAATAAATGTTCATTTTTAATGGGCAAGTAAGATTTTCTCTTTTATCCGTTGTGCAAATTCAATCATTTTCCACTGCAATCTACCGGCGCCGAAAGAGTCTATTAGGATTTCGGGGATTCGTTTTGTTAGAGCTCCTCTGAAAGACTCCAGATTACATTAACATGTCTGAGGCTCGGTGTGTGGTCTTTGTGGGGAGCTTGTAGCTGTTGAAAATGACTTGTTGGAAGCGTGTATGCTCTCATCACTCTCACTCAACACACGTTGCACAACTGCGGACTGTCCTCGAGGCTTTGGGTGCAAAGGTCCCAGTCACCTCCCTGCAATTAGACCCCAATCTCAACGCAATCATATTAGAGTTAGGGTTTCCGAGGTTTGTTCCCTGCTTATTCTACAGTGTAGTTCGGAGAAAGGGGTTGATATACACTATCTGCATTTAAGCCGTATTTTGTATTGAATCTCATAGATAAACCACAAAGTTTGGAAAGTTTTGTTTGGACCAAAAATAATCATGCATTTTTCGCATTATTAATATATTTCATATAATAATGTTATTAATACATATTAATAATTAGATGGATTTAAGAGCAATGTAGCTCGCTTTATCTCATTGCCTCTGGAGCTGTCCGGGGTGCTGAAGTTTTTTCCCGCCAGCATTGCAATGTAAACTATAGGCTACTTAATTAATAAAAACTTTATGTCCAAACAACAGTTTCGAATTAAAATAGCAAAAGTATAACTTAAAACCACAAAAGTAGTTTTAAATTAAATGCTTAACGGGACAATTTAGCTACAGTCCGCAAAAAGTACATGATTCTTTTATATAAATACCACCGCGTTTCAGCGTAATACAAACTCTATTCTTGACATAACAGCACAAGATATAAAGGGAATGAAAAGGCAACTACTGCAGTAGGACGCTAAACATTACAAAATTATAAAGTCTTGATCGTTTACAGTTATACAGCCAAATAAAGCAAATATGTCTTTGTCGGTATTGTTGCACTGAAAACTTGAGTCTTTAAAACTAAAGAATAGTACAAGCCTCTGCTTAAAATGGACAAAGACATGCTCGTGTAGAAAACTCCAACTTTCGAATGCATACCCATCTTCCTTGTTTAATCTAAATACATCTTAAATGGGATTTATAAAAGTAAAGTAACAAATAGAAATTAAGATGAGTAAGGTTTTCGTGTCCGACTTCCAACACCTCATTCTTAGACCAGCTTCATCTGAGTATGTACATGACAAATGGCACAATTACACATTAACTGCAATCACCTCCTTTAGAAAATCTTATTGTCAGCTAGTAGCAAAAATATATTTAATTGTCCAGCATTTATCTGCTTCTTGAGGCCATTGTGCTGCGCACGCAGACGAGGCTCATTTGCAAGAAGAAATACTTAGCATGCAGCGCGGAACACAAGATGCAGCAATACTTGACCTTTCAGTGTAATTGTGGCACCAGTGAAATGCAGCGCATTCAGCCTTATGTGAATGGAGCCTTTCCCATCCAATGAATAAAAACGGCATTTTCATACCTTCCCATTAATTTGCTGTTGTTTAATTATTATTTATTTTGTTTCTCCTCAAAGAAAATTACTTTTGTAATGGCAGTGTCTTTTAGAATCCTACAATTTAAATGGTCAAATTTACACCGAGGTAAATTATCATGAACTGCAGAAATATTCCGAAAAGAAAATAACTCATTTCTTGTTAGCTGTAGGGAAAGATATTAAATTGATGAATCACCCGGAAAATGACAGTTTGATCATTTGTTTTATTTTGCTTTTATAGCAGAATCTTGGGGACAGACAACATTCTGTAAGACTGGGGAGACATAAATTAAATATTTATATAATATTCTACAATAAAAACAGAATTGCTTACAACTAGGAATATGAAACCATGTTTAAGGCAGTTTTTTTTTCCTGTGTCAGGTAGCCTATTATGAACGCTCTTCTTGCTTAAGACTTCACACATTATGCTTAATAATTAAATGCATCGAGTATGCTCTATGACATATCAGATTCAGCCCTGCACGGTTTGTCCCATTTCTATGAGAGTTTGGGGTGTGCAAAGAGAGAAATCAGAGCAAGTCTGTAACACGTCTTCCGAAATAACAAGCTTCTGTGAATAACGTTTAATATTTTAATGTTCTGCAATGTCGGAGTGGCTCGTGCTGCAGCACGTGGGTCATGACTCAATAATGAAATTCTGAGCAGACAAGAGGCGCTCCAGCACAGTCTTGTACTGTACCAGCGGGAGTCCTTTGGTGATCAACGAACCATCACTAACCGTGTTAACACTTCCTCCCCCGCTAAATAACATGTAATCACCTCACCCCACTGCTATTTTGATCAACTTTTTGTCACTTAAACACTATCTGATTGCTTAAGCATGTTACAACAAAAACTATTAAAACAGCATCACTATTTAACATAGCGGATATAAACTATTAGCCTGCAGCCATCATTTTTAGGACCCAACAATCGATCTACATAATGTAAATAAAATGAAATAATAGCAGCGAGAGAATAGAGAAATTCAATATTTGTATATCTTAACATCATCCTAAAAAGCTAATGCAGTTGCAATTGCAGATGCATTGAATTGCATACTGTTTAGTAAAAATGTTTTGTCATGTTTAGTTACATATAAATGTAAAACTTTTTTATTAGCTTGAAAATGTTATGCAGTGTAAATCTGAATCAATCTGATATGTACACAAACAAACCTCCCTTTTAAGGGAGACAGTTTTCATTTATGGGCGAATTAACCCTTGAAGGATCAAGGTTTTCACTTTTTACAGTGTTTGTGGTACAGGCCTGTTTAGCATGCAATCCAATGTCACATATGAATAGAATCAATCAGAAGCGTTCTAGCTAAATCATTTTTATGGATTAAACTCTATTTTCTAAAAGGTAAGCAATAAAAGACAATGCCACTCAATGTACATTTGTAATACTTGCTAATAAATGAGTAAAAGAAGCAAATTTCTGTATAATTTTTATTAACTTTCATCCCATTGCGTCTGGTCAGTCGTTGTATAAAAAATTATTCGAAAAATGTGTCTATGGTCTACACTATAGTGCATAAATGATTAACATTCCTTAATGGTTTCCATAAGACTTTGAGCGATTATACAGTAAAAAAAAAAAACACTGCATGCTGTCATGTCAGGCCTAAATACGACCGACCTTGGAGTCTGAGGAACACAATGAGTAACTGTGAAAAATCGGCCTATACGGGAGTGCATGGCTTAAACATCAAAACCTGTTGAGATTATGTATTATTTTTCTGTAGAACCGGAAGGAGGGATGCTATTTGCCCCTTTATAAAATATGTCATTAGGAAGAATTCATGTCACACAAAGGGACTGCAGTCAAAAATTGCCCCACCACTGTTCAGTAATTATATAGTTTGCCCAGGCTGTGGGCTGTCATGCGTCGAGGCAGGTGGCAAGTCCATCATGCAAATGGCTTGGAGGTGCCGCCATAATTAGCCAGCGCGAGTCGCCCAAATTAACAATTAGCTAACATGCAATTCTCTCTGTGAGCGCAGCGGCTCGCCTATGTGCGACCATTGTATTACGCAGCCAATTGCACGTATGGCGTATCATTTATCATTTCTATGCTCAATTTACAATTCTATGGCAAAGAAAATCAGGGTAAACGTCTGTGACGATTAGAATTTCTTTGACTGGTTGTTCGGTTTCCGGGGAAAGCTATATGCACAATATAAATCACATACATTCAGGCCTATTTTACCAGTCTCAAAGACGCAGCAACACTCCCCCAAGTCAACTTTCCTTTGTAATTTCAGGGAGATTTTCCTTGCCGCAGTTAGCTCATTTTGCTCTCTATAAAGCTTTGGAACAATTGCAAAATGATGCAAATAGGTCGCATACATTTTTAATGAATTATTTACTATTGATTTTTTTATATACTATTTTGACTATTATTATCAGGGATTGGTTAATTATATTTGCACCACTAATTTTGTTAACAACTGTTTATTGACTGTTTTATTTTGTGGAACACTAGTACAAAACAAAAATCAGCTGTACAAATTTAAAACCCATCCCATCCCTTGGTAGACTTAAAAAATAAATAAATAAAATAACATAATAATAATAAACACATTAATTAATATTAATAAATAACAAAATCATTTATACAAAGATTTGAGAAAAAAAGACAATATTATAAGCTGCATGCCATGAATGAACAGTTTTCACGTTAGATCCATGTATACGAGAAGTAGAGAGTTCCATTGAGATAATGTCCAACAAATACAGTCCAGATTCATCTGTTCATCTGTCTTGTAAATAAAACTTTTTTTATTTGTGTATATATACCAACTGGTGTCATCTTCACTTTGGGACAGAGGCTTGAAATGTGTTCTCGCTGTACGTTATCCCGTTACTTTTTTTTTACTTTTTGTTATTTCCCCTTTTGACCCCAAAGACACTTAGGGGAACGTAACATGTGTGAGGAGTGAATGTTTTTGCTGCTGTGAGAGCAGCTAACAGTAAAGATCTTTGTTGGACGGACAAGGTGAAGTCCCAAAAGTCATTCATGAAAAAATGGCGTGGAGTCAAACATATCTCAGTACCCAACAAATATGATAGGTCCAGTGAGAGCTGAAAAGTCCAAAAAGGTGAAAATGCAAAAACGTGCCTAAAACTCCTTGGGAACAGAGATTACATTTAGGAGAAGACGACAGATTAATATAAAAAAGTTTAATTGGAGTCAAGTAAACCCAATGCAGCAATTTCCAATGAATCATTTGGTGATTAGGGTTTTTAGAAGACAATTTAAACCAACCCCATACCTGATCGGAAAATAAAACATGCACATCCTCATTAAAATCCTTAACCCAAACAGTAGTAATAGATAAAGGTTTGTATGAATGCTCAAGAAGAAAGAGATCGATGACTGAAGCAGAGGAGGGAGATTCCTCAGAAGGAAGGATTAGTTTGCGCAAAGGGTGAACAGGCAGTTGAGAGCTCCAAGGCACCCCATACGCCCGTAGGGCCGATCTAATACGCAAATACATAAAGGAGGTGCATGGCAGATTATATTGAGTTTTAATATTCTGGAAGGATTTTAAACCACTATCATCATAGATATCTCCCAGAGTGTTTACTTTACTATGAGTCCATTGCGGACAATGAAATGGAGTACTGCCTGACAAAAGGTTATTATTGTGGAAAATAGGTGAATGCCTATGCCATTTTGTAGCTAGTTGTGAACATCTTTCAACATCCCTCCATGTGGAGAGGAGGTGGGTTACAATGGGACCAAACCGAGATTTACACTGCCTAAGCGGAACTCCCGAAAAAACAACATGCATCAATTTATACGGATAAACAATAGATTCCTCAATTGCTCTCCAAGACACAGAAGCGTCAGGATCAAACCAAACTGCTAAAGGGCGGAGGAAAAAGGCTTGAGCATACAGTCTAAAATTAGGGAAAGAAAGACCTCCATGTAATCTACGTCGTTAAAAGGTATTCAGTTTAATACGAGGATGTCTCCCATCCCATATATACCGTGAAACACATGCATCTAGTTTGTTCCAGTAGCCAACCGGTGGAGCGAGAGGAATCATGGAAGAAAATAAATTAATACGTGGGAGAACATTCATTTTAATCACCGATATACAGGCCTGAAAAGAAGTAGGAAGAGGAGACAATTTTCCAAATCTGAGGATACTTTGGCTAGAATACCATTATAGTTTTTTGAGACGATTTCCTGCAGGGAAGGAAAAACATCTATCCCCAAGTACTTAAAGTTTTGAACCAATGGAATAGATATAGAAAGGGACATGGAATAAATTTTAGAATTGAGGGGAAGTAAACATGACTTACTCCAATTAATTTTAAACCCTGAGAGATCCAAAATGGTCAAATAAATTCAGCACATGAGGAATAGAATGTGACGGCTTCTCATAAAAACAATAAGATATCATCAGCAAACAAAGAAATATGAGTTTTCCGTATATTTATGGGAGAAATAGTTTCAGATTGTCGGACCACTTGGCTTCCAAGGATAGGGCAAATAACAGAGGAGACCTACCTCGATGTATAAAGAACGGGTTAGATGCACCACTAATTTTGACATTTTTTGTCGTAATGGTTTGTTGAAAAACTTTTTATTTTTTGGTGTGCGGCAACCTAAAATTGTTGACTTTGCCCACCTGGTCATCCCATAAAACATAACGCAGGTGTAACTGAATTTGGATTTGTTTCAATTTCAGTTTTAGTTTGAACTCTGTATCACCAACCGAGTCCAAGCGGACGCTTCAGGTTGTTGGTTAAAACATGCTGTGCAGCAGTTAAAAGTAATCCAGACCTAAGAGGTGCTGCTTTTTTAACCCCCCAGTGATCTCCTTGCACCCGGCAGACTAAACGCCCCCCCAGCAGATAGCCCCAAACACAGCCCACCCACTTGCTCATTATTCCGGGCTGCCCTCCGACATGACACGGGAACAAAGTAGGCGTTAAGCCAAATTAGAGCCGGGATGGGAGTCATCAGTAACCCGTTATCAGTTAATAAAGGGAAACACATGCGGGGCGATACACAGAAGCCGATCAATAGCGCGCTCGGTCAATGAGCGACTGCTCACAAAAAAGAGAAATGCAAATCAATTAGAAACCTTGTTTGCTTCGGGCCCGCTCAGTCTATTCCCAGCAATTACATGTTCATTAAAGCTAATTTAACCGGGATGCTGCCGCAGGGACAACAACAGTTGTTTGTTGCTCCATCATTATCAAAGGCAGAGAATGACAGCATAATGCGTTATAGCTTAATGGCGACCGTCCACAGGGAGATTTCCAATTATGTGGTTTATTAATTTTAGGAGATTTTAGGCCAACCCCCCAAAAAGCGACCTTCAAAACAGGCTTTTTTAAAGATATCAAATGCGTGCCAAAGGAATGGTCTTGGTCATTTTAATTTTAATTTAATAATTTAACAAGTACATTTTTTCTTGACAAAATCTCTGATCACATATTCACTTTAAATACAAATAATAATAATAATAATAATAACACTAGCTTACAGTGGTTATCAATCACTGAGTGCAAATTTTGCATGTCTCCCATATCACCAGCCTGTTAGCAGAGGCTCCGACTCCTGAAATAAGTGTGTCAGATTAAGGAAGGCATTCAAAATGTGCCAAGGTTTAGATCTTCTTCTCTATATCATCAACCTTGATTGAGGATGACATTGCTTTTTCATTTCTGCATCACACTGCTGGCATGGTACCCGTGGCACCAAACCACAACTTAAATATGTATCCAAAACAAGGAATGGAAAGGGCTCCCTGACTCGGCTGATGAAGTTCCTCTGCCCGCTAAGACAACAAACACTTCAGACACCTTCAGATACACCAGTTTGGCAGTGAACACGTGTAAGTTTGAATCAGCTCTTTCATATTATAAGAAGATCTTTGCCAAATCGACTGCCGATTGAGAGCCATTTTGAGTAAGCATACTTGACATGAGCTATGTATAGTGACACGCTGAAGTTTATCTGATGAATGGTAAATGAAAGGGGTTAAAGCTAAAATCATCCACATGATTGCACGGCTGTTCTTTCCAGGAAAAAAAGTCTGCATGGGGTGGATTCATGGTGGCAACAAAATGCATTTATGAATTAGAATGACTTCAATCAGACTGGAATAGAAAGGAGCATAGATATCATAGATGTGAAGGCTTTTGTTCATAAGTATGTTGAGTATTTGAGATATTTCCATTTCAGACTAAACCAGACTATACAGGATATTCAGTTACAAAACTGTCAGATAAGATGGACATTTGCAACAACTTTTCATTATTTCACAGCACCAGTCTGCGACTTAAATAGATCTGTCATCATTTAATCAACTGTTCAAACCTTTGACTTTATTTCTTCTTCAGAATACAAAGGACTATATTATGAAGAAATATTGTTTTGTGCATACAGTGAAAGTCACTGGAGTCCAAAACAACAGTTTTGACTTTCATTATATGAAAAAAGACTTATAGGTTTAGAACAACATGAGAATGAGTGAATGAAGAATATTTTGATGATCCCTTTAACTGAAATTCTAATTAGACTAATATACGCATGACCTTCTGATGACTGCGGCCTTTATGCAATAATGTAATAGCAGAACTTGTATTAGTTGCAGTTTCATGCACTTGCTTGTGGGGTCTTTCTAAATTTTCTCATAAAAGAGATTTATTTCAAGTGTCCACACTTTACAATGCTGTGAATAGCTTTGTAATGATGTACAGTGTGTCTAATAAAGCACATTATGATAATATCTAATAAAGCCCAACATGCTCCACTTGATTTGCTACTTCATTTATGTTGTTTCGGTGTGATTTAAGAGCGAAACACAGTACCCTTCGCTTGCTGCTAATGCTGACATTGCTTTTTTGTGCACAATGAACGGTCACCTGGGGCCATCACATGTAACTTAATATTTTTAAGCTTCTCATTGACATCTCATTCACAGCCTCGTGTTTGCCATCTTGCAATTTCATATACTGTATTACGGCGGTGGTGTGCAAAGACTTTTTTTGCCACGTGATCACGCAGACCCCTGCCCCCGTTTTCAAGCTTTTGGCCCCCTCCCTCCCGATTCCAGTTAGCTTCCTAGTGCAGGACCGTGGCATGCTGTGTTTTGGCAGAAAATCAATAAAGGGGAAAATCTGCTCTAATCATCCGCACATTTACCATCACAATCAACAATCAAAGCCAAGACCTGAGTCTTTATTTGTAGGCCTGAGCTGCCCAATTTTCCCACTGTGAAAGGCAGGCTAAATTAGAACCCTTGGTTCCTGTTAGCAGCTCTTAATGGCTCTGATTTGTGAACTGCTAAATGAGGTTATGTAAATTGATCCTGAGTGCAGGCAGGGGCCCCCAGGTGACAGGTGCAGCTTCATGTGAGCGCGGGCAGAGGGGGAGTTATGAGACAAGGAGGGAGAAGACTTAGCAAGGCTGCAGGAGCAAATACCCATCAATAAAAGACAACAGTATTAGATGGATTTTTAATTAAACTCTTAAAAAGTACAGTTGACTTTCATTAGCGAAGAAATAATTGTAATGTCTGCTAATTGTTTGTGTGTTGACTTCAAGACAATGTAGCTAAGATGCTTCTACAAAATCGACTCATTACACAAGAGAGGAAAATGGCATTAAATCAATTGTTTTTCTTTGTTTTGTTGATCAATTGGTTTTTCTCCTCACCACATGTTAATGTTTTTAAAGATGCTTCGGTCACACGTTATTTTATGGTCCAATTCTCACTAATAACAAACGGTTAACTACTATGTTTGCCTCAATAAACTCCTAATTTGCTGATTATTAATAGTTAGTAAGGTATAGTTAAGTTTATGTATTGGGTAGGATTAGAGATGTGGGATATGGTCATGCAGAATATGAGAAGAGTTCAGATGCAAAAGCCTCTAAGTGCCATCTGAAATTTTCTTCAAAAATTAATATTTTTATCAGGCTCCTATGTGAAGGTTCAGTAATTTCACTTTAAAGCCAATGAATAGGTTCTTTTTGTTGCCATTAAAGTGAAATAACTGATCATAAACATAGCAGGCTGATAAAAATGATCATTTTGGAAGAAAATTTCAGATGGCACTTAGAGGCTTTTGTATCTGAACTCTTCATGTGTTTTATAAGTACTAAACAGCCCATATGTTAATAATAGGCATGCTAATAAGCAACTAGTGAGAATTGGTCTCTATAGTGTCACAGATGTTTCTTATAATGTAAATATAGGATAAAAAATGTCAAAGTAGATGTTTGAACTAGACTAGAAAAAATGTTAAATTAGCTCTCATCTGATAGGTAGTGACCTAAAAATGGCACACAGGTCTGTTATGATAAAGTCTGCAAAATAAAGGCTAATGCAATGATGATTATTAAGCTTATTAAATAAGCAAAAATGTATTTAATTTAAGGGCAGAAAAAAAATCCTATATCTTTTTTCATGTCAAATGTGTCCAGACCAGCCCAATGATAATTTAGTAAATTCATCTGTTACTTGGTGAGCTAAGCCACATTTTTAAGCAGTTTTTTAGTATAGCTGTTAGTTTTATGCTTCGCACGAGTCACCTTTCAGAAAACTGGACAGTACATCATTTACATTTTCATTTCTATTATCCTTCCTACAGCTCCAAAACTAGAGCATGATGCAACACCAAGGTTATGGGTTCGATTCCCAGATAAAGCAAGAACTGTTAAATAATATATAATATAATAATATATATTGATAAGAGAATCAGTAAGCTGTTCTGTAAACAAGAAATTATGAAATAATGAAGCACACAGACAAGTTAGAAGTTGGAATACTGTGACTTTGTTCATCCTTACAATAAATGCAATACATTCACAATGGAAATGTTCTGTTACCCCTGTATCGTTTTATTTCTGTTAAATGTTTTTCTTCTGTATAAACTTCACAGCATTTCACAATGTTGTGCTCTTGTGTATCATTTCAGTAATTTCTCCATGATTTAAAGAGAAAACATCCATACCGCATGCAGAAATGTTGCACAAAACATGCTGCTTAATAGAAACATCAGCTATGTATGTCAGAAAAATGTTGTGAATGCATGCATTCGGGTACCTTGAGGTTGCTTTGAAGAAATGAAACATGGCTGACAGGGCTACTTCCTTTCTATTAAATCTGATCACTATTTGTACAGCAGATATAGATGAAAGCACCTGAGGTCACTATTACATATTAGGTATGTCTTAGATATTTTTAAATTGAATGGTCCTCTTCCTCTCTGAGGTTCTTAGAGACTCCTTTTTTTTCATATGCTCCTTTATGCTGTAGTGTAAAACAGAGAGAAAGAAAGGACGAGGTACAAAGGCAAAATAAGTTTTACTAAGAGATGAAATATAAATATGAAATATGAATATGAAAAATATTCCAGTATTTTGATCAAATAAATACAGCCTTGATGAGCATAAGATACTTATTTTAAAAACACACACAAAAAAAAAATCTTAATTACAAACTCAACCAGTTGTGTGTGTGTGTTTTATCTATCTCACCACTTATAAAACCACCTTATTTGAATCATATTTACAGTAGAATATTTCTAAAATATAATAAACTGAAAACCTAGTTTCTCCAAGTAGCCAACCCAAGGCACCTCTCTTCATGTGTCCTGCTGCGTGGGAATATGTTCAAACAGCCCAGAGTGTAAGAGGATGTCAAGTGTTACAGTTCTCTTCCAACTGGAGGAATTAAAGAGCGCCACAGAAAGGACTGGAGCTGAAAGGTTTGTCTCCAAAACCCTTCCTAAAATGATTAACCCTTCCAGAAGACATTACAGGGTTCAGCACCGAGCACTTGTGCTTTGTCATTGATGGTAATTGTTCTTTTTCTCAGTTGTTGCGTTCACCAGTCTCCTCATTGTATGGAAAAAAAGAAGAAAAAATGTATGAATAGACGAGGGAGATTTTCCCACACTTTCTCGGGACAGAAAAGAGCACCATTGTGAGCCGCTTCCCATCCCTATTGCCCTTACACTATTGTTAGACAGTCAGTATTGCTATAAACGGGCAGCCTGCCTTTCAAAACGCTCCCTGGAAGAAAAACTTTGAGTGGGGAGCACAATCTGATAAATATCCCCTAAAGTGTCTGACGTTGAATATGATGGATACTGAAACGATGTCAAAACCCTTCAATTTGTCTTAAAAGTCACATTTTCGGCCACAGTATACAAGCTCAACTGAGTTGACACTGCTTTGATTGACAGGGGAAGTGATTAACAAGAAGAGTGACGTTCTTATGACCTTGACTACACTGACCACTATAGAAAAGGTAGGTAGGCCTATACCATGAATGATAACCAGACGACTGCAGTCTAAACAAATACATTAACACTGGTCATTTTACCTTATGTTACAGAATGTTATATTATATTTGACACAGAAAGGGTTATAAAATGTTGTTTATAGCCTACTTTATTTTAAAGTGTATTGAGTAAAATAACAACATGCACTTGGTTTAGGGTAGTCGATTAATCATGCATAAATGAGTGTTATCACTATAAGTACATGAAACATTTAACAAGGTTATATTAAAATAAAGTGTCATAGGTCTATCATTATTATAACTCCATAGCCTACTACAGTATATGCATAAAAAGGGAAATAAAGTATAGACATTAATACAGTACTTAAAGGTTTTAAAAAAATGTGATGGGACTACCATTGTATTACCTTGGTACCATGTCTAAAAAGCAAGGTGCATTTTATTATTATATTTTATTATTTTTTCTTTTTACAACATAGATGCATTGGCTAATGTGGAATAATAAAAACACAACAGAACGTGAACATAATAATACATGTTAACTTTTAAAATTCAAGTAAAATTGCCTTTGTTTTGATTTCGCAAATTTTGGAACCACGATCCTAAAGGAAGTGAGGTCATGTTATACAGGAGCGCGTAGTCCAATCAGCAATCAGCGCTGCCGTCAGGAGCGGAAGTATGATGGCGGCGGACGGAGACAGACGCGGTGCGTGTGCTGGAAGTAAACAGGAGCAGCGCAGCAGCCAGGTTTCACATCATGGAGCACACCGGGATGTATTCAGAGACTGCATTGGCTCTATTATCCAGTCCCTCGCGGAGTTTGGCGCAAAGGTTAGTGTAAATAAGATGCACGTGCTTTAAAACAGGGTTGGGAAAACCGGGATCGTATCTCTTAAGAGCACATTACAGTTATTGTAGTGGATCATTTGAGTATTATAAAACCTGTAGACTTGTTACCAAAGTAACAAGATCACCCATGTCCTGATTTGTGTTCTGAGCTTTTCAGTAGAGATGCTAATCAAAAGCAAACTGACGATTTAGAAGCAACAACAATAAAACATTTTCTCTTGTTTTCCAGTTAAAAGTGTGTGATAAAGTGTTGAGCATCAGTGCCAATGTCAACAATGTGACCATCTCTGAACTTCAGCCATCTCAGGTGTATGTCTGTTTACAACAGCACATCTCCAAACTACAGGTAAACAATGATAGAATACTTGATTCTGAGTGATTCATTACAGCATCCTATTCTCTATAATGACTGCTGAACTGAATAGGCTAATAGGCTAGTGTTTTTAATCATTGTTTTATTGCCATTTATTTATTTTATTTATTGTACTTACATTATTAATATTATTATTATTTCACATTTTCATTTACTTTAATTTAATTTTATTATTTAATTGTTTTTTTTTTTTTGCTGCTTAGATGTGTTATGGACCTTACCCAAAATAGACACCTCATCTATCTATCTATCTATCTATCTATCTATCTATCTACAATAGATAGACAATGGTTGTACTGTTGTCATCAATCAGCTATTTACAGTACATCTACTTCTCACAGCTTTGCTTGAATTGGTGAAAAAAAATGGTCCTGAATTAGTTGTCGACCGATATTGTTTTTTTTTTATTTGTTTTTTTGTCAATTTGTTTGTTTTTGTTTTTTGATATAAAGACAATATTATTTTTATTTATTCTAATTAATATTTAAGAAATTTGAAATAATTTGAAAATGATAAATGTGAAAAATTTATATTTTAGATGAAAACTACTTGATTCTGTAATCCTATTACAGTATTATTTATGTTTCACAAATAAAGAAACATTTAAAAATATATATAAATAGAAAGGAAGTAAACACTGTTCTATCAGGTCTATCAGTAATCTGGGAAGTTTGTGTGCATTGGGAATTTTATTTTTTATTTTTTTACACAGGTAACACTCATTTTATGTACAGCACACAGTGAAAATGACATGAACAGGACAGTGGGCAAATCGACCACTGTCCTGAATAAGGCCTATAAGACGGAATATGTGAATTAATTATTGCAAAATAAACCCTGATGCAGCAAAACAATATCTTTCTCTTTCAGTACAGAGTTCTGGTTACCCTGTTAGGATTTATTTTGAGATGATGATCAGCTGACTGTACATTATCCCATTTGTGACCCTGGACCATAAAACCATAAGACCATCAAATCTTAAGTAGCAAAAATCATTAGGATATCCTATAGTAAGTAAAGATTATCTTCCATGAAGATATTTTGTAAATTTCCTAGCGTAAATATATCTGAACTTAATTTTTGATTAGTAATATGCATTGCTAAGAACTTAATTTGAACAACCTTAAAGGTGATTTTCTCAATTTTTGTTTTTGTGCACCCTCAGATTCCAGATTTTCAAATAGTTGCATCTCGGCCAAATATTGTCTTATCTTATCAAACCATACATCAATGGAAATCTTATTTATTCAAGTTTCAGATAATGTGTAAATCTCAATTTCACTAATTTTACCATTATGACTGGTTTTGTGGTACATGGTCACATATTTGTTTGCCTAAGCCATAATTTGTCATTATAGATACACATTGGAACTGAACTATCAGTGGAACTATCTGTTATCACTTTATAATAAATTTTTTGATTCTTTCAGTTAGTCTCTGAAAATCTGAAGCAAATGGTTGAGTTTGAAGACCACTCCAACCCAGGCAGCAGTGACAGGAAAGAAACAGCAGATACATCTGAGCAGATGGTGGTTGACGCAGAGCATCCTACTTCTGACCACAGCATTGTCCATGAGGATCGTAACAAGACTCAAATCAATGATAATGTGCAGATAAAGGCTGCTAAATCTGAGGTTAAACATCTCTCAAGCATACAACTACACAAAATGTAGAAATATTTTATATATGTTTATAAAATATAATATATATATTTTATAATTTTTTTTAACCTTTAACCACAAAGAGGAGTGAGCATAATGACACAACTTTCATCACCCATGTCATGTTTTTATGCTGCCAGTGACAAAGGAATTCCATTATATATTTATATATTATATGTGTTGTCCTATTTAGTTGAACAGTTAGGCTATTATTGGTTTTATTTGTATGTACCAATAATTATTGTTGGACCAAATATTCCCTTTTTGCAAGTATTCAAGCCATCTCTTTTCACAAATGCAATTAAAGTTGAATGTTTGCCAGTGGCTATTTATTATTTGCATGTAATCTGCCTCAGTTGGTCAGTCATAAAGAGTGTGAATTGCTGTCTATGGACAGATAGTTGAGAATGAATGGAAGGCTCCTTCACCACTGCTTTCCTTCAGAGAGAAACAAATAGCCACCCGCTTTGAGAGTCCTGAGAGAGGTCCTGGTCCTTGCAACGTTATGAAGTGGATGTTCATTACATGCTGAAATTGCATGTGGGCGAAGGACAAGGAGGCCCTCATTTTTATTGCTTATTTATTTACAGTCACTGTAATAAAAGGCCCAAGCAAATCACAACTATCTGAAATGGTTGCGTGTGAGAAATATTTTGATTTTTGGAATAATTGTGTCCACTGCGGTCACTTGTTAGTCATGCAGCCTAGTGTTCCTCATTATAACTAAACAGCAAAAAAGAAGACAGTTGATTGATTTTTTTCTTTTCTTCAATAGCTCATCAGTCCGACTCTCATTGCTCTCTCTCTCTCTTGCTCATTTTCTCAGGTTGAACGAAGGATATCTGCATTTATAGAGCGCAAACAGCTGGAGATCAATGAAAACAATGTGAGGGAGTTTTGCAACGTGATCGACTGCAATCAGGGTGAGAATGGGAGGGCACTGGTGGCATGGGGGGTGGTCAGATGGTTTACTCTACAATTGCCAATGTTTGTAAGAGTGCTGATTTCCACAGGTGTGAGGTCAAAATATACCCATCATTTACAAACTAAATCTTTCAAATACAACCAGGTGTTAAAAGCTCTTTATTTCTATCAAATCAGGTCATTTGCTTCGGACATTTGCAGGATGTTTACTATTGCATATGTGTAAGGCAGTGATTAATCAATTAATCTGCAAATTAACAATAACTTTTTTCCTATGTGGTGTATAGAGGACAGCTGTGCAAGAACTGATGCAGTATTTACACCATATCCTGGTTTCAAGAGTCATGTCAAAGGTTAGGCTCTTGTTCAATCTTGTTGTATGGAACCTCAAATCTGATGTTCAAATATATATATATATATATGGGTAGTTGACAAAAAAATTGGATTGTGTCCTATGGTGTGACAGCAAAAATGTAGAAAAACAACAAACAAATAGCATGAGAGAGGTTTATCTTCAGTGTTAGAGGTATTTTTATTTTACTTGTTTTTACATTTCTCCATGTTTTGTTGAACTTTCTATTCATCAAAGAATCCTAAAAGAATGTATCATCATATTAGGATGATTTCTGACAGATCATGTGACACTAAAGACAGGAGTAATGCACATTGTTAACAGAAATTTTGTAATATGAAATGATAGTAAATACAGAAATATAACTATATATTTTAATATATACATGTATACACTGTGTGAGTAGTGATTAATGTACTTGCCCTCACATTCTAGGCTAATAATAACAGGATGATCGGTTGATTTGTGGAGCATTAATCGGTGTTTGTTTGCTATTGCAGTGACGCATGTTATAAATGCATATGGACCTCAAACCAGAGGGACACACGCTGAGCTGGCAGACCAGCAGCAGGAATCCATCAACAGAGACTGTGGAAATCCTGCTGTGGAGGAGAGGCTCCAGAACATGGAATCTCACCTTAAACTTCCACCAGGTATGTGAGATCAATAGAAGAGCATTACGAAGTTAAATGTCCTAATGTTTCACATGTATGCTGACAGATGAATATTCTACTGTTACTGTATCTGTACTGTAGCAGGTCCAGTTCCTCAAAGCGTTTATCTGCGGCTAAAGAAACTTGAAGATCGAATTCTGGAGCTTGAGGGTCTTTCCCCAGAGTACTTCCACTCCACGGTAAGTGGTAGGAAAAGAGCGAGAGAGAATGTGTTGTGTCCTTGTTTGTTGGAGGAGTGGATGATCAGATATTGAATTAGTTTGTTCATCTTAGCAGTGTCATTCCACAAGTTCCACGCTCTTTGAACATCCACAGTATCTTATGAACACTGAGAACCACACATTGAGGGATTTTGATAGGGAGTTGTTTTTTTCTTCTTCTTTTTCAAATGAATCACAACATTAATAAATGTATTCAGTCTTCTAACATCGTGTTTATGTATTCTAAAAATAGTAGAGAAAAGTGGTTAAAAAGAACATAGACATGCCACTGGAGCTCTTTTTGAGGCCGTTGCTATTCTGCTTTAAAATGACAGTTTGTACTTTTTTGTCTTAAGAATTAATCTGAAGACTAAAACAGTGTCTTACAAAGTGATATTCATTCAAATTTATATCGGCGTTTTGTGATATTAGTAAAAATGAATTAAATTCAATAAAACTTAATTGCACAGCTTGACAGTTGCACTTAACTGGCATTAAAGGGGTCATATGACGTTGCTAAAATAACAATATTTTGTGTATTTGATGTAATGCAATGTGTTTATGTGGTTTAAAGTTCAAAAAACACATTATTGTTGCTCCTCTATGCCCCACCTTTCTGAAACGTGTCGATTTTTACAAAGCTCATCGTTCTGAGGAGCGAGGCGTGCTCTGATTGGCCAGCTATCCAGTGCGTTGTGATTGGCCGAATACCTTAAGCATGTGACGTAAATGTTACGCCCCTCACCGTATTGTGATGGCGTTTCCTAACGCCAATGAGACTAAAACAATAAAACCCATTACAAACGAAGCATTTGTTGCATCCAGTGGGGACATAATTACAGATTATAATGACTTATACTGTCTTTTCAACATTACCATGTCTGCATTTGTGATTGGAGAAACAACAAACAACAAGCACTACTCTACACTGCTCAAAACGCGCATTTGAATAGTCAGTAGCAGAAACGTACTTACAGGCTGTGAGTCAGAAACGCCAGACTGTCCTTATAAAGTTGGAATTGCCCCACTTTATACAAACAGCCGTTGTGCAAGCCAGTATTGTAGGCTACTCTCCTGCCAGGTTCAGGAAATAGTCTTTCATAAATTGTGCCCCACACACTCGAGAATTTGCATGTACTGTTCTGGAACAGTGTTGTCAATACAACTTAACCACTGATTTCTAGAAGCCCAAACAAAGTAGTTTCGCTTTCACAACAAGTGTATCCACAACATGGCGCCGGCGGCAGCAACAATACTACAGCGAGAATAATAGTTCCGCCTTCTTTCATTGCGTATACATTTGGGCGGTGTTATGCAAATCTCCCCACATCGTGACGTAGACATGTGGGAGCGTGTTTTAATGAGCCGTTTTAGGGGGGCGTGGACAAGTCTTAAGTTTTATAAAGAATATCTCTTTTGTTTTGAGACTTTAGTCTTTGCAACTTCAGGGATCTTATCTATGCACAAACAGCTTGTAACACTCCAAAGAGAAAGGAAAACTTGAAATCGCATCATATGACCCCTTTAAGAAAAGAACTTGAAAATGTGTCTGAAGAAGCGAACGCAAAGATACATATCATTAAAAAATGTCAGGATATATAAAGAACTGGAAAAATAGATGCCAATCTTGATATATCCTGATTTCTGGGCCATATATAATTGTTGCTCATTTTTTAAAGAGAATTTGCCCTCATTTATTTTGAAGCATGATGATTTCACCCTGACCTTAACCATTTATGTGGCAAATTTGAGTGCAGATTGTTTTATGTATCTGTCACAGTGTAATACAGGCTTTGCAAAAAGTCTTGCTTAAGACAAGCACTGTTGCTCATGTCTCATGCAAAGGATCATTTCTTAAAGGCACAGGATCAAAGAGAGGGTGGTGCACTATACAGTACCATTCAAAAGAGTTTTTCCTTTTTTTTTTCTTTTTTTTGAAAGAAAAAATTAATACTTTTATTCAGCGAGAACATTAAGTTGATCAAAAGTGACAGTAAAGACTTCTTTCAATTAAATTCTGTTCTTTTAACTTTCTGTTTATCAAGGTATCATTAACAATATAAACTGTTTTCAGCATTAATGATGAGATGTTTCTAAGAAAATCAGCATATCAGAATGATTTCTAAAGGATCATGTGACACTGAAGACTGGAGTAATGATGCTGAAAATTCAGCTTTGCATCACAGGAATAAATGACATTTTTATATAAATTAAAATAGAAAACTGTTATTTTAAATTGCAATATCTCACAAAAAATTTTTTTTTTCCTGTATTTTTTTTATCAAATAAATGCAGCCTTGAGCATAAGAAACTTTTATTTAAAATTTTATCTTACTGATCTCAAACTTTTGAACAGCACTGTATATATATTTATATATACAATGTATTCAGACCCCCTTCACTTTTTTCAGTTTTATGTTGCAGCCTGATACTACAATTGTTTAAATTATTTTTTTTTCTCATTAATCTACACTCCGTACCACATAATGACAAAGTGAAACTAAATTTTAGAAATGTCTGTAAATTTATTAAAAATGAAATATTGTATTCACTCAGTTGGTGCACCTTTGGTTGTAGTGCGTATTTCACAACAGTATTAATCAATTAAATGCTGCCTTGATGAGCATAAGCGACTTTAAGACATTTGAACTTTTGAAAGGTAATTTAAGTCTATGCCAAGGGAAACGATTAAACGCTAAAAATGACCTCTTTATGGTGTTAGACTGAGTTTGACCACTGGCTTCTCTGTTTGTTTTTACACTGTACCGTACACGTCCTTGTTACGCTGAAGATTTCTCACTTATGTGTTTCCTCCTGCGCTCATGACAGTCGGCCGGAGAGTTCTTCAAAACCATTAAAAGCTGATATGAGTGATATTTTTTTCCCTCACTTCAGAATTTGTTATCCCTGTCAGATTGTAGCCCATCAAAGTTAGCTGAGTAAGTGCTCTTGAACCGTTTCTACGCCTCCTCACACCAGCTTCGCTTAGTTCAGTGCTGGGCTGAAAGCTAGCTGATTTCCATGTCCTTAACAGTGTGTGTGTGTGCGTGTGCGTGTGTGTGTGTGTGTGTGTGTGTATTGCCTGTAAAGTGGGACATTAAGTGCCGTCAAATATGCTGATCTTCTTAGTTTGTGGCGCAGCTTTCAGTAAGTCGAATGAATTAATTGAACTCTGCTGACCAGGGTGAGCAGATATCATGCATCTGCCAAGTGGGTCCATATGCACACTGAAAAGTGATTAAAATGAAGACAAATTATGGGTAATAGATAAAAAGAGATGGACAGAATAAATGAAAGGGCCACTGGGTGACAGAAAGAATCCCGATGGCCCCACTTAATACTGTTAATCAGTGCAAGTCTATGGCGGTTCGGCTCTGTTGGCAGTGATTGAGTGATGCTGAAGGACAGCTCTGTCTCTGTTTCATACTCTAATCATGTGCCGTTTCTGTCCACTTACAGTTGTCCTTGGTTCAATTTATTGTTTTGGCTGCCATTACGTCATGCCCATTTTGTGAAAACAAAACAGCCATGTAAGAGACTTTTGTTTAGTCTGATATGGAGATAAATGCTTTGCCATTTCATCGAATGACGACTGATGTGCATTGTTCATATAAATCGGCAATAAATTCATGCTTTTATTTCTTTTTACCTCAGAATTACTCGCACAAACGACCTAAAGCTTCAGTGTCGCAGGTAAGTTCCATTATTGATGCATTTGTGTATTCATGAAGGGAAAAATATGAAGGTCCTTCTGTTCAATGAGAGCGTATTAGCTGATGAAAACTTCCTTGTTTTCACAGCGCTACAGTCTCGCTGAGCTGGATGGGAAGATCAGTGCCGTCAAAGCTGCCTTGATGAAGAAATCCAGCGAGTTCCAACCCACAGACGCAGGGGAGTTTTCATTCTGACACGTGGACTCTTGCATTCAACGTTTTTTATGCCTTCTCATTATGAGTTAGATCTTCTGTTTTGGTCGTGTACAGAAATGTGATGAACATGGATTTCAGAGTAGATTTGGGTTTTGTGTGCCGCTGAATATATAAATATCTGTAAAATGTACGTTTTCTTTTGTCATGTATGTTTACTATGTACATCACTTATGTAAATAATAAATAATAATAAATTCATGCATCCAAATTAATATGCTGTTTTTTTTTTTTTTTTACATTCCTTTTCCCACCTTATTCATACAGTCCAGTAATTTTCAGAAAATACAGTATATCCTCTGAACGTGTAATGTGTTTGCTTGTGTACAATGAATTTGGAGGCTCAAAATACTCAACATCTTTTCATTAAATAGAAAATATCACGTTGAACTCTTATTATCAAACTTAAATTGGAATATAAATGGTCTGCAAGGTAGTTCCTTGAGGAGTTGTGAGGAATTAGCTCCCATGTTATATAGTTCATTTTAAAAAAAGGGTAGAAAGTACTAACCGTTTGGAAGATTTTTATAAAAGGATTGACGGCATGCATATATGGTAACAATTTTGCAACAATTTTATTGTTCTTGATTTTTGTAGAACTAATGCCAAACTTCATTTTTTTTTTAAATAATGAAAAAATTAAGTTAATTTGCAAAAACAGCTTTTTTTTTCAAAAATCATTTTTTTTGTTTGTTTTTTTGTTAGCTGTATTTTTTTTAGTTATTTGTACTTCATGAAAATAACCCAATTGCAGTTTGATTTAGATTAAATGGAACGCACAATGATAAAACATGTTTTTTGACATTTCTTTGCAAATGAACTCTTCAAATAATACTGAAATGAAGAACTGTTACAGATATTAAAATTATGATAAAATATATTTATTTTCTGGAAAAATTATGGAAATTTGCTGTCTGTTTTAAATGTGCAAGAAATATTTCAAGAATAATTCTTAAGCAGCCATGTCAGCAAGGGGCCCATGAATATGTTAACATGTTAAAACCAATCTATGATTATTACATGTGATTGAGGGTAGAGGTGACTGCTTAAAGAATATGTGAATGTGATTGCAAACGGCAGGCAGCGTGAGCAGACAGAAGTCGCTGCTGTGAATCACAGCATTTATCTCTACCCTCTCACTAAATGCAAGATCATCGTATTAATGAATTCTATATAAGAATTTAAAAGTGTCCATTATATTTTTGTAAAGTTGGAAATTGAAATAACCAATTTATGTTTAAAGTCAATGCAGTGTTATGTACATTTATTTATTTATATATATTTTTCTTTCTTTCTTGAAGCTTTTGATAATAGAAAATTCATGGAATTGTTCACCTCAAAATGAATTTACTCACCTTCATGTTGCTCCAAATCTGACAGACTTTTGAGAAGCAATGGAAGTCAGTGGTCAACTTTTTTCTGCAAGAAAGTCATGCAGGTTAGGAACAACATGAGGGTGAGTACATTAAATTGTGAGTGAATTTTCATTGTGTGAACTATGCTTTTAAGACTTTAGACTGGACAGAAAACTTGTTTAAACTACACATCGAAAAATCTTGTATATGGAAAAACAGGACATTCGCACATACAAAAGGCATGTTTGGATCTTGCTGTACTTTTATTGCACAAGCTGTACCTTGGGTTCCTGTTCCTCTCAGCTCAGACCCACATTCACAATCCCAACAACTCCATCATGACAGGTAATTAAAACTGCCTGAGTGAAGGCTTGTCAAAACACGGGACTTGTTGGAATTCTCTGTGTGAGGGCTGCGATCTGTTGTAACATTGAAGTGGGAAGCAAAAGCCGACTCCTCCAGGTGTTCTACCAGACCTCTTTAATTTTTACTCCAGCTTTCTGAGCCCGAAAAAGGCCCGCAATGCACCCTGGGAGGTGTGTACTTGAACAGTAACAAAGCAAACGGGGGGAGTTGGCCATTGTTACCCCTCAGCTTTTGTCTCAGGCTTGGACCCTTATGTAGCTTAAGAGAACAAATTGGCCTGACAATAACAAATGGATTATAAAAGTGAATTAAGGCTTTTGTTCTGAAGTATAGCTCAGCAGTGTCCGTTTGTCCCTGTGGTCATTAAGCTGAGAACGTAGGCAGGTGAAGAATACTCTACATAAGCGACTGTCAGTCTCTGTCCTTTGTAGATTTATTCTACAAATTGGTTCCTCATTTCTTTTCTTTTTTTCCTAAATATATGAGACTTGAGTAATCCTTTACATTTTAGTGGTGGAGAATGGAGAATCAATGCATTGCTCCTCAACCACCATAAATGGCAAACAAAATTATTTTTTTATTTAAGTAGAAGCATACCAAAAATGCAGCAAAAGAAGCCTGTAGAGCAGTCAGCGGCTATATTCTCATGATTTTATAAGGGTAGAGGGGGACGTTTTGAGGCCCCCGGAGGATTAACTCCTTTCCCCACCCCCATCCACTCCACTTCACCCAGCCATTCTGTCTGTAGCAAAAGGTACTTCTGTCTCGATTCGTTTACTGGTTTCTCTCTGTCACATGCTTTCTCGCTCTTTCGCTACCTTTTACTATCTCTTCTGTTCTGCCTGTATGTGATTAAGACTTTTTGCAAGTCTCAAGAAAAGCCAGTTAAGTTTTTCTCTTTTTCTTTGGCTCTCCTACATTGTGCGAGGGAGAGACATGGACTCATAACCATTCATAACTCCCAAACTCTTAATGGGCTTCAACCCTCCAAAAAGAAGGAAAGAAAGCTTCCCCCCCCCACCTCTCTCCTGTGACTAGTCAGCTTCAGTCTTTCTTCCCCCCATGGCTCTGTGTCAAAAAAGACTGTTGCTCGTTTGTGCAGGGAACAATGACGAACAAGGCTGAATCTCTAGCGCTGAACAAAAGGAAGAAAACAGGTTTTTCATTCTGCGGAACATTAGATTCTGACACATTTTAGCATGGCAGTTTTTTTTTCCCCCGTCCTGAGTGCAGTGGCTAGGCTCTTTAAAAAGGACCACCTGTTGGCTAGCAGGCTGCTCTTCATTACCCGAGCAACTATTATCACAGAGAGAGGAGCTCTGCAGGGGAGTTCTGAAGTTAACCCTGCTGGTCTGAGCCCGCACGCTTCCTGCCATGCAGCAGGAAGTCACACGCTCATGTTGGTACAATGCATCTACTTCAAGAGGTGTCTTGATGTACTTTTTGATTTTCCAAGTTTTAATGGAATGTAATTAAGAGTTTTCCCTCAATAAACTCCAGATTTGCTGCTTATTAAGTTAGTAAGGTAGTTGTTAAGTTTAGGTATTGGGTTGAGTTAGAATATGGTCATGCAGAATAAGGCATTATTATGTGCCCAATAAGCACTAATAAACAGCCAATATGCTAGTAATATGCATGCTATTAAGCTACTAGTTAATAAGGAGAATTGGTTGTTAAAATTAATGTGTTACCAAAATAGTTATAAAATCAACAAGTTAGACAGATAGTTAGATCTAGAGAGAGAATAGAATAGAATAGAATGGAGGCAGCTAAACAAATATAAAATACAAAAATACATAATATGACAGTCACTGAGCATATTCCAGAAAATCCCACAAAGACCAAAGAACAAAAATAAAAATATCAGGGTTTGGCAAATTATTTACAGCCAGACTCGTACACATTTTACCAGAAGGCATCTGTGAAGTTGACCCGAAAAATATAAAAAAATTGCATGCATCACAATCCAGATCCAAATCAAATTTGCAAGTCTTAATTTTGAAATTACTAAAATGCTCCAAAATGTACCAAAATTTTCATCCATGATGATTTAGTTAATCAGAATACGTTTATCCTGGAATTCAAACCCATGACCTTTGCTAGCGCCGTGCTCTACCAGCTACTGTAACAGAATTAAAGATAAATACTTAAACCAAAATAATCGAGGGGGACACAAAAGCTAATTTGTCCCCATTCTCAAGCGCAATTCAAATTGAAATGAAAGGCAATATATTTAGAAACCTTTGACCATATATGCACAGATGCTGCCCAAGCGGAGTCAAATATAACATTCTTCCAAACAGCCAAAGGGCTGTGTGGCAGTATCTAGGCTTGCTGGGGTTAAAATGTGGCAGTTATATTGCCAGGATGGAGCAATGGGAGCCGAATTCAGGCAATTACAATCAAGTCAGGGCACAGTTAGAGCGTGGGCCTGGAACATGAGTAGGATGCTGATGAGACACTTAGCCACACAGCCTCAGCCATTGGCCCTCTCCACTGACTGCTAACCCCCCCTGCTGGACGGCCTTAGATCCCTGCATCCCATACTTACACATGCTCTCTCACTTTCAGCCAGGAGTGCATCTGTGTCATTGAAAATCATAAATATGCGATGTAAGGGTTGACTATGTGGAGGTGGACATTTGTCCTCTCAAGCAGTTGAATTGTGTTTTCTTGTCAAACCCGAAACACTTGACGACTTATGTCATGATTTAGTAATTATTTACAAGTTTTCCCATTAAGTAAATGTATTAGTCACGCAGGAAACGGTATAATTGGCTCTCACATTATCGGCGAGAGTAACGCAACTCATATTGTGACCTTGCGAAAACATGCTGCAAGGAGTCTTTCCACCTTACAAAAAGTGAGCTTTTCAAAGAGAATGTACACCTACACTCACGCTCCAACACAAATACGCTCTTGAACATCGATGCATTAGGTTGCACACCTGAGGCCTGAGCCTGCCCTGTGTGAGCTCTAATCTAGGGTCCATTCATCAGAGTGGGCCCGTCTGACACACATAGGCGAGAGGTGGGGGTGTGTTCCCCATCCTGATTACTCCAACCCATCCCAGCTTCACTCCGGCCTCCTGCAACGCCAGCATCTACACAAATCACTTTTACCCTCCTTCTGGTGGCAAAGACACTGTGCACTGAGAGGAAGACACCTGAAAGCAATTAGGAGCTCAACCTTAGCATGGAACTGGTGACTTTTCGAGAGCTTTTCAAACTTTTTTCCCCCCACTGGTTGATGTTTTTGTCATGTGAAGACACAAACCTGATTTCGAAGCACTTGAGATGCTTTGGAGCCCAGCTGTTTCAAAACAAAATGGGATATTTTTAGGAATCGCATGAGAAGCGTAACTTCAACATGACATTCTCCTGGATTCCTGAAGCTTGTAGCTGCTGAAATGCAAAACAGCGCATTGCAAGTTCCTCTCGTGGCATGGAAACCTCATCTTGCTGCGTCTAAGCTGTAATCCACATAAAATATGTTTCCGCATGTCTCATGTCTCGGCCGAGCTCTGTTTTGGGCTAGATTGCTAGTTAGACACCTCAATTTACCCGTGGCTTTCTCTCACCTGATGTTTTGGAAGCCACTTCCCATCTGTATTGTCGACTTGGGGGTTCTGTTGTCCTGAAACACCTCTCGCCCAATTCCTCTCGTAATGGTTTTTTAACAGCACTTTATCTTCCCCCTGGATCCCAGGGGCTGGTCGTGGCGACTCCATTCTTTCAAATTATTCCATTTTTGCACAGAGAGAGAAATTGGATTGTGTTGATCCCGTTTTTGCAGCGGGGAAGGTGGTCGTAGCATTATCCTCGGTTTACACTGGTGACGGAGAGGCAATCACACAGAGGCCTCACTCTGACACAAACACTCCAGCCTTTGGACGAGGAAATTACACCACAATAAGCTTGGACTCTGTGTTTTGAGGTCAGAAACTGCCTCACAAACACACACACGCACACACAAGAGTCATAGTGGGATGTGATCACCTGCTGAAAGGCATTATCCATATCACTAGATGTCTCATTAGTTTTCTCATTTTGTTCAGTCAAGAGTATTGTCTGTGAAGAGCCAATAAAGTGAATAACTTTTGTTAAGGGAAACTGATAACATTTGTATGAACCAGCTTCACCTCTATTAAGGTCTTCTAATTTAAAAACAAATGTTTACATTTTCTCCCAAAACAAATGGTGGTTTAAAACTTGCTGTACAATGGTAGGGTGTTGTGGGTAGTTGCCAGGGTGTTGATATGTGGTTATTTACTGGCCCAAGTCAAAAAAAAGCATAGTCTGGTTCCTACATAAGTCTATGGGGTTGTTTCACCTGTTAGAAGCAAAAAAAAAACAACGTGTCCAGTCGCTTTCAAAAGTAACAGCCATGCAATTTTAGTTATTATTCAAGCGCGGGATGTGGTATGCACCGAGGTTTAAGGTTTTATTTGTTAACCCTAAAAGCCTGTTCACATTAAAGAATGTTAACTATAACGTTAACTATAGCCCACACCAGTGGTTTATTCTAAAGTCAGATGGCTTCTGATTGGTTGTCAGGTTTAAAAAATGGTAACACTTTATTTTAAGGTGTCCTTGTTACAAGTTACATATAATTCAATTACTATTATAACCCTAACCCTAACAATAAATTATGCATAATTACATGCCAGTAACCCTAAGCCAAACCCTAATCCTAACCCTAACCATGTAGTTAATATTACTCAGTACTTAAATGTATAATTACAATGTAACAAGGACACCTTAAAATAAAGTGTAACCTATAAAAAAAAAATAAAAAAAAATCAATCTTAAAGTTATTCCATAGATTTTTTTCTTCACCATTTTCCGCTTGTTAAGTCATGATTTTAAATAATACCATTTCCGGGCCCACGCCTAGTAAGAAGGCTATTATGGGAGCTTTTTATTGCACACATTAAGCTGAGCAACGTACACTACAGTCTCCAGGCTCACGGTGTCCTGGACACCAATATTTTTGGACCTGGAAACATTGGCGCATTCATCAAACTTATCCAAATATAGTTGTGGACTTCGCTATTCTCTTAGAGTTAGACCAATTTTTAAAGCTATATGAGCTGTAGTTCACATACTTGTTGTGAACTGACCTTAAGTATGAACAACAGTGATGTTGGTCTAAATGATGTTGGTGTTGTAGTACTCAAGTCCAACTCAAGTCTGAGTCCAAGACCATATTTTCAACCTGGACTTGGACTCGAATGAGCTAGTCATAGAATTATGGTCTTGGATTCAGACTTGAGACCACAACAATAATAATTTGCAGATATACTGCATAACCATTGTAGTGTAGAAGATATAAGCTGACTACGCCACTTCCTTATTAATGGCAGGAGGAGCCCTTCACAAATAACAATACTTGATTTTGGGCAACAATGGAGTTTGTAAGAAATCACTATTTTATTGTCCAACACAGACCATCAAATGTTAAAACGCATCAATAATAAAATCCACAAAAGTATGAAATAGCTCTCCTCAAGATTGCAAGAGGGTCGGGCCTGCTCTTATGAACCTCCTACCACCTGAAAGAGACAAAAGAAAGCCCACAGCATACACTGCAAATAAATAACCATTTCAGTGCCAACCTTCTAGTACACACCACACAACAGTGCCACTCCACCCAAGTCACCTACACCGAAGGAGGTTTAGTACTGATGCAGGCCCGGCCCTGTACAAAGTCACTAAGCACTGTAACACACAAAAAGAGGAGAGCAGTACCACAGAAACAAAAAAAGCAAATAACACACACAATTTAATATAATCACGTTAATCATCAATATCGAATAAAAAAAGACACTAAACCACAATATAAAGCTTAAATAGACAAGAAACAGTGGCTGGTCTGCCCCTTTAACAAAGAAAACAGGCACGCTAACACACATCAAGACAGCCCACAATATAAAACAAACAAACAAACAAACATACTTTATCGAAAGTACAACTGCAGCACAGTTACCCAATCTCAGCTCTCAATCCCCAAACATGATAGATAAAAGGTACTATAAAACAAGAGCACAGATATTAACCACATCAAATACATTTTCATGTATTAATTGCATCAAACTCATAAGCAATCGGCCTCAGTAAAGTGTATGCTGCATTTACCATTATTCAGCATTCCATCATGGCCGTCAGCCCATTGAAGGTACCGCAGCAATAAATGTTTGTCTGCCCTGCTTCCCAGACAGAGAATAAAAACCTCTTAAATAATCAGCCTAAAAGAAGAAAAGATCACCTAAAAATGGAATTACGCCATCAAGGTGCAGTCATTCAACGCAAACAAAACCACACGGCTAATAACATACCTATGTGAAAGGGTACAGAGGCTGCACATCGAGCACAACATCAAAAACACAGCAAAACTGCAGAAAACACCATCTGTTGTTGCAACAACCATTTATGCGGTCTTGATCATATGACTAGCCACCTGCACCTGAAACTGATTGCTGGCCAGTCTCCTCCCACACCATGTAAAGGAATCAATCTCAAACGACAGACATTTTGGAATATTCTGTAGACTGGAACTCATAGATCATAGACTAGACAGCTTTGGAAACATGGAAAACAGTACCGCTGGAGCTATTACACAAATGAAGACAAGCAGATGAATGTGTCCCGTCGCATAAAAAACAATCCATTAACATTCATTGTGTCAACCACCCAGTTGAATCTGGGGATGAGGCGAAGCTCTTTGTGCAAGAGCCCTGACCCCCTACTATTTACACACAGAGACACAGCCCAGCTGATACCACCCCAACAGCACTACCTTACACATACAGACCTGTCATTACCACCCCGCCTTCTCTCTCAACACCGCACAGCCGCCCATTTCCACAAGAGACCTTAATCTCTCCTCCAATAGGCAACTCCTGTTAAACTCCTTGACATGCCGAGCCACGCAGGAGACACACAGGACCCATGAATAATCAATAGCACGCTATTTACGCCGAGGCCGAGACAAGCATGTGCCACAACAGGTCATTTCTGCTCACGATTGCTTGCAGATTAGAGTTGAGATTAGAATTTCAGAGGCGGAGGGGGTCTCTGTGTAAAATGGAGGGAAAACCAAGGGCTGCAGAGGAGAAGAAATTAGAATAGAGACACTGAGACACATGTGGGCTTCTAGATAGTTAATTAGCTGGCTTTCATTTTCCCTCGCTAAAGAAACGCTCCTGAGCACAGAAAAAAAAACACATCATGCTCTCTTTTGTACGCCGAGAGCGCACACGCGTCGCACACACACGCGAGCGCACACCTAGGGATACGAGGACCGAACCCAATTTCATCTGCAAGGGGCAGAAATCAATCTCATATCTCTCTAGTTAATCCGCAATGGCTCTCCACAGATCCTGACACTAATAAGGTATTGAGCAGGTGAGGCCAAGGGATGCAGGGAAACATGCAGCCCGGAGGAGGAGGGGGGCCGAGTCTGGCTCTATTCCAGTTCAATTATGTGACTTGTGTACAGGAGAGTGGAGTGAATGAGACAGAAGAGAGAGAGAGAGAGAGAGAGAGAGAGAGAGAGAAAGAGGGAGAGGGGAGCATAGAGAAGAAGGGCTACGAGATGAGAGGCAGAGGAGGAGAGCTAGGTGAAAGACTTTAGAGAAGGGGATTGAGAAAGGCATGTAAGGTTGGTGGAGAAGGAGAGAAAGAATGAATGCGACCCGAAGAGCGGGGGGGTTAAAATCGATTCCATCTGTGGTATGATGGTTAATTAAAGCAGCTCTCGAGTAGACTAAGGATGAGAGGTTTGGCTGGGATCCTGCAGGCAGGGCTCTGATTGCTCCGAGAATGGCTGCTTTCTCAGCTTTGAGAGCGGGAGGGCTGCCGCTGGCATCCACAGACTCAGCCGTGCTCTCCAATGGAAACGCGCAAATGCATGTTTGAACAAACATGGGCATACAGACGGCCGCAGATTGAAGTTCACCTAAGGATGTCGTTTGAAAGATTTCAATATGTGCGAGAGGCTCGTTCTCAAGCAAATCGCTGACCTCTGCCATGGCCGTAACGATTTGTTTTGTTGGAATGGCCTTTCATGCCTCGACATTTTTATGGAGATGCACTGTAAAGAGCTTTTCTTCTTTGTATTTATAAAGTAGACTAAGTGAAAGCAAGTAGTAGATAGCACATTACAGGTCTCAAGGATAGTAATAAAAAGACTGGGTTGTTTGGTCACATTGACATCTATGGTTTTTGAAACTGTTTTTTTTTTAGGATGTCAACATTTGCTGCTGTTTGATGTGCTATACTTTAAACAGCGTTTTGATCATTATTTCCTCATTTAAATTATATTAATTAAAAAAGTACTGGACTTTTTACATTTCAGAAATGATGAATCATATTTTTCCTACTAACACAAAAAATGTATGTAAAATATTGATGTTGATTAAAAAAAAAGTCAGTGGACTTTGTGTATGGAATAGTAAATGCTTATGATATCCATATTAAACGGAACCTAATTAATAGCAAATAGCGTAAATATACTCTTTTTTTGGGGATTTGCACATTTAAGTATTTACATTTTTTCTCTAAAAACAACTTCCTTTACATGTATATATATGTTTTGGTTTGAGAACAATTTCCTTTACAAATCGATGAGTTTTGTAAGATGGCTTTTCAGCATTGTTAATGTTGTTTGAATGCACAAAAGCCTGACTGTCTGTCAGGTGCCTACTCGTACGACAAAAGACATGATTAGCATTATCATGTCAAGATTAGCCAACCAATATACATCCAATCCACAGAACAGTCAATGGCAAGACTTAGAGGTTTAAGTTAGAGCATGTCTACTGCTTAATCTACTTCTTCATTAACTTTCTACTGTTGAAGTGACAGGCGAACCTCTGACCACCCGTCTTTACCCTGTAACCTGTGCTCTACTACCATTTCTGCACCCAAAATTCTGTCGTCATTTACTCACCCTCACCCGTATGACTTTGTTTCCCTAAAGGAAAAATTGAGAAGATTGTAATGGCTACTCTTCATCATGTAAATAAGTATGGACAAGAGCTGTCAAGCTTAAAAAATGTTGCAAAACCACCATACACTCTTAAAATTAAGGTTTCCTAAAGGGGGTTTTGCAGTGATGCCATAGAAGAGGGGTGTCAAACTCAGTTCCTAGAGGGCCGCATCCCTGCAGAGATAGTTTCAACCCTGCTCGAACACACAAACCATGTAGTTTTCAATTGAGCCAGAAGGACTTGATTAGCTGGATCAGGTGTTTAATTAGGGTTGGAGCGAAACTCTGCAGGGCTGTGGCCCTCCAGTAATTGATTTTGACACCCCTGCCATAGAAGAAACTTTTTTTGGTTCCATGGTTCCAGGTTCCATGGTTGTTAAAGGTTCTTCATGGAACCATGAAATGCCAATAAAGAAAATTAAATTTTGGTCTTTTTCATACACAGCTAAAGTATAAGTTTAAATGACTTGTAACATCACAAATGAGACATATAGGCCATTTTAAGGATACTTTTATGGTGATTTTCAAAATTTGGGCACTTTGAAAGCTTGCTATCCTCCTCTAAAACTCCTCTTTCACATTTGAGTACAAAAGCTAAAAATGGAAGAAGACTTAAAACAGAGCCTACTGCCCAAATGACTGAAAATGCCCATAAACCAGAACTGTTGAGTAAATCCCAAGAAACTATAAAAGAAGAGGACTATTTTCTTATGAAGTGACGGCAAACCACGCAGATTAATCTGTAATCATACTCTTCATATTGCAGAAGTGTGGAAATAGAGCACATCCCTTCACAGGTGTATGAATTATGTATATGGAGATGATTTGATGGGTGTGAAAGAGAGCGTGTCTTGATTGAAATTCTGTATGTCGCGCATTACGCCGTCTCCTCGCTCCCTCCGCGTGCAACGTCAGGGTCAGAGCCCTGCGCTAATTTGCGAAGGGCCAACTGCTTGTGAGGGAAATGAGAAAATTATACATTCCAGCAGGAATCAGCTGTGGTTCTTCAGGATCCGTGCACTATGTCGTCTGCAGCCGGCTTTATGTGGCACACACCTGCCAGCTTCTCAATGGCGTGAATCTACATGCCTGAAACTCATATACAAACACGCCCACACCTAGAAGTACATCAAGAGAAATTACCACATCAAAAGCCTGAGCTGAGAAATTTGATGTATCTCAACACTTCATGTAGCAGCACGTAACATAGAAGCTGTGGAATATGTTTTAAATGGTATGTTTCTATGAAAATTGAGAATACATGAACTAAATGGTCTGGTTGAATACTTGAATCTTATTTCATAGATAGCTATGCTAGTTTTATGTCTCTTGTTTCACTCCATGGTCCCTTTTTAAAATAAATAGTCTCTTTTCAAATGAATAGTTTATGTGCATTTTACATTTATTTTGTATAGGGATGTGCCAAACAACATTTTCATCCACCATCAGCATTTTGGGGCCTAAAATGCACAATTTTGAAAATTCTCAAAGTGCAAGTTTTTGAAAATGATACTGTTATCATCTCTGTTTTAATGGTAACGATGACGTTGTGCGAAAGTGAATTCAGTACAGGAATTTGTATGTGCAAAGGAACATAGTGTTTCTTTACTGGCCTGGCATGCATAATACAGTGTTTAAGTTGTTTTTGTGGACCCATGTGAACGGGGATGGCAAAACTTTTCAAAAACACAAAGGGAAAAACTTTTATTTTTAGTGCATCGTTGTCATATAAACATACTAGAGTTTCTCACCAGTTCTAATTAAACATCTAATTAGCTAAAGTAACAACATGCTAATTGAAGCACAGCTACTAAAATATATCAATACCAAAATATACAGAATAAGAAAAAATCTACACAATCTAGTCAGCCTCACTAATTGACTAGTCAGTTATTAACTGACAAGCCAAACATTGTTAAGTAGTTGTGGGGGATAGTATACAGTCGGCTATTCATAATAGCAAGATATAGCATGCTGTTTGCATGATATTTAAACCGTGTTGTTAAAAATATCAATACAAGAAAATACATGAAAAATGTACACAAACCACCCAGGTTTGTTAATTGTGAATGACTTATGCCTATGTATTTCTGCATAAGTTTCAGTAAACATAGGCTAATAATTTTTTATATGAGTCATGAACTGCCTTATTATTTTGTACTATTTTCTGAGGTGCACGATAGATAGATAGATAGATAGATAGATAGATAGATAGATAGATAGATAGATAGATAGATAGATAGATAGATAGATAGATAGATAGATGCTAAAATATGTTATGGAACGTTGATAATCCAAAAAAGAATTATCACTGTTTTTGAGCAACGCAAGAATAGCTGTGTCGTCTGCATATTTAAAATAATGGATAGTAGTAAATGGACTCTGACAATCATTCATATAGGGAATGTAGAGGAATGGACTTAATACACATCCCTGGGGGGCCCCAGTATTTAGAACAATGGTGATAATGAATTACCCACTTTTACCACTTGAGGCCTGTTAGACAGAAAATTATAACTCCAGTGAATTAATGGTGATGGAACTTGCAAGACCTGTTATTTCTTGATTACCTGATAATGTTATCAACATAAAAAAACATCATAATATAGAAGAAAGAGGCTATTTTCGGTCCTGTTTTTGACCCCCCTCATCAGAACACTGTGTTTGAATAGGCACAGAGGATTGTAGAATAGGAAGTAAATGCCCACTGCTATGATTGGCTAAAAAGTTGTGTATGTTTGACAGCCTACATCCTTCACAGATGGATGCTGCAGTGATTTAGGTTAAAAATGCATTAATACTCCATATATAAAACGACCACATAATGAAAACAGTTACTCATATTTGTGTGTTGCGACATTACTGTCGGATCCAATATAGTTAGCACAGCATAATTTTTAGTTTCAATCTTTCAAAAAAGGACCAAGTTCTTACTGTTGCAGCCTGGTACTTCATTAGAAATAAAGTTAATCAAATAAAGTTTATCATTCTGCATAGACCCGCGCTTGCCGCTCTTGTCATTTACATTTTATGTGTGCAAATCGGTGGGCGGGGCTAAACAGGCAGCGATGTAGTAGCTAGCGTTGATCTTCTTCTGAGGAGGTGATGGTTTAGTCACACTATTACGCCGTAAAGTGCCAAATTCCAAAACCTGTCATTTTGGCAGATTGGTTTCAGTATAAGCTGTTTTTAAAATAACGAGACAGTTTTGAGTTCTAAAAACCTACAGAATGTTTTTATAGCACTATGACTGCTTATATGTCAAAACATCAACACAATTTTAATTTCTCAGTTTATGACCCCTTTAAAATATAACATTTTAGTAATGAGCTCCAGAAGCTTTAGATACTGTAAAGGTGGATTGTATCAGTGTTGCTTTGGCTTATTGTGTGACACCTCAAGATTTAATTTTGTGCTTAATTTTCCAACAAATTAGTTGCTGAACATGTCAACAAGTCAACCAATGTGACCTAGTAACTAGCAATAGAGCATCACAAAATAATTCTCTGCAAATGTGAATCCTCTCAGAGTTTGTTTCGTTGTAATGATCAGCTGACTACACATTACACCTTCTGTTGGGTACCAGACATGGAAAGCTTTACCTTCAGTAAAAGGCTGACAGTGGAATCGTGTTTGACCCAAATTAAGGTTTATGTTAGAGGTCATCGCAAGCTTTAAGTCTTACAACGATTAACTCTTTCTTATATGCTTGAGATAAGTTCCCACTTGAGTTGCCTCTCCTGAGCACCAGCCATGTATGTCTACAATATGCGAGCGGAGAAAAGAACATGCAGCATCATTTCACCAAATGGAAGAGTGGAGAGGTCTTCAGGGAGGATTTTAAGAGGAGAAAAGCGCCGAGTCGAGCATGGGGTGAGCGTTGAGCATTCTCGAAAGGGCATAGCACTCTATTTGCGCACTCACAATATTAATTGTCACTTCCATTGCTTTTAATTGCTGAGTTTTTCACCCTTGCGTGCCATTCAACCCAGTGCACTGATCCCTCCTTTAGATACTTACGGGTTGCTAAGACAACGAAGGATCGGAGCAACACGGCTTTCTGGCTTTCCTTCAGCTCTCGCCCAGAAACAAATAAACACTCGTATACAATTTGACCCTCAATTTGTGTCTCACACAGTTCACTGTGTGATATTTCTCATGGGATTTCTTCTTAATTAATAGCACTTTACAAATATAAAAACATGTTTTTTAAAATCATATTCCGTCTTCAATCACCTTCTAGCATTACCTCTTGGTGAACTAAACTATCACAAAAAACTGCCCAATAATTCACCCTAAAGGTGACATTCCTCATGGCCACAGTCACACCCTACAAACATCTATACAACAAAGCCTTGCCCCGCCATTCTTTCGGCTGATAATCTTGAGTCAAGTCAATATTATTTGTATAGCGCTTTTAACAATGCAAATTGTGTCAAAGCAGCTTTACATCGGCTTGATATAAAGCTGGGTGGCTTTATATCAACTTTACAGTGTTTAGACGGGAAATAGTTTGTCGAAATAGTGTCATTCTCTTCTGGCCAGACAAAATCAGCAGTTTAAATCTAGGCTAAAGTAGAATCAGATTGTGCAAAGGACTCATCTGGTTCCTGTGGTCTTGAGCAAATATCATTAACTGTTTGCTCCTATCGGCCACAGAGAGTGTGGCAGTGACTTTTTTGTGCTACTATCAGGAGTTTAAAGAGGTTTCATACCATAAAGCAGTGCCAGTCCTTTCAAATGACGATTCACCCAATGAACTCTCCTGCACATGTATCAGAATTTAGACTTATATAAAGTCTGAGCCTCTAAACACTGTTGACATTAGAAAGTATACCCACAGAGCACAGGAAGACTCTGAGTTCAGTATCCTGTCCAGCTCCAGAGTAACAGGAATGAGGGTTGATTTGTGGAGAGAAAATGTACTCGGCTCTGTTTGGCCTGAGCTAACACGGGTCAGAGGAGCTCACGGCCGAGATTAAAGGAGGTGATTTAAGAGAGAGTCGACCTGTCTCGCTTCCTGCACTATGCTTGATGGGGTTGACATCAACGCACACACATGTACACACACCTTCTCAACACAAAAGGAAAGAAGCGGCACTGCTTTAAAAACCCATTTAACAAATATTTTGTAATTATTTCCTTACATTTGCCACATATAGCTTTGTTTCAAATAATAGTGAGCTGTCTTGATGTCTACGGCCTATATATATATAGGCAAGCTGCCTTAAGTAAAATGGAACCTCATAACTGACTGATTGGAACACACTATTTATCATTCTTCACATGCAGCTTACAGGATGTTTGATTCTCAGTTGATTCCAATAGAGTTATAATGTTGCTAAGCTAACAACATGATAATCTAATCATAGATATGTATGTATGCGTCGCTGTACTCTCGTGAATGCACGTCAAAGACTCACAAAGAAGAGAAGTCGTTTAATAAAGTCGTTATTTTTTGTTTTCTTTATGCACAAAAAGTATTCTCGTAGCTTCATAACATTACGGTTGAACCACTGATGTCACATGGACTATTTTAACAATGTCCTTATTACCTTTCTGGGCCTGGGAACATTTCAGTTTCATTGCTGTCTATGCAGGGTCATAAAAGCTCTTAATTTGTGTTCTTAAGATGAACTTCTTCTTCTGGTTATCTCTTTAAAAGATTTAATCAATACTTTCAGCACATGCAGAATCATCTAACTTTAATTATAAACTAAATTATAAAAAGCATCTACTGAAGTCTGTTGCAGATAGAGATTCATAAGATTCATAATGCATGTATATAGTTCAGAAAAATATGTTATTTTCATATATTAAATATATTTCTTTCTAATATAAATTATATGAATATCAATATAAATGTAAATACATGTAAATATTTTCAAAATATACACTGTATGTGTGTGTATTTATATATATGTAACCCAGTAGAATAAAATTCTACAGGTATTGAGTTTCTATTTTTATTCATTTAGTAATTCTTTTTGTTTTGCTCTAATCCAGAACTAAACTGTACCTCCATATAATGACCTACACCTCAGTCAATCTAATTGTGTATCTGCTCCTTTAAGAGCGTGATCTTATGTCAGGTTTGATTGATTTACACATGTGAAAAACGTGGTTTTAACAAGCAGGTTAGGTTTCCTGTATTTCTATTGTTTTTTTTTAGTGTAGAGTCCCGCCTTCAATTAGGGGGTGTGTAATGTGATTGGTGGTTGGAAAAAAAGAAGGGGAGGGGTGAGACGCGCTGCAGGTGGTAATGAAGTGATTAATCTTTTTGACTAGTTTAAAAAAAGCTAAGAACTATAATAGACATCCCTTGGGAAACTCAATCTTTGATTTGGTTGTTGACTTTGAGCTCGTCGCGAAACGCGAGTGTTTGGTGACATCCTGGTGTCCTTAATTGGCCAGTCAAGCGTGATTACAGACGGTTGTACTATCAGTTCATATATTTACTCATCTGTATCGAACTCTGAGTTTACGGAGAGATTAAACTGCGCGTTTAAAAGATTTAAAGACTGTAGATGTGGTTGTTTCCTGCACGACGATGGAGACGTTGAGGACCAGATAGCGCCCCAAGTACCCGCGTTATTTGGGGTTCCTCTGGCTACGTGGGAGGTGCGTTTCGTCGGACGACGACAGAGAGAGAGACCGAGGTGCTGCTGGAGGCCTAGGATCCCCGATCGCGGTTTTCATCGCACACGAAATTGAGGTATCATGGTTGATTTGTTTGTGCTCAGGAGAGTGAAGGGGCCAATTTTCAGTTTCTCTGGCCACCACGAACACGAGCTACGATCCAGGCCTGCAACGGGGTGGGTGTTAATGACTGGTGTGTGTGTGTGTGTGTGTGTGTGTGGGCCCACAAGTGTTTCATACTGGTTCATATGGTGTTATTCAACGCGTTTAAATTACTGTGAATATTCAATATGATATTCTGATTCTCAAAGTGAGCAAGGTAGTACATTTCATTCCGTGTGAGTTAAGTTGTTCAATTCATTCCGAGTGTTTTTGATACTTATCAATTCAGTAACTCTGTCTTCTGAGATATTACCTTTTTAGGGGCTGAACTGTGTTAAAATCAGCACATATGTGAGTGTGTGAATATCTTATATTCTGAAATTTCCTTCTTTGAGCTGTTTTGACGTTTCTAAATCTATTCTAATTAAATTCTTTATATTGTCACTTATTTAAGAGACTTATTATTTCCTAATAAGTTTGACAATTTAACTTTCATAGTTAAGTAAAGTTCTAAATGAAATGCTTCATTTTGTGACATCAGAGGGGCCTACTACAACCATTTTGTAGGCATTCAGTTTATTTGAACCTGGTGCGCTACCCTAAAGTAAAATAACACATAGGGGGCGTTACATATACATTATAAATATACACAAAACACACACATTATGCAAACAAAAACTTTTATTTTGGATGAGATTAATCGTTTGACAGCACTAATAACATTCAAATAAAGCAAACTAAATAAAGCATAATTCCTACCTTTTGGAGCAGCCTTTGTGGTGTGATCAGTAGTGCCTCAAAATGCTTTCTAAGTTGATTTTGGAACAGAAGCTGCATTCTGTGGTTAAGTGCACATGCTCATATATCATTGTTCACAACACAATTCATCTGCCTCTGATCTGACCTCCATCAGAAAGGTCAAGGAGACGTATACATCTGATTGTCCATCACAGACACCACAGCAAAGAGAAAAAGATCCAGTGACAGACGGAGAGGGAGGGTTAGTGGAAGTGTAGGTCTGATCACAACCCCTACAGTGGTGAGTAAATACAGTCTAATGGCCACTGATTAATTCTGCATTGCTCTCATCGGCCCAGCAAAGAGAGATGTAATGACCTGCCTGTGTCTGTCGTTCTCTTCTTCTCCCTCTCCCTCCCGACTCCCTCTCCCGCTCAATTTTTGATTATAAATTAAAAGGGATTGTAAATGGTGTAATGCTGGTTTGATTGCTGTATTTGATTAGAGAATGTCAGTGCACGCATTTTCCCCTCTCTCTTGCACTTCAATAGCTGCAACACTCAGCAATGCACAAAGAACACAATAGACCAACTGCTTAACACTACCAACTAAACCATAACTAGCACTAGCTGCAATCAAACACATTCTTTAAGCCTCCCTTTTCTCTTTCCGCTCGTTGTCTCTCAGCGCGGCTCTTTGGTGACTTTTCGGAGTTTGTTTCAGGTGTGCAAAACACCAACAAGTGAAAATCACCAGCAATTAAAAAGCATTCACTCATGCAGGTATGAGGAACGTTCGACCCTTTGTCTCTCTCCATTATGTTGATGTGTTGTTTCTCCCAGCATACAATGTCAGGTGTTTGATAATAGGTTTTCAGAAGGACTTAAATATGATTCAGAGAGGAGGGTGATGATGACAGATGTAGTGACAGCATAAATGATCATTTAAAAAGTAAATGTTAGTACTTTTTAGTGTGAAATATTGTAACTTGTAAGGCAAGGGAGATAAAATGCTTTTTTTTTTTTTTTTTATTCATGATGATAGGAGATACATGTGTATAAATATATGCATTCAAAAGTTCAGGGTCAGAAAGATATTTTTTTTTTCTCTTTAAAAGAAATTCATACTTTTATTCAGCAAGGATCCTTTAATGTAACAAAGGATTTCTATCTCAAATAAATGCTGTTATGACTACAACCCGAATTACGGAAATGCTGGGATGTTTTTTAAATTTGAATAAAATGAAAACTAAAAGACTTTCAAATCACTCAAGCCAATATTTGATTCTCAATAGAATATAGAGAACATAACAAATGTTTAAACCAGAGAAATTTTACACTTTTATCCACTAAATGAGCTCATCTCAAATTTGATGCCTGCTACAGGTCTCAAAATAGTTGGCATGGGGGCAACAAAGGGCTGAAAAAGCAAGAATATTTGAAAATATTCAGCTGGGAGAACATCTAGCAACTAATTAAGTTAATTGATATCAGGTCTGTAACATGATTAGCTATAAAAGGGATGTCTTAGAGAGGCAGAGTCTCTCAGAAGTAAAGATGGGCTGTAAAAAGATTGTGGAATACTTTAAAAACAACATTCCTTGCTTTGCAAATCTCATCATCTACAGTGCATAACATCATCAAAAGATTCAGAGAAACTGGAGAAATCGCTGTGCGTTAGGGACAAGGCTGAAGACCTTTGTTGGATGCCTGTGGCCTTCGGGCCCTCAGATGACACTGCATAACTCATCGGCATGATTCTGTCATTGACATTACTAAATGGGCCCAGGAATACTTCCAGAAACCACTGTCGTTAAACACAATCTACCGTGCCATCTGCAGATGCAAAAAGGAAGCCATATGTGAACATGGTCCAGAAGCGCCGTTATGTCCTGTGGTCCAAGGCTCATTTAAAATTGACTGTTTCAAAGTGGAAAAGTGTTCCATGGTTTGACGAGTCCAAATTTGACATTCTTGTTGGAAACCGGGCTAAAGAGGAGGGAGACCTTCCAGCGTGTTATCAGCGTTCCGTTCAAAAGCCAGCATCTCTGATGGTATGGGGCTGCATAAGTGCATACGGTATGGGCAGCTTGAATGTTTTGGAAGGCACTATGAATGCTGAAAGGTATATAAAGGTTTTAGAGCAACACATTCTCTCCTCAAGACAACATCTATTTCAGGGAAGGCCTTGTGTATTTCAGCAGGACAATACAAAACCACATACTGCAGCTATTAATAACAGCATGGCTTTGTAGTAGAAGAGTCCGGGAGCTGAATTGGCCTGCCTTCAGTCCAGATCTTTCACCTATAGAGAACATTTGGTGCATCATTAAACGAAAAATGCATCAAAGACGACCACACACTCAGGCAAGAATGGGACCAAATTCCAACACCAACTCCAGAAACTCATAACCTCAATGCCCAGACGTCTTCAAACTGTTTTGAAAAGAAGAGGAGATGCTACACCATGGTAAACATGCCCCCGTCCCAACTATTTTGAGACCTGTAGTAGGCATCAAATTTGAAATGAACTCATTTTGTGCATAAAATTGTAAAAATTTCTCAGTTTAAACATTTATGTCATCTATGTTCTATTGTGAATAAAATATTGGCTCATGTGATTTGAAGTTCTTTTAGTTTTCATTTTATTAAAATTAAAAAACATCCCAACATTTCCGGAATTCGGGTTGTATGTACTTTCTTTATCAGAAGAGAGCACCACAACTGTTTTCAACATTGATAATATTAAATGTTTCTCCAGTTTCTAAAGTTTCTTGTATCAGCATTATAGAATGATTTCTGAAGGAACATGTGACACTGAAGACTGAAGTAACGGCTGCAAAAAATTCAGCTTTGCCATCACAGGATCCTTTTTAAATTATAGAATATTTTTATTATCACAATATTTGACAAAATGAACTTTTTTTTTTTTTTTTTTTGTCTTGCTGTTTTTTTTTTTTTTTTTTTTTTTTATCAAATAAGTGCAATCTCTGAACTTTTGTATGTTATCCATACCCAAACTTTTGTGGTATGGATAACATCTAATTACATACAGAATTTTTCAGTAAAATCGAAACCCATTTAGATTGACCAAATTTATATGAATACGTGATTTCGGTAACACTTTATTTTAAGGTGTCCTTGATACACATTTTACTTACTATTGTACTACTTGTACTTACTATTATAATAACAATTAATTATGCACAATTACATGCAAGTAACCCTAAGCCAAACCCTAATCCTAACCCTAACCATATAGTAACTACATGTAGTTAATTAATATTACTCAGTACTTAAATGTATAATTACACTCTAACAAGGACACTTTAAAATAAAATGTAACTGCGATTTCTATCATTGTGTTCTAACAAACACTTTTTTTTTTTATTTCCAACATTAATCATACTAACTTAATTACCAAAAATACTATTTATTTTTTGGAAGATGCATTCAAAATCCATTTGGCTCCCAAATCCAAGGGAAGCATGATTGAATGAGCCTAATGCTTCTGATTTATATTTTTTGGTGCTCAATCCCAAAAACACTGCCTGTGAATGTCCCCTCAGCCATGTTTGTATGCTCAACACTCCTCTCTCTCTCCCCTCTGCCCTCAGTCTCGTTCGTCCATTGGAGGGTGGAAAAATTATTTCTTTTCCTTTCTTTCCATTGCCTTTATTCGTGGCCGGGGTCATTTCACAGCGCCATATAGTGAGGTGGGGGAGAACACACTGGTAATAGGACCATCAGCACCAACCGAGACACACACATATGCTCACTGCCGGCCACAGGGTCAGATCAAGTGTGTACAAACGTAAATCAATTCTCCTGTCCAACCTGGAGAAAAAATACATTTTTCCCATCTGCAAGTAGGCACAAAGAACAGGAAAAGAAAGCAGCAGGACAGGAACTAGAAAGGTCTGATATTAACCCATTGGGGTCATTAAAAAAATCAAGGTGGCTCGATCAGAAAAGCTGATGAATTTGAGAAGGAAAGGAAGGAGCAAAAGGTGCTTTCTCCCACCAGTGAGACTCAAGGAAACTTCACAGGATGGAAAAAAAATTTGCTCTCGACGGAGCACAAGGTTACACGAGGATGAGTCTGAAGAGGATGGAAAAAGGGAAGCTCAAGGTGAGGATGTTGGAGAAGGAGTGAGGGAGGGTGTTAATGAGAAAAAGGGGGTCCTGTTGTTGGGAGATGCTTTGTGTCAGGCCTCTTGCATTATGTTGGTGACTCTCTCCCTCGGAAGGGCTGGATAATGGACCTCAGGGTGCAGGGCTGGAAAAATGCCCCACTGAAGAAAGTCAGGAGGGTGTGGAAGGTAAAAGGGTGAGTTTGAGCAGCTCATTCTCTCAAGACTCCTGATATCCATGGCTGCATTTTCCTACCGATGTCTTCCTCAAGCCCCTTACTCTTTCTTCTCTGCCTGTCCCCTTAACCCTGGGCCTCATCAAGCCTCTTATATGTGTCAGTCATTCTGTGAGAGACACCCAACCTCTTTAGCTGGAAAGCAGGAACAGATGAGCAGCCCAAAAGGTACTCTATGCAAGTGTATGAATACAACACTAATGCAAACTTAATGTTATTAAGCAAGTATGCATTCAGTTGATCAAAAGTGACATTAAAGACATTGATTAAGTTATAAAATATTTATATCTCAAACATATGATGTTCTTTTGAACTTTCCATCAAAGAATCTTGAATGTATCATAGTTTCCTCAAAAATACTAAGAGCTGTTTTCAACATTGATAATATTAAGAAAGGTTTCTTAAGCACCAAATCAGCATATTAAAATGATTTCTGAATGATCCTGTGGCATTTAAGATTAGAGTAATGTCTGCCGCTAGCATTGTTGCTTTCTGAAACATATCAGATCACAATTCTACAGACAATTTTCTCTTTAAGGTATGCTACACCTATGCTCTACGTCAGGCTTTCTCAACCCTGGTCCTCGAAGGCCACTGTCCTGCAAACTGTAGCTCCAACCCTAATCAAACACACCTGAACCAGCTAATTAAGCTGTTCAGGATTACTAGTAAGCTACAGGCAGGTGAGTTTGATCAAGGTTGGAGCAAAACTCTGCAGGACAGAGGCCCTCCAGGACCAGGGTTGAGAACCCCTGATCTACGTCATCCGGCTGGAATGCCACTCTTGTGAACGCACATACCAATTAGTAGAAGCTAGAGGTTATGGTTTATAAGGTTTTTAATATGGATGTTTTTCTTACAAATACGCATCGATTCACTTTAGGAGGCCTTTATTAAGACCCCCCTCCCACAGCTGTGTGGAACACTTTCCTGGATTGGAGCAGTTTATTGAACTTCTATTGTACTATTGAATATCATCCATTTATTACCGTTATAAAGCTTGTAAGAGCCAGAACAATTTTTGTAATTTAACTCTGATTGTATTTGTCTGAAAGAAGAAAGTCATATACACCTAGGCTTGAGAGATTATGGGGTAATTTTTTGGGTGAACTGTCTCTATAAGGCTACAATACGCTGCATGGATTTAAATCATTACAGAGAAACACTGGGTATCAAATACTAAACAACTGAGGGTCACACACTACCAGATTTTTTAAGTCATTGAGAAAACAACAAACTCACATAATAACACAAAAGCATGCAACTCATTGCTAGGAGACACATGACAAAAGAAAACAATAAATGTTCTAAAATTGGCTCAAAATATCAAACATGTTTGAAATCCTCCAACTCTATAAAATGAAAGTCTGAAGCTATCCATCATATACTGATGTGGGTCTGTGGATAATTTGTGTAGTGTATTCCAATCTTTTGTTATATTTACGAATTCTAAAGATGGCTCACAGTGATACAGGACACATTAAAGTAGCATTGGTGTAATGAACAACCGGTGTCCCGACATTGTTATTCTATTTGTTATTCTATTTCTATCTGTATGGGGTATGTTTAAAGTTGGGGTTGGTGTAGCATTAATGAAACCTGATCTAATAGGTAGAAAAATGTATTTATTGTTGGTTTCTGGCCATAGCTGTATCCCTTCTAGCCACAACCCTGAACAACACATAATTACTGTATTTGCATTACTGTAAGGGTAGGTTTAGGTTGGGTAGGTGTAGACTTTTAAACTTTTATAAACTATAAATGACAGGTAGCATTTTTTGTTGTCGAATTGTACCACCTACTGTTTTAATGGGAGGTAGCAAAATCTGACAGGGTAGCACAAATCGACTCAATACCGGGTCCACTGGTCATTTTGGTTTGCTAGTCAGTAGAGCTGGGTAGCTAATAACTGATTACATGTAACCTGGATTACATAATTCAAAAAATCAGGTACTCGTAAAAAGAGTACATTGTGCTCATAATCAGATTACAGTTACTTTCTATGAATTACATGATTACATATTATTCATGAAGTAAATTATTCTTGAATGATTGATTCTCAGTAATTCTTCTTTTTTCTCTTTTAAATTTCCATTTCTAAAAATCCTACCATTTAGCTTTGAATATATTCACAATATATAATGTCCATGTAAAAAAACTGCAACCCCAAAGCAGAAGCAACTCTCAAGCAATTAGACCATGTATGAAACAAAGGGATTCCCAAATGTTTTTGTCAGCCAAACCCCTTTGACATGAAATACTTACTTGAAATGTCTCTGAGGAAGCTAATATTTCAATAATTTAACAACACATTTGCATGTTACATTTCTCTGTCGCTTAATGGTCACATTGATATGCAAATAAACAAATAAAATAGATTTTTGTTTGTTCAAGTTTTTCAATTATTTTTATTGTATTTACATTTTTACGATTTAATTATCAACTCACAAACAGTTTGGGAAAACCTAGTTTAATGTGTCTCATCATGTTAATATAATAATTTTCTTTTGCTTTGCTTTTTTATATTAATATGGTTAAATATGTTAAATGGTAAGTTTAAAACAATAAAAAAAAATAAGTAATTTAAAAGTAATCTAAAAAGCAGTCAGAATACATTACCTAAAATGAGCAGCTAACCTAGATTACATTACTAACTACAGTTTTCATAATGCAATCTATAATCAGTAATGGACTACAATTTGTAAGAAATCTACCCAGCTCTGACTACTAGCCAGGGATAGCTGTTTGTAATTGTAGCGTAGGCTATCATTACTTATGCATACAGGCACAAATTTTGCCTTATTTTATGGGAATTTATTAAAATTGTATTATTTAGCATTTTGTTATTTGCATGTCTTGCCAAATGATCAACGGTAATATGAGATTTAATAAACTAGAAGACTAACAGGCTAACAGTATCCTTAAACTAGTATGGCAGTTACAGAACAAGAAATATATCATTTCACAATATGTAACATACTTTAAAAGACATTAATATGCATGATTAAGACACACACAATTCATGAATTAAATAGGTTTTCTAATCACAGAGTACCTATTAAAAGGCCTTTCAGCCAATGGCAGCCTCATTTGTTCATGACACTGGTTTTAGTTAACCGGACGTACAATTTTGCTAGTTGGCAATGAATATTAGAAAATATCTGATCCCACAAATACACGACTGACCTGTCAGAATGGAGTATTGAGAGAGCCATGTAAAGCAATACAAACGTGCAACTGTTGATCTTCTTCCCTACACCAAGCATACAGAGTTAATGAGAGCATTCAACGTACGTTTTCAGGTCTTCACAAGGAAGCATAAGGATAACGCTCGCACCTTCCCGCACGCAAACACATCCCTTCCCAACCCCGCTGCACCCCATCCCTAAAAGTATAACCATAAACAAAATCAGAGGATACAGTAAGGTCTCTAATCAAGGCAATCAGTGATGTTTTTAAACGTGCACGGTGCACGAACAGCGAGCTGGGCTCATCTTTGTCTGCGGTTTAATTACTTGTTTTTGCATTCTGATGGAGGGGGGTGATTGTGCCTTGTCACCTATTTCCGAAGATAAAGGACTAGCCAATTACTTTGTTTGGATGCTAATGATTGGGTTTCATTAGTGGCCGCTCTTAGCCCCCCTCACCCGGTAAATGAATGAATATGCTATGATTTCAATTATTGGAATTATGAAAATTGCTTTTAAAAAGACGACACGGGTATCATCAACTCTCCGCTGTGACATAATGTCATTTTAATTTCCATAATAGTTTTAATTGTCAGTGGCCCTGTTGTGCGTTAATCATTTAATTGTATTGTCTTTTTCCGTCGGCGACACCCACATTCATCCGCCCCTCAGCCACACCACATCACAATTAGAATTAGCTGAGGAGTTGACAAAGGCCAGTTGAAGGTGCAATTTAAACGTTTCAGAGATGGTTTTGACACCATCCGTGGCCCGAGTCAATGACGCTGTGAACCGAATTACCAAAGGAGAAGGTCAAGTGTCATTTCTAAACTCCAAGACTGATCGTGAAGCAACTTTTGCATTACACAACATGACATCTGGTCTCCCACAAGCGTCGTGAATTCCATCTAGTGTGATGGTAATAAAAATGTAGATTCAGGTTGAATCAGAGGGTTAATTGGTACTTGAATCCTTAAGCTCAGACGAAACTGTACGTCCACGTACACTCCGTGAAGACTTGTTTTTGTTTTGCATTTACGGGGACTTGTTTTCTCCAAGCTCCTGAAGGAATGCAGCCTTTTCTTTTTCCGAGCATTCATGCAAAAGCACATGATGATGAACCCGAGGTGTGAAAAGTAGACAAATTACCAGCCTGCACGGACCAGCACAATGAAAAAAGAAACATAGACATGTAAACTATTCAATTCCTGAACCGAGTGGCTGGAGCACAATCAACTGTAAATTACCTCTGAATCCAGGTCTGTTATCATCAGTGCGATGGAGACTGGTGGAAAAATAAAAGCCTTTGCTCAAACAAAGGACAAGCATCCCTAATGGTGATGTGGGTCAAGGCCAAGCAAGGCCTTTGACAAGTGACAGAAAAGAATCCTTAAGCATTGCTCTCCAAGGCCAGTGCTTCTATAGATTTAAATAAAATATTTCGTTTTTTGTGCTATGAAGGTTACCGGGCCTCAGCAGAGAGAGAATGGACAGGTTTACAGCATAATGTACACAAAACATAGGATCCATTAGTGCAGAAGTATATTTACATGGTGCATAGAATCAATTAAAGGAGAGGTTTCAGGCAAGGCCAGGTAGGTTTATTTTTGTGCTCAGAAACCCGAGTTTTTCCTTCATCTCCATGGAGATGGAGTCTGCCAGAACAAACGGCCACGATCAAAGGGCACCGCAGAGGACGAGACCTCATTCACAGCCGAGCCAAGAACAACGAGGACGGATTTCAGGAAAAATGAAACATCTGACTAAATATAAAAGCGCAAAGCAATGAAAATGGATATGTATCTAAATGACATTTTTGTTTTGAATCAAACAGCACTGTCCATTTGTTTTCTGAAATACCAAAACAAAAGAAAGAGAAGTACTATTTTACATTGGATAAGTGAGAAATGGATGCTTCACACAGACTGTGAGGGCACGTTTCCACAGTTATCATAATACTATATATAATAAACAGTTATCCGATATCGTTTTTTTTAATTTTCAGTTAAAAAAATGATGTACATTTATTATACTATACATTGTGTCATATTATTCTGGCATTAAATTACAGAAAATTAGTTAATGCTGCTGCATAGGTATTTCTAATAAAAGGAAGTGACAGCACGACAATCTAACAATTGTTTTATTTTTTTAAATATTTTTGGAAAGTCTTAAACTCTTTTTTTTTTTTTTTTTGGACTATTGGGACAAATGGGCATGCACAAATTATATTTGTTTTAGTTTCTGCTCATTACTATATAAGTTTATCCAACAATGACAACTTCCACTTCTGAGAACCACAGAAATGTAAAAAAGGTCCATTGGTTAGAGTACAAAAGTAAAGAAAAATGCTTTTAAAAATGCATATTTATTGTTATTATTAATATATTATTATATTATTATCATTTTAATAATTAGTGGATAAACATAGATTGTGCCCCAATGTATTATTTCAGTAAATGATTGATATAATAAAAATAGTATTCTTTTTAATTATATTAAATATTGTATTAAATTATACAATGTTAAAACAAGTATATCATTAATATTATTAGTAGTATATTGATAGCTGACTGGGAAAAACACATTGGGGCACAACTATATTTGTACAAGTGAACCTGTTTAATGTTGTCTAGGTTGTTTTTTTTACCTTGCATTTTTATGTTTTAGCTTAAATTGAGCTTGATTTGAAGCATGGCCTTTAACATCAACAACATAAGATACAGAATGGAAATGTTGGAATATGGGAAGCTTTATTTTAAATATTGATTGTCTACTTACTTTTCCATCCTTAACTATGCACCAATACACCACCAATATGTCAGTCGGATTTCATTATTTGCATTTAACACTGATAATCCATGGCAATATCCTAACAGGTTCATTTTTAGGTTGCAGCCCACCACTGTTTTATAAGGTCATGCGTTGAGCAGTTCAGGAAGTAGTTTGGTTGACTCCCAACAGGCCCCAATGGAGTCAGCGAGCGTGTGACTGACAGCTTTAAGCAGCTCTCTAACCTCTCTCCTACATCTCTCAGTGTGCCAGAAAGGGGCGGTCAAGTGAGCCCCTCAAAACTGGAAAAAAGGGACATTCAGATGCAACCATGCAGAACACCTCACTGACTGCCATCCCTCCTCAAGCAGAGACGTTTCTCTTGAGTGCAGGTCAGAATATGAGAGGATGTGAATATGGGTTAGGGTGGGGGCATGGTAAAGACAAGCTCTTTTCCCTGAAGTCTTCAAACCATCTTCAAGTCTCCTCGGGCTAATGAGAAACATCTCAGCAGCACAAACACACCCACCGACATTCAAATTTACAGCTGACGTTGACGGCGCAGTGCTGGAAATGACATTCAGCGTGTAAAATCCAGTTTCTTCAATAGTTTAGAAACAGGTGTCCTTCTCTTAAAGGCTTTGAACGCCACTTCATGCATTGGAGTTGAAAGATGGAAAGACTACAAGAGAGCGATGCCCATCAGGACGTACGGTAACTGTACGACTTCTGAAGTGTAGACAGCTTGGAGATGAGGATACTTGTGGTGCCCATAGGACTCAAAAAGTGTGATAGAAATTAGAAAGGACACAGAAGGTGGGTGAAGGCGCTTGGGCCTCTGTGCTTGTGCAAGTATGCCACCTGCTGGATAGTAAGAGAACAACAGCTCGGGCAGCCACCTAGAAACACACTTCTGCATGGTATCTTGAAATAAAACAGTAGACATGGAATCATATGCTTCATCTGTCTCTCTCTCTCTCTCTCACACACACATATACAGTCACCTTGCATTTGGTTTGCCTCAGGGAGACGGCCTCTATCAGGCTCCATTGTGTTTTGAGTGCTGAGAGGCCCTTCTGGCAGGCTAAGGTAGAGAGAGAGGGTTAGAGGCCATGCTAGAGAAGAGGGATGAGAGCGATTCAATCGCTCAACAAATGGACCAGGCTAATAGAGGCAGCCTCTGATCCTATCCGACACACAGCTGGGGGCCTTCTAATAAGAAAGGGTTGGAGAGGAGAGATGAGAGAAAGCAAGAGAGAAATGGAAGAGGAAAGGGTAAACAGGGACTGCTCTATTGGCCTAATTATGAAGCAGATATAATATTAAGGGTATAAGTTGATGTGCCATTTAGACACTGAAGCGTTGCAGAGAAGCCCATTTCGATCCGGAGCTAATCAATGACTAAGAGACTAAATTATAATAAATTAAATTATATATTTTATGAAAAAATACTGAGAGATAAATGGCTTTTGGAAGTAAAATCCGTGAATTATCATAGTCAAAACTGTATAAGAGGTCATTCCCAGAATCCCTGCTTGTGACATCAAATATGTCTGTTTTATTTAAATTGTTTTTTTATTTTTGTCCTTTCCTTTTCCTTTTAGTAATGTACATTAGATTGCTTTATGTTACATTTTCTAATAGTTAGTTAAGGTTTATTCCATTACTGGTGTGTAATGTGTTACCTTAATAGTGTTTTGTATTTGTTTGTGTGACCCTGTGCAGCATCTACAGTAGGAGGTTTAGCCATGTTTTATAGACAAGCCACGGTGAATTCTGATTTATCATGTGATTTTATATTGTCCCTTCGGTATTATAATGGTTATCAGTACAAGTTAAGGTCAATTTTGGTTGCTCAAATTGTTATCATATCATTGCATATTTCATACATGGTTGTAAGTGGTCAAATATACAGGCATTATCTCATCCCATTGAAACATTGTTAGTGTACCATTTTTAATAGTGAATTTCACTACAATTACACAGCTGTTTATTTAATGGAATATATATATATATATATATATATATATATATATATATATATATATATATATATATATATATATATATATATATATATATATATGAAGAGTTCAGATGCCTCTAAGTGCCGTCTGAAATTTTCTTCTAAAATTAGTATTTTTTTCAGGTTCCTGTGTTCATGTTCAGTTATTCCACTTTAATGGCAATGAAAAGAACCTATTCATTGCCATTAAAGTGAAATTACATAGGAGCCTGTTAAAAATGCTAATTTTAGAAGAAATGTTTAAATGGCACTTACTGTAGAGGCTTTTGTATATCATATATATATATATCCATTTTATCTGAAAAATTACATATAATATTCAGTTTAAAATATTTTGTGTGTGTGGTGTGGGGGTGTGTGGTTGTTATTTTCCTTCCTTATTTTTAAAGCCTCATTCTTTACTTAAAATGAATGAAACTACTAAGAGTTAAATCAAGACTTTTTTTATATAAAATTGTATAATAATAAACAGTATATAATTAATGATACATAGACACCACTTGCATGAAATATTCAATGTCATATCATGTGACAGCATACTGCTGTTTAAAACTTGTTGCTGCATATTTATGGAACCGCATACTTTATATTAGATTTAATTAAAACGAGGGAACAAATTAATACAAGGTGGCCACAATAACTAAAATGAGAGAACAAATTAATATAATATGGCCACAAATGGAACTTTTTAAAACATTATTATTATTATTATTATTTGCATGTCAAAATTATAAATATACAGAGAGCAGTGTGCCATATTAAAAAATGACAGAAAGACTCTATTTAAAGAAGATCCCATGTATATTATTATTAACATATGTATAGTACATCACTGCATTACTATGATTTTTACACAAAATAAAGCTTACCATGATACATGAGAGGGGAAAGAGAATCAACATTTCGATATACAAGTGCTTCGACTCGCTAAATGTTTTGTTTTACATTGCAGCATTGTATTCAAATGAAATGAAGTGTGTATTGGGAAGACAATGGATGGACATTACCATACTTTTAACACCCAGACTGACCAAAAAAATCCATGGACAACAGTACAAAGTCTCATACTACCTTTTAATCTCCCAGACACTTCTGCTGAAAACTGATACAACCATCCCGATATCATCTCTGTGTCACTTTCTCTTCTACAGAGGCGGTTTTAGTGTAGTGTGCGGGAGATGTGGATGGACGTAAGATATCCCTACTCTTAACACACACAAAGAGCTACTTAACATCCACACAGCAGGAAAGCGACAGGGAAAGATAGGAGGAGCTTATAACCCATGCACTGACTTCATCATGTTGTTACTGTACCTTTGTTTATATATATATGTTCATAATGTTAGTAATTAATCTCCAAGAGGTGAGTTATGATCAAATACATGAGCAGAACATTAAATAATTCCTCCGAGACACACACACAGAAAGTCTGTCCCTCCCACTGTGTTTCCTTTGTGTTGGCCATTGTAACAGTTTTGTCCGGACATATGGAGTGGTTTAGGCCGCTGGGACCCCCAACGGCTCAGGCTTTATGCTGGGGTCACAAAGGTTTCTGGGATTGTGTTCCAAGCTAATTCCCCCTTTCTCTGACTCCAGATCAGAGTCTATAATGATCTGGGCGGTGCTATACCGGGGTTAGATTATGGCTGTGACACCCACAGGGTGGGAAGAGAGAGAGAGAGAGAGAGAGAGAGAGAGAGACGGACCCTCACAAGGGCAGCAAGTCTTTAAATGAAACATTCTTGTGTTTTGCGTTTGGCATCTCCAGACTCTCTCTTTAACTTGTGGTATCAATGGCCGGGACATACACACTCACTCCCACTGTTATAGCCACACACACACACATCGTTTTCCACCTCATTTGCCAATTGCAGGCTGAGCAAACATTATAAAGAGGGAAGAGTGCAGGCACTGAAGAGAGCTAGTGTAATTGTTACAATAATGAAAGAGTTGTGAAGAGAGGCTCTTACTTCCTATGGCCCCTGCATACATCCTCATCTCCACACACTCACACTCACACACAGCGCAGTAGCCATCGTTATGAATGTGGATGGACGTGTCCTTTCAACATTTGGAAATTTCTACAGTTTCATCCCAGAAATTCAATATGGTACCTATATGAAACATTAAATTAGAACTGACCCGGTTTTTTTTGGGGTTTTTTTTACTACACATGATACATCAGTATGCAGTGTCAAAAGAATGATTTATGCATACTTTTCTGGCTCTGAAACTAATCTTCTTTTCTGCTGACATCACCATACCCACCAAAAATCCCTCCATCATTTATTTTTGAATGAAGCATTGAATGTTGTGTTTTGTTCAATTTTCATCACATTACAGAAGAAAAATAGGTTGCAAATATGCTTGTCTTTAAAAGTGCAATTTTTTTCCTTTTAAAATGTACCTACTGAAATTACTAATTGACAGATATGTTGACATTGTAGTCGCATGTGATGAAGTCTCGGTGGCCTTAAAAAGCATTTTTATTTATTTATTTATTGTCGCCTCTCAGTGGCAGCGTGTTGAGATCACACGACTAGCCAAATAGTAATCTGTAAACAACACCCTATGACAGATATTTTGAGATTTTTTAAGTTTTTAATTATCATACCTGTGAAAAGAATAGTACATATTTGTGAAATGCTGCATCCACACCAATAGGTGCCAGTATAAACTCCAAGAAGCATATCAACCACAAGAACCATAAAAGTATGTCATGTTTGTGAATTCTTTGTTAAATTCTCATGTGACAAACAGGCTACCTGTGAAAAGAGCATTTGTGTAATATTTGTGTAATGCTGCATCCACACCAATAGGTGTCAATCTAAACTCCAAGCACCATATCAGCTGATGAAACCGTGAAAAAAAAACAAAAAAAAACACTAAATCTAATATTCTCTGAATTAGTATTCTTTTGAATAGGTACTTTCTTCTCGAACGTTAAAAAAGTGTGTGATGTTGTCATTATCAAGTGACTTTTGGTGTTATTTGCATCATTTCACTGCCATTCACAACGTAAGTGGGCATATTAAGATGCAGCCTAATTGAATGTGTTTCTTTTACAAACACATATCTACATCTGACATTATATTCAATAAGAATGTATTTTACAAAAAAGCAACTTCATATTCCTGTTGTGATAACACAAATGCAGTATCAGTGACAAATCAGAGGTAAAAAATCAATATTTTGTTGATTGTAAGAGGTTATGTGCCATTCATTGTATGACTGGACATCCTTTAAAGCCAAAGAAAAAGAGTTTAGCAAAAGAGGCACGAGGCGCATTGAGCCATTAACTTTCAGCTGGAGTATCGTGGCTGTCTCTAATTCTGATGAGTAGAAGTAAATAGAGATATTTCCACCGCTGATATCACAAAGCCATTCTGACAGATATGCACATATGCGTCATATTCGCTACAATATCCACGAGTGTTCTCCACTCGGCGAGAGCTCGCGCAATCACTCACAGAGACACTTATGGTCTGCATGGGAGCGGGGCTGAGTGACTGAGAGAATGAGGGCTAAATTAAGAGCTCTCTCTGTTTGCTATTGTTAAAACAGCATTCTGCTGATGAGCTCAACTCGCACGCTTTTAAAAATCATACTTTTCGGTGTTTTGTTTTTCGATATTATAGATTCATACTGACATCTTTGCTTTTTTACCGCGCCGTTCTCTGTCTCTCTTGCTGACTGTCATTCAAATTCATGTTCTCAAGGACCCAGTGCACACAAGGCCTGGGGAATAATAGGCAAACCCATTTATCGGCTGCCTTTGTTTTTTTTATTCCTGTTTCCCCCCTTTGGGAAATTCTGAGAGGCCATGTTCTATGTAAGATGGCAGCTGTCTCCTGACCATTAGCATTGCAAATGAGGTCAGAAGAGAGAGACCCTCAGCCCAGCATTTAGGGGCCAGAGACTGGGTCTCAACAAGCCCCATAGACAGGCGTTGAGCGCCGTCCAGTTTTGTCAAAGTGAAGGGTGACTGTTCAAGAGAGTAATTGGTCATTTGCAAAAAGTGCACAGAATTTATTACGTGACGCAAAAGGGGTCTGAACAGAAGCGAATGGTGAACGGAACTTCTTTTTAAGTGATTGTGAACAAAATAAATTGTGCTGTGCAAATACAAAAATGTCAGTTCATGATGAGTTATTTGATTGGTTCCTGTCTGTAAAAAACAATGTACTACAGTTCCGAGAATTTTATGTTGCTGTGGTCGTTCATGGAAAAAAATTACTTTTTGTGCAATGCTCGTTCATTTCGAAAAAAAAAAAATATTATAGTGGCGCAACTGTTCTCAGAGGCTGCACAGACCTCAACGGCCAGCGAAGCAACTCACAGATGATTGTTCTCCGAACCCTCAGCTTGAGCACTATTGTCATGGTAACCAGAAAGTACTTCAGATAACAGAGGGCACAGACGCACACACATCGCTGTCACACACAGTCACAATAAACAAACTCCAGTGAAGTTTGGTGTGCCCCAAACACTCTTGCTAATCAATGTTGATTAACTTTCCCTCTAAATGACACTTAATAGTTCACCCAAAAATTAAAAGTCTGTCATTATTTATTCACCCACATATTTTTCCAAACCTGAATGGCTTTCTTTCATCTGTGCAACACAGAAGATATTTTGAAGAATGTTGATAACATTGACTTCCATTGTATTTTATGTCCATACACTAGAAGTCAATGGGAACAGTTAACAACATTCTTCAAAATATCTTCTGTGTTGCACAGATGAAAGAAAGCCATTCAGGTTTGGAACAAGATTTTTTCAGATATGTCAGTCAAATTTGTTGCATAAAAGATTCTATTAAATACTGTTTGTACAAGACATCATCAAAATGCACACTGTAATAATCTATAATAATATTTTTAGATTGGGCTGTCACGTTCTCCAGAGGGCCAAACTCCTTAAAACAACACCAGAGTCCACACAAATGACTTTCATTCAAATGCATGACATGGATCAGTGAAATTGTTGACCTCAAATTACATAATGTATGCTAATATATTCCAATTGGGTAGACACTCAAATCCACATGCACAGAGACATAAAGAGAAGCTGAAAGCACAATAGATTTACAATGCTGTCCTCACTGATACTGTTTCACGCTTCTCACAAAAAAGCAATGGGCTAATTCTGATAGCATGCATTGCTTCTTTGGGAATATTTATCTATAGTCGCATGAAAAACAAAGCAATGTGAAAATCTTTAGATACTTTGCTGTGTGTCTGCATGAGTGCAGGTTTTGTATTGAAGGCACAGGAAGCGCAGGGGGGTTTTGGTGACCAGGCCTGGGTCAGCTTTGTCTGTCTAGCTTTCCATCAACGGCATGATGGATCTGTAGGGTGGACAGAGGAGACAGACCCAAACAATCTACAAACGTCACTCTCTTCATGAGCGCTATATACACACACACACACACACACACACACACACACACACACACGCACGTTGGTTTTTGTGGTTTATGGGGACTCTCCATAGGCGTAATGGTTTTTATACTGAACAAACTGTGTGTGCTATTGCCCTACACCAACCCTACACCTAAACTTAGCCCTCACAGGAGACTTAGATTTTCAAAAAAACACCATTTAGTATGTTTTTTAAGCCTTTTGAATTACGGGGACATAGGCAGTGTCCTCATAAACCACCTTCATATTGTAATACCTCTGTCATACCCATGTCATTATACAAATTTGTGTCCTCATAAACCACATAAACATACACACACACACACACACATACATATATATATACACACTCACTGGCCACTTTATTAGGTACACCTTGCTAGTACCGGGTTGGACCCCCTTTTGCCTTCAGAACTGCCTTAATTCTTCGTGGCATAGATTCAACAAGGTGTTGGAAACATTCCTCAGAGATTTTGGACCATATTGACATGACAGCATCACGCAGTTGCTGCAGATTTGTCGGCTGCACATCCATGATGCGAATCTCCCGTTCCACCACATCCCAAAGGTGCTCTATTGGAGATCTGGTGACTGTGGAGGCCATTTTAGTACAGTGAACTCATTATCATGTTCAAGAAACCAGTCTGAGATGATTTGAGCTTTGTGACGTGGTGCATTATCCTACTGGAAGTAGCCGTCAGAAGATGGGTACACTGTAGTCATAAAGGGATGGACTTGGTCAGCAACAATACTCAGGTAGGCTGTGGTGTTTAAACGATGCTCAATTGGTACTAAGGGACCCAAAGTGTGCCAAGAAAATATTCCCCACACCATTACATCACCACCACCAGCCTGAACCGTTGAGACAAGGCAGGATGGATCCATGCTTTCATGTTCTTTACGCCAAATTCTGACCCTACCATCTGAATGTCGCAGCAGAAATCGAGACTCATCAGACCAGGCAACATTTTTCCAATCTTCTATTTTCCAATTTTGGTGAGCCTGTGGGAATTGTAGCCTCAGTTTCCTGTTCTTAGCTGAGAGGAGTGGTACCCAGTGTGGTCTTCTGCTGCTGGAGCCCATCTGCTTCAGGGTTCGACGTGTTGTGCGTTCAGAGATGGTATTCTGCATACCTTGGTTGTAACGAGTGGTTATTTGAGTTACTGTTGCCTTTCTATCATCTCTAGCCAGTCTGCCCATTCTCCTCTGACCTCTGACATCAACAAGGCATTTTCGTCCACACAACTGCCGCTCACTGGATATTTTCTCTTTTTCGGACCATTCTCTGCAAACCCTAGAGATGGTTGTGCGTGGAAATCCCAGTAGATCAGCAGTTTTTGAAATACTCAAACCAGCCTATCTGGCACCAACAACTATTCCACGTTCAAAGTGACTTAAATCCCCTTTCTTCCCCATTCTGATGCTCGGTTTGAACTTCAGCAAGTCGTCTTCACCACATCTAGATTCCTAAATGCATTGAGTTGCTGCCATTTGATTGGCTGATTAACAATTTGTGTTACCAAGCAATTGAACAGGTGTACCTAATAAAGTGGATAAACAGCATTTATTTTAAACTAAATTTTATGTAAAACTTGCTGAAGTAGTAAAGTATTAATTTATTTCAAAGGAAATCATACTGACCCCAGTTTTTTGAAAGGTAGTGTATTTCTGTAAATCTTAAACAATTTTAACTGATATTTTCAACCTTTTAATTAATTTATTTTGAAAGTAGCCATGTAATAAGTGGGAAAATGTACAGTCAGCAGGACATTCTCACAAAATAAAGGATTCATATTAGAAAAATTTGCCTGAACTGTGAAATTTACATAGTAAATATTCTTCAAAGAATACCATGGTATTACTAGGTCTCATGAATAAAAGTACAATTTTATGTCATATGTACATTCCCTTCAGTCAGTTTCCTACATGCCTCTGCTAGACTAAATTCTATTAATCATAAAAATCTCACACAGGGTTGACAGTGGCATCACAAATCTTTGATATTATCCCTTATATAAGTGAAAGGTCAGTAAATGCATAGTCCTCTATTTCTACTAACTCAAACTCTTGCTGAGAGCCGTTTCACCTCCCTCCTCACCCTGCGGCCCACAGATGAGCCATTAGTGTGTGTTTGTATGTGTGGGATTGCCATTGGGGACAGCTGGGTGTGGGAAGCTAGAGCAAATACGGCGAGGCCTGGACGGTGACTCCGACCGACTCACAGGGAGACAACAGAGGCTCCCGTCGGAGCTAATGGGGACACATGTAACGGGATTACGGCTCTGGACACTGATGGTGAAGGCTGGGGAGGGGGGAGGGGGGGGGGGGGGGAGGGGGGGGCACATTGGTAGCTCTTGCACTTCTACACACCTCCCCCTCGTCTGTCCCTCCTGCCGTACCCTGAGAACATCCCACTCAATCACATCCCACTGATACATTCAGCCACAGCAGGCCCATTAAGAGCCTCCAGGAGCACTCCAACCTGAACAGGCCTTTCCCACAGCCCGCTCCACGGAAACCTCTGCTGCTTCTATTCAAATCACTGTCACTGTACACAAGGTAGGTTTATGACAGTGGTTTGACTCATTTTTTAGTCCAAACATGTGAATATGGTAAAAGGCAAGCATCAGGGTTAGGAATTTGAACAACACACACACACAAAAACCCCCCCCCCAAAAAACAGAATAGCATAGTGTGTTGATGATAGAAAAAGTCTACTGGTCCGGCTCTATACTTTACTTAAAAATACAATTAAAATGTCATTCATACAGATAGAGACTTAAATACACCTCTTACATGATGTTTTTTTTTATTATTATATTAAGTAAAAATATCAGGGGGATACAACTATAACGGTTCAATTTTAGGGTCTGTAAGATTTGTAAAAGTTTTTAAAGGTGCATTGGTGATTGCTTTTATTAGAAAGCACATATTCTGCATCCCTAATCCTACCCAGTAGCTAAACATCTACCTTTCATTTATTTATTATCATTATAGCATTGAAAACAGTTGTGCTTCATATTTTTTTGACTAATAATTTTCAGGATTCTTTGATGAAAGTATTTATTTGAAATAGAAATCTTTTGTAACATAAATGACTTTTGAATAGCCTAATTTAATACATCCTTGCTGAAACACATTATAACCTTACTGGCCCAAACTTTTAAATGGTAGTGTATATACAGATATCATAATGTAGAAAAAAATATTTAAAAGGATGAAATTCATGAAAAGAAAAGCTTTTCAACTAGTTTGGCATAATATTTCATCATTATAAAAATATTAAAATTTTACAAACATTTGATCCACATGTGGTGCGGCCAACATGCAGAAACATACAGGAATCATTTTAAGTTTTTGTAAAAAAAAATTTTTTATTTATTATTATTCTGTGGTGTTTTCATTTAAAATTTTCATAACCACAAAAAATAACGAATTTAAAGAATACATTTCTAAGAACACGGCATGTAGATTAGATTTTCAAAAGGTTTTCTTTTTTTTTTTTTTTTTTTACTTATTCCAACACTGTGCCATGGCACTGCCACAGTATATTTGGTATGTATATTCTAAGTGCCTGTATTTAAGATTTTCACCTGACAAAGCATTTTTTTGGGTGTTGGGGGTGGAAATCAGAAACTTGGGCTCGGGCTCATAATTAACCTCTCAGAACACACTAGCAACCACTCAGAACCACCTAACAGCTGCATAGCAACATGCTGAAAACCACTCAAAACACCTTAGCAACCACTCAACAACACCCTAGCAACCATCCACAACACCATAGTATTGAGACATTGACTTCTGCACTTGCTAGCACTGCTTACATTTCTTTCCCCAAGAAATGTAAATATCTAGTTGACATTTATGATTGAGTAGGAGGTCCAGGCTAAGCTGCGAGGCCGTCCTTCCTCTCCCGCAGCCAAATTCCTACACTCCTTCCAAGACACCCAGTCAATTAATAAGACATCGTCTCCACCTCTTTGCAGCCCCCTGCACAAGAGGCCACCCAGGAGCGGGTGGCCCCATCTCTAAAGCAGCTTCTCTGGTGGCCCAGTGGAATGCCAGGCAGACAGGAGGGAAGGGCCCCGGGGCCGAGCTGGAGAAGAAAAGAAAAAGTCCCATCATTGCTCCCCAGGGCAGCCTGGTCAAAATTTGGGGGAGACAATAGGAGATGTAGGTCCCGTGCAGAATTCCTGTATTTCCCGCCACTGACTCTTCAACACCTCCCACTTTAGACCCCAAGCCCTTTCTGCTTTCTGTCCTGATCTGTGCATTTTGGAGCTTGTTACCCAGATACCCATCTGTGCTCAAATCAGCACTTCAAATGATGGATCTGTGCTTCACTGGTTTGAATCTAGTAAATTTGGTTAAATCTATTGGTAACACTTTAGAATAGGGAACACTTATTCACTATTAACTACGACTTTTCCCTCAATAAACTCCTACTTTGCTGCTTATTAACAGTTAGTAAGGTAGTTGTTAAGTTTAGGTGTTGTGTTGGATTAGGGATGTAGAATAAGGTTTAATGCAGTAGTGTTGTTCTTAATGATTCTTAATATGTAATTGCCACCAAAAGACATAACCATGATAATATTATTATTATTTATAATTACGATAATAATAACATTATATATATATTTTTTGTCTTTTGAAATATACAATGCAATGGTCCGATTCTTCTATATATATTATTCTTGATATATAATAGCCACCAAAAGACATCACCATGATGATGATGATGAAAATAATAATAATAATAATAATGTAAAACATAAATGGCAAAACATTTAATATTTCACTTTTGTTTCTTTTTTTAGTAAAGCAAGAATATTTGGCCACTCAGAACATATTATAAACTGAAAATATAGAAAACAATTTTTGTTCCTACCAAAACGTCAGAATAAATGCACACAATACATGAGCATTTTTGTGAATTTAGAGGTTTTATTCCATTTGTGACAATTTCAATTATATTACTCTTGTTCAATAAGATATGCATTCAAAACTTTAAAGCCCTTAATTTTTTTAATAAACACCTCAAACATATTTTGAAACAGGAAAACAGCTGCTAACAAGACCAGTTAATAAAAGGGGCATACTTTCTGACAGAGTTGATTCAACTAATCTGAGACTAAAACTCTCATGCAAGACACTCCAATTCGCATTTGTATCAACACATAGAAACAGACAATCCTTGAAAATATGAACTTTCTATGTATACTGTGTTCTATTATTCCAAAACAACATAATCTTGAAAACAATCAATGGACACATCAACAGGGTTCAGTGTCATACTGTGTGGTGAAGTATATGACTTAGCACTTACAAAACACATACATAGCATTAAAACTCACTATAAATATGACTTTATTTTAGTGCTTTTAAGCGTTATAGTTTAATAATAATTTAATTATATTGAGGAAAAACTCTAGCCCAGCTAGATAACACCATTTTTTATGATAAGTCATTCAGGTCTCATATTGAAATCTATCTCCATGTAATGGCTAAATGTTAAACATCTAGTGCACAGTGAAGACTAATACAGAGTCTAGAGACAGAAAAGCTCTTATATACATCCCATAACCAATGACCATCAACACAAACTTAAAACTGTGTAAACAGCGCCCCTTGGTGGCAGCGTTTGGTTGCACACCAGGAGGAAAAGAGCCTGTGAATGTTTACAAAACCCTTTAAATCCAAAATTCCCTTTGCAATTTAATGCAACTTGTGCTAGACCAACTAGACAATAAAATGCAAAAATACATATTTCAAAACTAAGCTGCTTTGCAAGACATTTCAATTTTAGATGTTTTTAGATCATCACGATCGCAATATGTGAATTTGACAGTTACATTATTAAACCCATAAGCCCACAGACAGCAAGAACGCATACGATGTACATTATGCTTTTTTTGGTGGCTTTGTGGGAAGTGCAATTAAGGTATACATGGTCCATTTCTACATCAGACGGGGAGAAAAAAAATTCAAATGAAATCATAGAATTGTGCTATTAATTTATGCTGCTTAATATGACTCGAAACGAACAGAATTACATTTATAAATGTGCTTCACAGCAGGAACTGCTGGAAGACAGGAGCACATGGACAAGAACCGAACTAAATCAACAGATTTTTAAAGACTTTACTATTAAAAAAATTCAAGCTTGGTGTATGTTGAAAAAGGCTGTGATTTTGCATTAAGTTTCACTGCTACAAATGACGACTTTGGTAAAACAAAACAGATATGTCATTTATTCACTTAAAGAAAAACCTTTCTATAGATTCAGACTGAGTGGAGACTCAAACATCCAAGGCATCGCATGCATGGATACTTTCAGAAAGGAAACAGGACAGTGTTCGGAGGAGGAGACACTTCCATCAAAACAATGTACAGTCTGTTTTCATTTTACGTAATCCATTCAAAATGTTACGTAATTCGTTTAAAACTGTCGAAAGCCATTTTCCAACACTGTATACATATTTAATGCAACTTCAAGGCTTTTGAATAAAAGCTTTGTGCCAGGGACAAAAAACTTCAAAAAATTATTGTTTGTCCAGTCACATTAGCCAAAAATTAAATACAGCCAATAAGGCTGGCTATATACACGCAACCATTCAGAAGTTTGGGGTTAGTAAGATTTGTATGCGAAATATGTTAAATATTCTTAACATTTAAAGCAAGATTTCTATTTGAATACATTTTAATTCATTTCTGTGATGGCAAAGCTGAATTTTCAGAATCCATTACGCCAGCTTTCAGTGTCACACGATCCTTCAGAAATCATTTTAATATGTTGATTTGCTGCTTAATAAACACTTCTTATTAGGGCTGGGTATTGACACAAATTTCACGATTCGATTTGCTTTCTATTCACAAGCTTGCGATTCAAATGGATTCTGATTGGATTCAATTCAATATCGCTTATTTTGGATTTGGATTTATATCAGGTACAATATTTGGCATATTTTCTCAAGGTAAATCTCTCAACTAATCTACATGAGAGTCAACTGTGGTATATTATAATATTGGGGGTTACAACTTATTTGTATACAAACACTTACATTTAAGTTTTTATTATAATAAAGTTATACCACTAACTTTGAAATTACGTTATTATATTTCCACTCCAATTTAGTTTTTTTGAAATATAAACATTTAAATGTTGACTGTCATAACTTTTATGGATTTTATTCTATTAATCCATAATAAAATTATAATAAATAGGTTATATATATTTAGCTAAATGCTCCCCTAGTGTGTTAATTTTTCCAGTTTGTGGTCACCGAATACGGTTTTCTGAGGTAAATGTGACGTCACGTGACATTGTTTACAAGCTGTTATATTGACGTCTTTTTGCGGTATGGATTTCGGTAAGTTGTACTGTTTCTGTTAACATACCTTCAGACGTTCATTCATGTTTATTTCGTGCTGTAACTGATTAAAGCGGAGGAGATGATCACTCCACATTACACAGCGCCAAGATGGTATTTCTTGTTTGAATATTGTAATAAAATGGACAGAATTTGAAATCCGAGACTTTGTTTCATATCAAAAGTATCAAAGCACAAAGCTTATTGCAATTTTTTTGAATGGGAGGTGCCATTTATTAAATGAAAACAGGCTAGACTAATCGAGTCACTGTTTCGTAAAAATGAGAATCGATTGAAATCGAGAAATCTATATTTTTACCCAGCCCTATTTCTTATTATAATCAGTGTTGAAATAGGTTGTGCTGCTTAATATATTTGTGGAAACGGTCATATATATCTTACTGACACTGAACAGTAGTGTATGTTGACAAGTAGAAAGTTGTATTTGGTTACCTGAAATATTTCAAGCATTGACATCAGTGCTCCGCAGTGTGATGTGCTACACATAATCAAACTATTTTAAACAACATTGTTTCTTTGAAAAATCTGAATTACATGCTCTTTTTGCACTTTTAAAAAATTATTTGCAGTACTATGAAGTGAACAGGAAAAAAATCTTGATATAATTAATATATAATACAGTCAATGTTATTCTCAAGATTCTTGACTCCAAGACCCCCAAATGTCCACAACAATTTAAGGCCCCATGATCTTTCCAGCTGTTCATGCATGATCAAGGAAAAGGATTTGTAAAAATATTTGTACTATTTTTTTAGCGAAAAATATTTGGATATTTTTTTTTATTAAAATGCCCATGGAGTTATAAAATGTTCTTAATTTACATGACTTTTCCACATCTAGGCCACTGAGGCCCCCTGGTTGAGAACCACTGATATACAATCAAAATTTGAACCTAAAATGTTTTTTAGTCAATGTAAAAATGTACAGGCTACTTGCTTTTTTAAAGTTTCAAATGACTGTTTTGAACTTTCAAAATTTGACTTTTACATCTAAAGCATAGCCACCTCTAGAACAAGGTAATTCTACTAAAGATATCATGAAACCGAATGGGAACAAGTTTCCATGCAATTAAACAAATCCATTTATAGTACATTCCAACATTAAAGTGATAGTTTCATTAAAGTGAAAATTCTGTCATCATGTCCTCACCCTCCACTTGTTCCAAATCTGATCTGAGTTTCTTTAGTCTGTTGAACACAGAAGATATTTTGAAGAATGTTGGTAACCAAACAGTTGATGGTAGCCATTGACATCTATATAAGCGAATGACTACCATTAAATGGCTGGTTACCAGCATTCTTCAAAATATATTTTATGCTAAATAGAATAAAGACGCTTATACAGGTTTGGAACAACTTTGGAGGATAATTAGATGACAGAATTTTCATTTTGAGTGAACTCAACTCTCCAACTTCAAATCCACAGCCCCTTTAAAAGCAAGGTATATCTTAAAAAGTCTAATCAGCCCATCTCCATAAGCAGATGAGCCGCCCACACCCAGCGCTATCACAGATACAAGCGCACGGACCCCTCGGTTACATTTCACAAGCAGACAACACAATTTACAAGCACCCAAGATCACTAAAATAGGGCAACAAAAATGGAGTGCGTTCAGTTTTAAGGGCCGATGCTCATTACGCTTCTATAAATGCTAAACGAAAACCCATGTCTGGTCTTTAATCTCATATCACCTAAAACGAGAGGAAAGTCCCCTAAAAACTTATCAAACCTTAAAACAAGCTTCATGTTTGTGCGATTGGACACAGGGAGCCAGTGGGACAAACAGCAGACAGCAAACATGGCAAACTGTCCAATAAAGCCTCAGTCCCCAAGGAGAGTTCGATGTTGGACTCTCTCTGCCTCCCTTCATTCCCATTCTATTAATACACCCAAACAAAAGGAGGAGGCAGTAATGAGGGAGCTTCAGGGAGAACAGTGATGGGGAAAAGGCCGAAAGCAGCAGCTTTCAGACACATGAAAGCGAGCTGAGCTCCTGCTGTTCTTATTGCTCTTGTCCTTTGCCCGGGTTCGAGTGGGCAGGAGCACCGGTTTATGTGTGTTTGATGTGTGTGTGTGTGTGTGTGTGTGCATGCATTCCCGCCGCTGGGTCCCAATCCAGCCCTCGCTATTTAAAAGCTCAATGATGGGATGTCTCATCTCTATTAGTACACAGGAAGTGGAATGCATGATTTACTTAGAGACCAGAGCCTAGCGTCTGTCCCTAAAAATGGCAGTTATGTTTGCACTGATGAGGCACAGTTTAGATTCAGTATTTTCTAATGCATAAATGTCTTTCAGGATATGATATATTTCAGAAACATAAGAAGAAAGGAAGAAAATAACTTTTGCATAGCATTGTAGAGTTCAAGTGCCTTTCAAATAGTTTTGTAGTGCTTGAAAGATATGAATACCACCATGTCAGCCATCACAGCATAATGCTCTTAATAATACAGATGGTCATTGAGGCTAAAGATAAAACCATTCCTTTCAACTGAAAAAATGCCACCACCAACTAGAAAACACAAACACCGAGAACCACATAATCAGCTCAGCAGTGTTGTACACTCTTAAAATTAAAGGTTCTGTATTGGCATCAATGGTTCATCGAGGAACCTTTAACAAGCATGGAACCAAGTGGAAAAAGGTTTTTCAGATTATTAAATGTTCTTCACACTTCGAAAGAAACATGTTATATTAGGAACTCTTCACTGAAAGAATCCAAAATGGTTCCTCTATGGCATTGCTACCATAGAAGGGAAAAAAACTTTTGGAATCCTTTTTATTTTTATGTGTCTAGTACCCAAGTCCAGACAAGACTGGATTTGGACTCAAGAGTCCAGGCTGAGAGCAAAAGCTTGCAACATTGCACTTCATTGTCTCAAAACCTCCAAGGCTTGTGAAACAGATGATGCTAAGAATCGTTTTAAACATCACAGATTCTGCCGCAGCACGTCTTTAAGCATCAGTCATCTAACACAGGGCCAAAAACACAACATGCCACCATCAAACAGGAAACCACAGATGTCTTTTAGCTAGCGTATAACTTCATTTCGGGCTAAAATGTGGCCCTGCAGTCATGGTTAACTTCTTTAAGATAAGCGTGTTATTAGGCTTTGCAAATGCTTAAAGTCAGCATGAATCAAAACCCATTTTCTTTCTCTCATGTGATGCATTCTCTAGTGAAATAGTATAAGACAAAAATGAGTCTATCCATCTGAAACTGATTGGATCATGAAAAGTGGCACCATTACAGAGCAGTATGCAGTCAGATTGAATGAAAGTTTGCTAAAGCTGTGGCAAAATAGCCATTTATAGCATTATCCAATAGCCTGAGAGTCCTAAGTGATCGAAAAGAAAGAGTTGCATTTTGTTTTGTCACTGTTTACAATAGAATCTGGTGCATTACAAATTTAAAATGAGTCCAATTTGATTTTACGTTTACTTTAAATAAGCAGATTCATGCACTCAGGCATAAAACTTTTAGTAAAACAAGACCCAAAGCAACACCTCTAGAGTTCTCTCATTTAAGACACGGTCACATTAGTGAAATTTCAGTGATAAACCAAAAACGTCCATTGTCTACAGTAGATATCAGCAATGCACAAAGCAATGCTCACAAAGAAGTCACTTTCAAACATCATCTTTTGGTCATCAAATTTGTGTAAAAAAAACTGAACCTGATGAAAAATCTGCCTGGAAAAATGTTTCGCACCTCAGCAAAATTTCTAAAGGCGCAGATTCCTATTCATATAACTGGATTTCGCCCACAAAATTTCTTAGAGCAAGAGTAAATGTGACTGCACCTTCAGTCTCTTAAAAAATGAATTCAAGTTTAAAAGAACAAATAAATAACATGAGGAAAGGATCTCAACAGAAATTTCAAATAACAAAATATGAAACAAGCCGTCTTTTTTTTTACCTCGCCAAGAGTAACTAACAAGAATTTTACAATGAAATGCTTCCATGGAAACTATTAACACCTAATCGTTGCTACTTCAGTAAAATCTTTTGGAAGAAGTCAAAGATCGAAGTTAGATATGTGAATCAATACCACAAAGCTCCCAGCACAAATGGAGCTGTCATATTTGACAAATTGGTATATACCAAATATGTATCATATACCAAATTTGAGATAAGTCTGTATAAATTAAATTGTATTAAATTTAATAAATTCTATTTATATTCTTTTAAAATACATATCCCTTTCCTTTTTTTTTTTGCCCAAAGCAAAGTGCCTGGTCTTTCAGGACACTGCAGAAGCAGACTTTCCTTTTTTCACCATCAGCGGAAGGTTTGATGCTCCTAAAAGTGAAGTTCACCCTCCTGTTTGAGACACTGGACTGGATGCAGTGAGGTTTCGCCATGCAGGACTTGAGCCAGAAGTTCACTCAAGCGCAGTATTCAGCACTCATGGTATGCATCTATTGCTAGTGATGGATTTGAGTTGGTCCCCGCATGCAAATTCTGGAGTTGTACGACCTTGCCAGAGCGTGAGGAGAAAGAACGGTGGGATAATTATGTATCCTTATTACGTAACCTATCCTGTTGTCCGACCCTCAGATGGGTTTACTCTGTAAATGTGAAGGCAGGCTGGGGTTCGCCCTGAGAGGGCTCATCGTCAGGGCCTAGAGTGAGAGGTGTGCTCACAGAGGCCTGGGGAACAATGGCTGTCTCTCCACCTGGTGTCGTCTTATCCTGAGACTGGGAGGAAGATGATGATGAGTGTGTGCTCTCGCTGGAGCTGCTGCGGGTCTCTGTGCTGGTGCTGGTTTTCTTCATCTTTCTGCGTTTGGCCAAAGGAGCCTTGTCAACTGTCTGGAGTCGGAAGCCCTCCCGCTTACACTTATTAAAGGCCTGGGGAAGACAATAACAGTACTGTGTTATATTGTAATCTTTATTTTCTAGCATCCTTCAGTTTTTTTCCTCTTTCTTACATTGAAGGTGGCTTTGACACAGGTGTGCACTGATATGGTAGAAGATCCCAGGATGTCAGGGGTCATAAGAGGGTTGGAAGAGAGCTGACTGTCATCCTGCAGCCAGCCATTATAGCGCAGGCCACACATTTTTATCCGCTTGTCAGGGTCCACCGTCAGCAGCTCTGAACCATGAGTAGGTCAGGCACATTTTAGTTTTAACAAATGTATTCTAATTTAAATCACTGCAAAACGGTCTCTAAACATCTCCAGCTGTGTCTTACCTTGTATCAGATCTTTGGCCTGATTGGACACATTCCTCCAGGCTTCACCTTCGAAAGAGAAGTCTCCTTGTTTGATCTTCCTCATAATCTCTTCTGCACTTGTGTGCATTAGACTCTTCCCATGGCACTGAAACGGGACCTGGCCAGATAGCATAGTGTACTGCAATAAAATAAAAAAAAAAAAACACAAGTGCACCTTAAATGCAGGGTACCTCAAGGTTCTATCTTAGGACAAATTTATTTTCTTCATATGCGATTCATTAAAAAAAAAAAAAAAAAAGAATACATGAAATTTACCATCACTGTTATGCAAATGATACAGAGCTGTACCTTCCTTTTAAAGTCAAGTTTATTTTAGTAATCTTTCATGAAAAAGTTATCATTTGATCCACCTCTGAGACAACTTTCTGTTTTGAACATGTCACCAGGACTGTGCTGTTGAGGGAAACACTGTAGTCCTCCACAATTGACTGCAAACACTCTTTTTGATCCAATCAATTCCTGATGAATAAAATCAAGCCCTGCCTTACATTTAATATGATAAGAAATGTGTCACATTATGGCTGTATAATGGATTCAAATTTTAAATCAGTATACAGTTTTGTTATGCTTTTAAAGCTGTAAGTGTAATAGAACCTTGTTACTCTGATCTCTGCAGTTTCCATCACACCTACAGATCTCTTAAATGTGCCAACCAGCTGCTCCTTACTCACTCTTGGTGCTTTATGTTTAAAGATAATTGTGCCTTCTCTGTTGGTGCCGAGGTCAGAAAATAGCCACATTCCATTGTGTCCTCATCAATACATTCAAATTGTGCCTTTAGACTTATTTATTCTAGCTGGACATTGTCACAATGTAACGGTCATTGTGTGCTGGACAGATGTAATGTGTATTATCCATTTGTCTGTTTGAGCACAACAACACTGATCAACTTTTTTTGTTTTTAAATGTGCTATATCAATAAATTAGAGATAATTGTTATGAAAAGTAAATGGAAAAAAAAAGTGCACACCTAAATAAGTTACAAAGATCTTGTCTTTCTCAGCACTGTGGTCTCTTTCCATGCAGTGTAGAGCTCCAGGGTCTCTCAGCTCACAGCCTGTCAGAGATCATCACGTCAAACTCTGCTGCACTACTCTGTTCTCCCCCCAGCCAGGTCCTGCTCCCCAGTAGAGTGCCACTAAAATAACTCAGCCATGGACATCTCCCCCTGGCTCCATCTCGCTATCTCCTCTCATCTTTCTCTCAATGAAGTCCTAGCTGAAAAAATCTCTGCTTAAGGGTAGTCGCAAGGACTTCCGATCAGCAATGCTAAGCTGTTTTAGAAAGGCTTGATAGTTTGTTTATTTTGGTTGGTGTTCAAGTGAATAAGTGTCAGAAACAGCAAGACATGGATTCATTTCCAAAAGGAGTAAATAATCTACATGGAGGAGGATAAAAGCTTGTGTGGATACAGAATCTCATATTTGCAGAAACAAGAGAAATCACTCATATATTCATACAAAATGCACCATTCAGTGTTTTATTTCCATTAAAAAAGGATGAAAAATTAGATAATTCTGTGTGACTAAGGTGCATTTAGCACTTAGCACTTGCCCCTTTCTGTTCTCCATAAAATTAGTTTCAAACCCTGGTGGGCTTCCCTGCAGATTAGTGGTTGCTGTTATCGGGTGGCCAATGGCCAATATAAAACCAATATACATGATATGATATCAAACTATTTAATTTAGAGATAATGACTTTAATTGACATACTATTTACTAAAATAGAAATAAATCATTTGAAAACGAATCAAATGAATCTGAACTTGATAAAAATACATTTTTAAAATGATTAGATTTATATTTTAGATAGCAATTTTCAAAAAACAGTTTGGTATGGCATGGCAGAATGCCAGCTAATAGTGCTGCTATTATAATCTCTAAAAAGATGACATCTCAGTTCATTGCAATCTCACAAAGCTCTGTTAAAGCACAATGTATATTTGCATAATGAAACTTTCATAAAGTCTACGATTCATGTTATAATGAGGATTCGTGAGCACGCACATTTCAGCACTGCACTCCTGACTGGCCATTGCGTTCCAGAAATGAACATTGCTCAACGCAGCAAACGTGTTATAGCCTAAATAAAAACTCTGCCTACGCTTGCGCCTGTTAATCGTTTTTGTTTTATATTAGTTCTTGTTGCTTTTGTGCAATAGATGAATAATAATTTAAGATATTTTATATTAAGATATTTCTATTTTGCGGGAGTCCCATAAATAATTTTATTCTCCCGCATCCAGATTATAAAACACTGCATTCTGTTAGCAACTCTTGTAACTCTAATTACTATTTTGAAAATTATAACGCCTTAAATTACTCCGTTACTAAAAAAATGATCAAATTACAATAACGCGTTACTAAGTAATGCATTACTGCCCAATACTGCTGAGAACTAACTGAAATGGGACATAAAAAACAATCATTTATAAAGTTCTTCATAGGAAGCAACTTTAAGTCACTCACACTCATTTAGCACTCGGCAGCCAACTTGGTAATGCATAAATATGAGCTATTCTTGAAAAAAATAACAAAAAAGAACCTTTCCTAGTACTTGTACCTTACATACTGTAGGCATTATGTGCAGTATGAATATTGGCCTTACCAAAATGACTCCTAAACTCCAGAGGTCACAGGACTCATCGTAACCATCGTATTTGAGGATTTCCGGTGCAGCGTACTGAAGAGTGAAGCAGGGGGTCTTCAGGAGCTGATTGTCAAGGGGTTTGAGCCGTGCAAAGCCAAAGTCAATAACTTTTATCTCTGAGTTCTCAGTGTCATCAGTGAAGAGCAAATTCTACAAAGAGAAAAGAGATTAAAGAAAACTCCATTATACAGTCAGAAAAATAAAGCAAAATAAACCTTATTAGTTTACCAACACAAATGTTTACTAATTCACTGTTCATCAAACTGAAATACAAGCAAAATTGAGGAACATAAACTTAACAAGGCAGATGTTTCTTGAACAAGATTCCTTTTAATTAAGTGAGAATTGTCAATCCTGAGACCTAACTACTATGTAAAGTTCTGCCCAACCTGTACTTTGGGGCTCATCAGCCTGGAGTGCTGTGACATGTGGGTTGTACATTTGAGATAATGACAGTGGATGTGTTGTGGCATGCTGTACCTCTGGTTTGAGGTCCCTGTGCACCACACCAACATCATGCATGTGGCTGACTGCAGACACTAGTCTGCGCATGATGCGGCTGGCCTCCGTCTCACTGAAGTGCTGCTTCCTTCTGATCCTCTCCAGCAACTCTCCACCTTGCAGGAGCTCCAGAACAAGATATGTGTGTAGCTACACAAACAAAGTAGTTTTATTTTAATATCATTGATATACTATTTTAGGTTTGTTAATATTTTGAACAAGATTTTATTAGTGGTTATCAGATGTTCTCCAGAAATTGAGCCTTGGTGCTCATGCGAGCAATAGGCATTGAGTCTGGCCTCAAACACATCCAAAACAAATTTATCCTTTCCAATAATTTCCTGACACTCTCTCATCAATCCACTTAATAATAGAGGCATAGGCAGCGCTGATCTTCCCTACACACAAAGTACACGCTCTTGCTCTCAAGGATGATTTAAATTGTCATGAAACCCTAAAACACCTTTTTTAAAATGTTAACATATATGAACAGGTTGCACATCAGTGAAAACAAAAACAGCACTCATTATGTCAATTATTAAGCGAAAAGTGGTTATTTTTTCATTTTTGGAGCAATGTCATTCTTACGGTTCAAAAAGCAAAGTTGAACCAACATCAAAAGTGATGTGCATGCGTTAATTTGCAGTGGTGATTGGCTGTCGTGGCTGGAGAGTACGCGTCTATGTCATTCGTTTTCTGAGCTCTTCTCACTATTATTCATGAGAAAGAACTCTTATGATCCAATCACTGCGCTGTATAATGCATGATGCAAATCTCATGAACAAGCTTCAGTGCAGTCAGTTTACCTCTGTAAACATGACCGTAACAATATTTAATATTTAACAACATGTGGAGCGCGCATGAGAGAGCAGTTTCTGCACAAACACCATGAGTTTAACAACAACTCTCTGCACCAATCATAGTTCATATCCGGACCAGAGTTTGTGTGAACATATTTCATATTCTCTTGTGCTCCGAACTTTATCCAGCACAGTGTATGCGCACATATGTCTTCTTCAAACTAAAGATGCGCAAATAAGGGCACTGATAGAGCGGTACGTCGATCATGAACGCGGTGACATGACATGACAGGTTATTTTGATACACAGTAAACAAAGATACAGACTGAAAATTAAAAAAGTAACTATGCCTTTATTCTTTGTTTTAAACCTATGTTTGTCATTTGTTCTGAGACAGTAGTGCTGGTAAATGTGAAAATATAATTTGAACTTTTAAATGTTCGTCTTCATTTTTCACAAATAATTATAAATAAACTAGATCAATGGATTTTTTTCCCCAGAAAGATGCAGTGTTAACCCTACCATTTTATTTTAAGGACCTGGGGGAGGCTGTCACTGCTGCCGCTGCATGTGCTATTACCGTGTACTCTATCGCACACACCAAACTGTCAAATGCAGGATCCAAAACAGTCAGTCAATCTAATCGTCATTCAGACAAAACTTTGCTTCAAGACTGAGCCACACTGCTGACGTGATCTAATCACTAGCACACCCTGAGCACATGTGAGTTAATTCCTCTTATCGGCAAGACATATCGGCATAATTTTTCATATCTGGCCGATGCCGATATTTACATTTAAAGCCATTACCAGCCGATTCCGATATCAGTCCGATAATATTGTGCATACCTAAGAAATACATTATTTGCAAGAATAGCCACATGGAACAGTATATGATCGCAATTACACAGATAGATAATCTATTATTAAGTGCAAAGCCTTCTATCCTGGTGGAGTTTAATCACAGAAAGAAATTCAGAGGGAATGCTGCCTTTGAACTTAGAAGGAGCTGGAAAAATCACTTGGCAAAGGTTCAGATTCAAGATGATTTAATAAATGGGCTTCAGTCTCATTATACGCTGAATTAGTGTGAATAAGTGAACGGCAGAACAAGTGTTTGTGTGCCGTACGTGGGTGGGATGAGATAGAAAAGAGTGTATGAGTGTGCAAGTGTGTGTGTGTGTGTGTGTGTGTGTGCGCACTCGGCAGCCAACTTGGTAATGCATAAATATGAGAAGAAATAGAGGCAAATGAAAAAGAGCAAGCTAATATCTCTCATTATCTCTGGTATAGAGGAACAAAGACCATGACCGGGCAGGGCGGCTTTGCTTTTCATCTGGGGCACGGCACTGGCTACAGAGGGTGGGGGTTGATAAACTCCAATCGGCAAGAGGGCACGCACACACACATACACATTTTACAGATCTGAAGAGGTGCCCAACTGACTCAAGCTTATCATACTAATGAATAGTAGGACGATGGATCAGGATGTCTGGCACACACACACAAAATAAAAAAAAAATACAAACAGCACATACATACATACATACACATATATATATATATACATACACACACACACACACACACACACACACACACACACACACACACAGGTACATGCATATACAGTATCTCACAGAAGTGAGTACACCCCTCACATTTTTGTAAATATTTTATTATATAATTTCATGTGACAACACTGAAGAAATGACACTTTGCTACAATGTAAAGTAGTGAGTGTACAGCTTGTATAACAGTGTAAATTTGCTGTCCCCTCAAAATAACGCAACACAGCTATTAATGTCTAAACCGTTGGCCACAAAAGTGAGCACACCCCTAAGTGAAAATGTCCAAATTGGGCCCAATTAGCCATTTTCTCTCCCCGGTGTCATGTCACTCGTTAGTGTTACAAGGTCTCAGGTGTGAATAGCGAGCAGGTGTGTTAAATTTGGTGTTATCGCTCTGACTCTCTCATACTGGTGACTGGAAGATCAACATGGCACCTCATGGCAAAGAACTCTCTGAGGATCTGAAAAAAATTATTGTTGCTCTACATAAAGATGACGTAGGCTATAAGAAGATTGCCAAGACCCTGAAACTGAGCTGCAGCACGGTGGCCAGGACCATACAGCGGTTTAATAGGACAGGTTCCACTCAGAACAGGCCTCGCCAAGGTTGACCAAAGTTGTTGAGTGCACGTGCTCAGCGTCATATCCAGAGGTTGTGTTTGGGAAATAGACGTATGAGTGCTGCCAGCATTGCTGCAGAGGTTGAAGGGGTGGGGGGTCAGCCTGTCAGTGCTCAGACCATACGCCGCACACTGCATCAAACTGGTCTGCATGGCTGTCGTCCCAGAAGGAAGCCTCTTCTAAAGATGATGCACAAGAAAGCCCGCAAACAGTTTTCTGAAGACAAGCAGACTAAGGGCATGGATTACTGGAACAATGATGAGACCAAGATAAAATTATTTGGTTCAGATGGTGTCAAGCGTGTGTGGTGGCAACCAGGTGAGGAGTACAAAGACAAGTGTGTCTTGCCTACAGTCAAGCATGGTGGTGGGAGTGTCATGGTCTGGGGCTGCATGAGTGCTGCCAGCACTGGGGAGCTTCAGTTCATTGAGGGAACCATGAATGCCAACATGTACTGTGACAAACTGAAGCAGAGACTGGGCCGCAGGGCAGTATTCCAACATGATAACAACCCCAAACCCACCTCCAAGATGACCACTGCCTTGCTAAAGAAGCTGAGGGTAAAGGTGATGGACTGGCCAAGCATGTCTCCAGACCTAATCCCTATTGAGCATCTGTGGGGCATCCTCAAATGGAAGGTGGAGGAGCGCAAGGTCTCTAACATCCACCAGCTCCGTGATGTTGTCATGGAGGAGTGGAAGAGGACTCCAGTGGCAACCTGTGAAGCTCTGGTGAACTCCATGCCCAAGAGGGTTAAGTTAAGGCAGTGCTGGAAAATATTGACACTATGGGCCCAATTTGGACATTTTCATTTAGGGGTGTACTCACTTTGTGGCCAGAAGTTTAGACATTAATGGCTGTGTGTTGAGTTATTTTATAAAAGCTGTACACTCACTACTTTACATCGTAGCAAAGTGTAATTTCTTCAGTGTTGTCACATGAAAAGATATAATAAGATATTTACAAAAATGTGAGGGGTGTACTCAATTCTGTGAGATACTGTGTGTGTGTGTGTGTGTGTGTGTGTGTGTGTGTATATATATATATATTTATTTAAATTTTCATTTCCATTTATATATATATTTTTGTTCAACAATTTGGGTTCAGGACATTTTTTTCAAAAAATTAACCAAAATATTTCCATTTTAAACAAATGCTGTTCTTTTGAACCTTCTATTCTTCAAAGAAGCTTGAAAAGAAAGTGTATCATGGTTTCCAGAAAAATATTAAGCTGCACAACTGTTTTCAACATTAATAACAAATGTTTCTTGAGCAGCATATTAAGAAATAATTAGAAATTAGACATTTCTGAAGGATCATGTGACACTGAAAACTGGAGTAATTGCTGCTGAAAATTCATTTATTACATTATTTACATTTACATTTATTCATTTAGCTGACGCTTTTATCCAAAGCGACTTACAATTGCTATATATGTCAGAGGTCGCACGCCTCTGGAGCAACTAGGGGTTAAGTGTCTTGCTCAAGGACACATTGGTGTCTCACAGTGGATTATAAACATTATAAAATTATAAACAGTGGATTATAAACATTATAAAATAGAAAACATTGTACATAATGATATTTCACAATATTGCACTTTCATTACATTTTTGATCATATAAATGCAGCTTTGTTGAACATGGTGCTCTTTTTTTCAAGAACATTAAAAAATCTTAGAGGTGGAAAAAATATTTTTATTTTGATGAAATATAATTTTTGTAATTCTAAAACAAACTTTTTTACAGTGTTTACTGTACAAGCTGTTTTCGTAATCTAGGTTTTTTAGTCTGTTTTTAGTCTCCCATTGACTTTCTTTGGCAAAGCAGATGCACTTCTATTTATTTTTTTTACTGCCCTGCAGGAAATGTAAATCTGTTTTTCTCTAGGATTTATTAAATAAGTAAAAAGGACCAATGTGATGTTGTTGTAGTGAAAACCAACCATGGTGTTATTTCTCCAGTTTTAACCTTCTTTGGTGCTGCATCTGATAAAGACTGGACTGTAATTGAGATGAAGTACAAAGAAAAGGAAGGGGACGGTTTATGAACAGGAGGGAATTAAATCTGGAGCAGGTGTGAGGACAAAGAGAGTTCAAACTTATTCAGGCTAGCCCAGTTCATTGAGAGAATGAGGCTTTGATGTGCACATGAGCTCTGGGTTTCAGTCTCAAACACGGTCTTACCTGGTCGTGGTAGATCTCATGCAGCTTGACTATGTTGGGGTGTCCATCACACAGTTTGAGAGCAGCGATCTCTTTCTGCGTCTGTGCCTCCATTCTTCAGAACAGTAAACTACAAATTACTTCCACGAATGTTAGCCTATATAATTTAACTGAACTTTAAATACATCCAAAAAACTCTTTGGTTGCATAGCTGGTACCTTTTACTGACGATCTTTACAGCGTATTTCTGTCCAGTCTTTTTGTGAGTGCACTGTCTGCAGATGGAGAAGCTTCCCTCTCCCAGAGCGTTCTCCCTCAGGTCCATCTCATAGTTCATGTAGAACGGAGAGTCCTACAGTCAGTTCGTTTGAAGTTTAGAGGTCAGGTAAAATCCACTTACAATGTTAATCAAGGTTTCTTGCACCAAAACAATTGTAATATACTTTCACATGACCTGACACTTAGAATTAAATGAGTTAATTTGTTTCCATACCTTTAACATTTTTATATGTAAATGAGCCCTGTTTTGATTGGCTAGCCTCTATATTTTGTTGAATTTCAAACTGACATTTATCAGAATCAAGTTCATGATTAATGTGAAACTGCTGCAAAGGTCATATGTTATTGTGCTTATGGTTTGATGATTTCTGAATGATCAGTTTTTGCTGATTTATTTTGATAAATGGTCTGGACAGATTGTGAAGGGAGCTTTGGTTGTAAATGTTGCAGTATGTCTGCAGAGTACATCAAAAAGGTTTTATTTTACAAAAGCAGAGAACATTCAGCTGCTCTTGATAGTTTTTGACACTTCTGGAGAAGGGTATAAAATGTCAGGTTTTTATATTTTGTGCTACTATTTTTAATTGCTGGTCTACGTACACACAAGAGATGGATGTTGTTGGCTTTTTTAGTGTATCACGCCCATGAACACAATGTTCTAAAGACATTTTCAAATTAAAAATAGTCCAACTTTGACAAGCAGTGCAGAAGTTCAATTTAAAAACAACAGACCGATCAGATGGATATGGGGGCAGAATAGACATCTTCAGTGTATTGAGAGTGTACATCAGCAACATTTTATGAGAGTTTATGTGCATTTATGCACCACTTCTGCTAAATACCACTGCACTCCATCTAGCTGTTTTTAAACAAGAAATGTATGAAAGCCCCTCAAAATGTATGCCACTCAACAGTGAAGCTGCATTGTAATATTTTGCATAGTGAATTGTAGTAGGACTTTTGTTCTCATGTCAATTTATTCTTCTCTACTGCACATTATCTATTTCTCTATCTCACCCTCTATTTATATTCTCTTACATCATTTAATTTACCAAAAACTAGAAATCAACCAAAATACTGATATTATGGTATGCACATTATGCATTCAATATCCATTCCTGTAGCTCAACCAGTAGAGCGTGGCACAAGCTTTGGAAAAAAAGTGTCTGCCAAGCACATAAATGTAAATCTATTACCAATAATAATTTGTTCCTGTATTATATAATAGGAGAAGGTGTAATTATTTATGCAAGCAATTGAAATATTAAGTTACTGTACCTGTGAACTATGTTGTACACAGTGGTGTAATGGCAGTATTACAGTAGAAGCTATTTTCTTAAGACTTAAGGTCCTTGCACAGTCCAAAATTTCCGTATGCATTTTTTAAAATTTCATTTGTATTTGGCATCCTTTCCTATCAAAATGCTTGCTACGGATACGAAAATGCAGAAAATCGAACCTGGTCCAAATTTTTTTTATTACAGACTAATGTTTCGGAGGCAGTGTGTAAACATGATTGACACAACATGAGTTCATATTTATTTTTTAACGTGCAAAAATTTTGGACAATAATTTCAGACTCCGTGTGCAAAGACCTTTAAACTAAAGATGGCGTAAAACCAATATTTCAAGAACCGATTAAAAAAAAAAAAGTGTAAATATTGTTTAAAAATATTAATAGTAGTTTAATGGTCTATCACTATCGAAAACTAATTTGCTGCCTAATAAGCACAGGCATTTCTTTCAATGTTTTTGCAAAAATAATGACCGTTTTCAAACAGGTTTCCTGAAGATTTCACCCTTTTTCCATTGGTCGCATTGGAGAAAATGTTTACACTTTTAGGTCAAATCAACATACGAATGGCTTGCTTACAGTTGCAACTAACATTAAACTGGGATGGGAGACAGTATTTTAACAAAAAAAAACAAAAAAAAATTGGCATTTTAAAATCAGCAATATGCAGACTGACCTTCATCATAGCACTACGGGCAACAGCGGCGGAGCCCGGCCTCTCTGACCTGCCGCACAGCTGAGCCGGGTCGTCCATCACCGCATTCCTCTTAAACAGGATGGAGGGAGCCATGAAGGAATAGCCCTGCAGACACAAACATCTATAAACACACTCACTAACAGAAGAGGGAACTAATGCAGAGGAAGTTTCAGGGACACTGACAGAACTCAAACACCAAGGCCTTTTGCATTTCTGCAAATCCTTCATGCTGTGGGACTCCAATCACATTGTTTGCGACAACTGCATCATGTGCGCCCATCTAAATAAAGTCTCCTACAGCCCATGTCCCACTTACACGGCCAGACTGCAGCTGTGTGCTACATGGGCGGAGGAGTGGCTGGCTGGATGAGAGGATGGCTGGACGGAAGGATGAGGAGATGAATGGTTGAAATGCTTTTAATTGCTAAGCCAAGGTATTTGATTGCCCTGCTTTTCAAATTAGCACAGTATTATTCACATCTGATGCTTGAATCCATCTCCATATCACCATAATTACATCTCCAAACAGCTCTCTAATTCATCTGAATACCAAAATAGACAGCCGGGCTCATGTTGCGTAAGTGATCATTATAAAGGCTGACTTGCCCATATCCACTTCGGTACTTCCTGCTTACTAATAATGGAGGGTTAACTGAACAATTATATTCTAAAGCAACATCAAATGTCCACTTGTGTGCAGAAATTCATTCTCAGTGTCATAAATATATGCTCAGTGTGAATCAATACTGTTTTAGGTATATCACACATTAAATTATATATTGACCTGGAAAAGAAATCAGACGATATTTGGTAATTGGACAATTTGGACAATTCTGCTTCAAAAGCTGAACTTTTTTTTGAGTGAATTGAGAACATTTGCATAAAATACACTACCATTCAAAATTTGGGGTCAGTAATATTTTTGTTGAAAGAATCTAATACTTGCATGCAGCAAGTATGCATTCATTTGATCAAAAGTGGCAGTAAGACTTACAATTAATTTAGAATTATGTTTAAAAATAATTATATTCATCAAACAATTCTGAAAAACAATGTATCACAGTTTCCAGAAAAATATTAAGCAGCACAACTGTTTTCAACATTGAAAATAATAAGAAATGTTTCTTGCAATCAGCACATGACAATGATTTCTGAAGGATCATGTACAAACTGGAGTAATTGCTGCTGTAAAAATTCAGCTTTTCCATCATAATAACATAACTAATAATAATATAATTGCGTATAAGTTATGTCATTGCATGATTATGTAAATGAACTAGTGAATTGAACCAGTTAGTGGAAAAGAATAGTACTTCCCCGTTTGCCTGATGCTATAGATTAAAGGTCTAGTAGTTTCGCTTCATAAGATCTCAATATCGTCAGGAGCCATGGGAATGAATTTTGTGCTGCATGACATGCTTTTTTATTCTCAAAGATGGGCAGTTGTTAACATGCATTTTATGAATCACCAAGCACCATGGTCTAAGCTAAAAATCTTCTTTACTGTTCTACCCAAGAAAAAAAGTCATCTCTATCTTGGATGACCAGAGAGTGCGTAAACTAACAGCAATTGGTTTTTTTTTTTTTGGATGAACTATCCCTTTAAATTCCTCACATTTCACACATCATGTTAGGCCGTCTGACTTGCAAATAACCAAAAATATCTGCCAATAAACAAATATTATAATACAATAAAATTAGTTATTAATTCTACTACCTGGAAGATGCGGTCACAGTTGTTTGGAAGAGCCGCTGGGGAGTATGTTGGGTCCATCTCTGTAAACTCCTCAGCAAAGTTGCTGACATCCAGCTCATCACGAATTACGGGCTTAAACGGAGCCGGAACCTTCTTAGCAGCTAGATCCTCCCAGTTCATTTTCTGAATCAACCAGAGTCAAACATTTTAGATGGTGAATTAACTTTAAAATGACAATGAAATGACTAGGGAAATAATTATTATTCTCTACTAAAATTCATTTGTTGTGGAAAAAAAGTCAATTATTAATTTTCATCTTGCCTGGTAAAATGGATGGCTTTTCACATTCTGGGCCCCAGAGGGTCCGGAGCCCAGCCTCTTCTTTGGGTCTTTTATTAGCAATCGCTGGATAATATCTTTGGCAAGAGGCCCCATGTCTTTAGGGAATGGAGGATCCTTTTTCATAATTCTCCTATTGGGCAAAGAGAGAGAATAAATAAAAAAGAAAAAAACAACAACTGTACCCTTGTATTGGAATTATAATGAAACCAAGAAGGGTTAAAAAAAAAAAAAAGAGTGCAGCTTTTAGAGGATAATTCAATGATATGCTGATCAACAGTCAACTCATGATTTCAAAGCAAGGCGGACTTCTAGATAATAAAAAGAGAACTGGTGTTTAACCACATAATGGCGTGCAGAGAATTAGGGTTGGAAACCGAGAAACAGTTATTATTCAAAACAAGAATTCAAGAATTCAAAAGAAGAAATCAAAAATAAAATTAATTTGAGTTTTCAGATCTGATCAAGTCTGAATCCTGAACAAATTACTCCTATGATCCACCAAATTTCGTCATGTCAGATTCAAAATTAACCCCCCCCCAAAAAACCTATTCTTGTTATCTGTATGTAAGGCTCATGATACTCTAATAGTGTAGTTGACTGATCATATCTGTTCATATGACAATGTGTGTTCATAACAAACAGTATTGGTACCCAATGACTTCCTTTCCACACAACGAAAGTCAATAGGAACTGAAACCGTATAACTACCAACATTCTTCAAAATTATTTTCTGTTGTTTACACAGAAGAAAGTAGATCATACGGGTTTGGAACAACATGAGGGCAAGTATTTTCATTTTTGGGTGAACCATCATTTTAAAGAATCTTTAATGGAACCAGAGTTGATAAGAGGAATCTTACTCCCATACAGAGAATACAGCTCTGAGTGCGAGTGTGTGTGAGTGCTGGTCTTACTCGGCAATGTCAGAATGAGAGTTCTCATCGCCATCAACAGTGAAAGGAGAGCCTCCGGTCAACAGCTCATACATCAGAACTCCCATACTCCACCAGTCCACCGCCTGCAGGAGCACAACACAAGGGTTATATTCCCAAAAGCACATTCAAATGTGTGCTGATTAGTGCAAAAATTAATGAATAACTTTTCCAAGTCAAATTTGAAGCTGCTGTGTATGATTTAAGAAAATTACATGAGTAAATAAATTGCACTTAAAAATGTGGTGAATGGGTGGATAAGCGATTCACTTTACCTTGTCATGTCCTGACTCTCCTCCTGCTACAATCTCAGGAGCCATGTACTCAATAGTGCCACAGATGGAATAAGCCCTCTCTACCTACAAGACAAAAAGGAATTATTTTATAGTTAGCAAAAACCTGTATCTCCCTTGCTTACAAATTTCCCAAAGTTTCTTCTACAGTTTCAGTTTTCACAGTTGTCTTTGTAGCTTTCAGAAATTCTTTTTTTTTTTCGGAAACACAGATGTGTGAATGTTTGGTTTCAGCAATTACCTCATGATACGCTGCATATCAAATACAAGTCACGATTCAATACATCAGCGTGTTTACTCAACCCAAAATTCTCATTAATCTACCAAATGCCAGTTGTCTTACACTATTGACAGTGGAAGCATCGACACAGAATGTTCACTAACAATGGACAATTCAGCTTGGAGAATTTCTTTGTTTACTACTTTATTATCAATAAAAAAAAACATTGGTATTAGAAAGAAAGAAAGACAGATTACAGTTGGTCAGACAAAAAACATGATTCAAACTCGTAGGCCAGAGACCAGAAACATAATGAGCTGGATTTGCAGTAATGGTCAAAAATATTCACATATATGTGACCCTGGACCACAAAACCAGTCTTAAGTCGCTGGGGTATATTTGTAGCAATAGCCAAAAAATCATTGTATGGGTCAAAAATCATTAGGATATATTAAGTAAAGATTCATGTTCCATGAAGATATTCTGTAAATTTCCTACTGTAAATATATCAAAACTTTGATAATATGCATTGCTAAGAACTTCATTTGGACAACTTTAAAGGTGATTTTCTCAATATTTAGATTTTTTTGCACCCTCAGATTCTAGATTTTCAAATAGTTGCATCTCAGCCAAATATTGTCCTATCCTAACAAACCATACATCAATGGAAATATTATTTATTCAGCTTTCAGATTATGTATAAATCTCAACAAATGTACCCTTATGACTGGTTTTGTGGTCCAGGGTCACATATACACTACTGTTCAAAGGTTTGGGGATGGTAAGATTTTTATAATGCATGCTTTTGAAAGACGTTTTATACTCATCAAGGCTGCATTTATTTGATCAACAATGTAGTAAAAACTGTAATATTTTGAAAAAGTATTAATCAAGTTTTCTGTTTTCATATATTTTACAAGGTATTTAACATATTCCTGTGAAGGCAAAGCTGAATTTCCAGCATCATTACTCCAGCCTTCAGTGTCACATGATCCTGCAGAAATCACTCATATGCTGATTTGCTGCTCAAGAAAATTTCTTCTTATTATCAATGTTTCTTTGATGCATAGAAAGTTCAAAAGAACAGCATTTATTTGAAACAGAAATCTTCTATAACATTCTAAATGTCTTTACTGTAATTTTTGATCAATTTGATGTATTCTCGCTAAATAAAAGTATTAATTTCCTTTAAAAAAAAAAATCTTACTGACCCCCTTTTCACTCAGTGTATCAATTGCCACAAAGTGTTTTAAAAGTTAAAAATAAAATGTAAACCTATGCATCGAAACATGATTCTTCATTCTAGAATGATTAATTACTGCACTTAGATGCTGTTGAAGCAAAGACTAAACGCCATCTGTGCTTTCTAAATTGGGCAAAACTGCTTTCTGAATTATGCGGCATATTTACGGAATGAAATACATGAAAACATCTGGAACAATCTTCTTTAATATTCTATGTGCATTTAACATTCTTGCCATGTGTTTACAGTTTCAAGCACATGGCTTTTATAATTAAAGGTTCCTGCGTACATTTATTAATTGCTTTTATTTTTATGCATCTCATAATCAGCACATTTCTGTCGGATGAATTTACTCGTTTTCTGTGCACCGGTTTATATGTTCTCTGTAAAGTCTTAATAGTCACAGGCGTGTTTTCAAACCACACTTGTAAAAACAATTCTGGCTGAAATGGGTTTTTAGCTAGTACAACAAAGGTCAAACTGGGAAAAACAAAAAGTTCATATAATCTTTTAGAAGAAAGAACACCAAAACATGCATGATAAGCAATTACAGCATTAAGTAAACAGCCATGCGCTGTAATTGCATCCATGGGACGGAGAGAGGTTCAGTGTGAACTACTGAAACATCAAACAGAACATCACTGACAGGGCAGGACATGTGCAGGATATTGGGTGGTCCCCGGGAATAAACAATCATTTGTTATAGATGGTCTTCTCAAAGACGAATGTTAAAACCCTACACAACAATGCATCAAGAACTCTCTTAACACAGATCTTTCAACATTTGTCTCAAACACCCATAACAAAAATGTAGAAAAGTGGAAGCCTAGTCGTTTTTTATAAGGAACACTCAGTATTGAGACACTGCAAGTATCATGACAACGACAGCTGTGAAATATTAAACACTTGTTGCTGGCTGGTCTAATCAAATATCTTTTAACCCTCCCAGTAGTTCCTAAACTGGAATATCACCCTAACACAATGTTCCCTCTAAGTATTTGTTCCGGCAAAACCTATTTCTATTGGGCAAACCCAAGGAACCGACCCCCTGAGCAGAAACACCACTTCAATGGGTCACCTGTTCAATGGGTCGTCTCGTCACTTACAAAGAAACTAAAATATAAATAACCATCAACCATTAATAACACTTAATTTCTTCAAATGTTTTCATTATTTGACTATTTTAAGGTGTTTTGGAGGTATGAGGGTGTTTTTTACAGAAGCTAAAAAATATCAATATATTTATTAATATATTTATATACAGTCATGGCCAAAAATATCGTCACATTTGGTAAATATGATCAAAGACGGCTGTGAAAATTAATCTGCATTGTTAATCCTTTTGATAATAAAAAAAAAAAAACAAATCACAAAATTCTAACCTTTCATTGGATAATAAGAATTTAAAATGGGAGGAAATATCATTATGAAATAAATGTATTTTCTCTAATACACATTGGCCACAATTCACGGCACCCTTTTATTCAATACTTTTTGAAACCTCCATTTGCCAGTGTAACAGCTCTAAATTTTCTCCTATAATGCCTGATGAGGTTAGAGAACACCTGACAAGAGATCAGAGACCATTCCTTCATCCAGAATCACTCCAGACCCTTCAGACTCACAGCTCCATGACGGTGCTTCTTCTCTTCAGTTCACCTCACTCATTTTCTACAGGGTTCAGGTCAGAGGACTGGAATGGCCTTAGCAGAAGCTTGGTTTTGTGCCCAGTGACCCATTTTTGTGTTGTTTTTGAGGTTTGTGGTTGGATTATTCTCCGGTTGGAAGATCCAAACATGGCTCATTATAAGATTTCTAACAGAGTCAGTCACTTATTGATTTTTTTATCTGTTGGTATTTGATAGAATCCATGATGCCATGTGTCTAAACAAGATGTCCAGGACCTCCAGCAGAAATATAGGCCCACATCATCAAAAATACAGCAGTATATTTCATTGTACACATGAGCCGCGTTTCCACTGTCGGGCCAAAAGCGGGCATGATAGTGCGTGCCAGGGCCAGTTGCATTTCCACTGTCACTTTCGGGGATTGATTGTGCCTCGTCGGTGCTTCCTTAGGGCCGAAGGCCAGGGTTTTTTGGCCTGACGAAAACCTTGGGCCAAAGAGGGCCAGCTGGGGCTAGAGGAGCGGTTATGAACAAAGACAGAGTTTTTCCGTGTCTGGAGAGCGTCAGCGCCGCAGATCATTTCATAAAGTTAACAGCTGTATAACACCAGCATTAAAGACTTTGAAAATCATTTTAACTCCCTTTCAGAGCAGCGAGTGTTTGAAATAACTTCTGTTTGAGATCCGATGTGGATTATGATCACCATACAAGGCAGAAATATTTAAGCGATGCAAAAGATCCACGCAAGCCATTAACATTACCACAGTAAACATGGTAAATGCTTGACAAAAAAAAACAGAAGTCAGCTTCTCATACTCTATCACAATCTTGTATTTATTTAGTAGCATTTTATCTTAAGTCATAAGTCTAGTCTTGAGACTTTAGCACCGCATGTGTCAAAAAAAAAATATAATATGGCTTTTCTGGAGCTCCCTCTGCTACTCAGGTCGTATTTTTGATGGAAAAATATAGAAATTATCATACTTTCTAAATGTGATGTATGACTACAAATAAACAGAAACAGACACGACTGAATGTATGTGTCCTCTTTCTTTAGAGAAATAATGGTTCATACCGCTTCTGTATGACTAATTTTAAATCCTGATAAATTTATTAATTATAATCATGTATCACTTGGGCTATTATTGTAAACATTGATGCTTTTGGATTTAAATTTAACAAAACATGCAAACAAATGGCCGCATTTATGATGTTCGTTTTGTGATCACGCTAGTTCCAGTGACATTTCTATTAGTTTTCTGATAAATCTTCTCTTTGTTGGTGAAATGATGGGGTTGCATGACATTGTTCCAGAGAGGCGTTGTCAGAGAACGACCAGGCTTTCCTCTCAACCAATTGCCACGATCCACGTCACCAGAGTTCTAATCACCCGCACCTGCACCTCATCAGCGAACAATCACCACACACTTAAAAGCACTCTCCTCAATCACAACAGTGTCCGATCTTGTTGTAACATACAAGGACCGACGCTCTCAAGACTCATAGCTGAGTATACTACCTGACGATACTTACCTGTTGAAACTTACCTCTTGTTCTGCTCCTCTTCATCTTCCCCATCCGCAGATCCAGACGCTCGACGACGGACACTGTTGTGGTTACCACTCACTGGACACGTATCACGGCACACCGAGCACTCCCCTGCACGCTGGAGGTTCCCGCTGTCATCATCCCTGTCAAAGACACAGTGACTGAGTTTATCCCGGCTCACGGGTCTCCTGTAACTCCATTGACTTCTACTCATCTCAAGAATACCAACCCCTCAGTTCTTCCGATTCCAGATTCACTATTAAACACCTTTGTTCTTTCACTAACCTGCTGTGTCTGACAAGTTCATTACAGAAGATCGGACCTGGACAGCAACATCATGAGTACAGCTGATCCCTTCCAGGAACTTGTCGACACACTCAAGAGGATCCTCACTCATTCCACCTCTCCTCCCGCACCAGCTCCAGTACCTTCTCTAGCCACTTCCGCATTCAGCTCTTCTTCGCCGATCATGTTCGCCAGTCCCATGGCCCGACCAGCGCCGTTCTCAGGTGATCCCGAGGAGTGCAATGGCTTTTTGTTACAATGCTCACTAACTATTGATCTGCATCCTCAGATGTTCACCTCCGATCAAGCAAAAATTGCCTTCGTGGTCACCTCGCTCCGGGGACCAGCCCTCAGTTGGGCCGAGTCGATCCTGAGCCAAGCCGGTCCCGCAACACATTCCTATGTCCAATTTCTCGCCCACTTCAAAGAAGTATTTAGCAGCTCACCGGGGGACTCATCGGTAGGCGAACAATTATTTAAGTTACGTCAAGGCTCATCGACTATCCATCAACACGCTCTGAAGTTCCGCACCCTGGCAGCCACGAGCGGTTGGAATGAGCCTGCACTACTTACTGCCTTCCGACAAGGCTTAAACCCCCGGTTGAAGTTACATCTCGCTGCTTATGATGATACTTATGGGCTCGAGAAGTTTATACAGCTCGCCATCCGCTGCTCGAACCGTATGAAGGCATGTCTTTCTGATACTCCCTCACCATCTGCCATTGCTACTCCTCCAACTTCCCAGCCAGAGGCCAGACCCTCACCGGAACCCATGCAGACAGACATGTTTCGCTTGTCCCCCTCAGAACGACAAAGAAGAATCGCTAACAACCTGTGTCTGTACTGTGGTGACCCAAACCACCGAATCTCATCATGCCCACAACGTCCTACTCGACTTGCGGTGAGTGGCATCCAACCTACCTTTCCCAAGATGAACCCTTTAACTTCCAATGCACATCTGATAATAGACTCTACTCCACTCCCAGTTACCATCCTCCTCGACTCCGGCTCGGCCGGGAACTTCATCTCCGGCGATCTCTGTCGAAGGCTCGACCTCCCGATCGCCGCGACAAAGACCACTTACCAGATCCAGTCCATAACCGGTATGCCACTCACTCCCAATCTTGTTGAGAATTGTGTTGGACCGTTGCAGCTTCGCGTAGGGCAACTCCATCAAGAATTCATTCACCTGTTGGTACTGGAAGAGGCAACTGTTGATGTCATCTTGGGTCTGCCCTGGCTGGTGAAACACAATCCAATATTATCCTGGAAGTCTGGCGAGGTGCTAAAGTGGGGTTCGTCCTGTTTCCCTCAATGTTTCCCGTACTTACCTCGACCTACTCATTGGGCAACCGTTTCACTTCCCCTACATGCCACCACTATCGAGAGTCCTGTGGATCAAAGATCCGTGGATATCCCTTCTGAGTATTCTTCTTACAGTGACGTTTTCTGCCCCCAGCGAGCTGCCAGACTTCCACCGCATCGGCCATGGGACTGTGCAATTGACCTGGTTCCGGGTGAGCCTGTACCACGAGGAAAGATCTATCCCCTCTCACTACCTGAACAGAAGGCCATGGAGGAGTACATCGAGGAAGCCCTCCATCAAGGCTATATTGTACCGTCCACGTCCCCTGCTGCTTCCAGCTTTTTCTTTGTGGCAAAGAAGGATGGAGGTCTACGTCCGTGTATCGATTACCGTAAGCTCAACCAGATAACTGTCAAATTTCGCTATCCCCTTCCTCTTGTCCCAGCAGCCTTGGAACAACTCCGCGGTGCCACCATCTTCACCAAACTGGACCTCCGCAGCGCGTATAACCTCATTCGCATCAGGGAAGGGGATGAATGGAAAACCGCTTTTGTGACCCCTACTGGCCACTACGAATATCGGGTCATGCCCTATGGCCTCGTCAACGCCCCTTCCGTTTTCCAGGGGTTCATGCATGAGGTGCTCCGGGAGTTCCTTCCCCGGTTTGTGTTGGTCTACATTGATGACATCTTAATCTACTCCCGGAGCCTGGCCGAACATCGCCAACACGTTGCGGAGGTCCTCCAGCAATTACGAAAGTTCCAGTTATATCTGAAAGCCGAAAAATGTCAATTCCATCAAACAACCGTTCATTTCCTGGGGTACATCATCAGTCATGGTGGCATTCGCATGGACAAGGGGAAGGTGGAAGCCATCACCTCTTGGCCCCAACCCACTACCATCAAGGAACTACAGAGATTTTTAGGATTTTCTAACTTTTATCGTCGCTTTATTAGTAACTACAGCACCATAACCAGTCCCCTCACTGACCTCCTGAAGGGAGGAAAGAAATCTCTCCATTGGGGCCAAGATGCGACCGACGCCTTCAACCGCCTTAAGGAAGCCTTTACGACCGCACCACTCCTAGTTCATCCCGAACCCAATTTACCCTTCACCGTAGAGGTGGATGCCTCTACTACCGGAGTGGGTGCGGTTCTCTCACAGCAGCAGGGGACCCCTCCGAAACTCCATCCATGTGCCTTCTTTTCTAAAAAACTCAGCCCGGCGGAGAGGAACTACGACATCGGAAACCGTGAGTTGCTAGCTATCAAGCTAGCGTTAGAAGAATGGAGACACTGGTTGGAGGGAGCCAACCACCCCTTCCTAGTCTTAACAGATCACAAAAATCTAGAGTACTTACGAGACGCCAAGAGGCTCAATCCTCGTCAAGCGCGGTGGGCGCTGTTCTTCACTAGATTTGATTTCAAAATTTCATACCGTCCAGGTCCTCGTAACATCAAGGCTGATGCCCTGTCCCGGGTTCACTCTCAAGAAGAGGTCTCCGATGAGCCCGAGGGGATCCTCCCTACCAACATTATTGCCAGCCCCATTGTATGGACCTCTCCTCCAGTTGTCTCCGATCCTCCTCCGGCCAATCCGCCGGGCTGTCCCCCGAATCGCCAGTATGTACCCCGGACTCAACGCACGCCTCTCATCCACTCCTCGCATACATCCATTGGTACAGGCCACCCAGGGGCCAACGCTACTCTCTCGCTGCTAAGCGATCGCTTCTGGTGGCCAAACATGGCAAGGGATGTGAGGAGGTTCGTTCAGGGCTGTCCCGACTGCGCGATATCCAAGAGCTCACGTCATCTCCCTGCTGGCAAACTGGTACCACTACCCATTCCCAATCGTCCATGGTCACACCTAGGAGTAGACTTCATTACTGATTTACCACTCTCAGATAAGAATACCTGCATTTTCGTCATCATTGATCGCTTCTCCAAATTCTGTAGACTCCTTCCTCTCCCTGGACTACCCACCGCTATACAAACTGCCGAGTTACTCTTCAACCACGTCTTCCGCTACTTTGGAATCCCGGAGGACATCGTCTCCGACAGAGGACCACAGTTCATATCACGGGTATGGAAAGCATTCTTCTCTCTCCTAGGTGTGACCGTCAGTTTGACCTCTGGATACCATCCTCAATCCAACGGGCAGACTGAACGCAAAATCCAGGAAATAGGGAGATTCCTGAGAACCTTCTGTCACGGCCGCCAGAACTCCTGGAGCCAGTTCCTAGGCTGGGCCGAGTACGCTCAAAACTCCCTTCGGCAAGGCGCCACTGGTCTCACTCCCTTCCAGTGCGTACTCGGTTACCAGCCTCCCCTATTCCCATGGTCAGGAGAACCATCTGACGTACCCTCGGTAGATCACTGGTTCCGGGAGAGCGAGGGAGTCTGGGACTCGGCTCATCACCATCTTCAGCAGGCAGTGCGCAGGCAAAAGAGCTCCGCCGATGCTCGTCGCTCGACCCCACCTGATTATCATCCAGGACAAAAGGTTTGGCTCTCCACACGGGACGTCAGGCTGCGCCTGCCTTGCCGCAAGCTTAGTCCCAGATTTGTTGGCCCCTTTACCATTCTGGAACAGGTCAATCCGGTAACCTTCAAACTACAACTACCTGCACACTACAAGATCCACCCCACATTCCACGTCTCACTCCTCAAGCCGTATTTTCCTTCTGTCTCCCCAGAGCCTGGTCCGGTCGAGGAACCCCCTCTCCCTCTCATCATTGACGACGGTGCTATCTATAAAGTCCAGGAGATTTTGGATTCCCGGCGTCGGGGTGGTCAACTCGAATATCTAGTCGACTGGGAGGGGTACGGCCCAGAGGAACGCGCTTGGGTTCCCAGGGATGATATACTTGACCCGGATCTATTAAGTGAATTTCATTCCAACCATCCTGATCGCCCTGCTCCTCGAGGACGAGGTAGACCACCACGACGCCGGGGTCGGCCCTCAGGAGCGGGCCGTGGAGAGGGGGGTACTGTCAGAGAACGACCAGGCTTTCCTCTCAACCAATTGCCACGATCCACGTCACCAGAGTTCTAATCACCCGCACCTGCACCTCATCAGCGAACAATCACCACACACTTAAAAGCACTCTCCTCAATCACAACAGTGTCCGATCTTGTTGTAACATACAAGGACCGACGCTCTCAAGACTCATAGCTGAGTATACTACCTGACGATACTTACCTGTTGAAACTTACCTCTTGTTCTGCTCCTCTTCATCTTCCCCATCCGCAGATCCAGACGCTCGACGACGGACACTGTTGTGGTTACCACTCACTGGACACGTATCACGGCACACCGAGCACTCCCCTGCACGCTGGAGGTTCCCGCTGTCATCATCCCTGTCAAAGACACAGTGACTGAGTTTATCCCGGCTCACGGGTCTCCTGTAACTCCATTGACTTCTACTCATCTCAAGAATACCAACCCCTCAGTTCTTCCGATTCCAGATTCACTATTAAACACCTTTGTTCTTTCACTAACCTGCTGTGTCTGACAAGTTCATTACAGGCGTGTAAAGGGTGGGTTTTAGTGAAGCACAGCGGAGCTTCTGGCCCGACGGTGGAAACTCATCGTGATTTTGGCCTTGGTGCTGAAGGTCCGAGGCTATTAGCCCTGCCCGGCACGCCCTTAGCCCTGGCTCGCACTGGCCTGACAGTGGAAAAGCGACTATGAGGTACTTTTTATCCCTGTGTTCACCAAACCCATCTTGAGTGTTTGCAGCTAAAAAGCTCATTTTGTAGTTGCATCTGACCATAGAAGCCAGTCCCATTTGAAGTTCCAGTCGTGTCTGATAACTGAATATGCTGGAGATTGTTTTTGGATGAGCTAGGAGAATTGTTCTTGAAACCCTGCCAAACAACATGTGGTGATGTAAGTGCTGTTTGACAATTTTTTTTAAGGTTTTCTGACCCCGAGACTCAACTATTTTCTGCAAATCTTTAGCCACTCAAACTCTCCTTCTCACCGTGCATTAGGACAATATAGACACACTTCCTCTTCCAGGCAGCTTCGTAACATTTTATGTTGATTGGAAATTCTTAATTTTTGCCCTGATGTTGGAAATGGTACTTTTCACTGCTCTAGCTATTTTCTTAAAGCCACTTCACTAATTTGTGAAGCTCAATTATCATTTGCTGCTCATTTTGGTTTTCTCGTTGTGATGGATGATTAAGGGAATTTGTTTTCCCTCCTATTTATATTTCTGTGAAACAGGAAGCCATGGCGGGATAATTTCATGTTCATAAACACACTGGAGTGCTCAAAATTGTGAATATGAATGGGAATATACTTCAGAGATATTTTACTCATAAGAATATCTAGGGGTGTCAATAATTGTGTCCAGCGAAAAATTTATTACATAATGATATTTCCCCCATTTTAAATTCTTATTATCCAATGAAAGGTTAGATTTTTGTGAATTTCTTTAATAAAAGATCAAAAGGATTAACAATGCAGATTAATTTTCACAGCCTTCTTTGATCATATTTACCAAGGGTGCCGATTTTGTTTGGCCATGCCTGTATATACACTACTGTTAAAACATTTAAGGTCAGTGAGATTTTATTCAGCAAGGAAGAATTGAATTGATAAAATGATCCTTTTCAAAGAATCCTGAATTTTTTTTTTAAATAAATAAATAAAAAATAACAATCATGTATCACATTTTCTAAAAACAGCTCAATATTGGATAATAATAAATGTTTTTTGAGCTGAAAATTATTTCTGAAGGATCGTGTGACACTGAAGACCGGAGTCATGGCTGCTGAAAAATCACTTGTGCCAGAGGAACAGATTAAATTGAATTCATTATCAATTTAAATTTACTTACATTCAACTAGAAAAACTGTTATTTTATAATGTAGTAATATTTTGTAAAATTTCTGTTTTTACTGTATTTTAGTTCAAATAAATGCAGCCTTGGTGAGAGACTTCTTTGAAAAACACAAAAAAATGAATGGTAGAGTATTTAAATAAAATATATTTATAATATTTATGCTGTGTCAGAATGGTGAATTGTCTTTACTGTCACTTTTGATAAATTTAATGCATCCTTGCAAAATAAAATTGTTAATTTCCTTCAAAAATATCCTCTTTCACTTGTAGTGCATCAATTGGAACTCAGTGTTTTAAATGCTAAAAATAAAATGAAATGTAAACCAATGCATCAAAGCATGATTCTTCATTCTAGAATGATTAATTACTGCACTTAGATGCTGTTGAGGCTAAGACTAAACGCCATCTGTGCTGTGTGTAAATCATATGTAATGTACTGCAATATTCACTTTAAATGTAGCATTTATGATGCAGGACAATTGTTGGTTATTTTCTTTAAGTGGTTGTAAAGCTTATTCAGCCTTTTTGTCCTTGGCTGGACAACAACTTATCTGATGGCTCCCACATATGTTTGTTTGCAAGTTGAGGTTGAGCGCATGGTTTTGTGGTGTATATGCTGCTGTAGATGCGACCAACAAGCTCTTTTTGCAAACCGCATGGTACTTATCTGTATCATCTGTTATGTTTTGCCCTTAGCATGCTTTCCAATAACCAGAATTATATGAAAAAGAATCATGCAGTTATTATGAACTGCTATGAACTAATCTCATGAATTAATGTGGACTGTTTATGTCTGCACATTATTTCTCCTATTTTCACTTCCACACTGAAAATCTGTGGAATGTGGACAGACTCCAGCTCAAACACTGAAAACTAAACATTTTTTTCCACACGCACATTTTTGAACCTGCATTCTTCACATCAAAAGTGAAGCCTAGTGGGAACAATGGGAAACACTTTAGGGCTGTACAATACATTGGTATCATAGGTTACTGGCTGATATACACTCACCGGCCACTTTATTAGGTACACCTGTTCAATTGCTTGGTAACACAAATTGTTAATCAGCCAATCAAATGGCAGCAACTCAATGCACTTAGGCATCTAGATGTGGTGAAGATGACTTGCTGAAGTTCAAACCGAGCATCAGAATGGGGAAGAAAGGGGATTTAAGTCACTTTGAACGTAGAATGGTTGTTGGTGCCAGACGGGCTGGTTTGAGTATTTCAAAAACTGCTGATCTACTGGGATTTTCACGCACAACCATCTCTAGGCTTTACAGAGAATGGTCCGAAAAAGAGAAAATATCCAGTGAGCGGCAGTTGTGTGGACGAAAATGCCTTGTTGATGTCAGAGGTCAGAGGAGAATGGGCAGACTGGTTAGAGATGATAGAAAGGCAACAGTATACCATCTCTGAACGCACAACTTGTCGAACCCTGAAGCAGATGGGCTACAGCAGCAGAAGACCACACCGGGTACCACTCCTCTCAGCTAAGAACAGGAAATGGAGGCTACAATTCGCACAGACTCACCAAAATTGGAAAATGGAAGATTGGAAAAACGTTGCCTGGTCTGATGAGTCTCGATTTCTGCAGCGACATTCAGATGGTAGGGTCAGAATTTGGCGTAAAGAACATGAAAGCATGGATCCATCCTGCCTTGTCTCAACGGTTCAGGCTGCTGGTGGTGGTGTAATGGTGTGGGGGATATTTTCTTGGCACACTTTGGGTCCCTTAGTACCAATTGAGCATTGTTTAAACGCCACAGCCTACCTGAGTATTGCTGCTGACCATGTCCATACCTTTATGACTACAGTGTACCCATCTTCTGATGGCTACTTCCAACAGGATAATGCACCACGTCACAAAGCTCAAATCATCTCAGACTGGTTTCTTGAACATGACAATGAGTTCACTTTACTCAAATGGCCTCCACAGTCACCAGATCTCAATCCAATAGAGCACCTTTGGGATGTGGTGGAACGGGAGATTCGCATCATGGATGTGCAGCCGACAAATCTGCAGAAACTGCGTTATGCTATCATGTCAATATGGACCAAAATCTCTGAGGAATGTTTCCAACACCTTGTTGAATCTATGCCACGAAGAATTAAGGCAGTTCTGAAGGCAAAAGGGGGTCCAACCCGGTACTAGCAAGGTGTACCTAATAAAGTGGCCAGTGAGTGCTTGTGTGTGTGTGTGTGTATATGTGTGTATATATATATATATCGTTTTTTTTGCATATTTTTTACACTTAAAAGATTCAGATCAAACTAATTGTAATATTACACAAAGATAACCCGAGTAAATACAAAATGCTATTTTGAAATAATAATTTCATTTAATTTCATAAAAAGCGGTCCAAACCTGCCTAACCCTACGTGAATATCTGATAACTGGTTGTGCCACCCTTTGCATCAACAACTGCAATTAAGCGTTTGTTTTAATTCAGCCACATTGGAGGGTTTTCGAGCAAGAATGGACTGTTTAAGGTCATGCCACAGCATCTCAATCGGATTTAAGTCCGGACTTTGACTTAGCCACTCCAAAACCTTAATTTTGTTTTTCTTGAGCCATTCAGAGGTGGTCTTGCTGGTGTGTTTGGGATCATTGTTCTGCTGCATAACCCAAGTGTGCTTAAGCTTGAGGTCGCAAACTGACAGCCGGACATCCTCCTTCAGGATTTTCTGATAGAGTGCAGAATTCATAGTTCCATCAAAACCATGCAACTGGGGCAAAGCAGCCCCAAACCATCACACTACAACCACCGTGTTTGACTGTTGGTATGATGTTCTTTTTATGAAATGCTGTGCTGGTTTTACGGCAGATGTAACGGGACACACACCTTCCAAAAAGTTCAATTTTTGTCCACATAATATTTGCCCAAAAGTCTTGGGGATAATCAAGATATTTTGTGGCAAATGTGAGACGAGCCTTTGTGTTCTTTTTGGTCAGCAGTGGCTTTTGCCTTGGAACTCTCCGATGGATGCCGTTTTTTGCCCAGTCTCTTTCTTATTGTTGAATCATGAACACTGACCTTAATTGAGGCACTTGCCTGAATTAGGGTCAGTGTTCACGATAAAAACAAAGAAAGTTAAATCAGACTTAAATCCGATTAGCAGGTAAACATAAAATATGATACATACAACTGGTGAACCAGTCATTGTAATATTGCAATATTGCATATGTCTGACATAATAAAATACGACCTGAATGATACTGTATGAAGCGTTGTTTGTTTACATCAAGTTGCGCCTCGCTTTATGAAAATAACGTATGGGATACCACGATCAAAACTTAGCATATAGACAGTTTGATGTTGAATATTCATCCAAATGATGGTGAAAACCAAATTATTTGTGTTAAAATAACATTTGTGTGTTCAAAATTGAAAGAAATGCTTATATTACTACACTGGCCATCAGAGCGAACCAACCCCATGACGTCACACGCTGTGGTACTGCAAGATGGCGGCACCCTTGCTCCAAAAGCTATAACAAAACAACCTTTTTTCTTTAAAATGGTTACATTAATCATGTTTGTTATATATTTTTTTTATCAAAGTGGAAATCACTTAACTAAATAATGTAAACTTAACTGACTGCTTCACTTCCACTTTAACAATACAAATTAGTTTAGCCATTTTGATGTTTGTAAACAAGCACAATAATTTTAATCATTAATTGTTTAATAAAATATGGATAACTGGCAGGAATCCAAAGTACAAAAAGAGTTTCTCAAAGGAGAAAAATATGTAGAGTAACACAAACTCACCTCATGGAACTCCTTACTAAGGCCAAAGTCCGTCAACACGATATGACCGTTTGAATCAAGAAGTATATTCTCAAGTTTTAGGTCTCTGTAGACGATTCCCAGCTGAAAAACGAAAAGGAACGAATAAGCTCTTATGTTTAGATGTGTGACCAAACCCTTCAATTTTCATGTCATAATTCACCACATTTTTTTGTCATCCTGGCCAAAAGCATTTGCTCAAATGTTACATTCACAACCTTAACTTGTCTGGGGTCATAAAATGCAGTCATTCACCTGAAAAATGCACCAATACTTTAATAAATAATAAATGGCAACATAATAGGCAATGACAAAAAAATGAGACTGAACCAAAACAATGTTAATCTCACTGTCAAGGTCCTTCCTACAAATGCTGCAATGCCTCCAGGGCAACTCTCTTCTCTTTGAATAATAGCTGCTGTGCACAGAACAAGCATGCATTAAAAACACTTTTCTTCCTCTTTTTGTAAACAGCCTTCGAGAAACTTTGAGTGCTGCAGATACATTTGCCCTGGCCTGGTTAACTGAGTGAGGAATTGATCTGAGTAGGCAGGAGAGAGGAGAAGTCCCTTCTGAGTAAAGGAAGGAATTACTTTCACTATTCTCTCGAAATGAGGCGCCGTTCAGTCAGATTGGAAAGGAAATGAAGAGTGAAAATAAGTGTGCAATTTTTGCAGCAATTTTACCTTATGCAAGTGCTCCAGTGCTAGTACAATCTCCCCGCTGTACAAGGTAACCTCTTGTTCTTTAAAGCGAACTCTTTGGACCAAGTGTGTGAAAAGCTCACCTCCATTCACATAGTCTGCAATTGAAGGTATATAACACAAAATTGCAACTGGTCAAAAACACTTTTATATTTCTTATGCACCTGGTATTGTGCAAAATCCAGCTTTAATGCCGACACTGACACAATCGGCTCGAAGCATTACCACAAAACCAAGAGTTCCTGTAGTGGCATACAGGCTTCCGCTTTTCATTATTAAAGCACATTAACTGCGTTTCAATTCACAGGGTCCCTAAACACAGTTCACTGGTATCTACACACTCGAGAGGGGATGTGTAAAAGTTCACTTTATTTCAAATGTCCTACAGCTTCATCAAACAACACCTGAGTCACACAAAGAAAGGGTTTCAAGCGTGATAATGCACAAACAAAAAACATCAATCACTTATATATTCAGCCAAATTATTTCATGTAATAAATTATACACTGCAGTTTGGGATCAGTAAAATGAAAGAAAAGGATCAAATCAGCATATAAAAATGATGCTGAAAATTCAGCTTTGTTATCACGGGATTACACAACATTGTTAAATATATTAAAATAAAATTAAATTGAAAACTTGTAATATTTCACAATATTACTGTTTTTAACTATTTTTATTTAAATAAATGCAGCCTTGGTGAACATTTCTTTCAAAAACATTACAAAAATCCCCAAACTTTGCAACATTAGTGTATAGTATGTGTATTTTCTATAAAATCAACAATATTATAAAATTTTTACCATTATTAAAAAGAGGTCAACATTTTTATGTATGTACCTGACCTGTTATGAAATATAATAATGGTATTCTAACAGTCACATCTGCTGCACTTTATACTCTCGCACTGCCCAGCAACCACTTCTGAGGTTAATTAAGCTGAATAAAATGCTGGAGATGCACAATGACTGATGGGTAAATTTCCCTGCACACTTCCTGTGAAGTGAGATAACAGTGTATACTTGCTCACTAAGCTATCTGCAGTCAGACTGACTAAACGCTCCCTATGACTGAATCACACTTGTTGGCCAAAACCTTATAAAGTCTGCTTGGTAGAGCACTAGTAGACAACAGGAACATACCCATAGTTCACTATAACAATACTGGTGAGCAAGAATGCAGGGGAATTGCTCAGTCTGCACAGGTCGCACTCTTTAAATGCAGAAGTAAAATTGAAGCATACAGAACAGTTCGCATTTTTGCAATCCATGAGAGAGAGGAGAGAGCGTACCTAGAATGAGATGCAATTTGGTGTCTGTCTGGAAGGCATAATGGAGTGTAACCAGGAAAGGAGACTGTCTGATATGCTCGAGGACCTGTCTCTCTGTGCGTGTGTGCTCTGCCGTCTTCGCCTTCTGCACAATAGTGGCCTTTTTCAACACCTTCATGGCATAGAGTTTACCCGAATCATGGCCGCTCACCTTGCGAACCAAGAACACCTTGCCGTAGGCTGCCCAGAGGAGAAGAACGATTTGTTAGTGGAGTAGGAACAAAGATAAGCAGAGAACACAGAGTTCACATACTTGAATCACTGACCTCCTGTTCCCAGCACTTTCAGCAGCTCAAAGTTCTCAATGCCTACTCGCTCCACGTGACCCGTCAGATTGGCTGGGGAAAGATTTAAATATCCATCTAGTCACACGGCCAAGAAATCATGTTCTTCACTTGGATTACATACAAGAAAACCTCCTGTAAACCTTCTCAACTTTGGTTACTTGAACCTTTGCCACTTTCACACAACAGTGAGAACAGAAAATGTGTTCAAAATGGTGAACCCTTGGAGATGAGCCTCCAGCTGTTTGTATAAAAAGGTCCAGATGGAATCTTTTTTTCTGCATTTTCTGCACTGACTTTAAATATTTAAATACGCTAAAACAAAACTGGCAGCTGAAAGCATTATGAAATCAGGCAACAAAAAAAAAAAGGTTAACACTACCATTCACATTTTTGGGGTCAGTAATTATTATTTTTTTTTTAAAGGAATTAATATCTTTATTTAGCAATGATCCATTAAATTGCTCAAAAGTGACAGTATAGAGTAGACTTTTATCATGTTACAAAAGACTTCTATTTCAAATGTGATATTCTTTTGAAATTTCTAATCTTTAAAGAATTTGAAAAGAACTAGAGCTGCAAAGCGATTAATCACGATTAATTGCATTCAAAATAAAAGTTTGTTTACATACTATTTGTGTGTGTACTGTGTATATTTATTATGTATATATAAATACACACGTACATTTTTAAAAAAATAATTGTATATACATTTATACTTGTATATAATTTATTTTTATATTTATAAATATTTTATATATAGATCTAACTTATTTTATATATCTCATGTGTGTATATATATACACATAATAAATATACACAGTACAGTACACACACATATAGTATGTAAACAAACTTTTATTTTGAATGCGATTAATCACGAGTAATAGCTGCTGAAAATTCAGCTTTGCCATCCCAGGAATAAATTATATTAAACATTCTTCTTTTTTTTTTAAATGCCATTTTAAATTGCAACAATATTTCAGAATATTACAGATGTCGTCTGTATTTTCTGATTTTTTTTCTGTATTTTTTATTAAATAAATGCAGCCTTGGTGAGCATAGGAGATTCTTTATAAAAAAAACAAACAAAAAAAACACCCCAAACCTTTGAACGGTAATGTAAATAAACAAGAGGCAGAACTATGAATTAAATGCATTCAAATTCTGCAGAAATCGGAGTTCTGCAGGTGCAGATTATGTGTGGGCCTGCTCATAAATATGAAGAGCCTGATGATTCAGAGGAAACAAAACAGCATTCATGAATGAGACATGGAAGAATGCGAGCATGTGTGTGGTATATGTTTACACGGTAGCATGCAGCCTGAAGTAAGGTCACTTGTTTTATGCAGTAGACACCAATTAGTGTGACCAGTGAAGTGAACACATTTCTGCTGTTACCCTCAATCACAGTAGCACTGCATCTCACACAAAATCATGATCTTTCTCGGTCTTTGCAAATTATCTGATTTTAGATAAAAATATTCTGTTACCGCATCCTCAGACTGGATATCAAGCAGCATTTTTAAGGTGAGGCCCATGGGAACTACAATGTTTATTAATACGCTTCCAAACCCTGACTTTCTCCACTCGGGGTCCAAAATCATTAATGGAAAGAATCTGGTCCCTATAGGGCTTTTTTAGGTGAGCCTTATCAGGTGACCGCCTTCAGTCTTATGTTACACACTTTGTTAATCATAACTAGCCAGAAACAATTACATGCCCGTAAACTGATCACCCGCATTGACCTGCATTAGTGATACAGTAATGCTCAAGAGTCTAATATTTGAATCTGGATTAGCAGCTTAAATACTTGGTCGACTGATATGGGTTTCTAATGGCAGAAACCAATATCTAGAGTACAAAGTGGTACTCACAAAATACAATTTAATGACTGCAGAACAATATACAATATTTCCTGAAAACAGAAAATGTGATCTATTCACAAATCTCTCTTTTGGAAATGCTATTAATAACCACTACTGATAATTTGTCCTGGCCAATACTTCAGTAGTTGGAACTCATTTTTATATATGATATGATGCACAAGTCAAAACAGACCTTTAGACATTTCTTGAGATCTTCTGTGTCAAGATGGCAAAATAAATATTGGCGATTTTCACTGATATAGTAAAAAAAAATAGGGCCTGAACGCTAAAGGGGGAAAAAAATGGTCAGAGAAAGAAGGTTCTTAACCTTCAGAAAGTGGTTGATCGTCAACTTCAGGTTAAACTAAATTTGTATCAGCTATTTTACTCACTATGCTTTTTTGAGGTTTTTCTTCAAAGTTTTTGTCTAAATACAAAATTTGTCTAAATACAGTTATGTTTGCTTTATCATTTTATTCTTACAAAAACTTGGGTAACAGAGTTTAATTGTTTAGTTACCGAATGCAGTCGTACTAAATGTTTTTTTTTTATTTGTGAAAATGGAATGAGATTACATCCAATCATGTAGTAAAATTCAGTTTTTTTTATTTATTACAATTTTAAGAAATTATACATTTTCTGTAATAGTGCGGTAACGGGGTTGTGCGAAGAATGTGGAACAAAGATAAAAATGCATTTTCTATCATTAAAATTAGTTAAGAATTAAAAATAGTTTGAATAGTTTGTTTGGCGTTTTTAGCCTTTATTTGGACAGGAACGTATAATTGACAGGAAGCAAAGTGGGGGAGGGGGTATCGGGAAAGGTCCACGAGTTGGGAATTGAACTCGGGATGCCCGAAGCTTAATGCCATTATATGTCGGTGCATTGCCACAAGACATTGAATTATATAAAATGATTACCCCCCAAAAAATTGTGTTACAAAAATTGGGATGTCAAAATACCATTTAACCATTAAAGAAATATATCTGGTTGTTTTTTAGTTTTTCTTACAATAGCGTTAATAACAGGGTTGAATTGCTTAGCTTAATGAATGCAGTCATTCTATAATTTTTTTTAAATGTGAGAAAATTAAATGAGATTACTTAACGACCTGGTAACTTAATTTACTATACAAAGACAACATCAGGGCCCTAGAGATTAAATTAGCTCCAGTAATTGGGTTTCGTTGGACTCAAGGCCATGTCATGACTGAGCAACTACTGAAACCACTGACATATACAAATGCAATTAATTCCATACAATACAATCCTCTTCTTCAATGTCAATTTAATTTCTTTCAAATGTTTCAAACACTACATGCACTGAAATGCAAGTGCACTTAAGTGCAACTACGGTTATGAATGTGAATTATACAATTGCACATGCAAAACATCCTCTAACCTCAAAGTACCCCAGGCTGGAGGATCATTTGTGATACAGATATCAATATATTAATATAGGCTACTAATAGCATTTATTCATGCTTTTACACTAGGCGACCAGTTAACATTAAAGCTGTCTTTTCCACTATATAACGAAAATATTATTTATAAATAAGCGTAGTTTCTTAAATATAAGCGCAGGACAGCCTTCCCGGCGTTCATTTACCGTTTCTGAGCTCGTGTTTGACGGTAAACAGGTCACCTTCCCCCGAAGAGCCCTCCATCGTAGACGGCATTACTCGCGTGACTCTTTCCTCTGCTCGCTGCACGACACTAATGCAAATACTACGATAGAGACAGTCACAGCAGGATTACGTAAACGGAGTTGTTGCTATAAAGCAACCTTTTGGAAAATAATGTAAATGACAATAACTGCATTCTCGTGGGAAGGGCAGCGGGGCTGTAAATACTACAGCTGCACTAACAGAGACACACAAGCCGAGGCTCCGAGCCCCATTAGACACGCCCACTGGAGCTGCTGGGAAAATACTTCTGTTCTATTGGACCCCCCGACTGTCACTCAACGCCCATCGAACAACGTACTTTAACTATTTACTGCAAAAATGTTAGAGATAAATTAAATATGAGTATTGTTAAACAATGAATATTACTGAAATATATTATAATATATTAAAACATTTATAAAATATTGTTACATAAATAAAAAAATTAATACATAAATAGTTCCTGCAGGAATTTACGCTTATGCATTTTTATCTTTTTAGTTCTTCAGAAGGTTCCGAATGTCAATTTAGGTTTTGTTTTATTATTATTATTATTTAAAAAAATATATATATTTATTTTTTATTTATTTATTACAGTTCAAGAATGACAGCTGAAATTTAAAGGGATAGTTCACCCAAAGATGTAAATCTATCATCGCAGCCAAACAGTTGACGGCACCCATTGACATCCATAGTACTTTTTTCATATATGGAAGTTACTGGCTACTGTCAGCTGTTTGGTTAACAACATTCTTCAAAATATCTTCTTCTGTGTTCAACAGAAGAAAGAAACTCATATAAGTTTGGAAAAAGTGGAGGGGGAGAACATTTTCATATTTGGGTGCATTGGACAGATCAGCAGTGTATTAGCTAGTTGTCTACAGTAGGAATATGCTGTAATATAATGAGTGGACTTTAATTGCCCTTCAATCACTGTTTCCCCTCTATTGTATATTTGATAAGTGAGTTGACAGTGTGCATTATGTGCATAAAGACTCCAGTGGTACACTTCTAAATGCCTGAGGCTGTTGAGAGAAAAGAGCAGGTTTATAATTTCTCAAGGGGGGAGGGAAGCCTGTGTCCTCGTTTGGACAAGCAAAGGCCTGTTAACTCCACTTCTATTATGTTCTATTATAATAACTTTACTTATTTTTAGTGCAATCACAGGGAACACCCATACTCCCAGTATTTATTGTAAACTTCCTACTTCTGTCTGTAAAGAATAACAGTTTTCCAGTTTTCTATTGAGAGAATGTGGCAGTAATTGTTTTGTTTACTACACAAGCTGTTCCTTTTGTGGGTACTTTGCACATAATATAGTGTCTTAATAACATTCTAGACAAATAAGTAGGGACCAATATAGGTAACAGCATTGTTCTGTTGTATTTATTGCAGCACATAAAGCTGTTCAGTTTACAGTCCTAAAAGCCAGAAGAGAATTATCACTTCTGAGTCACCAAGATGAAGTTAAATTCAACTTCAAGAGAAGTAACACTTTCTAATTTACTGTTTATAGGGTTTAAAGCAGCTTTTGATTCATGATAGCATCCACTTGAAGAGGGTTAACATTACTTATAATTTACACTGCCAGGATTTCTACAACATAAATTACACAGTCACCATGTTTTCTGAAAGTGAAACTAGCTAAATACAGTTTTCTATAGATATTTTAAAACAAAACATAATCTCTTAACCTAATGTTAGCCTCAGAGCTGATTCTACTCATAAACTAAATCTAATCTATCAAAGGAACCTATGGCAAATTAGTCTATCGGATTGAGGTAAATTGACATCAATTTTCTTGATTCAAGTAAAAACCACATGAATTTTTTGCAAATGAAAATTGGGCCGAGGATAGATGTACAGGCTGCTCAGTAGGTTGTTCCATAACACATTTAATTAAATGAAATTACAATCTGAGAATTAAATATGGCAATGTGTTTGTTCTGTACTCTTAAAAAAACAAAACCTTTAATTTTTTTTTTTTAGCACAAGGTTAAGTCTGTATCTTTAAAAGTATATTTCTGAATATATTGGTTAGAAAACATGTTTTTTGTATCACAAAACTAAATTCAAATAAATTAAAACCAAACATTTTCTATTTTTCTTACCAACACCCTCTTTTAAACAGTTTTATTCAATAATCAAATGGAGGGTCAACCACAAGTATCTTGTGAACCTTTTATTTTGAAGCTCTGTCCATGTGGCCGGTGTTGTTGAGGTTTGCGCGCGCTGCAGCGCTCAGCCAATCCCGGCCCTGACACGAGGCACGTCACTCGCGTGATGCTGAGAGCAGAATGGCGGCTGTTTTGGAATCGTTACTGCTCGGTAAAGCGGAGTTAACGGAGGCCGTGCTGTGGCTCAGAGGACAACACGTAAGAGTTTACACCGAGCTCATGACTGCCCTCACTGTCACTGCGTGGCGGAGTGGAAGAGGGATTAATTTCCTGAAATACAGTCTGCTAATCTATAGCTGCGTTAGCAAACAAACACTAACGAGTCGCTTTAGTTTAGCGGTGGATATTTACAGTTGTGTTTTGTAGTTTCACTTTTAGACGATAACTGTCCAACTCCGAGGAATAATCCGGAACGTTGTCATCAACAAGTTTGTTTTTGGTGGAAAATTAAAAACAGGTTTTAGGGAATGTAAATATTTCATACACAAAACCTTCCAAGTTGTTTTATTTGTTGTGATTGAGAGTAACGTTAGTACAATATTACATTTACTCCGATAATTGTGAATTAATTTTTGTGTATATACAGTAATGTTTTATTTGTAGTATTATAGTATTTATTAATACTGTATTTTGCTTTTTTGTATTTCCAAATTTAAGTAAGTTTATGTACTTTTTAATTTCTATTTAACTTTATCCTGTGTTTAACTTTATTTCAGTTTTAGCTGTTTTATTTTATTTAACTTATTTTAGTTAGTTGCCAAGGCATTTCTAACTTTTCCTTTAGTTTAGGTATTTATTTTATTTATTTAAAATTTCACTTATTATATTTCAAAATTTAAGTTAATAAAGAAGCTTCAGTTAATGATAACAACACTGATGATAAATATGAAGTTGAGAAATGTCGTACACAAAATATCCAAATAAAGTTCATAGTTATTTTTGCTGTGAACACACAAGTAACTTGTTTGACGTTTATTTCATACATAAAGTGTCATACAATTTGCATGATGTTTTATTTGTGATTACATTAACATATAATTATGATTTCGTTAATAAATTCAAATGGATACTTTACCTTTTAAACTTTAAATTCTGTGTTTCTATTGCTGAGAATTTACTTGCTTTGCCAGATAATTTAATGTTATTTCATAACTAAAATTTTGTCTGTACTTTTAAATGCATTCAATTCAAATGTAGCTAGCGTCTTGGATCATGACTTACATTTGATGTTGTTTCTTTTTGTCTTGCCAGGTTTGTGAATCCCAAAACTTTCCATTCAAGTTCAGCAAAGAGGAGTTTGTGCCTTTCCTTTTGAATTTTTTGCGGGATCAGAGCAGTCAGACTTTGACCCATGGTCCCACCACACCTGCCAAGACCCCCAGCACGTCCAGATCAGTCAGGGCTCGGGACTCTTCTGATCGGAGAGGCAAAAAATCCACGCCAGTTCAGACTCCACGCAGCGCCAGCCGAGTCCAGCTCTTCTCTCCTGCCCCGTCTGTGTCCCCAGTGGGCGGGAGGAGTGAGCAGGAGACCCCATTTACCGGCTCTCATTGTTTGAGTGGTGTCAGTGCCCTCAGTAGCCCTTCCTTCAACTCTGTGTGGAGCCCTGCTCCCCGCAACACCCCCTCTGAGCGCCGCTCTGCCCAGCGCCCCAGTTTTGGGGACTTCATGACGTCGCCCCCAGAGACGCAGCCCAACCACTCCACACAGCAGCACAGAGGCCGCAGGAGGAGTGGGGGGTTTGGGGGGGGTGCGCCCGGCCGTCAGACGGGAACTCGCGGAGCTGTTTTGGAGGAAGGAGGAGGACGGAGGAGCAGAGATGTGGGGAGGATTGAACCAGTGTCACCCCCAACAGAGGTGCAGCTCAACTTCAGTAATTTGGAAGACTTTCCTCCAGTGGGTGCCGCCCAGTCTTCACCAGTGTAAGTGAGGAGTCAGTGACTAATATTATGGGGGGCAAAAAAAATCTAGTTGAAAACGAGTTTCAATATCTTGGAAATGTATTAATGTTTGTTTCAAATGTAAAAAAAAAAAAAAAACCTTTATACCAGTTGAAAGAAAAGCTTTTTCTCATTTACATTCGTACACTAATATATACATACACATTCACATGCTCGCATGCAAAAAAAATAAAAAAAATATATATATAGATAAATAAAATATATATATATAGCTCTTTTTTTGGTTTTGATTGCTTCTATCATCATCGCTTTGGATAAGTGTAAATGCGTGTATTTATATATGTGACCCTGGACCACAAAACCAGACATAAGCATCAGTTTTTCGCACATTACTAATCAAAAATTAAGTTTTGATATATTTACAGTAGGAAATGTACAAAATATTATAATGGAACACGATCTTTAATTAATGTCCTAATGATTTTTGCCATAAAAGAAAAATGTATAATTTTGACCCATACAATGTATTTTTGGCTAGTGCTACAAATATACCCCAGCGACTTTTTGTTTATTTCCAAAAACAGATAACTGTTTTTTTTTTTGTTTTGTTTTTTTAAATGTTGTGTTTTTGTGTTAGTTCAAACCTAGTTAAAATAACCCAGCTGCAGTTTGATTGAGATTAATTGAAATGCACAGTGAAAAAACATGATTTTTGAAAATTGTTAAAAACGGAGTTATCCGTTTTTGCAAAAGCACTCTTCATACATATATGTATGTGTGTGTGCGTATATATATATATATATATATATATATATATATATATATATATATATATATATATATATATATATATGAGGATCTCCAGGGGTCCTTGCAATCATGTAATTTTCTGCTTTTTGATATCTTAGTTTCCTGCATGTTTTTGCATAATTTCTTTTTAAGTTTTTCAAATATTAATAAGCAGTGATATGGTTCTGTTAAACACATTTTTTTCTTTGAAATATTAGGAAAAATATGACATTATATTTATATTATGTAATGGTGTGTGTGTAAATATATATTTATATATACACACACGCACATACACACACATAACATAATATAAATATTATGGCATATACACAGTACATAAATATTTATATACACAGTATATATTAGGGCTGAACGATACATCGTTATCGTATCTATATCGAGATATGAACTTTCAAGATATTACTATCGAAAAAAGCAACGATATAGACGATATAGATTTCCCCTCTCCGCGCTCGCCCCGCCCTGCATACAACTCTGGCAGTCACACAACGAACATCAGTTTTACGAGTGCCCTTGAATGCACCGCTGAGGTCCCTATTCGACCGCAAACTTGTATGGTATAGCTCTGGAAATTCAGACACACAGAGAATCAGCTGTTCATCCATTTTGAGTTCGGTGCTTGTTTGGATGCCCCGTTTCTATTGGCCGCGCGGGGAAACGTCACAGAGCGCAGTGGCAAAAGTTGAACTATTTTGAACTTGACACCGCGGCGCGCGCGCAAGCTCGCCGCTGGTGCGCTCCGCTGCGCGTGCGCTTTGGTCGGCGCAGCAACTAACCGCCCTCGCGCAGCTCAAGCCATTGAAATGAATGGGTTTCATAGCGCAGCGCATGCCGCGTCCTGTGTGAAAGGGCCTTTACGCCGTACGAGTCGACGTCCACCAGTGAGTTCTTAAAAATAAAACTACACTTTCCAAATTTTTTTGTATTATGTTTTTATTTTTCTGAGAAATGCTTGGTTTTCACCGAACCCGTAGTCATATCGTATCGATATCGAGATATCTGGCATGAAAATCGAGATATGAAATTTTGTCCATATCGTTCAGCCCTAGTATATATATTTAATGTATATTTAATATTGCATTTTTCTTCATCATACAATCAGGACAGTTGCATCACCCTGACATTTTTATATTATGACCCCTAAAATATAACAATTTTTAACTGCATTGAATCACAAATTAACATGTTCATTATAGTATAGGTGTATTCAAGTCATTTTATGTATGAATTGTATTTTTAGAGTCACCATAAAATCAAAATGGACAATTCTATTCATAGAATATTTGCAGTGTTTATAATAAATGATTGATTTGAACAATTTAGTCAGTTCTTACTAAACTAAATAAAAACTGTGCACTACATTTTTTTTTTCAGAAGCTGCAAAAGAAGAATGCTATTTCTGGTTCATTCTCATTTTAATATATTTTAAAACATATTAATTTTAAAAATGATCTCACGGCATTGACTTTGACAGAATTAAAATAGAGAGAGGTTAGATTCTATCTGTATTTTAATTTTGCACATCCTTTGAATGTTCTAATTAGTGGTGTGTATGTGCATTCATTGCAATTTCATGATAAATGTAATATGAAAGATAAAACTAAACTTTTCTCCTGCTTTTCCAGAGCAACCAAACCTTCACGGAGAATCAACCCAACCCCTGTAAGTGCAGAGCGGCCTAACTCCAAACCTAAGAGCTGCTTCATATCCACTCTACTCAGCCTGCCTGCCAGTTCCCCTACCATACCAGACAGCGCCAGGGCCAAACTGACCGCTGGCAGTCCTCACAGTCTGCAGGAAGAGAGAGAGTTGCTTAGGAGAGAAAGGTATGTTGGGGCTCCAAGATTTAGTTCGAATTATATCCCTGTGTTTGTCACTAATTGTCCTCTTGTCTTCTCTAGGTCTAAACTTGCCCAGCAGACCAGCTCCCCACTGAAAAGCACACCCGTCATCTGTACCCCAACCAAACCAGTGCACAGACAGGGGTCGAAAGTGACCCCTGACCCTCAGTCACCTTGCCCTGATCCTGACAAAGTGACTCAGAAATCAGAGCTGGATCTCTTAGCAGAGCTGTATTGTACCTGCATTTCAGGTGAATGGCCTCCAGAGGGTGCTGTATACAGCTGTAATCTTTTACGGTTTATCAAAATTTGATTCTTACTTTTTTGGGGGAAAAATCAGTTATGACTGAAAGGAATATAAATCTACGGTTCATAATATTGGATTCAGTGTTTTTTTTTTTTTTTTGTTTTTTTTTTAAGAAATTAATGATTTTATTCAACAGGGATGCAAAATTCTGCTTTGCCTTCATAGGAATAAATTACCTTCTAAAAAAAAAAGATACATATATGTGTATATATATATATATATATATATATATATATATATGATATTATTCATATATGAATAATACCCCCCCCCTCCAAGCTAAAGAGACTTTTTTTTTTTTAAAACAAATGTCTTACCCTAAACTTTTGAACTTTGAAACTTTTGTAGTATATTTTCATAGAATAAGATGAAGTCTGTTTTAAAGTTTAATGTGTTTTGCTTCTAGAGAACCTGGTTCCTTGTGTCTTCCTGGAGCTGTTCTTCGTGCTGCAGCTCTTGACATCTCGTGGTGTGTCTGTCTCTGAATCTGGGGAGGAAGGAATCAGTATCTGTGAAGACAGCCCAGGTGAGTTTGATCGCACACTGTCAGTAATTTAAAGTTTATTTAATCCTTTAAGCATTTTGACAACACTTACATGTTAAATCATGCTGAAGAAATGTCATAAGGATGAGTTTTTTCATAATCCTGCTATCAGCAGGAGAGTACAACTTTAAAAATGCATTACTCATACATTATTCTGTGCTGGAAGCTGCACTTTATAACATTTATGATCAGCGTTTGTCATATTTTTAAAATTGTACTGTTCTACAAAGTAAATTTCTTAAACTCAGTGTATTTTACAGTAAATGGTATTATTGCAATTATCAGTAATATTTTGCTACTAATACTATTATTACTATATAGCTTATACTATTATACTAATCATTGTTAACTATTTAATTATAATTATACTAATTCTAATATACAATCATAAAGTTATTATAATTAGTAATAATAATATAGTTAATAATTTTATGTATATTATTGTCATTGTATAGTAATATCGAATGGGTTCACTAGTGGAGTTTATGGATTTTAAAGTGTGTATTTAAAAAACAATATATGCTACATAATTGCATCACTGTGCTTGTTAAATATTTATTTTAGGTTTGAGAATGAAAATCTCAAAATGAAAAATTTTCAACACTTTTACGGACTGTCAACTGAAATATTTTTTCGAAAGACATTTCATCAGCTGAAAAATTGGTATGTTGTTAAACAACAGTACAATCCATTGAATGCACTGTTCTTCCATCCCTTACAGCCGTAGTTTCATTCTTGTCAAAAATGTATTTTGCGCTACACTGCTTGAGGTCTATGATGCTGAATTTGATCTGTTTGCTGTTCATTTATGGTCATGCAGATGTGTTGGAGAAAGCTTACCTGGGAACTGTCCACAACTGTGTGTATTTTTCTGTGAGGGTGTTGGAGAATCAGTTTGAGTAAGTCTGATTATTGTTTAATTACTGCTCTCTCAGATCGGTCTCAGTGTGTCTGACTTTCTGTCTTCTCTGGTTGTCAGGTTGGTGTCACACTTGGACAAATGCACGCTACGGCTTTTGTCTGAGAATGAGAGAGTCGTGACTTTCTCCTCATCGCTGAAGGATCATCTGGCACAAGCTCAGGACAACTGCACAGCTAAAGTAAGCATTAGTTTAAAAGCAACCAATAAGTTACCTTTGAATGTTCACACTGTATAATCCCCTCACTTCCTCAGGTGCTCCCCAGTGCACCTTTGTTCGTTCATTCAGTCCCGTTCCAGCCCGCCACAGACAACCGCTCTAATTTTAGCAGTGATAGGGCCTTCCATACCTTTAAAAAGCAAAGGTACACTGCAAACCATTAATATTTTTCAAATATATATGACGTTTCAGGCCATTTATCAGTTTGATATGATTCATGTGATGTTTTCTGCTTTTGTAGGGATGTGTTTTACGGTTTTCTCAGAGAATGGGAGGACTCTCATAAAGAACCTGGCTGGGATTTTGAGGCTGCATTAGGCAGTAGTGTCAGGTAACTTTTTTTGAATGGACATTTTATGCTCTTGGTGTGATGTACATATCCTCCCTAAATCATTTTGTTTATTCATATTGTAATTTATTTTTTTTATGTATATATACCTGCAGAATGATGGTCAGTCAGCTCACAGCAGCAGGAAGCCATTCTCACTTTGCTAGACTCTTCCAGAAACAGCTGATCCAGGTGAGCCACACTGACTGATTATTCTCACATTTCTTCTTGTCCTCTGTTTGGCTGCTTTATATTCTTTCTGTTCCTTCTCTAGATGTGCAAAGGCCCTTGTGTGTTGGGCTCCTCCAGTGATGCCCCTGATGCTGATTTGCTTGGCATGCTGGGAGCAGACAGCCTGGGTCGTCTGAAGCGCCTGCAGCAGCGTCTGGTCCAGCCTCAAGGACTCATTGGTCCCTGCCCTCCACCATCCTTTCCTGGTCATCAGGAGTTCTTCAAGTGCTTCCTTCAAACAGCCAGCTGGTAAATTTTGTTGTCATAGGCATTGAACCTTTCGAAATTTGAGTGCAGTTTAATTTCCTGTTGATATTTTTTGTTGAAACAGGAAGTGCGCAGGACTAATCAAAGTGCTCATCTCTGTTTAAACAGTGAATAGTTATTCATTTACATCACAGCACAGAAAAATCACAGCTTGGTGAAATGCTGGAAAAAGCAATGGAAATACTCCCTAGAGCTACATTTAATTAAAAATATAGTAACTGTAATATTGTGAAATGTTATTGCAATTTAAAATAACTTAATTTTTAATATGTGATGTAAAGTCATTATTCTAGTCATCAGTGTCACATGATCTCAAAAAACATTTCTTATTTTTTATCAACTGTTGTTGTAAACTGATGTTGCATAATATTTTTGTGGAACATTTTTTACTGACCCTAAACACTAGTGTATACCTATTTAAAGTACATTTTGTCAGCTTTTAGGAGTTCAGTGACTCATGTCAAAGCTAATAATAATAGATTAAAGTCTCAACACTTTCATTTTGAATTTATGGATTCATTATGTGTTTTGGTGCTTGGCTCTAATTCCTGTCATCTTTATACTAGCTGTCAGCTAAACCAGCATCTGAAAGATGGTCTGTGTCAGCAGCTGCTGAAGCTAGATGAGGTGTCCATCCTCGGTCCAGACGCCAGCCCTACCCGGGGAGAGGAGACAGGTGATGGAGACATGGAACAGCAGGTTAGAGCAGAAAGCAAAATATTCACGTTCTACGGTAATCAGAGGCTTGAATGGGTTTAAATCACATATCTGTGGTCTTTGTTTTAGGATGAGAAGCAGCGTTTCTCCTCTGTGCTTCTCACAGCTCGACTTCTGGCCAAGTTCTTGGGCTTCATCTCTTTCCTGCCTTACCAGACCTCTGAGCTGCCATCAAGAGACATACAGGGTACTGCGATCACTCTGCGGAGCAAGGTAAGGATTGTATGAGGGCAAGATTTTATTTTGCCTGGAAGCTAGTATGTTTCACAAACTGATTTGTTTTTATATATGTATATTGTCAGAGTTCTCCAGTGCTGGATGTGTGTGCAGTGTTGAGGAGTTCAGTGCATCGGAGACGCACCATTCTGACAGTGCCCTGGATAGTGGAGTTCCTGTCCATGCTGGATTACGTTGGCCCATTTCTTCCTTTTTACAGGACTGCTCTGTGCCTTCTGCTCCAGATCTACAAGTGAGTTTGACATATAGGTCAAAGATGATCTCTGTGTGTGATCGTGTTGTTAATTATGGTTATGTGTTTGTGTCAGGAGGATGGTATTGGGTCGAGGAGGGGAGCTGTGTTACATGAATCAGCTGCTAATGCTGGCAGTTTTGGGCTGGCTCTTCCAGGTGAGATATCTCAAGTGAGGCTCCAAAATTTATTTGAAATTGTGTAAAATATTTTAATGTGCGATATTGCCAAACAGCAGAACACAGCTATCTAATATAAGACATATAAGCTGAAATAAAAATGGGTGGTGTGACATTAAAAGTTTCAATGAGTAGAGACACTGCTGATTTTTGAAAATTTTACACCGGGGTGAAAGCTATTGCTACTCTGCAAAAATTGTTGTATACGGAGACCTCTAATGTGTACTAGTGTGTGTACAGTTGGACAAATTTACTTATGACTAGGGGTCAACAGATATGTGTTTTTCAGGGCCGATGCCCATACCGATTATTACAAATCAAATAGACCGATATTTTGAATCGATATATATTTCTGGTAAAAAATGAAAATTAATGTCTAAATTAAGAACAACAAGGGCTCTGGCAAAAGCTTTCTTTAAGTGCTTTTAAGTTATTTTAACTGATACTGATAACCATAAAAATGCTTAATATCGGCATTGATAATTGGTCGAATTATCAAATTACTTATGACACATCACTCCATGCCGTCATTTATTATAAAGTCCAAAAATATACTTTTTGTTTTTTTTCAAAAATGTATCCAAAATGCACCTAAATAGTGATCTGAGTCTACTTTTAGCGTAAAAGCAGCTGGTGTAAATGGAAAGGTAAATGGATTCTTTTTCACTTTTGTTAAATGAAAGAGGTCTGAGTTTGGTAAAGAGCAGCTGAACATGGGCTTAAAATGACTTAATTATTTATGAATATGAGTAGCTTTTATAATGCATTATGAGGTGATAATTATTTATCATATCACAATTGACCAAATTGTGCAGCCTGGACAAAGAGATGAGTTATGAGCCTGTCAAATCTTTTTGTAACTGTCTCTCTTTTAGATCCCCATCTTCCCTGAAGATCTCTTCTTTAGCACAGATTTAAAGGAAGAAGATAAGGAACTGGAGAATATTACAAGCTCTCAGGGGCTGGTGAGTGGGTCACAGACTTTTTGCTCTGGATACATTTAACTTTTTCCTTTAAGGAAGGAAAGAAGTGGTTATTTATTTTTCCTTTTTGCTGAGTTCACAATGTGTATAATACTGTATATTTACTTTTCAGGACACCCTTCCATTAGTGGACCAACAGCTTCTCTACACCTGCTGTCCATATTTAGGTGAGAGTGAACTATTTGGGAAAAAATGTGGCTCAAAATTATGTATTTTACCAAGCTTCGGTTGGAATAGATCCAGTTGAGGGTGATGAATGTGTCTTTATGTCATCCTTTTGGCAGGGGAGTTTCGTAAACTACTTGCTGCTTTTGTGGCTGGTAGTACATCCAAGAGCGGAGGCTTAATTCGCAAGATCACCCCCACGTCTGCAGAACTGAGGGGAGCTTCCACCACCCGTTCACAGCAGAAACTTCAGGTATGCTGCCAGCAAAATGCCTTCCATCTGTAGAAGAATTAAGGGCATGTTGTTCATGTGTGGCTGTTAATATTTTTCCATGTATTTTTCCATAGGTTGACCTGGAACAGGCCTTCTTTCACAACCAGCCCCCATCTCTCAGACGGACTGTAGAGTTTGTTGCTGAGAGAGTGAGTTCCAACTGCGTCAAACACATCAAGTCAGTCCCTCATCATTTAGTCAGTTTTTTGGCTTTTTCTGTATGTTAGTCCTTGTAAATCAATTAAGATTGGCTTTTCATCATTTAATATTTTCCTAACTCTGTGTGTGGTAGGGCTACGCTTGTGTTGGAGCTCGTGAAGGGTGGAGAGAAAACTCTCAGAGATAGTTTGGGTTTGGAGGGTGTCAACACGGCCAAGTTAAACGTTTCTATCTGTGCTAAGCTGTGTGACGCAGGCATGCAGGCTCTAGAGACAGCAACCAGGTCAGCAGCTCTCTTCTCTCATTACATATATATGTTGGACATGTTTTGGACTAGTTGTCCACGTCCACATCCTCTCATGATAGGTTCTGCACTGGAAATGCCCCTGGAGATGTCAGAGTACTTCTTCCTCTGGAGACGTCTCCTTCTGTGAGTAAAACAGTTACTATTCATCAATTCAGTCCATTTAAAACACCGTTGCAATGCTCAAACACAGTGTTTGTCTTGGGTGTACAGTGTTGTACAGAATTACTTTTTTTTTTTTTTTGGGTCTTCTCATTTCCTGATTAATTTTAGGAAAAACCCTTCAAGTTCATTTATTTACTTTGCGATATGATTAATATTTTGTGGTGTGGTTTAGGTCCTGACCACTGCTGAGAGCATCACCAATCGTTTGGCTACAGAAAAGGCTTGCAGCTGGCTCTCCGCCAACATCACAAGTAGTGAAGCCTAATTTTAGTGACATTTTAAAATGGCAAATGCTCCATTACTTATTTTGTAGATTTTGAAATATTCCTGTTTGAATTTATCCCTCAGCACTGCTGAAGAGGGAGTGGAAGAGTGCGTTTGAGAGGGTGATGAAGAGTGTGCCCTCATCCATCAGTTTGGATGCTGAAGAGGGCGAGGGATCGAGCAGGAGTCAACAGGTCCAGAAGAGTACCTCAGGGCTTAGTGCTGGGTCCTCTTGTGTTTCAGACTGCACCCATAAAGTTCCACTGGGATCAGAAGTCTTGATTGAAATAAAGGTGATTATTGCTAATTGGGTGTCAGAAAGTTGTACAAACTACTGTAGTTAAAACAGATTCATTGAAGATTGGTGGTTTGCTGATTGTGATTTTTACAAAATATAATTTAATGGTGAGAAATGAGGCATCCACAAAATTGTTGTTGTTGTAAATTTAAACTAATATTCTGTCTTACTACTAATAATACAACAGTTGTAACAAGAAAGCATTGAGCAAACCTATGGTAATTTAGAGTCATTTTCAAATGTGAGTCAGTCAGATCACAAACCATGTTGTCTCATGTTTCAGGAGGTTCTAAGTGTTGCTGTAGGACCCAGATCTGATGAGGAGGTTTACACTGTTCATCAGATTGAGTCTCTGCTGGACAGAGTGGAACAAACACTTGGATGTAGAAAAGTAATCAGAACCCCTTCAGCGTACTTGATTCAAAATTTTATAGTCCACATCATTCAATGTTTTTAATACATTATTTTAACAGTTTACTTTACGTACACAATCTCTCCTTTGTCCTGTTTTTTTTTTCTAGCTCCTCTCCCCGGTGGTTGGGCAGATGTTGTTGCGTTGTACTGTTCAGTTTGCCTGCAAACTTGGTGAGAGTGCAATTAATGGAAAATTGAAAAGAGTAAAAGAAGTCAATTCTGAACATGATTAATATCGTATTGTCTGTTTGGATTTGTTTCCATGTGCAGTATCTGGGGAGCTGCCACTTGTCTCCTCAGCCGAGGGCAACAAGAGACCTGCTCTTCTGGAAAAGTTTCTAGTTCTCTGGTCTCAGACTCCCTCTCCGCCTTTGCACCTTCTCCTCAGTGAACCCACTTTGACTGCCATTTTTAGTGCCACAGATAGTGAGGTAAAACCGCTGATCAAACCTTGATGATTTTGTTGCAGTTTGCTTATAAATATAACCCTTATTCTGTATGTACAGTAACGACACTGGTGAAGTGATTAAATTGTGTTTTATCCTTTAATATCCCAGAGAACTGACTACCTGTTCCTGATAAGACAGCTAATAGGGAGGGGTCTTTTAGGAGAGGAGGAAGTGGGCACTAACTGGCCAAAGTTGTCAGCGTTATCTTGGCCAGAGGTAATTGCTTCTAAAATATGATGTTAACTCATTTTAAAGAGAGCAAAACATTACGTTTTGAGGCTGGAATTCTCACAAATCACTCTCTGATGGCTTTTCTCGTTTGCTCTTGTAGGAGACAGTAGAAAAGTTTCAGCAGCTCTCTGGCCACCCAGTTCCCATTGCCTTCACTGCAAAACCACAGGAACATACTGCAGGTCTCTCAATGACCACTAGGGGGACACATGAGTCAACATTACAAAATGTACACATGAATCCCAGCCAAACACTATTGTATTAACAGACGAGTGATGCATATTTGAACAAAAGAAAGTATTTTAAACCTGCAATATATATGATTTTAAAAATATTTGATTTATTGTTAGTTGCAAGGAAAGTATTTGCTGCTTAAACATGCTGAGTTGAAAAACCAGTCATTGATAGATTATATACCTTAAAATACATTTTGTGGGGAATTTTAGCAGTACTTTACCAGTTTTCACCTATACTGCCTCACAGTAGAAAAAGATAAAGACCATTCACTGTGCTTTCTTGTCATTTATAAAATCCTATTTATTTGTTTTAAGTGTATGTAATTGTTTTCTGCTTGTTGGTTTGTTGGTGAGTGTCTGTCTGTATGCATTTCTTGGTCTATATTTGCGGAAAATTTGCACTGTTAACGTTGGACAATGTTTTTCATCTGTTTAATGCTAAACCTATCTAATGTAATAAAATTTAATTTTGTGAATAATGTGTCTTTCATTTGTTAGTATTATAGCTCAGCTGGACTGTAATATGCAAAGTTGCACTTTTGACAAATTTCATGGGAATTGACTATTTGAAAAATTGAAACGAAAAAAAAAAATCAAGAAAACGGAAATTTCACAAGATAATATTAATTTTCACTGTAGAAATAAAGCCTCTCCGTGCCATGAATTACTCATGCGATGGCAAAGCTAAAGTACTTTTCAGTGTCCCATGAAATCATTCTAATATGCAAATTTTATGCTCAAGAAACAATTTTTTTTTTCTTTCAATCTTGAAACCATTTGTGCTGCTTAATAATTTTGTAGAAACGGTGATAACGATCAGCATTCAACAATAAAGCATTACTTTGCAAGAGATAATGTCCTATTGTCTGTAAGTTTTAACCAGTTTAACGCGTCCTTGCTGAATAAAAGTATTAATTTATTTTGGTAGAATTTTACTGAGCCCAAAATTTTGAACATTCGTGTATATGCTTTTAAAAGCGGAAAAAACAATTGTCCTAATTAGCGTACACGAGATTATAATAAAGCAGAGACCGAACACTTTGCCTTTTTCTTTTTCCAAAGTTTCCTACTATGGCGATGGCTTGTCTCATGAATATTAAAGACATACTGACGTTGCTTCCCGTATGGACCAGTAAAAAAAAAATCCTAATTAATATTTGAGCCCCGCCTTATTCAAAATTGAAGATTCGTTCAGCAAATCAGAAAGAACTTAGAACAAACGTCATCCTGCCTTCTTAATATTCATGAGCAATGTCTTCGCCATAATAGGATTCGTAAATTCCCCTCCAGTAGAGACGCCAGGAAGCTTCAGCGCAGTTCAACTGCGGCCGCGGCTTTATTCTGTGCTCTGTGATTGTCTAGACGATATCAATAACATGAAACGGTTTCCTCACTCTGCTCGGAATAATTCAGTGCTCTGGAGGGGTATAATAAATGGACTCTAACGGACAGCTGAACTTCAATTCATCGTTTCCCTCCGCCCGGTGTCAAACTAATGGCAAACGTGAAAGTCGCGATTCGAGTCCGTCCACTGAACTCCAGGTACGATAAGCTTTCATGAATCTTATATTGCATTAATTATCTGTAAAAGTGCACGATAAAAACGAATGAATAGAGTCATAAGGAGTTTATAAACAGCGTTGAGTTGTTGGTGCTGTTGCTATGTCTGGGAATAGACCAGCGCCGACTGAAACAAATAAACTGCCGATCAATAAAACTATTGCGCGAGCTCTGCATTTACACAACTCATTATATTGCAAATCTATATGATGCACTATATATGCAAGTCTTTTAAATTTTTAACACGTCAATCTAGAGATAAAAAAGAATGATAGCATATTCAAAAACAGCGCATAAGCATGCATTAAATATATAATGCATAAGCAGTGCATACATGAAGATAATGCGTAAGCAATGCACATGAAGTTGTATTGAGCAATGCTCTTTTGGTGCCCGATAAATATACCATAATCTCCAAAAATCTCTTTGAATCCCCTTAAAACCCCTTCCCCCAAAGAAACTGACAGTACTGTATAATTGCAATGTCTTGTTTGTATCAATTTTACAGAATTGCATTACAAATGTGTTGCATCAGTAAAATCTAATGGATGTGTTTTGCTTTAACTTTTTAAAAAGGGGGGTATCCTGTACACAGAGTTTGCCTCATGAGAGCCCACTGCCCCACCCTCCAGCATTAGCCAAATTACTACAGTATGTGGGTGCTGGACAGGGGGGTAAAGAAACTCCTCCCAGATTGACACACAAAGCTGTTTGCGTGTGTTTGGCCGGAGCTGCTGCCCTTGACATTTAAAGAGTCTCCCTGAAGTGTGTGCATCACAAAGGACGACTTCACGGCTGTCCGTCTCTATTGTGCAAATGAACATGGCTTTTTAACAAGCAGGCCATTGGATTTATGAGTATGCGCATAATAAATATGTGACTATGTACTTTGTGCTTTGTCTAAAAAAATATGACTTCTGTTTGAGTTTGGTTTTAGCTGCTGCAGATGGCAGGAATTGTGTGGGAATGGCACAGAAATATAAGTTTGTAAACAAAGTTATTTTTTCTTTCCACCGATTGTTATAAAATGCACCGTTTCTAGGCAAAAGTATGTATACACACACACACACACGCTGACAGGCGAAGCAGGCTGTTGTGGTTGTGGGTACTAGGGCCTCCATTCATCATTGGCACAGTGAAACAGACCCACATGGTACTACACAAGCTAAGAGCTTCATAACTCTGAGCATTCAGTGGGAAGGTCCATTGCTTAAAGGTGTGTAACATCTGCTGCATTATCTGCAGCAAACAAAACTGGAAAATAGGTTGATATTATATATATATATATATACATATATATATATATTTTTTTTACATTTTCAAATAAAAATTGGCGCAAAAAACTTGCCATGACACTAGGGTTGCTAATGTGCTCCAAATGGCTTTTAGTGTGCTTCTGTGCAGTTGCTAGGGTATTTTAGATGGTTTCTAGGCTGTTCTTACTGGTTAAAAGTCAAACAGAGTCATAGGAACCCATCCTCAAACTTGAAGTAACATGTAGTAGGCCTATTTTTAATAATTTTTATTTGATACATATACACTACTGGTCAAAAGTTTGGATTTTTGATTTGAAAAATTTCGGCTGCATTTATTTGATTAAAATCATTTAGTGAATATGGTTACTATTAATAATACTACCATTGGAAAACCTGTTTTCAATTTATGTTATGTATGTTATATGTTTCAATTAGTAATTTATTCCTGTGATTGAAAAGCTGAATTTTCAGCATTGTCACATGATCCATCAGAAATCATTTTAATATGCTGTATCGGGGGCTTATTATTTGCCAGCTATTATTAGTAATAATTTATTAATAATTGTTTTAATTATTAGAAATGTTGGAAACATATTTTTATGGAAATCATGATACATATATATATTTTTTAAAGATTTTTTGAATAAAGAAATTCAAAAGAACAACACTTATTTGAAATAGAAATCTTTTTACAACATTGTAAATATCTGTACCACTTTTATTTATTTATTTATTATTTATTTTATTTAGTCATTTAGCAGACGCTTTTATCCAAAGCGACTTACAAATGAAGACATAAGAAGCAATCAAAGCAAACAAAAGAGCAACAACATGCAAGTGCTATTACAAATCTTGGTTAGCTTAACGCAGTACAGATAATTATTATTATTATTATTATTATTTTACATATTTGTTTTAAATAAAAAGACATATAGATAAAATAAAATTAGAATAGAGAGTGCTAGAGTTAGAGGGTCAAGTAAAGATGAAGCCATTTCTTGAAGATGGCTAAGGATTCGGCTGCTCTGATTGAGTTGGGCGGGTCATTCCACCAGATGGGAACAGTTAATGAAAAAGTCCATGAAAGTGTTTGTGTGTGTCTTTGGGATGGCACAATAATGCGTCGTTCACTTGAAGAACGCAAGCTTCTAGAGGGCACATAGGTCTGAAATAATGAATTTAGGTAAAGGGTGCAGAGCCAGTGGTGGTTTTGTAAGCAAACATTAATGCCTTGAATTTAATGCGAGCAGCTATTGGTAGCCAGTGCAAATTGATGAACAGAGGCGTGACGTGCGTTCTTTTCGGCTCATTAAAGATTAATCTTGCAGCGGCATTTTGGATTAATTGTAGAGGTTTAATAGAATTGGCTGGAAGACCTGCCAAGAGAGCATTGCAATAGTCAAGTCTGGACAGAACAAGAGCCTGAACAAGGAGTTGTGTTGCATGTTCCGAGAGACAGGGCCTGATGTTCTTAATATTGTATAATGCAAATCTGCAGGACCGGGCAGTTTTAGCAATGTGGTCTGAGAAATTCAGCTGATCATCAATCACAACGCCAAGGTTTCTGGCTGTTTTTGAAGGAGTAATGGTAGATGAGCCTAACTGGAAGGTGAGATTGTGATGAATCGATGGGTTTGCTGAAACTACAAGCAATTCTGTCTTAGCTAGGTTGAGTTGAAGGTGATGGTCCATCATCCAGCAAGAAATGCCTGTTAGACACGCTGAGATGCGAGCAGCTATCGTCGGATCATCAGGATGGAATGAGAGGTAGACTTGAGTGTCATCAGCATAGCAGTGATATGAAAAGTCATGTTTCTGAATGACAGAACCTAGTGATGCCATGTAGACAGAAAAGAGAAGTGGCCCAAGAACTGAGCCCTGAGGCACCCCAGTAGCTAGATGTTGCGACTTGGATACCTCACCTCTCCAAGATACTTTGAAGGACCTATCAGAGAGGTAAGACTCAAACCACTGGAGTGTGGTTCCTGAGAACTTTTGATCAATTTAATTTATATTTTTAATTAATGAATGAATGAATATTTATTTATTTTTCTTTCATACCCCAAGTTTTTGAATGGTAGTGTATCAAAGTTTCCAAAAAATATTAAGTAGCAAAAATAAATAAATAACAATAATAATTATACTATTATTATTATTATTAGTAGTAGTAGTAGTAGTAATTTTATAATAATAATTATTATTATACTTATTATGATTTTAAGTGTTATTTATTATTAATATTTAAGTTTAACACCCATCCCATGGTGGACCTGAACATCTTGATTCTCATCAATTTATAATCATCAATTTATACAAACTTTTTCACTTCATTTTTAGTCCCATAATAACTGACATCAACAACAAACAGGTAGTACTGCCCCAAACCCACACCATTGGTTGAGTCAGAAGTTGACGTAGACAGTGTTTTGAAAGCACCTCAGAGCCTAGATTCAAGATTTTTATTCGTCACATACACAATTATACAGTATATTATAACCAGCAGTGAAATGTAAGTCAGGTCCGCTCCAAGGACAGTGCAATTATAAAGAATACAAATATTAAGAAAAAGAAAAGTAGAAAAAAAAAAGAATAAAATAAAATAAAAGATAAAAAATATAAATATGCAGGTCAGTATGTTGTTGACAAATAGTAATATAACAGGAATGTGCAAGAGAATGTGCAAAAAAGTTGTACAGGGTATTTAAATAGCAGCAATATGAGGTAGAAAAAATTATGAATAGCTTATTGATATATTGATATTAACATGGAGTCAAGTGATGTTATGACACAGAGTTAGAGTTTAGGAGCCTGATGGCCTGGGGGAAGAAGCTCCTCCTAAGTCTCTCAGTTTTTGCCATCAGGCTACGGAAGCGATTACCAGATGGAAGCAAAGTGAATAGACGGTTACCAGGGTGATTTGAGTCCTTGATGATTTTGACAGCTGTATTTTTGCAGCGTTTGAGATAGATGTCCTGGAGAGAGGGGAGAGCAGACCCTGAGATGTGCTCAGCTAAGCGCACAACTCTCGTGCTTTGCAGTCCTGATTGGAGCTGTTTCCATACCACACTGAGATGCACTGAGTCAATACACTATCTATGGTCCCTGAATAGAAAGTTTTCAGGATTGCTGGTGAGACCCTGAATTTCCTCAGCTGTCGCAGATGGTACAGTCTTTGCCTGGCTTTCTTAACCTGTGTTTGGATGTGTGTAGTCCAAGTCAGGTTCTCGGAGATGTTTACACCGAGGTACTTGAAGCTACTCACCCTCTCCACAGGGGTCCCACTGATCATAAGAGGTGTGTAGGGCTGCTGCTGTCTCTTCCTAAAGTCCATGATCAGCTCTTTAATTTTGCTCACATTCAGAGAGAGACAGTTGTCCTGGCACCATGATGTGAGTCTCTCTACCTCATCCAAGTATGCGGTCTCATCGTTGTTGGAGATGAGGCCCAGAACCACAGTATCATCAGCGAATTTGACAATAGATGTGGAGCTGTGAGAGGACACGCAGTCATGCATGTAGAGAGAGTAGAGCAGGGGACTCAGGACACAGCCCTGTGGGGCTCCTACGTTCAGGGTGATGGAGTTTGAGGTGAACTGGCCAACTTTCACCACTTGAGGTCTGCCGGTGAGGAAGTCTTGAATCCAGTCACAGAGTGAGGAGTTTAGGCCGAGGTCTGTGAGTTTAGATGCCAGCTTGATGGGGACTATAGTGTTGAAAGCTGAGCTATAGTCAATGAATAGCAGCCTTACATAATTCCCATTGTTGCTGTCCAAGTGTGTGAGGGAAGAGTGGAGGACGTGAGAGATGGCATCGTCCGTAGATCTGTTTGGGCGATAGGCAAACTGAAGAGGGTCCAAAGTATCAGGTATGGAGGAGCAAATGTGGCTCTTTGCAAGTCTCTCAAAAACCTTCATGACTATAGATGTGAGGGCAACTGGGCGATAGTCATTCAGGCAAGAGGGTTTATTGTTCTTAGGCACAGGGATTATTACGGCTTTTTTAAATGAGGTGGGAACTACGGAGGTAGCAAGGGACTCATTAAAGATAGACGTGAACAAACCAGCGAGCTGTTCAGCGCAGGACCTCAGAACACGGCCTGTTATCCCATCAGGTCCGGCTGCTTTCCTGACGTTCACTTTCTTTAGCGCCCACCGAACCTCCGGCCACAGTGTGAAAGTCCACATACTGTACGAATAGCTTACTTATAGTTGTGTGTGCGCATTAAACTAAATAGGAAAACATATTTTAACACTGAAAAATGACACACTGTGAGATGAAGTTTAGACAAACAAGGCCTTCCCCGGCCTGCACACGTTGTCAGAGTTTAGATCTGTACACACCCGTGCTCCTACACTGGATTTCATTCTCTTGCATCAGTTTTATCTGGAACCTGATACTGGAGAGATTGCACAGCTGTCCTCGCTGCTCTCTCACACACTGACACATCCTGCACGCTCACGCACACACCTGCTTCAGCTCAGCTGTGCGGCTCATGGAGCAGTTTTCAGCCGTCTGTTTTCATTTGATTCTGACCTTCTCATGCTGCGCAGCAGAGCTGTGCAGACGAATCCTCCAGACCCCCGGCCTCTCACTCCACTGCCCTGTCTGAATATGGGCTTGGATATGATCGCAGCCAAATAAACATGCCTCTGAGGATTGTAGAAGGATTATGGTTAACCTGGAGCGAATCAAACCATGCAATATAAAAACAAAAAAGTAAAATATCAATTAAGAAGTCTAAAGTCTATTATCTTAGGGAAAAGATTTTACTTATATTTGCACTTTTTTTAAGAATTATTTGATGAATAGAATGTTTAAAAGAGCAGCAATTATTTGAAATAGAAATCTTTTGTAACATTGTAAGTGTCTATGCTGTCACTTTTGATCCGTTTAATCCATCCTTGCTGAATAAAAGTATTAAAGTCTTTAAAAAAAAAAAAAAATGAATACATGCTCCAAACGTTTGAACGATAGTGTAAGAACAAAGGAAGGGCATTTTTGCCTGCATATTTCAAATAACTAGGTCATATTTGACACTTTAAATGGCATTTCCCCTTCAAGCCTTGATTATTTTCTGACACTGGGAACTTGTTATTCTACACTATTCACATGTTCAGTAATTACTGAGCCTTTAGCCTGTTTTAAGATTCATGAACTTTTAATAAGGCACTAGTTTGTCAAAAAAAAAATGAATATGGTTGTTCTATAAATGTCTACTTAGCAGTGCTCTGTGCAGTGTCTTGAATATCAGTGTGTTTGTTTTTGTTCTGCAGGGAGAGTCTGGATGGAGGACGATTAGCTGTACAAGTGGAAGACAAGGTGGTGAGGGTCCGAAATGTGAAGGTAGGTCCATTTTTGTTTAAATATTAGTTCATATGTAATATTTATGATCATTTATGGAATATTTATGATGCCAGAAAGTACCTTTTTTTTTAAATTGCACCAGAAATTGTCAGTTGTTGACATTGTTGTAAGAGTTCAAAGAGGAGGCGGTGTCAGGGTTAGATGGCTACTTGCAGTATCTCAGCAACAGGAAGTTGATAGTGAAAATGATTCTCTTCCTGCTGGATTACTCATTTGTTTATTTATTCCGTTTATGAAAAGCATAAACATGAAAATCCCAAAAACCTGAACAATCAGCACATTCTCAGTTTTTTGTTCTTTGATTAAGAGATATCCCAGCAGCTGGGTTAGTAGGTTATTTGGCTGCTATTACTTTAAGAGCTGCCGCTGCTGAACGTGATACGCATGCTTGTTTCATTTGCGCTTTAATATGAAATGAGACCGGTTACAGCGCACCACTGTTTTGTGTGTGCAATTGAAGAGCATGCACTACAAGCACAGTGTAACGTCTGACAGGACAAGAAGATTTATTTTTACTGACATATGGCCGGCCTGACAACATCTCATCCGACCACAGTTCACCGTTGTTCTACCGAAGCTCCTCATCACCTGTAACGCTTCTGCTCTTGTTTAACTAGTGCCTCTCGCTGAGGTGAAGTGAAGTTCACGTCTGAAAAGTCTCCTCTTTGATATTGTTGTAAAGACGTTCTGCATCTAAATAAGCGCAATTGTTGTCAAGAAAAGAGACAAGCAGCAGTTGTGAGTGGGGTGGCCAACCCTAGCTCCATTAAACTGGAAAAATTAATCACTTGCGTTAATGTGCTAATTTTGATAGTACTAAAATAAATACTATTGTTCAAAAGTTTGGGGTCAGTAAAATATTTTTTTCTTTAGAAGAAATTAATACTTTTATTCAGCAAGGATGCTTTACTTTGATCAAAAGTGACTGTAAAGACTTTTACATTGTTACAAATAAAAATCTATTTCAAATGAATGTATCTGAAATGGCTTTTAATGTAACTGTGTCTCAAATGTATAGACACATTCTTACGTCTGAAGCAGGAAACACTCCCTTCCATTCAGCACTTGATTAATGGATTAATGAAATGGTAGAGGCCACATCTGGTCACCTGCTGTGAGCACGAGAGCAAGATAAATACTTACTTTCCACCAGCTTTTTTTAAAGAAAGTAAAATGGTTTTCAAGGGAAAAGACGGGCTGACATAAAGACAAGCGTGGAAGGCTGACAGTAAAAACAGCAAGAAACACATTTTCATATTGTATTATTTGTTCACGCTGCACACATTAGAGGATAAGTGGTCTATGATCAGATCATTGTTCTTTTTGATAGCAGTCACATTAACTGAGTGAAGAATGTCAGTCGACGGAATCTCATTTAGAGTGAAATGAGAATCCAGAGGTCCAAGGAAGTCTGAAAGATGCATTGTTATGTCTTTATCCTTTTTTCACCTAAACGTTGGGCTCTGGATTTATATCACCATCTTGAAATAATCATAATGTTATCAAAGCCATGGCCTGGCTGTTAACACAGATGCTTTGACACGCTGTCTATACTACAGTTTCATATACAATAGTGTGAAAGTTAAGTACTAAAGTAGTGCATTTTTGCCAGATCAGATTGTTTTTTATAGAGTAAAATATAGTAGTTAAAATAATTTAATAGTTCAACCAAAAATGAACACTCTGTCATCATTTAAGCTACTCACCCTCATGTCATTCTAAACCTGTATAACTTTCTTTCTTCTGTGGAACAAAAAAGAAGGTATTTTAAACTTTGTCATTAATCAAACAGTTTTAGTGACCTTTGGCTTCCACTGTATGGACAAAAAATTACATGCAGTGTTATTTTAGTGTTTTTATATACTAAGACAGGTATTATTTGTATTTTGAATAAGCTTTATTTTTTAAGTTTTATTGATTTTTATGTGATTTTGTCTTTTTTTATCTTTATTTTTTTATCTATATTTATCTTTATTTAGAAATATTTCTTCAATTTATTTTATGTAAGTTTTACTTGTAGCAATATTAGTGTGTAAAATTCAAATTATTTTAATTGTTGGTCAGGCAACATTTCCAATTTTCACTTAAGTTTAACTTCAGGTTTTTCATCTAATATTTATATTTTAATTTATTGTCTTAATGAAAATGATTTGTAATAGTTTTAGATAACTAAAAATGCTGCATTATACAGGCTTGGAACAACATGAGAGCGAGTAAACCAAAAAAGGGGGTAAGTTAAGCCTATCTTTTTAAGTGCAAATTTAGAGGATCCAAGACGAGTGAATGAATGCTAAATCTTTAGCCATTACTTTGAGAAGTGGTCCTATAAAACTTTTGGATGTTTAAGCCACACTTAAAAATATATGAATGCCATTGAAATACAGTGTTTTTAAATGTTGGTAACAATGCTTTTGGGACAGTTAAAATAGTAAAGTACTAATAAATGTAGTACTTATAATAAAGTACTCTAGTTTCATAATGTTTCGGGATATCAGGCCAATTGGAGCATGGCCATATTATTAGATCTGATTTTGTGTATTAGTGTTGAGCCTAAATATAACGGTGCTGAGTGCAATGTTGGGGCTCATTAGTGAAGCTGTGGGCCATATTGTGAGGTCATTAAGTCAGCTGTGGGATTGCAATTGTGTGAATAATTACACACCAGAGCTGCAAATGTAACGTTGTCTGGGTGACTGGTTGGCAATGTCCAGGCATGTTTCTGCACACTCCTCCAAATGCACACGCTGTGCCGTGAAGATCTGTTTGACTGGGCGAATAATGAGCTGAGATATACATAATCTGTTTGCTGAGATCTGTGAAATAACTTACGCTGACGGGTCGGATCGCGTCTGGTAATGCTCGGATGCTCAAGTCATTTGTCTCCAAGCCTAACTACTTCCTAATTGTTGCTTTTGAGCCCACTAAAGAGTATCCCAGACGTAAGCTACAGGCTCACAGCCTTGCTTCTTGGCATCAGTGTGCTGTAACATTATTAGTGGAAAAATTGAGGACATAAAGGGCTGGTCTCCCAGTAACTGATTAAATGGGCTAAATAGATTTTCAATGGAAAATCACTTTTCTCAAAGTCTAATGTAGTTTGTGAACACACTTAATGAGAAAGAATCATAATGAAGGGTTATCAGCTGTAACGAGTGTTGTATAAGAAAATGGGTGTAATATAAAACTTGGCTGGGTGGATAACTAAGTATGTGAAACATCTTCAGTCATTTCAACAGAAAACATGATATCACTGTCACAGTGAGTAGTTGTGTGATGTAATATGATTTGTTTTAGTGAAGTTGTTAAATAACACTACTCATCATATGAGGATTTCAAAAAACCACTAACCCTAAACATTAAACTCCCAGCATGTAACTTAAGAATGAGACCTTAAATTGTGTGTTGAGAAGAGCTGAACTATTGCTATTTAGCATCCACCTAGCAGCAAGCAACCTTATAGAAATGCACTAAAAACAGGGGTGCGAATCCTAGAGGTATTGTTAACCACATAGTTGTTAATAACATAGCTCAACGATTTAGTGTTTCCCGAAACTATAGCTCCAACGAAAATTCACAGACCGCATCACAAAGTTGTGTTCAGAACTACAGCTCTGTTAAGAAGCATCTGTTCTTCTTAGTATAACATCTTGATAGATTTATATATATTTAATTCTATGTCTTTAAGTTAGACAGGGGTAAGGGGGGGAGCAGTATGACCAGAATTTTATATCACGAATATGAGTAATTTAAAAATTTTTGATACTATAGAAATTTCATAATTCTTGTCACCAGTGTCAATATCACAGAACACTTAAAAAAATAAGAAAGTAATTACCAGCAATGGGACAAAAAAAATACAATAGAACAAATAAATAAGAAATGCTACATACATTGTATAACGTAATCAAATGTATAAAACACTGCATATTCTTCACTGTGTAAATTAAATATTCTTTTCTTATTAAAGTTACAAAAGCAATTTAGTCAAGAGCAGTGAGAGATTTTTCTTTTATTTTTTTTCTCTTTTGTTTGATTAACATGAATGACAGACAGCAGGAATTTTAGACTGCTGTCACTTTAAGAGCTGCCCGGATCCAATACTGTTACTGTACTGTACTGTTCTTCCTCAGCTGTTTGCTTTCACTTAAGACCTACTGTGATTATGAGGATACTTGCAAAGAGGGGCATTTTGACACATTCAAGTGTGTGTTTAACCATTCAAGGCCTATAAAGCGTCATAAATAACTCTATAGCTCTATAATAAATAGCTCTATGAGGCCCGTCTTCATGTGTGCGTGCCTCTCAGACAGCGTGCAGATATAGCGAAATGAGTTCTTTCACTGCTGATTGTTTCAACAGCTTAAAATCACTTGATTTAAAAACGCAATGCTTAAAAACGCATACAAATGATAGGATTTCATGACCATGTAGCACAGCAACGTCACGTGAGCATGTAACAGCGATAGAGATGACGGTTCAAAATCTCTACCGGTTAACCGTGTCTACCGGTATATCGCCCACCCCTACCTGGGGGAACCCATGATTGAACAAAACATCTGGTAATGAAGTAGTCTTCTGATGCCGTGTTTGTTATTTACATTAATAATCGGACATTAATTTGATCTCAAATTGATTAATTAGCCGAAGTTATTGCACCACGACCTGTGTGATGCTGATTGTGACATTAACATCATGCATGCGGTTAGTTAATTTCTCCAACAATGCATTATACTAGGGTAGGCAAACCACAGAACGCCACTGTGGCAGGAAAGAAGCACCAATCGTAAAAAAAATCTAGTTTATTTTGCTAACTGTCTTCCATTTTATCTCCATTTGTTCTCTATGTAGTTGGAGGGGCGTTTGGACGGGCGATCAGAAGGTCTACCTGACTCCAGGGAGAAGTTAATGGAGTTTGGGTTTGATTTCTGCTACTGGTCCGTGGATCCAGCGGCTCCCAATTATGCGTCACAAGAGGAGGTGAGCTTCCACTTTAATGTATGTTTAGTGTATCTGCACTGATGTTGATGTCACACCGATGAACCTGTATATCTCCTGTGTCCTGGGTGGAGGCTGGTGAATGATAATCGGAGGACTGCAGGATGATAGTGTAATCAAAACCTTTGACCCACCAGGAAAAGGTCTGAGGAAATATTATCCCTCAGCAGAATCAAAACACTGCTCATATATTACATCATCTCTGTGAAGGGAGTATTCCCTCCCTACATAGTCTGAGATTTATTTTAACCTGCATGTGGGTGTGCAAAGTTGGCTGGACGATTAAGGTCAGAAACATACTTTACATACATATACAAGTACGCACATGTAGTTGTGAAGGCTTTAGTGCTTATAAAATAACTATATATTACTTTTATATATAGTACTATATATTACTATATTGGTGTCCACAGCAACAAACAATAACACTCAGTTTATTATAAGAGTGTGCTGCAGTTACAGTATATACAGTAAGTCAGGTGGTTTCTGATTGGCTGTCAATGTTTTTATCATTCATTAGCTAGAAAAAAGTTATGAAAGTGATTTGATGTTATTTGTCTATGCCGTTGTCGTTATAGTTGTGTAGTTCTGGTGTGGATGCTATTCTCATAGAATTAGAATGACTATTAAAACTTTAGTTATAGTAACCTTCATCGTTTTCATGCTTGGTATATGAACGGGCCTTAACTTAAACTTCCTTTGTAAAGTAGAATTGATAGAATTACAGCCAATCATAAGATATTTTGCAGAGTGGGATATTGAAACAATGAGATTTCATTGGCCACGTACACACGGCAGCTAAATTCGGTTGTCAGTTCACGTTTTACTCGCGTACACATAATTCACTAAAATACGGGAGTGACAGTGACAACCGCATTAACTCCTGAAAAATACAGATAGTGACAACCGCATTTACAGTAATTCTAGTGTGTACGGAACTGAACTGAACAACTTAATGACGTATTTGAATGTGCATCAGTGGATTAGTCTGTTTGTGAGATGCAAGAAAATAACAGTGAAAGAAGTCTTAACTTAGCACGGGGCTAGCTGCATTCATGAGCCCTGCTGTAAAGTGTCAGTGTTACCAGATCTTCATAGAAAAAAAACCCAACAAACAAGGACAAGTACAAAAAACATAAAAACACCCAAATGCTTTGTTTTATAACATCAAAAAAAAAAACTAAATCATATATCTCATATCCGTGAATGACCACAGTTTATTAACTCCATAAAGTGCCTATCTTTATAAGCTAAGATCAAACAACATGTCAAGCGCTTGTAAATATGAGGACATGGCAACACTGCAAGACAGCGCTCTCTAAAGCAGCCCCCCGAGCATAAACACAACACTGCACATCTATCAGCGGTAGTTTAGTTAAAATCGGACAAAAAGAGTCTTTAGTCAAGAAATGGCACATAACAAACGGCTAAAGTTTTATTCACTCCTGCAAGACGACAGAATGTTGCTATGGTTACAAATGCGTTTAAATGCGGTTGTCACTCCTGAAACTTGCAGTGTGTACGTGGCCACTGATTCAACAATAATTGAAATTAATTGAATACTGTTGGACTGCTGCAAAAACCACAAGTTCTCTCAAACTTCAGACCAACAAGCATGGATCTCATACACATAGTACTCACAGTTAACCAAGTTAAGTTAAACAAGTGAACTATATCTTTCTTTTGTCAGTGAATCTTCTCCTCAGTCACGCCCTGGTGTCTTTGTCCACACTGTATGAAAGACTGAGCTGTGATTGCCCACGCACAGAGGATGACCTTGTCTACACAACACTTTTCTTTCTCTTCTCTCGCTTCTCTTTCAGTTTTGCCCAGTCAGAGCTTTACGGCAGAAGCCTGGAGCTTGCATTTCTTAGGCGGCCTGCAGCAAAGTCTGGTTAGAGAGAAAGAAACTGACCTCTTTTTGGAGTCCTGTGGGAGGTTTACGTCAAAATTGAAGTACACTTTGGGCTTTAGTGTACATTACTAGTCTTGTGGGGATCAATTCATCCATGAAAGTTAATTCACAAAACAAAATATGTTTGTCTTTATAAACTTTAATCAAAATCTGAAAATATGCTTCCCCTCTGGATTGATGTTTCTTCTCTGGTGACGTCAATTTGATGCTGGAGACAAACATCCTTGAACCATTTCCCTCAGAAAACGTCAGTTTGCTGTGAGCTAGTGATTGCGAGGGGGTGTGTGAAAATCAGGCCTCTATTTTTTTTTTTCATTCAGTATTCAGTTCACTCAGAAATATGTGAAGTGAAGCCAGTCTTTTTTTTTCTCAGACTCAAATTTTGTAATAACATTAATAGCTGATGCAAAGTTACCACAGTTTTAATGTAATACCAATAACTCTAGAAACTGTGGCATTTTGAATTAAACTTTGGTTAGCATGTAAATATTTGCATGAGTAAGAGACCACATTACAGTCAGGATAAATGCTTTTCTCTGTTCAGCTCTCTTTCATCTTTTTTATTTTATTTTTTTTTATTAAAGATTCATTTAATATTACGTTTGCCACTGTGCAGTTTTCAAGCTAAATGCACACGTTGCTGACATGTGAATCGTTTTATCCAATTTAGTATAATTGTTTTTTTAGGGAAAAGGGTCTCATGAAGTCTCACATGTTGCTCTTTAATTGGATCTTCCTGTGAACTGCTGTTCTCTATGGCTGCAAGCAACAGAATGAGACTGGAGCCTCTCCTTCCTGTGGGGTCTCCAGAGACGCCTCAGCTCCTTCTCTCTAACTTCTCTCCCACTCTTCCCCTTTAGAAGCCAGCTGCCCCTCCCTGTGCTTCTCTCTGTGCATGTGGGAATATACTTTGTTTTTTTTAGTGGCTAAAAGATTGGTGGTTGTCTCTGGAGGAACATGTCTATCTGTATATGTCCATGTCTGAAGAGAAAGCAGAGGGCTTGGAGAGATGGATCAGGTCTTGGAGCAGAATAGATAAAGATGGGTAATGGAAGCCAGCTGTTGTGAAGGCAAAGGTTGGATCCCATCCTGGGTATTGGATTAAACAGCATCTAAACCATCCGTAAAGCTTTTAGGGCATACTTTTGTAACAAAATAACCATTTGTGAATCATTCTGAGGTAGTTATTTTTAATGAACCAGTTGAACCAATGCACTTGCAGTTGATTGTAGGAAAGGGGCAGGGTTTATGCAAACTAAATGATTGAGGAGCGTCTCGCTGCAGCCCACAAGATCCAGGGGGCGTGGTTGGATCCAGATCCAACTCCTCCCACCTTACATTTACCTAAACCTACCCATCTCCACCCCCTGATCCCTAAACCCACTCATCTCCACCCCTAAACCTACCAATCTCCACCCCCTAAATGTGGATCCAACCACGCCCCCTGGATCTTGTGTGCTGCAGCGAGCCCTACTTGAAATGATGGTCCAGCTAAAAAAATGAATAAAAACATAATTTCTCACGATGAGATCAGTAACATACATTTAGAAAATATGTACGGTGAATTTCTATTTCATGCTGACTTTTAAGATAAATGTATGTGCACTCTGGTAGTAAAAATAAATAGTTTCAAAGGGATAGTTCTCCCAAAAATGAAAATTCTGTCATTATACTCACCCTCATGTCGTTCCAAACCCGTAAGACCTTCGTTCGTCTTTGGAACACCTATTAAGATATTATTTATGAAATCTGAGAGCTCTTTGACCCTGCATTGACAGCAACACAACTGAAATGTTTCCAGACCCAGAAACATATTAAGGACATCAATAAAATAGTTCATGTGACATCAGTGGTTCAACCATAATTTTACGAAGCTGCTAGAATACTTTTTGTGTGCAAAGAAAACAAAAATAAAACCTTTTATTCAACAATTCTTCTTGCATGCATCGTGACACTCTCTATAATGGCGGAATACGTGATTTGGAAGAGAAGAATTGTTGAATACATTTTTTTTTTTTTTTGCGCACAAAAAGTATTCTTGTAGCTTTGGAAAATTATGGTTGAACCACTGATGTCACATGGAGTATTTTATCAATGTCCTTACCACGTTTCTGGGCCTGGAAACATTTCAGTTGCATTGCTGCTGATGCAGGGTGAAAGAGCTCTCAGATTTCATCAAAAATATCTTAATTTGTGTTCTGAAGATGAACGAAGATCTTATGGTTTTGGAACGACATGAGGGTGAGTAATTAATGACAGAATTTTCATTTTTGGGTGAACTATCCTTTTAAAACAAAGATTATTGGAGTATGTTTTACAAGAAAATACTATTTCATTCTTTCTACTTCAAAATTTCACATTTAATTCAATTAATGTTGAACGTATGTGCCCTTTAAATCTCTTCTATTTCAGTTTCAATTGATTTGATTTTCTCAGGTTTTCACAGCTTAAGTAATGACATTGTTTGAGAGAGTTGAGATGATATTAAACAAAAGATGAGAGAGTAAAATAGAGGAAGGTGAAGGGCACTGGGGTCGCTTTTAGCTACAGCCCCTCTCTTGCCAGCAGCACAGCTGCTTTAGTAAATGATTTTTCACAGACAGATTGCACTGAGAGGACGTCATTGGTCCAGAGCTGAAACACAATGCTGGTTTTCTTTTCCAAGTGAAGTCAGCTTTGTGTTTTTACCCTCCCTCTTTCTCTTTATCACTCTCTCTCTCTCTCTCTCCCTCTTTTTCTTTTGGATACAGTGCATGACTTTATTATGCTCTTGGTATTTCTGGGTTTCTGTGTCAGTGGTGTGAAGAAACAGACTGACCACGTAAAATCAATCAATTCTTTCAATGACGCAGAAATGAACACGTGTCTTTTGAACTTTATGTTCATCAAAGATTCCTGAAAGGAAATCATGATTTATTATTAAGCAACATAAATGTTAATAAGAAATGTTTCTTGAGCTCCAAATCAGCATATTACAATGATTTCTGAAGGATCATGCGATACTGATGACTGGAATAATGATGCTGAAAATTCAGCTTTGACATCACAGAAGTAAATTACATTTTAAAATAGAAAACAGTTATTTTAACTTTAATATATATGTATGTCAATATATATATATATATATATATATATATATATATATATATATATATATATATATATATATATATATATATATAAAACATTAGAGACATTAAAAAATCTTACAGATTCCAAACTTTTTAGTAGGCTATATGTACCTCTCCGTTACTACATTACTATAGGGTGGACTTTAAATTGTGCTGCAGGCTGTGAAAGTCATTTACCCTAATAAGACCAGCTGCGATACGGGCAACTTTTATTAGAGTGGGATTGGAGGAGGAGATTGGGGGGGGACTCCACTGTTTTTTTTTTTAATCCTGTAGTTTAGCTTCCTATTGGCTAATTGCAGCAACAGTTGGTGTCTTGGAATTCCTGCAGAAACTCCAGTCCAGTCTCTCACTCACTCTCATTCTTTAGCTCATTCGTTTTCTGTAGGCCGTTTCTGTGTAGCCCTCAGACCTCTTTCCCTCCCCTTGCAAATTTGACCCACATAATGTCTGTGAAAGTATGACAAACGAGAAGCGAGTTGAACTCCTGCCAATCAGCTCTGTGTCGTTCTCTTTCTCCCACAGTCCACCCCTCCACCCCTTTAACCCAGCTTTCCCTACAGTCGCATGCAGCTATAAACATGCAGGATCTCAGAATCATAACATGAAACTATCACCACCAAGTCTAGTTGTATTTATTACCAGGTTTGAAGTTCAGATATTACAATAACACCGTTTTAGTGAGATTGTTTACTCGTTTACTCATTATTTAGCCTTATTGTTCCAAACATGAATGACTTTTTTTTTTTTTTACATGGATCATAAAGGGAGATATTTAGCACAATATCCATACTTTCAGCTGCTCTTTTAAAATGATAATTTATAGTTGTCATCACCATCCACTTCCATTGTTTACATTTTGCATTTTTGGTTTTGCATTGTTGATCTAGATTTTATAATTGAAATTTGTCATATTTATTACTACTGTTCAAAAGATTGGGAATGGTAATTTTTTTTTATGTTTTTGAAAGAAGCCTCTTATGCTCACTAAAACTGCATCAAAATATAGTAAAAACACTAACAGTGACATATTACATTTGAAAGTAACCCTTTTTTGTATTTTAAAATATCATTTATTCCTGTGATAGCAAAGCTGAATTTTCAGCATCATAACTCCAGTCTTCAGTGTCACATGATCCTTCAGAAATCATTCTAATATGCTGATTTGGTGCTAAAGAAATATTCTTTGTCTTTAGTGCTGTCAAGCGATTAATTGCGATTGATTGCATCCAAAATAAAAGTTTTTGTTTGCATAATATATGTATGTGTTCTGTGTATATTTATTATGTTTATATATAAATACACAGACATACAGTATATATTTTGAAAATATTTACATGTATTTACACGTCTATATTTATATTCATATAACTTATATTATAAATAAATATATTTAATAAACATAACATTGTTCTGAAATATAGACATGCATGTGTGTGTATTTATATATAAACATAATAAATATACACAGTACACATACATATATTATGTAAACAAACTTATTTTGGATGCGATTAATCATTTGACAGCGCTAGTCTTTACTGTCGCTTTTGATCAATTTAATGCTAAATAAAAGTATTAATTTCTTTTAAAGTAAAATGGAATGGCATATCTGGTACCGTCATACACCTGGTATGGTAAAGTACATTTCGTATACATATTTTAATATTGATTTTTTGATTTCATATGTTTTGTTGGTATTTGTGTGATTCTTCAAGTTCCTGCAATGTAATTACTCCCTGTAATGTATATGCAAGAGGAACTGACGTATTGGTCTGTGGTCTGGGACAGCCTTTGCCTTGGATGGGCTTCAGTTGGCACTCCCCATGAGATCTCACAAGAAACAAGGAGTTTTTCAGAGGTGGCTATTAAAAAAGCCACATTAAAGAGCCTTTCCCCACTGTAGCGCTCCACAAACTGATTACAGGCCTTAAGATTTTAAAGTGGGTGTATTACGCACTAACAGTTTATTAATGGAGTTATTCTGCTTGAATAATTCATCTTGAAGCATTCTGCTTTTAGCCTCTCTTGTACTACATCTTTGACCACGGCATTTAAACCCTTTAAGAAGCCAAGACCATACCCACGATATTGTTGTTTGTTATTGAAAGACGTCATCTCCCTTAATTTAGACCGCCTGACTCTTCCTTTCCACTGCCCCACTTTTGGGTTTGCCCCTCCCTGATCGTGCGTCTCCTCTTTGGGATCACGTTGCCCGAAGCATTAACCTTCTGGGCAACTTCCTGTCCAGAATCAACTCTATATTCAGCTTTCCTCTTGCATTGTGACAAAGTCTATTTGTTTTTGTTTGTGGTATGAGGAGGGAAAAATAGGAAAGCAAACATCAGATGCTTTTGGCCAAGGTTTCCTATGGCTGTACACATGCACACATTCATAATTTCATGCACAAACACAATCATAGGGGGGGATTTAATTAAATTTATTATTATTATTATTGTGTGGTCATATTGAGTGGTTTCTGTAAAAACAACCATGTGAATGTGGCGTGAGGCAACTGAAGTAGAAAGAGTTTTTATTTTTTTAATGGTGACATATTATGAAAATCTGACTTTTTCTGCATTTAAGTGCTATAACTGGGCCCCCGGTGCATCTACCAACCCAAGAAACGTGAAAAAGAACAACCCAGTAATTTTTTTTGGTGAGCTTTTCTCTGCTTGTGAAAAATGAGTTCGTCAGATTTTGCTCCCTCCGTGCCATAGAAAGCAGATCTTATTATAATATTACTGCCCCTTAATCTGCACGTTTCCACCCACGGCGCCACCATTGTGTTTTCACAAGGGACGGTGTACCAGTTCTAACGTCATGGCGAAAGTTCAAGTAAAGCATGCTAACTGTTCTGTCTTTGGCATTACTTTTTAAATATGACCAGGACTTGATTGTTTGTTTTTAATATAAGTTCTATTTATAGCAAATGTAAAAAGCCCTTTCACACCAAAAAGTGTAATGAATAAACCTCAGGCTAAAGGAAGAGTAAATTTATGTCTGTACAGTAGAACGCAGGAGAAGAAAGTTCAACACTCTTCAGCAATAAAAAAAACCCAAAAAACAATGAAGCACAATTGTTAGTTTATCTAAAATCATTTTTGCTTATTAGTATGGTTGAACTGGATCATCAAAGGTCAGCAGCGAAGACATCGGTTAATAAAACGGGGATTAGATACATTTGTGTTAACATATTTAATTATTGCAGGCTTGCCTCATTCTGAGTTTGCATTTCACTGTTTTAATTCATTTTGATGAATAAATCCTTCTTTTTTTTTTTTTTTGCAAGTGGGATGAATTAATGCACATTCACATTTAGTCTAGAACTGCAGTAATATTATGTTCACACAGCGCACACAACGCCTCTGTACTTCCGATTTCTCCCAGCACGGGGATAGGAGACTTGTCAGTCAATAAATGGAAAACAAAGTAACTTTTTTTAATATTTTCTTGTAAATGAAAAAGTAATGCGTTACTTTACTAGTTTCTTAAAAGTAATCTGATTACGTAACTCCCATTACTTGTAATGCGTTACCCCCAACACTGGACATAACTGACTTTTTCTGTTTTTAACATAAACTTGACAGTTTAAGCGCAATAAGACATGAAAGAGTTTAGTACTCACAGCTGATTTCTGTGCGTGTGCTTCAGATGTTTGCGCTCAGAAAACTGTACATCAGAAGTCACCGTATATCATTACGTTATCTGAAAACTCCTACTTTTTTGATGGTGCTTCTAAATGTTTTTAAATTGTTAGCAAAATTGAACAAATTTTGCTTTTAGTAAAGTTAGACAAATTACTTGTCGTGTGCTGTATGGCATTTCACTACTACCCACCCTAAACGCATTGCTGTTTAAGAAGTTGTTAGAGAGTGCTCTGGCAAAAGTCCAGTGGTGACAGGGAGAGCAAATTAAAAGAACGTGCTGTGACAGTGGAAAAAAAAGCATCTTACATGAGCAGAGTTCAGTGGAGAGTGAGTTAAGATGGACTCCTCTAACAAGCTCCCTCACTGATTCTTTCAAGTTGAAGAAGCTCAGAGCTCAGGCTAATTAGAGTGAGTCAGACAGAAGCGGCTGCTAGATGCTGATCCACTCTCCCTGCAGACAGCATCCCAATTAGCCTCTATTCACACCCTACACAGAGACCGCAACGGCCCCAGGACTCTCCTCATCTCAGCCAAATACATACCTGGGTTACAATACCCTGAGAGAGTCTCTTGTTTTGCTGATTCACTGGGTTTTCAATGGACGTGAAGGTCAAATTACTTCCTCTCTCCCACACCTGTAGTACACAATAAGAAAGATTGTCTTTTATGCGTTTCGTTTTTGTAATGCTTTTGAAAGTTCATGAAGATAGACAAAGGTTTGTGTGAAAAACAATCGTTTGGCAGTTGGGCATTAACCTGTTTTTCTTTCTTTTTCTTTTTTTGGCTATTAATACCTCCTTTAAGGGTTGGCATGAGGGCAAGGCTGTTTGAAGAAAACATTACAGTGCCATTTATTGGCTAATCTTATAATCTTAGCTTTTTCTCGTGTGTTAGCTGTTAAACATTATTATAATGTGTACATGCTTTCTCTCTGAGATCTACAATGCCTCTTTTATTACCCATCTACACAGTTACTCTACTATAATAGGGGTTATTTTAATGCTAGTAATTATAACCTTGGTCATTTGCATCGGTGGGTTACTCCTTGTGCAAAAAAACTTAGGTTTTTGGTTTGATTCGGGCCTAAAGTTTGACAAACAGATGAATGGTGTAGTTAAGTCGTGTTTTTTCCATCTTCGTCGCCTGGCTAAAGTGAAATCATTCTTGCATTCGTTATTACTCGCTTGAACTATTGCAATTCTCTTTATTATGGGATAAATTGTTCATCTATGGAGCAGTTACAACTGGTCCAAAATGCAGCAGCCAGGCTCCTGACTGGAATTCGTAAATATGAGCATATTTTGATCTCATTGCAGTGGTTGCCGATAAAATTGAGAGTTGAATTTAAAATACTAATTCTGGTTTTTAAATCACTAAATAGTCTTGCACCGGTTTAGTTGTTGCTTTCACACAAACCAATGCGATCACGAAGGTCGGAGCATTTAAAAATGCTATCCGTTCCTAGGTCCAGACTGAAACATTGTGGTGATCAAGCTTTTGCTGTTGCCGGGCCAACTCTTTGAAACAATCTCCATGTAGCTTTCCGAACAGCACCTTCTTTATACACTTTTAAATCGATGCTTAAATCTTATTTATTTTAAAAATTTATGATGGGTTAAATTTTTTTTTTATTGTGCTGTGTTTTTTGTATATTGTCTATATTTTGATTGCTGTACAGCACTTTGGTCAACCTGTTGGTTGTTTTAAAATGTGCTTTATAAATAAAGAAAGAAGAAGAAGTTTTCTTACATGTCCAGAGTGTCAGATAGTCTTACAGGCATAGTTCACCCCAAAACCCTCATGTTGCTCCAAACCTGTATGATTTTCTGTGGAACGTAAATGGAGGAATCTAAATAATGTAAAGTTACAATGAATGGGAAATGGAGATTTTAAACTTTAATAAATAAAATTACCGTAAAAGTGTCCACATGTGTCACCCAGGCAATTCATAATAATCCTCCCCTCCAGTGGTTTGTTGACAGTACCAAGGAAAACATTAGTCAGATTTGTGTATTAATCATTCAGACCAGTTTTGTGAAATGAATAAACCGATTCATTGAAAGGATCAGTCTAAAAATAATTTCACAAATTGATTAATGATGACATATTAGTTTTTGAACTATTCCTTTAAATTTGTGTTTTTATTGTATTTTGTTTATCTTTATTGTAATTGTATTTTTTTGGAATCTACTGTTTAAAGATCAGTATTACAATTGTGTACACTTTAAAGAAAACCCCAACCCTACTATGAGCAATAGTACTAGTGATGCTTGCCTCTGTAAAATAGTGATGCGCCAACAAATTTAAGTTTTCATTTGGCCAAAAATGGAAACCGAAAATAAAGCTTTGCTAATTAAATTTGGGTAATTGAACTCTGCATGTTTTCAATGTGTTGTGTTCTCAAGTGATAAATTAAACCAGTCGTAATCATGTTATTTGGCAATGAACCGCCTGTCGATATTTTACATATTGCTACTCTAGCGTCATTTCTGGTCACGATGAAGTTTGTCCACACTATGTGCACAAAAGAGATGCTGACAGAGTCAAAATGCAATATTGGAAAAGCTAATTAAACGTTACTGTTGCGGTCAGTGGTTTCGGCCCTCCAAAACTATTTCGGCTAAAACCAAAAGTTTTTTTTTTATTTGCTGTTTTTGCTGAATATTTTTGGTTGCTGCCATTTTGATGCATCACTATTCTTTAGAGACAGCAAAGTTGATTGAGAAGTTTGCCCTCACCAGACATGTGTCAAGCCAGTGTCGTCGCCAAGATGAAGTGTAATACAAACACAGGGTAAATGCCAGCGTAGTGGAACATTCTTTCAAAGCAATTTCATTTAGATACAAGGGTTCAATATTTCTCAAGAAAAATAGACTGAAGGAAGAGAAAGAGGAAAATAAAGCAGTCCAAGTGGGGCCGGTGAGAGAGCAGTAGGTCTCTGTGTTTTCATTTCTCCTCTCCTAACAGTGAGAGTGGCAGAAGTTTGATCTCCACACACTCTGAGAACCTCAGGCGAACAGAGATGCAGCACATTCTCTTTGCTTGAAACCTGCACAAACATAACCTTCAGAGAACAGGCTCGCTCTCTTTCTCTCAAAAAAACACAGATCAACAATCAAATTCTGTCAACAAACCTATTGAAAGAGCACAGAACAAGAATGTCATCTGTGTGTCAGAACATAAGACATATTAATAGAAATTACAATAAAACATACTTTTCTTAAACTGTGTGTGTCAAAAGTGTGCTTTCTCCTGTAGGTGTTTCAAGATATGGGTGTGTGTGTCCTGTCTGGAGCTTCAGAGGGGTATAACGTGTGTCTGTTTGCGTATGGACAGACGGGCTCAGGGAAAACTTACACCATGATGGGCACTCCAGTGAGTAACTAATTGTATGAGATAAAGAAAATTGTGAAGCACTATTTCAACCTAAATATTATGTATCCTCTTTATATGTGCAGGACTCCATTGGACTGACCCCAAGGATCTGTCAAGTAAGTCACTGGCATTTAAGGGATAGTTCACCCAAAAATTAAAATTCTGTCATCAGTTACTCATGGCATTCCAAAGCCATAAGACTTTAATGATTTTTGTCCCTACACAACCACATTTAGATGTTTCAAAAAGTTCATAAAGACATTGTTATCGTAAACTTGAGAAGTTTAATTCAAGTCTTCTGAAGAGACACAATCAATTTAAACAGAAAATAGAAGATGTTTGCTGACACGCATGCATCAAGTGAGTATGGTCACGTTTGTGCTTACCACGACTGCCCCCCACGACTGGGGGGCAGTCGTGGCCTAATGGATGGAGAGTTGGACTTGTAACCTGGAGGTCGTGGGTTTGAGTCTCAGGTCCGGCAGGGATTGTAGGTGGGGGAGTGAATAACCAACACTCTCTCCACCCTCAATACCACGACTGAAGTGAGACCCTTGAGCAAGGCACCGAACCTCCAACTGCTCCCCGGGCGCCACAGCATAAATGGCTGCCCACTGCTCCGGGTATATGTTCACGACTGTGTGTACACTTGGATGGGTTAAATGCAGAGCACAAATTCCGAGTATGGGCACACCACACACCACTTCCCTTTCCCCTTTCCCTTTGATGTGCTCTTTGTATGTATGTTGATCAGTGATTATAAAAAAGTCTTATAAAAACCTAGGGCCCTGTGATTTCCGCAATGCAGAAATTGCGGTCGGATTTGCAGAATCCAGTCATAAAAATAGAATTTACTGTATAATGCAGAATGTCAAGGAATTGGCCAAACTGTGGATGAATAAATCAAAAATAGGTCAGTACACTTAAAGCAAAATGTGATATGATCTTGTGTCTGTGAATATTAAGCCACAAAATACTATTTAATTATCCTGTTCTGCATGTTTCTGTGTGAATAAATGCCGCAGGTTTCGTTTACTACACGCATGCTAATGAAAAATTTACAGTGGTGTGAAAAAGTGTTGGCCCCCTTCCTGATCTTTTTATTTTTTGCATGTTTGTCACACTTTAATGTTTCAGATCAAACAAATTTAAATATTAATCAAAGATAACACAAGTAAACACAACATGCAGTTGGTTTTTTATTATGAAGGGAAAACAAAATCCAAACCCACATGGCCCTGTGTGAAAAAGTGCTTGCCCCCTAAACCTAATAACTGGTTGGGCCACCCTTAGCAACAACTGCAATCAAGCGTTTGCGATAACTTGCAATGAGTCTGTTACAGCGCTGTGGAGGAATTTTGGCCCACTCATCTTGGCAGAATTGTTGTAATTCAGCCACATTGGAGGGTTTTCGAGCATGAACTGCCTTTTTAAGGTCATGCCACAGCATCTCAATAGGATTCAGGTCAGGACTTGGACTAGGCCACTCCAAAGTCTTCATTTTGTTTTTCTTCAGCCATTCAGAGGTGGATTTGCTGGTGTGTTTTGGATCATTGTCCTGCTGCAGAACCCAAGTTCGCTTCAGCTTGAGGTCACGAACAGATGGCCGGACATTGTCTCTCAGGATTGTTTGGTAGACAGCTGAATTCATGGTTCCATTTATCACAGCAAGTCTTCCAGGTCCTGAAGCAGCAAAACAGCCCCAGACCATCACACTACCACCACCATATTTTACTGTTGGTATGATGTTCTTTTTCTGAAATGCTGTGTTACTTTTACGCCAGATGTAATGGGACACACACCTTCCAAAAAGTTCAGCTTTTGTCTCGTCAGTCCACAGAGTATTTTCCCAAAAGTCTTTGGGATCATCAAGATGTTTTATGGCAAAACTGAGACGAGCCTTTATGTTCTTTTTGCTCAGCAGCGGTTTTCGTCTTGGAACTCTGCCATGCAGGCCATTTTTGTCCAGTCTCTTTCTTATGGTGGAGTCATGAACACTGACCTTAACTGAGGCAAGTGAGGCCTGCAGTTCTTTAGATGTTGTTGTGATGAGTCGTCGCTGCGCTCTTGGGGTAATTTTGGTCGGCCGGCCACTCCTGGGAAGGTTCACCACTGTTCCATGTTTTCGCCATTTGTGGATAATGACTCTCACTGTGGTTCGCTGGAGTCCCAAAGCTTTAGAAATGGCTTTATAACCTTTTCCAGACTGATAGATCTCAATTACTTTCTTTCTCATTTGTTCACTTTTTCACACAGGGCCATGTGGGTTTGGATTTTTTTTAAATGGCGATGTTGTGTTTACTTGTTATCTTTGATTAATATTTAAATTAGTTTGATGTGAAACATTAAAGTGTGACAAACATGCAATAAAATAAAAAATCAGGAAGGGGCCAACACTTTTTCACACCACTGTAGATACATAACAGTATTTCTGAAAAATAAATCAATCAATTAAAAAACATAAAATCAATCATTTAGAGATGCTTTTGATTATTAAAAATGTAAAACCATTAAAATGAAATTTATAAAATTAATGGAAATCAGAATTTGGTAATAAAAACAAAAAATGAAACATTTCATAGGGCCTTAATTTTTATTTTTGTTAAACTTTTAATAAATTGCTGTTAAATTGTGTAAGTTTCATGATTTTAATTAATTAGACATGCTTTTTGATTAATACAATTTAACTGAACCATTAAAACAGGGTTTAGAAGAATTAAAACGAGGGAAATAGGGAATCCAGAAAAGTTCAAACGGAAAAAAATGAATTTGGGAAAAAATGTATTTCATAGGGCCCTAGATTAAACTTCTTGATTCATATGGATTGCTTTTATGATGTCTTTTGAGCCTTTTGAAGCATCAAATTTTTGGTTTCACTGACTTTCAACTGAGAAATCTCTCAGGTTTCATCAAATATGACTTCAATTATGTTTTGAAGATGAATGAAAATTGTATGGTTTTGGAACGACATGAGGTTGAGTAAATGATTTGAGTACATGATAATGGGGTTACTTCCTGTGAATATTTTCTTACTAAATAAGCCTATATTTTACCCTTTGTTAAAGGGTCTTTTTAGGTCAGGAGTTGAGTCTGCAGATGCACAGAGCTGTAGAGTTGAAATAAGGTGAGAAGGAAACCCTCTGTTTTTTTTTCTTTGTCTCTTTCGCAACAGTATCAGCAAGCCTATCCTAAGAATGAAGCAAGAAGTATGCCTGTAAGCAAAAGCAAATCACAACCTCATTTTCCCTCTCAGTTTTTTAGAGATCTATAATGAGCGTGTGCGTGATCTGCTGAGAGGTGCGGATCAGAAGAAGCCAGCACCCCTGAGGGTTCGAGAACACCCAGAGAAGGGGCCCTATGTGCAGGGTGAGTGTTCACAAAAGCAAACGTAAAATGCCCTTTATGCTGATTTGTTGTAGAAAGAAGTCTGGTGAAGCCCTTCAAACAAAGTCAAATTACCTTGTGTTATCAGTACTTATGAAAACATGAGGAAAGCACTCACTGTGTTATAACGTTTGTTGAATGGTTGTGTATTTTTATTAAAGAGGTAATTGTGTACATAAGTTATTCGTTCCTGACTGTTTGCATTTGTTAATCAATTCCCTCCACAGCTTGTGCTGAGAGTAGCCAGCTTGTATGACTGTATCTGCTCCTGCTCTTTCTTTTGCTCTCTCTCTTTCTCCCTTCTTGTCCAACATCCAGTCATTGTGTATTAGGAGAAAGCCCAGTGCGGCAAAGGTAGTGACCTCACTTCCATGTGGCTGCTGGAAGCTCAGTACAGAGGCATTGTGTATTGACCGAGATGTGTTTCTCACACATGTAAACACAGTGACCTCAAAAAGTATTTGGACACTTGAGACACTTAAAATATGTACATTTTCTTAGCATTGAATACCAAAATATATATTTTTTTTAATTATTTGTAACAATTATTTTCATTCCTGACAGATTAACAACCAGTTAGACAACAAAAAAGTGTCCAAATACTAAAATATCTTGTAATTTAAAACCTAACAACTAAATGTACAGAAATGCACACAGCAACACTGACTAAACACAAGCCCAATTACACTAAAAGATCAATTAATAAATGTTTTAGCACCACAGGCAGAAAGATGATTTAGCATCATCTCTTCCTGATATTGTTCCATTTCTATTCTCTAGCAGGGTAACTCATATCATGGAAAGGATGATGATGCTATTATGTGTTTATCTTAGGTCTCTCTCAGCATGTAGTGACTGACTACAAACAAGCAGTGGATCTGCTTGAGGAGGGCATCGCTAACCGCATCACAGCCGCTACACATGTCCATGACGCTAGCAGTCGATCTCATGCCATCTTTTCCATTCAATACACACAGGTTTGAATCTCATTAAATTCATAGCAACAGAAGATCTCTCATCAGTCTCATTTTGATCACAAACTGCCTTTTTCGTGTAACTAAATGACTGCTAGTCACACTAGATATTTCACTCTAGACACTAGATATTTTGCTTTATTATCCATATGCCAAAAATGTAGTGAAATCACCTTTTCATTACTGATATTGTACAGTTTGGGGTCAGTAGGATTTTTCTTCTAAAGAAATTAGTACTTTTATTCAGCAAAGATGGATTAAATTAATCAAAAGTAACCGTGAACACTTTTATAATGTTATAAAAGATTTCTATTTCTAGTAAATGCTGTTCTTTTGAACATTATTCATGCAAAAATCATGGTTTCCACAAAAAATATTAATCAGCACAACTGTTTTCTACATCAATAATGTAAAAAAATGTTTCCTGGGCACTAAATCAGCATATCCATCACAGGAATAAATGGCATTTTAATGGCATGGAAACAAGTTATCTTAAATTGTAATAATATTACACAATTTTACTGTTGGTCACACTTTATTTTAAGGTCCAATTCTCGCAACAAACTATTAACTACGACTTTTTATTCAGTAAACTCCTAATTTGCAGTTTATTAATAATTAGTAAGGTAGTTGTTAAGTTTAGGTATTGATTAGGGATGTAGAATATGGTCATGCAGAATATGTGCTTTATAAGTACTAATAAATAGCCAATATGCTAATAAGCAACTAGTTAATAGTAAAAATGGGTCCCTATACTAAAGTGTTACCTTACTGTTTTTACTGTATTTTTTTTTACCAAATAAATGCAGTCTTGATAAGCATAAGAGGCTTCTTTCCAAAACCTTATAAATAATCTTACTGGCCCCAAACTTTTGAATACTAATATACTTGTGAAAATAGTGTTTTCTTTTTATAGGCTATTCTAGAAAATAACCTTCCCTCAGAAATAGTGAGCAAGATCAACTTGGTGGACCTGGCTGGCAGGTTAGTGTCTTGGATCCAAAAGTCCCTTAGTTTAAAATCCAGAAAACTGCTTTCGCTGACATGAAACAATGATATATGGCCAAGTTGCCATCTAGTGGTTGATCACATAATGATGAAGAGTAAAGTGCTGACTTGACTTGAAATATCACTCTTTGTGCTGTGTCAGTGAACGAGCCGACCCTCAATACTGCAGAGACAGAATAACAGAAGGCGCCAACATCAACAAATCTCTTGTCACCCTTGGCATCGTCATCTCCGCTCTTGGTAGGCACTGGCCTTCTTTATTCTTACTATCCTCTCTTATCTTCCTTGTCATGACTTTGCACATTGTTTTTCTAGCCCAGAACTCTCAGATGTTCAGCAGCAGTCAGAGCATTAACAGTGTGCTCAGTGAGGGTGAAGGGAGCGCTGTGGGTAGTCAGTCCAGCTCTCTGTCGGGCAGCGGGCGCAGACAATGCTTCATTCCCTACAGGGACTCTGTCCTCACCTGGCTTCTCAAAGACAGTCTGGGCGGCAACTCCAAAACCATCATGATTGCAAGTAAGCCATTCAGAGTGAATATTTGGTGGTTGCTGCATTGGTTTCAGACAGTGCTAGTGGAATTGATTCTGAGATTAATTTTCCTTCAGCTGTCTCACCATCCAGCAGTAGCTACAATGAGACTCTGAGCACCCTCCGCTATGCAGCTCACGCCAGAAACATCGTCAACAAGCCAAGAGTCAATGAGGTGTGTTTAGATGTGCCCAAATGTCTGCAGAACTTGCTGTACCACCATCAACAGAAAATGATGTCAATGAAACTAAAATAAAACATTTTGTTTCATCTCAGGATGCCAATGTGAGGTTGATCAGAGAACTGCGAGAGGAAATTGATCGTCTGAAGAGCATGCTGCTCAGCTTTGAAATGGTACCAGACTTTAACAGCGCGACCTGAATAAGTTCAACACACGTTTTATGTGTCAAGTAATTACAACATCATTACAAGACATTTTGAGCATTTCTCATGTTTACCAACAAACTATATGGAATGAAAATTTGACAAATGAGATTTCAAATGTGGGCAGGGCTACATGGCACCATCAGCAAAAATAGAAACCAAGTCTTGTTGTCTTGTGCTGTTTACTGTTGCAGCTGGTTAGGATTAAAATGGAATGGACACTTCGTCAGGTGCCTGGTTAGGACATGGTGTTTCCATATTCATATAAAACAAAAATTGTGCAAAAGTGACTGAAAACGGTCTTTTCCATCCACAGCAAAGGAATCCCAGTCCATCTCTCAGTGATGAGAGAGAATGTAGCTTGTCTGATATAATCCTACAGAATGAACTGAAGGTTAGTCCACTTACATGAAATACTGTCTGATGTACGAGGCTGATATTAATTCTGAACTAGTTCTGTAGGAGCTTATTTATGTACACTGCTTGTTAAAAGGTCGGGACCGGTGAGATTTTTTTGTTTTTGAAAGAAGTCTCTTACACTCACCAAGGTTGCATTTCATATCTTGCAATGAGACTTTATATATCATGATTGCAGCTTGGCTTCTTGTAATTACTCACAATTTTACTTGAAATCTTGCAATTGCGACTACTTATACTTGCGTCTCTATCTTGCAGTTACAGCTTTCTTGTTATTTTGACTTTATATTTCACAATGTGACTTTATATCTTGTAAATTTAGCTTTTTATCTTACAATAGCAACATAATGTCTTGCAATTGTGACATATACTACATAATGTGACTATATCAATTATGTCTTTGATTCTCATTATTAAGTCATCATTCTCATAATTCTTATTTTTAAGGCTCATGACTTTACATTTATTATTAAAGCTCATAATTTTTTTTAAATACATTTTAAGTGATGTATTTGGCAAAGCTGAATTTCCAGCAGCCATTACTTGTCTTCAGTGTCACATGATCCTTCAGAAATCATTCTAATATGCTGCTTAATATTTCTGTGGAAACTGGACTTTTTTTTCAGGATTCTTTGATAAATAGGAAGTTCAAAAGAACAGCATTTATTTGAAATAGAAATCTTTTGTAACAATATAAATGTATTTACTGTCACTTTTGATCAATTTCCAGACTTTTGAACAGTTGTGTAAACTGTAGTGTGGTCTCCTTAGAATGATTTAACTTTTTCAATTCATTTTTTTTTATTTCTTTATCATTATCATTCTTCTGTTTTTTTTATTCACAGTTAACTTTTCACCTGCTAATTTTCAGTCGCTCATGTTTCCTCTGTAGGTGGAGCAGCTGACTAAAGACTGGTCTGACAGTTGGCATGATAAGCGAGCCCTGTTGGAGCGCTACAGTGTGGACATTAACCAGGACAGAGCAGGAGTCCTCATTCACTCACTCTTGCCCCACCTCATCGCTCTAGAGTCGGATGTCCTCAGCACAGGGGTCACCATCTACCACCTTCGGGTAGAATTATTTAACAGCTAGTTATATGCAATACATTGCTTTTTCCTGTCACATCCATATAATCTTTATCTTGTCTTCTCTCTACAAAATCCTTTTGTCCTTTGTGTCATTAACCAATGATTCTTTCTCTTTTCCCTCCAATAGATTCTCCCTTCACTTCTCTTCTATCTTTTCTACTCTTGTTCTGTGTGCAAAACTCTTGAGATACCTCTCACAGGAAGGTAAAACAGCCCAGAGCTTTGGTCATGTGGTCCAGACATTCCCTCCTCTTCTTTTCACTTTCCTATTTCGTACTATTGTGTGATTGTACAACAACATTTTAGTGAGAGTTACTCAATTTACGTAAATCTGTGCTAAGAGGTTAGTCCTGATAGGCCGGAAAAAGGCTTACGGCTGTGTAATTTCAGCAGTTTCCTTGGTTTAAAAGCTAAAGCCACCTGGGAATGATTGTGCACCCATGTGTCCAGGCTTATATAAGCAGGTATTTTATCCTTCATAAACAGTAGACAAATCCTTTGCTTGGCTTTGAGGTGTATAAGGAACAAAAAATAAGGCATGGAGGAAGAAAATTTTATTTTGGACTAAATCCACTTATTGACTTCTATTAATATTTCTTATATTTTGGTGCTACAGGAAGGGGTAACAAGAATCGGGCCTCAGGATGACAATCTGGAAGAGCCTCACATAGGTATCTCATATTCATCTCAGCATCTTTAAGTACTATGGTCTATTTACATCTTGTAATAACAGCATTAAATAGTGCTGCAGGGATGACACATTTTTGTAGGCCAAAAACCAGAAACAAATGAGCAATTTTTAGCACTTCCAGTTCCATCGTCCCAAAATCATTGTTTTTTTTGAATGGGTGTTTAGTTAAATGCCTGAAATAACATCTGCAGTTAATACAAGAATAAGACGTTTTCACATTTTATTCCAAGACCCTTTGTGACACTTTGATGGTTGTCAACAAGTGGCTAAATAGGACTACAAAGGTCATCACTAATCTACTTATTTCACTTTCACAGCCTTCTTGTGTTTATGAGCATTCTCTTGCACACTTATTCAAACTTATTGAAACTTCTAACATTTCAGTAAAAAAAATTTTTCTTTCTATAAATGAGTCTGAGTTATCAGAACCTTAGTGGTGGTGACGCTGAAGTCATGCAACCGTGGCGGTGTTCATTTATAGGCTACATTTAATATTTGAATTCTGGCGACTATATTAATTTTTTCAAGTTGTTCATTTGTGAAGATTACTATGATAAACAAAACATGTAAGCATAATAAACATTTGTTTGTCTCAGAGCTTATTTCATGCAATAATCCAAAAGCCAATGGAAATATCTTTGTTGGGTTGGTCTACAAAACTATGTCATCGTTGCAGCACTCTGCACTAGTGTCAATGGGATCTAAAGCATCTTGTGGTCTGGGATGCATATATACAAAAATAGTCTGTTAAAGTCCTGTTTAGTAATATATTTGTTTTAAGTGGACAGCATTGATTATCTTGCACCTCAACCCCTCAGTCTTGCCAGAAGGTTCCTCCTGCGAGATTGAGAATAAGAGCGGGGTGGTGACTCTGAAGCCGGTCTCAGGGAACATCTGCATAGTCAGTGAAAGAGAGATCAAGGAGCCCTGTAGACTTGCACAAGGTAAATGAAATGTTCAAAATACAAAATACAACTCATTATACTCAAAATGAGTATAATCATTTTCAAAATACAACTCATTATACTCAATTCATGTAAATCAAAATAAACAAAACAAAATAACATTAGTACATACTGGAAGTATCCTGATGTATCATTGTGCATCTCTATTTCTCCTAAGGTGCAGTGATTACCTTGGGAGGACTCCATAAGTTCAGGTTCAACCACCCTGCAGAGGCGGCTATTCTTAGGGAGAGAAGACGGGTACAGTCTATGCTTTGCAATAAAATGACCTTGAGATTAGATGGCTAAAAGTATTTGCAAAAATGGCTCAGAAAATTCAAATTGGTTCAGGAAAATGGAATAGCATCGCTTGTTTGTGAATGCAACTTGTTTTTGATATTTTGCAACTAGTACTATGGGATTCAGACATTTTTAAGTATGACTTATGTTTTAGACATTTTAAGTTGTCAAAAGATACTTTTTTTAAAGGGTTAATTCACCCAAAACTGGCAATTGTTATAATTTACTCATTAAAAATGATGATTAGACATTGTTACATACCAGAATTGTTTATATATATATATATATATATATATATATATATATATATATATATATATATATATATATATATATAGGTACTACATTAAAACATAATGCACAAAATGTGGTACTGAGAATTAGCATTATTTATATTTATACTGATATATACAGGGCTGTCAAAGATAACGCGTTAACGCAAATTCATTTTAACAGCACTATAGCTCGTACTAGAAATGGATGGAGATGCTGACAGTGTTGCCAATTTAGCGACTTTTCAGACCACATTAGCAACTTTTTTTTTTTTTTTTTCAAAAAGCGCCTAGCGACCAATCTTTATAGGGTTTGCCCAAACCTTCTTTAGTTTCTGAGACTCGCCGGTATTGCTGCGCGAGCGTGAGGTCTCTCTTTCCCGCAGCGCACACACCTCTTTCTCTCTCTCTCCGCATCTGCTCTGTTCAGCGAGCGGCTGAGAGGAACAGCACTTTTCGTTAAAACAGATATCATGTTGCTTCTCTAATTTAACATACAAGTACAGCCGAAATCACAGCACAGCTATTGTCTTTATCTTATATATAGCCTATTTGATTTTATCAGACAATGGCTGGATTATAAATCAGGATTTTTGTGCAGATTAACATTTTGGAAGGGACAGCTGGTTATTTAGTCCTAATGGACCACGTTTTAGTCACTATTTCATATTCATTCCGTTGTCTGACAACAGAAACGGTAAAATATATCAATGAAAACAGTTTTATTGAGAATTTAGCTGCATCAAAACACAGTAGGCTTATGTGGGCACAGAGAGGCAAACAAATGTAATAATAAATAATAAATGTACATTTTGCATTTTGACCCAAGTGAGCTGTCCTGTCCCTGCGAAAATGTAAACAGGTTTGTGTAAGTAAATTGCTCAGTGCAAAGAAAGAGAAGTAATGGGAACCTGGTATTTCTTGTTTCATGTGTCTAATAGACATGAGCAAGTTCTTTGAAAAACATCTATGACCTTTGAAACATGTCTAGTCTTCATACTCTGAGTATGGTTTCACTAATAATAAACATATATTGCATAAAGCATCCATATTTGCCATTGCCCATGTTGATTAGAGTATTAAAAACATGAAAAGTATTAATTTATGGTGCATTTAGAACAGATAAAAATGTGCGATTTAAGTTGTGATTAATCGCGACTTAACTCATAACAATCATGCGATTAATCACGATTAAATATTTTAATCGATTGACAGCCCTATTTATTTATATATATTAGTGCTGTCAATCGATTAAAAAAATTAATTAATCATGTTTTTTTCTGAAATTAATCGCGATTAATCCCACCTAACATTATACTTTTTAAATATACTTTTATATTGCAATAATTTCACATTCAATCTTTAAATTAATGTAGAAATAACATAAATACAGTATATTTTTAATATTTGATTAATGGCATCTTTTTTTTATGACTGAAGGACCGTATCCCTGATACCAATACTACTGATGCCTCTGTAAAATTGTTCCTCTAATATTTAAACATTTACTATAGCCATTCAACATTACAGTATAATTGAGAGCTATCAATTTGAACATTTATTAGACTTTAATAAAATAACTAATTTAAGTGAACTTTAAACAATCTTCACCTAAACCCATTTTAATAAATGTCATTTTTACCTGTGCCCTTCAGCAAGTAGGAAATATACAGAAATTGAATAAAGTTCTCAAACACTAAATTCTAAATTATATATAGATAGATCCTTAAAGCTATAAAAGTTATTGATTTCCTCTTTTTTTTATTCTTGATGAACAGACATCACAGCAGCTGGTTATTAGGTTATTTTGGGGTGCTATTTCTTTAAGAGCTGCCGCTGCTGAACATGACACAGATCTGACACACATCTTATTTTCTCTCAACTCTCTTTACTTTTCTGACCCATTTCAGGTCTTAAAGTCTCTACTAATGAACTGACTAGTTGAATCGGGTGTGTTAGATGAGGGAGACAGTGCTGGGCTGCTTCAGGACAGTTTGGAAAACCATTTCAGAGACATGTTCTTAAATGGGATTCATATATAACATATTACATGCATGCACAGTTTTAAGGAAGCTTTAATCACCTTTTTGGTAACTTCATGACTTAACTTACCACGACATTGACGCATGCACGTTGTTTCTTTCACACGCTTGATATGAAATGATACAGGCTGTAGCGCATGCCTGCACATTTGTGCATACAGTTGAAGAGTTCCGTTTCCACGCTCGTTTGACTCGCGCTTGGGCACCGAGGCAAAGTTAAGCGTGCGTCTGATACATCTCCCGTTTGATGTGGTCGTAAAGACATTTTGTGACTAAATAATGCATATACTATATATATAATTTTATTTTTTTTGTCCATGCAGACCAGTGATGGAGGTCTGGTCTACAACTCTACAGAGCTAAACTCATCCAGTTCTGACATAAGGTAGATGTTTTGTTCATTCAAGAGCATTTTTGAACCATAGATATATTGTACAAGTTCATGGTGTTTCTAAATGTTGAACTGGTAATGAGCCCTCTGGAGAAACTGTTGTTTATGTGGTGTTGCTTGGTTACTATAGTGAGTATGCAGACAACAAAAGAAAAAAGGGATGGAAGTAAACTAGTTTCTTTGCTGTGTTATTGTAACTTTCTTTAAATCTATTGTTTCTAATTTTTCAGAACTAGTGGCCATATATCTGGTTGGCTGGTGCATCAATGAGTTTGTTGTGTGCTCAGGGTTGCAGGAGGAAGTTGTCATGAGAACGGCAATGGGACGGCTCCCAGACAGCGACTAGAGGAACAGCAGTGGTACATAGAGTGTCTACGAGAGGAGATTCAGATGGAGCAGAAAAGAGCAGAGAGAGATCTGGAAAGAGAGCAAGCATGTCTCCGGCAGCAGCATACTGAGAGTGAGTTGTATTCAAATGCATGTTTAGCATTCAGAAAGGTTTAAATTGTATAAAATGCTCTTCAGTAAGTAACTTTATTTCTCCTAAAATGTAGGCTTTTAAGAAATGGATTAAGACATTGGTTATATTTTACACACTTTGTGCTGAGATATGTTTATTTTGACAGCACATATACAGTTTTAAACAAAGCTTAAAACAAATGAATATATATTGAATACCTGACAACAAGAAATTGTCCAAATTTCAAATATAAAGCCTTGCCTTGCCTTCCTCTAAACTCTGGTTTCTTTTGCATCTAAAGTCAAGCAGTGGATCTTGCAAGAAAAGCAACGGCTTGTAGCCAAGAGGGAAAAGGGCACATTGGAGTCAGGTGTTCAGACAGATCTCATACTTCATAGTGGATTATCATGTCAGATGACTGAGGAGCAAGGCAGTGCTGAAAGAGTCCCACTATCACAGTTAATGGGTGACAGGAAAAGAGTGGTGCAGGAGGAACTGCTGAAGCACCATGCATTGCGCAGAGCTGAGAACCGTGTGCGTCGCAAAAGGTTACATTACCAACTGGAGAAGATTGCACGAAAGCGCCATCTATTGGAGGCGAAGCGAGAGCTGCAGCGGCTAGAAAAAGAGCTTCTTGAAGGGGGCGATGAAGCCTCATCTCCAGATCTGGGGTACCTCTCAAAATCCAGGGGACGTTCAATGACTTTACGAAGGCATTCATTTTCTGCTGATCTGCTGTCCCGACTGTACCCCCAGCACACTCCCATTTTCAGGTGGGTATAATCATTTGCTGAGAGTGACGAAAGGCTCTAAAGGAAGGGTTGTGCAGAAAGCCCTTAAATGGAGATGATGTATGTGTGTTTAATGCAAATTGCTAACCTTTTGCATGTGATCACTCATTTATAATCATTTTGATTTATTAATATCAGAGCAATGTTAAGAAAAAAACGCAAGAGTTAGGCAGAAATTTTTTGCGAAAAGTTCTCCTTTGCATGCAAAAATAAATAAAACAATGCAATTGTAAGTGAATGAGAACCACTGTACATGTTTTGGAGTTTCCCTGGTCTAAAGAATGAAGTAGTAAATCATACCGAACAAGGTGTTATTCATGTTTAGATTACATTATTTAAAACGATTATTTCAATAACGCCAAGAACAGTGGATTGTATTTTTACTTTTAAATATATATATATATATTTCTTTTTTTCTTTTTTTTTCTCCAAACAGCCAGTTCCTCAAAAGGAATAGATCTTCTGAGTTTACAGCATCTCTATCTGGTTTTGCTTGTGCCACTAAATGGGAATCTGATGAATGTCTCAGAAATCAAAAGATTAGAAGACGTTCAAATACAATGCCCTCAAGATATGACCAGGGATCCTCAAGTTTGGCCAGTTTTTCTGACAGCATCAAAAGGCCCTTAAAAGTTGCAAGTTCAACTGAAGCTACAAAATTAAAAACCGCCTCCTCAAGGTTGATTGTCAAGAAAAGCACAAGTGACCAAGACAAGAATTGTCTGGATTCAAACACCAAAGCCACTAGAAAAGTATTACCAATAATAAAACAGAAAAGTTCTGTGAAGGGAACAAAGACTCTGTCTCAAGGTGGAAATAAAGGTTTAGAGACCATTCGCAAGGTTTTTTCCCACTCCGTTGGCTCTGGGATCAGAAGTGCTTTGACAAAAGTTTTCCGCAAGCCACCATCAGGCTCACGGGGACATAGAAGTGTTAAATCTGTGAACAAAATAAGTCAACTTAATGACAAATCGAACAAAAACAAGACTGTGAAAGACTTTGAGCAAAAACAGGAAAAGTGCCCTATCAAGCCGACAATGTCTTATGAAAGTTTGGTGCAGCTTAACTCACTAAAACATAAACAACAGAGACACTGGCATAGTGCAGAAGTTCTAACGAGTACCAACCAATGGGTTGCACTGCAAAAAGAAACAGCTGGATGGGTGGAACATGGTGGTTGGGAGGATCCAAACAGATCTTCAGACTGTGATAGTATCTTCTCATTGGATTCACAACTTAAGCAGGAGGAATGTGATTCCAGTGACGCTGAGAGTGAAGACAGTCAGATGTCTCAAGATTCTCTTGTTATGGAGAGCAGTGGGAAGGATTCTCTTGTTATGGAGAGCAGTGGGAAGCATGTGACTGCCAGACCAATGCTGAGGTTTAAAAAAGTTCCAAGCCACTTAACCACCCCTACAATACTGGCTTCATGCAGCCCTCAGGCAATTGGCAATAAAGAGCAAATGAGAATATCCAAAGATGTACCTGCAGAGGTTTTCTGGAGCCTTAATGGTACTCAGAAGTTGAAAACGGAGAATGGCCAAGGCATGGCTAGAGAGCCTTCACACATCTCTTGTCTAGCATCTGAATCAAGACCTTGTAGTGGTGCAAGTATGAGAGAAACAGAGAATCCACTTGCTCTTACTGATGCTTGGTCATCTACTGATGCAGCAGACAGTCCCATAATCATCAGGGCTTCTGGACACTTGATCAAACAGGATCCACACACACTAATAGAGAGCAGTAGATGCCAAAGCTCTACAAGTCTAGATCTATCAGACAACATGAATGCCTCAGAAAGCCAGAGCTCACCTCGTTCTGACTCCACTCAGGACGGAAATACAACACTTGAAGAACAAAACGGCACATCCTTTGAAAAAACCCTGTTGTTAGAGAGTGATCTCGGTTTTATCCCAGGGCAGGAGATCTATATGAAGGAACTGACTACCAATGCAGGACCATGTACAACTCACACAGTCTGCGACTCTACAGACTCTTCAGATGGGGTAGCAGACCCAAATACCCCAACCACTGAATATGAACCACTGAATCCCACTGTGACTGAAACATTGCTGATCAACTCTTGTTCCAAAGATGGTGAGATCTCAATAAGCACCACTTGCTTCTCAGTTAATTCTAGTAGGGAAGATTTACATGTTAGAGAGCAGCCATCATCATCCCCAGTGTACCCTGAGGATTGTTCTCTGAAGTCAAACTTAAACCTGACATCAGGTTATCAGGTTTCAAGATGTGACAATGCAGGAGATCCAGAAGTTAAAAATACTAAAGCAGCACAGATTCTAAATGAATCACACAACAATGCAAGCACTGCCAATGGCAAAACCATTGAAAAATGCCATGAAGAAAAGTACTTCTATACAAAACACTGCACAGAAATGGTTTGTACAACAGATACCAAAGATTATGCATTGACAATCGAACAATCAGTCAAGCATGGTAGAGAAGTTAATAGATTTGGCAAAGATGGCGAACACTTTGGTGTACAGTTGGGGAATGAGCCAGTCACTGGAGCATGCAAAATGAAAGACCCTTGTGCAGGCTTTGTAGGAAATGTGAAGCTTCCAAAGAAAAGTGATGAATATGTTTCACACACTGAGACTGCACTTTTAAATATAGTTCAGGAACAGTCGTCTGCTTGTTCAACTACCAGTGCAGAATATGTAAAAAAGATATCTCTTTTGGAAAACTGGCTAACACCTGATATGATGGAAAACTCTGATCAAGAGCTAGAAGGCAAACAAATGAAAAATGCACCATTAGCTAGGGATGACCACAAGACTTTAATGAGCAAAGATCACGTTAATACTTTTAGAAATGACAGTAGTGTATGCGATAGTGGGCTGACACAAACAAATTGTACTAGCCTGAAATCCTCTAGGAGTCCAGAGATTAAAAACATTATTGACAACATTAAAGAGGATAGAAAAGATGCAGGCCAGTTTGTGGAGAGAAAGGCCAATAACAGATATTTTCAGATGAGCGACTCGGCAATTAATGATAAAATATCAGAGGTGGTGAAAGAACATTTTATGATGTCTCTAAGAGAAGACTACAGTGATGATCAAGAGCCAAACACAAAGAAAGAAAATACTTCTTCAGCTAAACTGGATAATTTGAAGTCCAAAACAAACAAAAATGAATTTAATTACGAAAGTACTCAGGCTGGACATGGTCAGAGTAATAGTTCCCAGACTTTCTCGTGTATGTCAAAATCAGAGATTCATAAAGACAACTCTACTTTGCACTTGAATAACGGCAATGCACAAACCGAACCAAGACATTCTTTGACTTCGAAGGATCACAGAGTCTTGAACTCCAGTGGGCATATTATAAGGATGAAAGAGAAGAAAGTTGAACAAGAAGGTCCAAAATGTGGACATGTCAATGATAACATGGAATCAGTACTATACTGCACTATAGAGGAACAGAGCACAGATGAACTAAAAACCAGTGAATCAGTGTTGTCGTGTGTCAAAGAAACTATGATTGATGTGAATACATCAAGAGAGAATATTATTGTCTGCACCCAACTGAGAAAGGATTATGTTGATGCTTCAAACACTGTTCAAAGGAAAGATGGCATCAGTGAAGGGGTTTTAGAGGGTGGTAGAGTCACAGTATTAAAACCACTGCTTTCCTGCATTTATGCACAAGATACTTTATCTCTTAAGCTGACAAATGGGTTGGAGAAAGTTCAGAAAGTAAATCAGTACTTGCACCAGAATGCGCAGATAGTTGACAACAAAACAAAACTAAACGAAAGTGCACTGACCTCTAAGGAAATGCACAATTGTGATGATAAACCACTATCCCATGGACATTCAAGACTTTTGAATGAAACTTTGTGCTCACCAAGTGAAAACCGTCTTATGAAGGTCTCAACTCCAGTAAAATCCAGTAAATGCAAAATTCCTCAGGTGTCATTGTCCTCTGAAGCAACAGTGAAACATACTGTCCCAGGTATACACTCCGAATATGTGGCTGATACTTTTCAGAAAACCATGGAGGCACAAAATAAAAAGACATGTTCAAATAACTCTATACTATCAAGTATGGAAGATTACCACTCAACAGTGGATGGCAATTACCCAACTCCTGAAGCCCGGCCTTTAAGCAATCTTGCATTTTATGAATTTGGTCCAGGAAATCTTGGAAAACATAATGCTTGTGTCAGCCAAGATAAAACTTGTACTAAACATTTCTTGGAAACTGCCACTATCAGTAGTAATTGTGATAAAGACAAAGAAAGACATGTGGAGCACATACTCAACGGTTACTCTGAAGATTTAAGAAAAGATGCCACCATTTCAGATTTAAACCAGGCACCACAAAGAATACAAATGAACAATTTGCTTAAAACCTGTGATACTGGAAAAATCGACAAGGATTCACAATCAGAGAATCAGTCAATCAACACAAGTAATCAAATGGAAATGGTGGTTACGTCTCAGTATAATGATGGCAGCATCAAAGGAATGCAAAGTTGTGATAAGCAACAACTGAAAAATCAAGTGCCAAATATGCCTAAAAATCACCAGTCAACTTGTATGCAAAAAAGAGAGCCTGGTAAATCTGTTGAGGTATATCAAAATGCAAAACAAACTCACTGCAGTCAAAACACAAAGGAATATTATAATAACACATGTAAATCTACAGACAGAGCAGAACATGTTACATCAGCGAAGGCTACAAAACATTTTGTTGGCAATGGTAATGATGACAGACAGAAAGGAAAACAAAAGCGATACAGAAAGGCCCACTTTATTACACCTCCAAGTTCATCTACTGATTCTGCACCCGATTTATCTTTGGATGAAAGTACCACATCTAAAAGTCATGTGTCTCGTACCAAACCTGCTTCTCAAGCAAACCTGCTTCCTACCAGTCAAAATGCTCTTGGCAAATACAAAAGTTCTCTACTTGATGAACAAAGCATTCCTTCACCTTCAGCAATTAGTCCAAGATTATTAGAAGCACAATCAGGACAGAGATACACCAGGCAGCCTAGAGAGATTCTTACCATACGTAGCGAAGCTGAGATTGAGACAATTGCATGTCAACAAGATCATGGTTCTACTCAAGAAATGCGAAAGATAGAGATGACGGAATCAAAGGGTGATAAATACATTACTTTAAGGAAGAATGCTTCGTCTGAGGATATTTCATTTTGTGTGGAAGACCATGCTCAGCCATTTAAGGAGACTGTCCCACAGACAAGAGATTCTGCAATGCATTTTTCTTCAAGTGATATTAACCCATTTATTCAGTCAAGAACTACTGTGGCAGTTAACACAACAGTCCACAAAAAGCAGGCCTTTGGAAGTGCTGCCAATTTATCCTGCATACACTCTCCACTCAATAGTTCCAACAAGAATATGACGAGGTGCTGTAGTGTAGACAATGACCTAAATATTCAGGACTCCCCTTTCAGTTCCCATTTGAGCACTTATGTAAATCATAAAGGCCTCTCTAGCACACTGAGTAGTAATGAATATTCTAGAGATCAAATTTCTTCTGAACCTCTGCTTAAGGCAGCTTCTTATTCCTCTAACAGTTCAAATAAGCAGACCCTAACAGCTCTGAAATGTGACTCTTACAATGGTGCCTCAGAAGATTTACGCCAGAGTTCTGGTCAAGTTGACGAAATAGTGCTGGTCTACTCCTCTGAGTATGAATCTCAGGAACATCCAAGTACAAGCAGGTGTGATCAAGGCACACAAACCATTGAAGTTAATAAGGACCTTAAAAGAAAGAGCCGTCACAGAAGAAGCAACACCCAGACACCAGTGTCCAAACCAGGGAATGGTGCCCCAACCACATGGACAAGTCTGCAGAACATGTCTGAACATCTCTCTGACCTGATACACAACACCTCTGATCTTCTGGGGAACATACAGTGTATGCGAACAGGGGAAAAGCCAGCAAAATATGACCAGCCTAAACACTATTTCCAGGTTTCATCTGGCAGTAACTACAAGAGGGACTGTTGTACACAAATTTCACTGGACATTGGGGTCCAGACAGAGAACGCTCCAAGGTCAACAAATGCTACAGCCCATGAAGTAAATGTTATTCTTAAAGTTATTGGCTCAGATATTTGTAATGTGTCCCAGCTTGATGGTGATGCCAAGATCTTGAAGAATAAATGTGAAAGTGAACAGGCCTATGAAAGGATTAAAAGCCTGCCTGATTTACATCCCAAAAGTTCAAAGGTAACTGAGAGTCATTTTCAGATTCCTCCCCAAAAGGTTCTTTCATTAGAGACTGTTGTGCCAAATCAGGATGCTCCCACTTTGGAAGCATTTGAAGGTAACACAGTAGATAATTCCTGTAAGAAGTCTTCATATAGCTACCTTGGAGCAAAACGCTTGCATATGAAGCAAGAGGAGAAGCAGACTTGTCACAGAAATGCAGACCTAAGGAACTGCTTTAATAAACAAATTATGCTTATGGATCGTGCATGCTCCCCTATCCTTACAGTGAAGGCTGCAAGATACACCCAGCAAAGACAAGTAAAAACAACCCAGGCTTCAACGAACCATAAAACTGAGGGACAAGAGAATCAGTGCTCAAATGTATACAATGTGCCATTGAAAGGTCATAAAATGTCCAACCATGAGAATAAGGTACTAGATCAGGAGAACCTTTGTATCCTTCACAGTAAAAATGCTAGAACAGCATCTACATCAGTGTCATCTGTGACCTATGAAAACCTGAGTGACCTTAGTTGTCCAAATCTAGGTGGATCTGATTACTTCTCAAATAGCATCTGTCCCCGCAGAAAATGCATGAAAAATGAGAGGAATGAATATTCTCATGAAGTTGAAGACAGGGTAATAAGTATACCCACTATTAACCGTTCCCCATCTCAGCCACAAAACATGTCCCTCTCCCCTCCAAGCAGTACCATTGGTGTCCAACTTGCATCCTCCTCAGATAACGTCAGACAATCTAAAATGGAAAACCTAGAAAGACCTCATTTGTCAACTGTGAACAGTCATTTGAGTCACAGATCTTCTGGGTATATAATAAAGAGTTGGGATCATTCAAAACAAAGTACTGTACAACAGCGGGAAGATGACGTGATGTCTCTGGTGCCAAGCGAGTGCAACACAGATGTTCTGGTCAGCATCAATCCTCTGGCAGAAACCAACACGATCAAAGAGCATCAGGGGATCCCTGATGATCTGCCCATACACAACAAATTTACTAACTGGTCTGGCATTAATCAGCACCCACCATTAACACTTAGTAAAATTCACAGACCAACTGGACAGCACTTCACAAAGCTCAGCACCAGTTACTGGCAAGAGCCATCAGAGAAAACAGACAGGAGAGCACAAGAAATTGAGAAGCTGAGGAAAGAACGTGAGCGGGTTTTAGCCTCTGTACATATGGATCTGAGCCCTCATCAGCTGACTGTTGAACTCACAGAGGCCAAGCTGCATTATGGCCAAGGGGAAACAGACACTCTGCTTAAAATTCTCAAGTCTGGTTCTAAAGAGGCATCTTCAGCCTGTAAGAAACAGGAGCTCCTTAACAGGTCTGTATAACCTGTGATGACATTTTATTTGAAGTATCACAAAGTTTGTACAATATTTAAAGGGGTCCTGAACTGCCTTTTGTTTTTTATTTCGTACTGTTCTCTGAGGTCCACTTAAAATGTTATCAAGATTTTTACATCAAAAACATAATTTAGAAGTAATAAGTTGTTTTCTGTCCTGCTTTGACGCCTCTCATCAGAACGCTCTGTTTGAATAGGCGTGGCGTATTGTAAACTTGGAAGTAAACGACCACTGCTATGATTGGCTAACAGATGTGTATGTTTGACAGCCTACATCCTTCATAGATGGACGCTTCTGTGATTTAGGTTAAAAAACGCATACTTAGTACATATAAAAAAATCTGTAATAATAGACAAAGCAATAGTGACCTCACACGTGTTGTGCAACATTACTTTTGGATCCAGTATAGTTGGACTTTTATTTTCAATCTGTGCCTTGTTTGTAAATGAATCCTCGGTAAAATGAAGTGAACAAAGGACCAAATTCTTACTCATGTGGTCTGGCACTTCATTAAAAATAAAGTTCATCAAATAAAGTTTAACGTTTTGTTTCTGTGTAGACATTTGCTGCTCTTCTCGTTTACCTACTACAGGTGTAAATTGGTGGGCGGGGCTAAATAGGCAGTAATGTAGAAGCAGGCGTTGATGTTCTTTATCAGAGGCACTGTTTAGCCACACTATTACATAATAAATTGGCACATTCCACAATCTGTCATTTTGACTGATTGGCTTCAATATAAGGACTAACGAGAAAGTTTTGAGTTCTGAAGTTTTCATAGAACAATGACCTCTTACATGTCGAAAGATCAAGGGAATTTTGATTTCTCAGTTCATGACCCATTTAAAGGTTGTTGTTTTTTTCTTTGGAAATACATTTAGGGTGCTTTCACATTAGCACTTTGATGTGTACCCAGGTTTGTTTGTCATCAGAATTTGGTGCGTTTGGATGATGTGAATGCCTCCAACAGGAATTTATATTCTTTACAAACATTTGCAATATAATTGACCATATAGACGCAAGCACATTTCTGTGTTGACGCATGAGAAACGAAACCAAATGTTCAAAAGCCATAGTACAAAACTGAGATGAGCAACACTATGGATTTTGCTGCCTCCTCCTACATGGTCATTAACAAGCAATAAAACCTGTGGTTTAGATCCCAAAAAATATAGTGTATACACAATACGCACAAACTGGGGCCAGGGTAGGGGACCATTCAGAGCAAGCAATTGGACCAAGAGTGAAAGCACTTTCAGAGCTTGTTATAAATAGAATTCTATTCTGCCATCAGGCACAGGAAGAGCATTGAAAGTTTGAGAAAAGACAGAGAAGCCCGTCTCCAGATGTGCCGTCTGGCTTGGAGCCTCAGTCCCAGTAAGCATCGGATCCCTATAAATTATGAGGAGCAATCTCAAAGAGTTTCAGACCTGCCAAGCAGACACGGAATATTTGCAGCAGCTCAGACAAGAGATTGTCGAAACCAGCTGGTGATTTGGAAGTAAAATTTGGTTGTAATATTCTAGAATTCTACATACTGAACCGGATGCTCTTCCACAGAGTTCCTGATCCACCAAGAAGGGAGGGTCAATGTCCATCTGACATTGAGCTTCTATTGCGTGACTACAGTCGAGCACGCGAAGAGGCAAGAGCAGAGATTGTACGTGCACGAGACCGACTCCGTGAGAGGACTGAACAGGAGAAGAGAAGACTACAGCAGGAAGCTCTCTCACAGGCAGTGAAGGTCAGTGACATCATTTTTAAAACTCCTAAGAATGATCAACCTTTGCTGTTTTGAAATAGTTTCATAATTTCTTTCCCTTTCCCTGTGTCTTATGTAGGATGACCTGCGGTTTTGCACACGCATTAGTAACAGTACTTTATGTAGTGGTTCGAACCTGAGTCTTTCCTCAGGGCCCACTTCAGGGTACAACAGCAGCAATGCTGCCATACTGAAAGACATTACCTCACCATTAATACAGGTAAGGAACCACACTAAAAAGTTTAACGTGCTTCCATGATATTTTAATTTAAATGCTATTTTTCAAGCTCTTCACCTCATTGCTCAGGTAAACAGAGTCTCAGAATTCAGAGTAAGGACTCGACCGGTGATCCCGTTGCAGACTTCAAAAGCTCAGCGTAGATGGCTGTCAGTCCAGGGTGAGCGATAACTCATAAACAATTGAAAACCCAATGGCTATGCTTCGAATCCACTTAATTAATCAGATCTCCTATTCTCTCCAGATGTCAGCCTGGAGACATGTGTCACTGGATATGAGCCTGAGTCCTCCTCCACTCCATCTTCTTCCTGTGCTCGACAGCGCACTCGCTCTTTCGATCCTTCATCTATATCAACTTCATATCAGGATATCGCAGACTGTACTCTTGCCAGTGCTATTTCAGAAGTATGCTACTTTCACGTTTCAAAATATGCAAGAGCATTTCGATATCAAATGCTTCATGGACTTGCTTGTTTGTTTTAGGTATATTTGGCCTCTGGTGGTGATGCGAGGAATCTGCTGGCTGGGAAGGCAGCTTCTGGTTGGAGGTGCACTAATTTGCATATTTTGCATGTACTGTATAAACCTCTTAGAAGTATTCCGTCCTCACGTTCCATTTCTCACCAGGCATCAAGGTGTGGAGAGAGCGGTTCAAGTCTTTCACAAGGCTACTTCCAGACCCTCAGCTCATGGGTTTCTTGGAGTAATAGAGCTGGAGAGACCTTTGGCCAGTCTATGGTCTATAGTTCGAGATCACTCAAAGACTCACCTGTACCACGAGTCTATTAAATCTGCCTGGACACGACCACTGGACGAAAGCACACAACTAGGTAAAGCTCAGTGCACAATATATGATTTTGCAATCAGACAAATTTCTGGGATTTTAAGGGATTTCTGTTGTCTTAAGGCCTTTCCACACTGAGCGCGATGTGAAAAAGCTAGGCGAATTGCCCACGAATGTTGCTTTCAAACTGAGCACAAAAGGATGGTTCGCCTTCTGCTAATTGATCATTTTCATGTGACGTCACACCCTTGCACTCTTTGTATATTTTATAATGGACTGATCGATACCTGCTTGTCATGTGTCATAAACATCCTTTATTGTTAAAAAAATTCCATAAGCTGCATAAAAACATATACAGAAAATATTTCTTCATAATTATAGGTCCATTTGCTTTCATATTTCATGTGTAGAAAAAAGTTTCTCTTTTTTTATATATGGAAGGGCAAAAGATATGATTACATGATTGACAGGTCTAGACTAGTAAACGAGCTCTGACTCATAAACACTCGCGCTCGTAGAAGAAAATGGACGGTGCTCTTCAGATCACATAATTCAGTGGAGAATTAATAGAAATGTTATTCTGTATAAAGAACATGTGAGAATAGTCTGTTCTTAAATACCAACAATAACTCAGCATTCACTCTCTTGCGGAAAAAGTCCTCTACTTCGGTGTTTTTACGCTCGTGCTCAATACAGTCTTCTGAGCTTTTAGACCGCGTCGACCTTTTGGGTAACAGCAGTTGCTCTGGCCAAGTGATGTAACGATCAAATCTTATCGGACGGCCCGTGTTTTCGCTTTGCAAAACTGAAAAGATTTGTCATAATGGACGAAAAAAAAAACATTAGCATTTTCGGCACGCGAATGTTCGCGGCCTATGTGGAAGCATCCATAGGAAGATGTTGTTTTATTCCAGCACGTCATCGCATCCGAAATTCGTTTAGATGATCAAAAACTCACAATTTTATTTTATTTCACTGAGCGCGAAAAAGCTAGTGTCATCTAGTTGATCATCATGTTCACTGACGGGCAATTAATGATCTTTGCGATGAATCTGGAAATTAGGGGTCGCACTGCTACAATGTGATTGCTCCTAAGGCTTGCGTGCACTGAAGAACCAGTACGTGGTTTCTGCAAGTCTTAAGTGGCCTTTCCATAAATGAAGGCCTAACGTGTCCAAACTACATGTGACGCGACAGGATTCCAGCGAAATGCAGTTTGGCTGTCCACACTACACGCGATGCGTCATCCAATGTGTTAGTTGGATACGCTTATAGTCTAATATTAAATCATTTTAACATCATTAAATTTACATACTGAGTGACTGATAGCATCTTTGTCATAGAATATACTTGTTGGTTCGCAGTGAGTCCACAGTTTTAACTTTGCTTTAAACTATTTTCAAGATCTGAGGTAAACTATCTGTTGTTGGTTTCAGTATGGCTATAAGGTCACGCAATTTGATATATAAACTCAGATTAGACACGTTTAACTTTGAATAAAGCACAAAATCATCTGAGATTATCTACTGTCACATAGTTTGTATGTTGTTGTTCCAGCCGCGACGTCGTGGAAATAGAAACCGGTTCTAAATTAGAAATTTTGTGTGTCGCCGTTGCGGCTAGTTAGGACAAAACCTCTGATTAACATGGAAAAGATACCTTTTATCGCGTGTTGTGGCATCGCGTGTAGTTAGGACACGGTGTAAGAAGATCACAAATCGGAGCAGAAAGTCTTAAAGGGATAGTTCACCCAATAATGAAAATTGTCATTAATTACTCACCCTCATCTCGTTCCGATCCTGTAAGACCTTTGCTTATCTTCAGAACACAAATTAAGATATTTTTGATGAAATCCGAGAGCTTTCTGACCCTGCATAGACAGTAATGTAACGGAAATATTCCCAGGCCCAGAAAGGTAGTAAGGATATCAGTAATATAGTTCATGTTACATCAGTGGTTCAACCTTAATTTTACAAAGCTACAAGAGTACTTTTTGTGTGCAAAGAAAACAAAAATAACGACTTTATTCAACAATTCTTCTACTCTGCGTTACATCCGCCGCCATTCATGAGAAGACCACGACGCATGCAAGAAGAGAAGAGTTATTGAGCACTGTACATGTCGCACAGTCTGCCTTGTCTCTCTTTTTTATCTTAAAGGATTAATTACGTTATCTTAAAGGATTCAAAAAATTGTACAGTATATAGCAGGCTTAATAGGTGAGATGATTATAACTTACCTTCAAATGCAGGCAAAAGCAAAATGTACCTTTACTGATTGTATTGCCAAGTCTCGTCTTTCTCTCCAATCAGTCTATCTTTTGACGGACGTATCCAACTGCCAGCTTAAACAGCCACGGGATTTCTGCTGCCTCAGTACAGAATCTAAACAGGTGTTCTTTACACTCTTCTGTGATTAGCTTTATCCAGAAGTACCGTGCCTTAATCATACATTCATTTTGATCTGTCCTCTTTTCTTTAGGATGATATGTGGGTGCTTGCCATGCGGTCTGTATTTGAGGAGACACTGCCACGTCCCAGTATGGATACTATTCGTGGTGAGATACTACCCAGCGCTTGGATCCTTCAACCCAGCCAGCGTAACGGTCGAGAGCTTGTCACTGTCATCTACTTGTTACAAGTAAGATACCTAGCCCTTGTATACTTTCTTTCATTGTGTATCAGTTTAACAAATTAGCATTTGCTAATTCCTCATTGTTTCCTGTGTCTCCCCCAATAGGTGGATTTGGGAAGCCCGTCCTTGGCTCCTGGACTGCTGAATACAGTGTCTAGGAAGCAAGCAGCTGTCATAGCAGACCTCGATTCTTTCTTCTCTTTATGACAAATCAGGTTACACATGTAGCAACAAGCACTTACACTAAACCCCTGAAGGTTTTTGCTAAGATTTGCACCTCGTTCTTGCTTTTTACTTGATTCTTTTTCACATAGCACTGGTGATTATATTGTGTAACACATTATCTTGCCTTTATTTTATTTAGTCTTTATTGTTGTTATTGTTATGTTAGCCCCCATGTGCCAAAGTATTAATTATTGTAAAAAGATTTTTTGATTGATCAAAGTAAAATCCCAAAGCTATTTCTATTTATGTATGTAGTTATCACTTGATTATCATTTGATATAGACTAAACTATGCATAGCTCTGTTATTTGTAATGAAGGATATTCATATAAAACAATCAACTGCATTACAGTATTCTTTTAATGCATAGCATTGTCTGAAGCTACTATCAGAAATAACTAGTATGTAAAACTTGAACTTGACATCAGCTGTAGAGACTTTTTAAACTTTATTCTGTAATATGCAGTACAGTACCTTTCATAAACGTGTCCAATTCCTTTCTTTTTTTCAGCCATTTTCATTTTTGTTTGTGCAAATTTCATGCAATTTCTGTGTAACTGCTTATACAATTTATGACAAGTTCTATATTGGCTGAAATGGGATAGATCGACTGTCATAACTGTTATTGACTGCAGTGCTATTGTTGATATTGATACTTTCAGTATTTGTTTTTTTTTTTTAAATGTGCATGCAAAATATTCTTTTAAATTTCTGTGTAATGATATGCAAACAAAAGTTAATCCTTTTTAACATAAACTGTTACACTTTCTACAGTGTATAGATATTATACAAATATTTGGATTTGCATTAAAGCCATTACGTTTTGACAAAGTGATCAAGAGGGTCTTTGCTCAAGCACTGTAGAATGATACAAGACCAGTGGTTTTATTTGTAACTTAGCTGATCTGTAAAACGGTGTTGCCGCTGAAACAAAAAAGTATACTGTATAAATGAAGGATATTTCTTTTTTTTTAATTACATCACATTGATTTATTATTGTAAATGTCTTCTATAATATGTAATCTATCTAAATGTAAAATAATTTATCATTTATGTTTTAAAATGTTCTCTTTATGTTTCTGTGGAAGAGCTTCCAAAATCTTAATGACTTTTAATTTATGAACCAGAACATATTTTTATTAAATACACTTGGCTTTTTTCATATGTTTCTTGTTTTCAGTCTTAATTTTAGTATTTAAAAGGATCTCACTTGGTGTTTTAAGTGCAAGGCCATGCCCACATCGGGGACCAAATTAATTTGTTAGGGAAAGTGTTTAGCATACATGTTTAAATGACTTTATGTAAATAACATATGAACTGTAATATAATATGTTTTGTATATAAAATATTAAGCATTGATAGTTTTAATAGCATTAATATATATCGAAAGCGACAATGGAAGTAATCAAAATCAACAAAAGAGCAATGATATGCAAGTGCAAGTCTCAGTTTTTTTTTTTTTTTTTTCAATTAATATAATAAATAGAAAACGGACAGATTAGAAAAAAGAATAGAGCAAGCTAGTGTTAGAGGCCCTTTTTTTGCTTTTGTTAATTGTATAATAAATAAAAAGAAAACCAATAGAATACAAAAAGATCTTTCTTTCATTCAACAGTCCAGAATGATATTGATATTTGTACAAAAACATTTAATATTTTTGTACTGAGGTTCTATAAAACATTTAAAACACTGTACTCTGGGTGATTCTGAGGTGAGTGACAGTAGGCTAATTGTCCCACCGAAAATAGGCTATTTGTAATACTTTAATTTGAGAAGTGGATTTGAAGACTGACCTCAACAGGATATTTTCTGGTATGAAATCCCTAAACTACATTTATCAGTGTAAGCAAGTTAAATTGTTCAGATTTGTCTGGATTGTTAATCTTAAGTACTTGACTGTGAACAGTAGCGTGAATAACTTGGTTACTTGAACGAAGCAGTAAACCCAAAAGATGATGCTTTCTCAGGCCATTAGTGGCTTCAAATGATGACCACTGGTGGTGATCTGGTGTTACTGTTAAAACCTAAATCTTATCCAAACAACAAGCCTAAAAAATGGTAAACAGGTGAGGTGAGTTATCAGGTAAGTATAATTTTAGCATTCCAGTTGAACAGAAATATGTATTAATTGTGGTGTCTGTTTGATTTTTACTACAGGACTGATGGCCGAATCACGTCAGATCTGTTGGCTGTCGGGGAATCAGGTTCGATTCTGGTCTGAGTCTTTTCCCGAACACAATCCCCCTCTTTCCCCCATTTACCGAGATGGTCCTCACTGTAGAGCACAAGATCCAGAGGGTGTGGTTGGATCTAGATCCAACTCCTCCCACCTTACATTTGCCTAAACCTACCCGTCTTCACCCCCTGATCCCTAAACCCACCCATCCCCACCCATAAACCTACCCATCCCATCCCATCCCATCCCCACCCCTAAACCTACCCATCTCCACCCCCTAGATGTAGATCCAACCCCGCTCCCTGGATCTTTGTTCTGCAGTGAGGGGCTACTGCATTTACCGGTCTATCTCTAATGTCCTATCCAAAAAAAAAAAAGGTAAACAGGTGAGGTGAGTGATCAGGTAAGTATAAATTTTAGCATTCAAATGAATCTAAACATGTAATAATTGTGGTGTCTCTATATTCTTTATCACAGGACTGATGTCTTATAATCACATCAGAGCTGTTGGCTGTCTGGGCTTCAAGTTCAAATCCTGCCGGAGTCATTTACTGATCCCATTCCCCCTCTTTCTGTCCTGTCTGTCTCTACTGTCCTATTCAAAAAGGCCAATGACGCTGAATAAGGCCAAAAAAGGTAAACGGGTGAAATAAGCAATTAAAGGCAATCAAATTGAGTAATTTAAGGATTAATAAAATATTTCTAAAAACAGAAAATACAGAAAGATTGTCTGTGGAATGAATTTGACACAATCTATCCAAATGTATTTATTCATCAATGTAATGTATAGTAGCCTATAATGTATTTGTAGTCATTACGTAATGTGTTAATGCTATGTAAGAGAATACAGTTGTTTGTTGTATTGTTAATTCCCAATTAGATGAAGTATGATGACAAACTTATAGAGGTATAAATGTTTTATTGTTAGATAGACAGAAAGAAAGTCATTCTCGTTTGGCTCTGTTCGAAGGCGGTCGCATTTTTCTACCCTCCCTATCCTGAACTTCCCTGCTTGCTCTCTCGTACTGTCTTGTCCTTCTTAAGAGACTCTCGCTGCACTATTTACAAAACCGAAATTATGGATCTGATCAAAGACAAAACAATCTTATCTCTTTCCGGCTTCCCAAAACAGAACGGCTTGGCAAGGCCGCTCTGGTATCAACTCTCCTGTGAATACTGCAGGGAGACGCTCTTTCTTCCCTCCCCCATCAAACACCTTGTTATTGTCGGGCGCTTGGGCTCTGGCCAAGGTCGTTTCCATGGCAATTGCTATGTCGCACCACAACCTGCGAACTGAGACAACTGGTTTGGAGTACTGGCGCAACGGATTTCAAGGCATACGAACTCACACGAACTTACACATACACACACTCATACGCTCATATATACAGATTGTCATCCACCTCCCTACCCCCATCCCACGCCTTCGTCGCTTCATCCCGTCAGTTGATAACGGGTCTGTGTTCGCGCTGTAATGGCTGCAGGCCGGATGGCTGTTTCGTCTGAACTGGATTACTATGCAAGTTATGTTCCTGTGTTGACTGTGCTCTATGCTGAGGTTTTCGTCTGTTCTCACACTGCACTCTCGTTCAGGAGCGTAGTGTGAGGACTATTTTTTTCTCCTCTCTTTCCTCATGTTGTGCTGTATTCTTCTTCTTTATTGCATTTCGTTGCCTTGTACCTACATGTGCAATGACAATAAATTGAATCCAATCCAATCCAATCCAATATGAAAACAGAAAAACAAATGAAATTTCAACCAGGCCATATTAGACCACTTCAGACCCAATGTGACCTTATTATACTCAAAAGGATCCAGCAAACCAGTTTAGTCAATTATATTTGTGACGTAATAATTTAGCTAATGTTTTAACATGTCCAGAAAATGTTTTAAAAGACTGCTAGCACACTTCTAACACATGTTGCTAATATGTAAGCATTTTTAAACACGTTGCTAATATGTCCTAAGCTAGTTCCATGGCTTCAAATGGTTTCCTGAAAGCCTTTTAACTAAATTCAAGAAAAAGATTCTTAAAACTTGAACAAGGTAAAACGGGCTTTGACTCTAGTTTGGTTGTGATTTATTAAAATTACAGATTCATTTATTGAAATAAAAATATTATTTGCAAATATAATTCAAATTTTATTTTTTATTTTTTCTTTGCTCACTTAAATCCCTTTAAACTCTTTATTTCTTTAATTCCTTACTTGAAATAAAAAAGATCAGGACATCTGTGACAACATCACCAACCCAGGGTTGTTTTGCATTGGAAAGTATACATTTGTTTTTGGAGAACTAAACGGCGAACAAGCAACAGGTGTTCAACGTGTAAAATAACAACGTGTCTTTAAGTAGCATATCCATACTGGCACGATTAGTAGCGAATTGTAAATATATATATATATATATATATATATATATATATATATATATATATATACAGGTCCTTTTCAAAAAATTTGCATATTGTGATAAAGTTCATTATTTTCTGTAATGTACTGATAAACATTAGACTTTCATATATTTTAGATTCATTACAACACAACTGAAGTAGTTCAAGCCTTTTATTGTTTTAATATTGATGATTTTGGCATACAGCTCATGAAAACCCAAAATTCCTATCTCAAAAAATTAGCATATCATGAAAAGGTTCTCTAAACGAGCTATTAACCTAATCATCTGAATCAACTAATTAACTCTAAACACCTGCAAAAGATTCCTGAGGCTTTTAAAAACTCCCAGCCTGGTTCATTACTCAAAACCGCAATCATGGGTAAGACTGCCGACCTGACTGCTGTCCAGAAGGCCATCATTGACACCCTCAAGCAAGAGGGTAAGACACAGAAAGAAATTTCTGAACGAATAGGCTGTTCCCAGAGTGCTGTATCAAGGCACCTCAGTGGGAAGTCTGTGGGAAGGAAAAAGTGTGGCAGAAAACGCAGCACAACGAGAAGAGGTGACCGGACCCTGAGGAAGATTGTGGAGAAGGACCGATTCCAGACCTTGGGGGACCTGCGGAAGCAGTGGACTGAGTCTGGAGTAGAAACATCCAGAGCCACCGTGTACAGGCGTGTGCAGGAAATGGGCTACAGGTGCCGCATTCCCCAGGTCAAGCCACTTTTGAACAGAGAAGCAGCACTGGACTGTTGCTCAGTGGTCCAAAGTACTTTTTTCGGATGAAAGCAAATTTTGCATGTCATTCGGAAATCAAGGTGCCAGAGTCTGGAGGAAGACTGGGGAGAGGGAAATGCCAAAATGCCTGAAGTCCAGTGTCAAGTACCCACAGTCAGTGATGCTGGTGTTGGTCCACTGTGTTTTATCAAGGGCAGGGTCAATGCAGCTAGCTATCAGGAGATTTTGGAGCACTTGATGCTTCCATCTGCTGAAAAGCTTTATGGAGATGATTTCATTTTTCAGCACGACCTGGCACCTGCTCACAGTGCCAAAACCACTGGTAAATGGTTTACTGACCATGGTATTACTGTGCTCAATTGGCCTGCCAACTCTCCTGACCTGAACTCCATAGAGAATCTGTGGGATATTGTGAAGAGAAAGTTGAGAGACGCAAGACCCAACACTCTGGATGAGCTTAAGGCTGCTATCGAAGCATCCTGGGCCTCCATAACACCTCAGCAGTGCCACAGGCTGATTGCCTCCATGCCACGCCGCATTGAAGCAGTCATTTCTGCAAAAGGATTCCCGACCAAGTATTGAGTGCATAACTGAACATAATTATTTGAAGGTTGACTTTTTTTGTATTAAAAACACTTTTCTTTTATTGGTCGGATGAAATATGCTAATTTTTTGAGATAGGAATTTTGGGTTTTCATGAGCTGTATGCCAAAATCATCAATATTAAAACAATAAAAGGCTTGAACTACTTCAGTTGTGTTGTAATGAATCTAAAATATATGAAAGTCTAATGTTTATCAGTACATTACAGAAAATAATGAACTTTATCACAATATGCTAATTTTTTGAAAAGGACCTGTGTATATATATATATTATTATTTTTTTTTTCATTTATGCAGGGGTTGTGATTATTGGAGTGGAAGGGTGGGGAACGCCATGTAAAGTCAGTGACTCCTGACAGGAATGCGCGTCCCCTCCGCTCCGCTGGTCTGCTTTATTTTTAACACTTTGGGTGTGTCAAACAGCGGCCCTGCGCGCACTCCCTGCCCCTGCAGCAGCTCTCCCCCACCGTGACCTAGACCTCAGCGCCTCTCATGGGATTATTACTGCTCTTCAAATAACGGACCATATTCTAAAAACATCGACAAAGAAGCGTGTCATTCTCCCGTACTGTTTTTCAGTTGTATAGGTAAGTTTACTGTTACATTTGAAACTCATAGTATTAGAGGGCCTGTCTTCAGTGTGGGCTTCCAATGTCATTTGATATTAGATGTATCAGAACAGTTTGTTTTAATCACACCTGTATTTGTATGTCTCTGTGTAATATGACACGTTTAATTAGCTTATAGTTCTTTTCGTAAAAGTATTGCACTCTTATGAGAAATGCAGTGACCTGTTGAGCACTATGTGTGATCAGTACAGATAAAAAGCCCTTGGAGAAAACATACTGGATACAAACCAATGCAAATATGTAAGAACTGTACATTTTCCTACATACTGTAATTATCTGCTTTTCACTATGAGAACTTGAGAAATATGACCGTTAAATTCTCTTCATACTTGATTACTATCGGCTCTCATCTTCTTTATGATCATTAATTTGAGTCTGTGAGCAACTCTAAATTAGGTCTAAGCTGGTCATTAGCTGAGTCAACCTTGTCCAAACTGGTAGACCACACTGGACAAGAAACAAACCAGCTTGTCATGTAAGTTTAATGCCCAAACTGGTCTATGTTCCTAAATCCAGCTTGACTGCATCTAGAAACTAGCCTCCATGTTCCTATAGCTATCAGCTGGACTTTCCAACAGAGGATCACCACGTATTCGGCTGGACTCTCTGTTTCTCATTGAATAAACCGAAGAAAGCTGTTCCACAGCATTAGTAAAAGAAAAACAGCTGTCACTAAGCCTTTGAAATAATAAAATTCTGTGAGCTGTTTCAAGCTCACCTTATAGGGAGAACCGCCATGGTGTAAACACCATTACTTACTGCCCAGAACTTCATAATATGACCATAAAGTTCATTCCAGGAATAGTTTGTGTTATTCTGTCTATTAATTGCATGCTCTGCTTGCCTGAACTGAACAGTTTAGTCAAGCATTAAAATCATGTCAGCCTTTTTTGTGTTCATCGTATGGAAAGGAGCAGTGTGAACATTCCTTGAAACATCTCTTTTTGTGTTTTACAGATGAAAGTAATGCGGGTTTAGTAGATATGAGTGGGAATAATTAATGACATAATTTCAGTTTCAGGGTAAACTTAATTCTTCAAGGTGGTGTTTATACCCACAATTTACTTCCCTTAATTTAATTTAAACACAGAATACTCTTGTACCATAGTGCCAGCTCCAGCTGTTCCTACAGTAACATGGCACGCACAGTGCTTCATGATTCATACCACACCTAAGTGTGGCCTCTCCCCTCACACATGTGAAAAATAACCCGCTGTGTCGGCTTCCTGGACAGTAGATAGCCGCCCTCTAACTTCGGTTGCAGAATTTGAGAGTAAACACACTGTGACATTATCATGGCAGTGATAGATATTATTAAGAGATACAGCTCTTATAGAATTTCAATTACAGTTTTTATTGCCAAATATAATGTTAATGACCTAAAATTGAACAGATTCAATGATGTAGCATATGTAGTTATTTTAAATGATTTACACAAAAATGGAAAAAAATTAAATAAAATAAAGCATGCGCAACTGCAAATGAGATTTAAGAGCTACTGAAGAGTATGTTTTTCAGTGAACAACAAATTACATTTTTGGTCTGTTACTCATGCAAAGCTATCATAATGAAATCAAATCACATATTAAGTGCTACTTGTCAATTTTGGAGCATGAAAGCGTGGTTACTATAAATTTACACTGTATGGAAAAGAGCAGCATCGGTATTCTTCAAACTTTCTTCTTTTGTGTTCTATAGAAGAAAGAACGTCATAAAGGTTTGGAATGACATGATTTTCTTTTTTAGGTGGTGAATTTGTTCAAAGCAGTCTCTACTGTCTCTCTTTTTCGGTTGAGATAGTAGATACTTTGTCATAAACTGTGTGTGTGCATTTGAGCATATTGCAGAGAGAGCAGCAAAGTTGTGCCTCTTGTGATAACGGGTTTCCCGCTGGTGGGTGGAGAATAGTTCATTGATAACATCCCCCCCTGCACTGGCCTGATACAGAGAGAGAGAGAGAGAGAGAAAAAGAATGAAAACCACCATCACCACTCTTTCTGACACCTGTTAGATTCTCTTGTTCACTTAGTTCTTGAGCCAGATGTTGATTGTGTCATTTATTTTCATTTTGTATATTGCACAACTGACACCTAGCATTGTTACAGTACACTAACCCTGACTACACTAACTACAAATAGTAGGTGAAATTAATTTGGTCCAGTGCTTTTCAGTGGCCTAGATATTTGGAGCCAACTAGAGCAGAAGCATTGGATTGTCTCAAGACGCTCACTGCTAATGTTTAGCAAGGATTTTTCCACCTAATTATCTGACTGTGATACGAAACACGCAAGCAAATATCTGATCACGTAGCGTGTGACGAAGTAGGAAAATTTGTGAAGGGTGCTCTTTACATTCTTTAGCCCAAAGGGGTTGCCCAACCCCCTGTTCAGTGTGATATGACTACACATGAGCAACATGCCTCACAGAGATAGAACTATCTTAGCGGCTAACCTTCACACACCATTCCACAGTAGCACACGCAAATACACACCCTCGTTAAGAGCGACGTTAGAGGACATGTGCTGAAAATGGCGGCCTTTGGAATCTTGAGGGTGTAGACAAACAATCTATAAGGAAAACAGGTATACTTTTATTAATTGTATTATTTATTTATTACTTATAGACAGGGACAAGGAGAGAGGCAGGTAATGATAGGAAGATGGGCAACTACAAGAGTCAGTTTTTGGCATAAGTACCACCACAAATTTGCACATGTACTCTGTAGAGTCTTAAATTATCATCTACTTTCATAAATTATTCTACCAGTCATGCTTCCCACGTATATTTGTGTGAATTTGAGACCATTTGTGAACATTTTGTTTTTCTCTAATAAAAAAACTTAGTTATATCAATATACAATTTGATTGAAAATTTAGAATTTTAATTAAATTGAATTAGTTCTTTTAAGCTTCTCACTCTTCCCCCTTTTTTAAATGGCAGCAGCTCTTGAGCTGAAATGAACAAAACCTGATGATCATGTTATCCAGCACAATTAAAAAAAAAATCCAAAGAGCATCTTGTGCTTCAATGTAAGCAAGGATGCAGAATCTTTATCATTTCTTATTTTGACATTTTCAAAATTCTAAAATTTTAAATGTTGATTCAATTCAGTTTTCAGCATCCTCATTTTACAGCAATTTTTCCACAAGTGCCTAAAACGTTTAATAGTAGGCCTACTGTAGCTTTGCAGGTAGGCCTCTTGAAGCATCTTAGAGAAATTGCCACAGTTCTTCAGGATTTAGTCTGTCTCAGTTTCTTGTCATTCCAGCAGACTGGATGATGATGAGATCAGATCTCTGTGTGGAGCACTGGCTGCTGTCAGACAAAAATCTCACTGGATTATTACAATTAATGGCAAAATGAATGTTTGGAAATGTAAACTGATATTTCCTAATGACACACTACAGCAAAAGCTAGAAATATCTGACATTAAAAAAACATTGTTTAGCTGGCAAAAATACTAGTGTTCTAATAATTTTGGCCACCACTGTCTATAAATAGGCTTATATAATCATGGTATCTGGGACAGATTTAGAGGCTGTTCACACAGATCACATTTTTGCACTCTTGTACTTCAATGGTTTTTTCTATTTAAACATGCGCTAGACGATTATGTTGGACCATTGCGGTTGCGTCTTTTCCAGTTTCTTTCTTGCATATAACAAAGCATTTTAAAAACAGACTTCTCAAGATGCCTCAGGTTGCCTTTTTTCCCCCCATTCCACTGTTTTGCATTTTTTGTGTGAACAGTCCCTTAGATACAAGTATCTGCAGGTACATCTCAAAAAATTAGAATATCGTGAAAAAGTTAATTTTTTCTTGTAACTTATTTCAAAAAGTGAAACTTTCAGATATTTTAGATTCATTACATGTAAAGTAAAACATTTCGACAGTTTTTTTGTTTTTATTTTGATGATTAGAGCTTAGTTCATGAAAATCAGTATCTCAAAATATTATAATATTTACATTTGATTTACAATTAATGACCATCCCTACAGTATAAATTCCAGGTATCTGTTCTTTGAAACCACAATAATGGAGAAGACTGCTGACTTGACAATGATCCAGAAGACGAACATTGACACCCTCTACAAAGAGGGTAAGTCACAGAGGGTCATTACTGAAAGGTGTGGCTGTTTACAGAGTGCTGTATCAAAGCATATTAAATGCAAAGTTGACTGGAAGGAAGAATTTGGGTAGGAAAAGGTGCGCAAGCAACAGGGATGACCGCAAGCTTGAGAATACAGTCAAGCAAAGCTGATTCAAACACTTGGGAGAGCTTCACAAGGAGTGGACTGAAGCTGGAGTCAGTGCATCAAGAGTCACCACGCTCAGATGTCTTCAGGAAAAGGACTGCCAAGCTACTTCTGAACCAGAGACAACGTCAGAAGCGTCTTACCTGGGCTGTGGAGAAAAAGAACTGGACTGTTGCTCAGTGGTCCAAAGTTCATTTGGAAATGGTCCCAGAGTCTGGAGGAAGAGTGGAGAGGCACAGAATCCATATTCCTTGAAGTCCAGTGTGAAGTTTCCACAGTCAGGGATGATTTGGGCTGCCATGTCAGCCAGCTGGTGCTGGCTTGAAATATTTCACATATGTGTAATGAATCTATATAATATATGGGTTTCACTTTCTGAAATGAGTGACAAAAAATATTGACCTTTTTCACGATATTAATTTTTTTTAGATGTACTTGTAAATATAATGTGGTGTAAACAGAAATTTCAAAATGTATAATGTTCACTTCAGTGCAAAATCTGAAAAAGATAAATGTGCACTTAAACTCCTCCTCCATCTCTTTCACCTTTCAGATCATCCATCTCTGGCATTCCACTGTCTTGTCTTCGTGTGGCACGCTGAGGTGTTTGGTCCCTCGCATTCCTCAACTATGCAACTATGACCTCCACCACAGACTTTGACAATGCTGAAATCACTCAGCAGTACAGCCGCATCAACACCCGCTTCGAACTGTCTGACGAAGAGCTCGACAACGACAACAGCTCGGCCAGACTGTTTGAGCGCTCACGCATTAAAGCGCTTGCAGGTGAGTCATGTCAAGTGACATAAAACTGAGCACATGTTGCTTAGATATACAGAATGTGCAGATACATATGCAGACGTACAGGCAGCTGAACCCTATCCTCTCCTGCCCCCCTTGACCAGCCAGGATAACTTGCACATACCCAGCATGCCTCGGTATGACTGAGCTGGACAGTTGCCCTACCCTTCTATGCCCATAGCTTAGCTTTCTGGGATAGTTGCAGGAGCTTGTCATTTTTGGCACACCTGTGGGGTCTGCTGCTCTCAGAGACAGCACATTTTAAATAGCAATTTCATGACCAGACTTACAAGACCCTTTGCAGGGACTGGGTAATCCACATAGGACAGTTATGAAAACTGTTTGTGTGACAGTACACTATCATACATTTTTTTCAGAAGAAAACGTGAGTGGTGCTTCATGATGCTGTGTGGTTGCTCAGGTGTTCCGAGTGGTTTCTGAGGCATTGTTAGGAGGTTGCTTATTGGCCCAAGTCAAAGCCTCACGGAAAGACCTCCTTGACTGCATTAACAGAGTATCCAATTTTTGCATCCAATTTGGGACATTTCTCCTTTAGCAAATTTTACCATTAATATCTACTGTAACAGAATATTGCTTTATAGCTGTGCATATCTACACTAAATACTTCTAGAGATATGAGATGTCATGGTTTTGATGGTCATTTTATATAAAGGAGCAAGTGCAGTATGCACTTTTCCCCACAAAACATTATAAAAAGCAGGACAAGCAGTTTGGAGAATGGGATGGATTAAAAAACAAGGCATGAATCAATATACAAGTGTTAACTGAATGTAAAGTTTTCTGGCAATTATAGAAATACAGTAGTTCACCCAAAATTGAAATTTTGATGTTAATTTACGCAACCTCAGTCCATCCAAGATTTCTCTTCAGTAGAACAGTAAAGAAGATTTATTGCTGAAACCATGGTCCCTTGGTGATTCGTTAACTTGTAAATCTGTGCTGCTCGAGCCTTGGACTGTTTCAGATGGTTCAGTCCGATTTGGTGAACTGGTTCAAATAGTTCACCAAAAAGAACCAGTTAAAAAGAATGATTCATTCGCAAACAGTACATCTCTCTTGACCATTTGCCTGAGGCTATGGATTACAGATAATGTTGTAAATGTTCAGTTTCTTTCACAGAACAATTGTTTCACTTCATATATTGTCAGGAGCCACAGGTGTTCATTTTGTTGTTGCCTGATATACCGTTTTTGATTCTCAAAGTGACAGTAGCCTTTGACTTGCATTTTATGAATCGCTAAGGACACACGGTTTCAGCTAAAAATCTTCTTTACTGTTCGACTAAAGAAAAAAGTACCTACATCTATATCTTAGATGGTACGAGGGTGAGTAAATTAACAACAAAGCTTAATTTTTGGGTGAACTATTCTTTTAATTGCATGATAATTGCAATTAAATGAAAATGTACCATAGTTACAATTTTTATTAAATGCAGTTAGCTGAAATTTAAGGTGTTTTTCTCCACTCATGTAGGATTGAAATCTTTATATATTCATAATTACTTTGAAACATGGTTATATTATCTTTGGTTAAAGTGTACTGGTGAACATTTAACTAAAATATACTGCAATGTTATATAAATTAAAAATTGTATGTCATGCATTTAATTTTGTGAGAATAAGTTATGTTTTTTTATTTAAGGCTAGGGGTGTTTCTGTTTTGAAATGCATTAACGATTGTGTACGGCCTGCTTTTTTAAGCCAAGTGTATGTTGCTGAGCCAGGGGGAGTGTGATGTGTTCTGTCGGTGCATCTGTGCTTTGCTCTTTCTGTAATGCAATTAGAGAGAGTTAAAAAGTGAGGGAGGACGAGCGAGAGAGAGAGAGAGAGAGAAAGAGAAGTGGTTCCCATTCTTCACCGTTGATTTACGGTTTCTGAACAGACACGCATCCCTCTGAGTATACTAAGTACACTTTGAGTACACTGTCATTAATACATTTGTAGTTTGTATTTAAGTCAGGGCCTAAACTGCTTATGCACGCACTTACAGTCTGTTACAATCACATTGTATTTGTAACAAATCAAAACGCAAACACATGCACAGCCATTTGATGAAATTTTAGATGAGTGTGTGTGTTGTGGGGCGGACAGGAACGGGGGCATATTATATGCATGGCTGGGGTGCTGGAGAACCACTCCATGTGCTGCCGGGGAGAAGTACAACAGCATCACTGCTAAGTGAAGAGTGAGTGAGGGAGGGAAGGAGAAAGAGAGGGAGGGAGGGAGGGTGGGGCAAGAGGAAGAGGGAGAAGATAACAGGACTCGAGAGAGAAGAAGGGAAGAAGAGCGTACTGCTTGTCTTGCTCTTTCCCGGCCTTGCGTGTTGATTTAGAGTGGTGAGGATGAGCAGCCCCTGTTTGTGTCGCGCGGTGCCCGTGAGCCAGACCCGGCTGAGAGAGGTCAAACTCAGCTTGAAGACCAGCAGAGAGACCATCGCGATCCGCCCTATCCTAGAAGTCAGCAGCCGGCAATATACCATGGTAAAAGAAGTTCCGACCCGGACCAATGCACCAGGCAGTCGGAGCAGGAGCACCCCGCCGGTTTACAGGGCCCAGAGCAGAGGGGGCAAAACTAAAAGTCCCCACATTCGCGAACCTGAGCACCTGCCGGAGAGGAATGGAACTTTAATGGGCATCACACCTAAAGTAGCACCCATGACTCTTACTTCAGTCTCCTCAACCTCATCATCCTCTTCCGTCTTCACCCTGAGGGGCCATCGGCCCTCGTCTCCACGATCCTCACCATCTTGCCCCCTTTCCCCGTCCCGGAGTATGAGACGAGCACGCTGGCTGAGCTACAGTGCTTCCAACATCTGCTTTAACAACTCCATCCTGGATGGGCGGTTCAGACAACTGCAAGGTAGTATCCTGCTGGAGTTTTTTTCCCCTCCCATCCTCAAAGAGGGGGCAGTCTTTCCTGGCATATCCTCCACCCTGCCACAGGGGAGTTATTAGATTATGCTAGATTGTTTTCTGTGGGAACTGGGTTGTCTTTTTATGTGCAGTATTTATTAATTTCATTATTTATGCTGTATATACGCCCCAATTGCCCACTGCGTTCCCTCTGAATATTTAATGGAAAACTCATAAAAAGGCCATTCAGTGGAAAAAAAATACTTTTTGCCTCCCACCACATCAATCTTTTTCTTGCTGAATTACAAAGCAGACCATCTACTACTTGTCTTCAGCTATTCTTACCTCTTACAGGAAAATGTATTTTTCTCTGATTTGGGGTTTTCAGCATCGAGGTCTCCTACCTTACTTATTCTCTCCAGGCAGCTCTGTTCATTTTTAGAGAGAAGTTGACTGTCACTGTTAATTTGCGTAAAACTGAGCTTCCACTTTCTCTCTGATGAGAGTGTTTTTTTAATGCTGTGGAACAGAAAGAGCATAGTTCATAGTTATTTTTTCTATAACTATCACAAATATTTACATGTACAGGATGAATAGAAGGTAGTGTAAAGACAAATAGACAGACTAGTTTGCATACTACTTTTCTACTGCTCTAGTTAATGGTGTTTGGCATGCATTACTACCACTAATGCTCATTCTTAGGGTTATGGGTTTTATGGAAACCCATTTTAGTTTAAATCAAATTGTATAATAAAAAATTGTATAATAAAAGTAATTGTGAGGTAAAGTTTAAAATAAGAAATATAGTAACATTGTGAGATATGAAGTCACACTGTAAGATGTAAAGTCGCAATTGTGAAATATAGTCACAGTTGGCGACTATAAAGTTGCAATCATGAGTAATATAGTTGCAAGTACCGTACCTAAGACATGAGTTCTATCTAAAACTAAGCAGTTTTGTTCTGATGGACCATAAAATGGGTGAAAAATCATAAATATTTATATTGAAGGAGGGACTCAAGCCATATATATGAACAAGAACATCATAAAGATCCTCCAAACTGCCTCCATCATGGCTGCAGGTGATACATGGGAAAGCACTGTTTGCATTGCATCTAAATCTATTGCTTTGTGTGTCCTTCTGTCACAAAGCCCTCTGATACTTGTGATTTTGTGTTGGTAAGGACCTTATCTTGCAGATCAGAGCCCAAACAATGACTCAGGTATGAGAATTTAGTGGAGGTTGACTGTGTGAAAAAAAAAAACCAAAAACCGCTGGCTTGTTGTGTACAGGGAAAATCCATCAATATGAATATTTCAGACCTTTCATGTGGGCTGGAGAGAATATCAGAGATCACCAGGACCCTGGTGAAACAAATTCTATTTAGACTCACTGCTGTTCTAATGGAGAGAGAGAATAATTTAGTAGAGGTTAGACTACAGTACTGCTGTACAAAGTGTGGACAGGAAGAGGAATCATTTGGCAGTAGTTTGATCATGAATTATGTAACGTTGCCAAGCTTAGCTCTCTTATTATGCTTTAGCACATCTGGAGCTTTCCTAACTCTGGCAGGAACATGGTAAATTGCACTTTAAAAAGTCAAACGGTGCAGTTGTTGCTTTATAGAGCTTCTCCTACCTGACCCTAAAATTACTCGTTTTTTGTGTTTAACAATAAGTCAAGGTTTGCCTGGTTAGCATGGTCTCCTAACTCTGGGTGGTAGATGCTATACTTGCACCATCTGGACACAAAACAAACAAAGTCCATTGACAGCTGATCAAATTTGACATTTATTTATATATATGTATATATATATCTAGTTAATCATTCATTCATTCACAAGCAACATGTATTTATATTTCATTGTATTGCAGTAGATGTTTTAACTTTCATGATAACAAGATGAAGGGCTTATCTGTAGAGCCCTGCACGGGCCTCAAATTTAGGTCCGACCTGAGCCCGTCTTTTTTTTTTTTTTTCTTCTTCTTCTCCCAAAACAGCTCATGTTTCAGCTATTAAAATAGTTCAGTTTTGTATGAAATGGCAAAGTGATTAAATTTTGTTTCGTTTTTTTATTTTTATTAAATTCATTTAGAAAAACGTTTGGAGCATTTTTTGTTAATTAAATACGTTTTTTTCTTTCTTAAAGTAACGACTAAGCGGCCAGCGGCAGACCAGCAGGCTGATCATAGCTTATGTTTGATCAATTTAGCCTTCTCAAATCATCACGACTTGCCTAAAATAAAATCTATAGATATACTAAAACAGTTCAAGCATATAACAGTTTAAACGTTAAACCTAGATAAATGTGCGCTGCATCAATAGTTTGTGCGGAGAGTGGAAGCTAAAGCACAGGACATGGAGACACCAGCGCAATCAATTGCATTTTTCTTCAATGGAAACAACTTACGCCATAATATTAGCTCATAAAGGTAAGAGTAATACATCATGGGGAACTGTAAAGGGTCTACTTTTATTTGTGTGCACTCACAATATCATTTTTATATTTATAAAAAAAAAAAACAATGATGCGCTTTCTGCCGTCTCGTCTTGAACAGGAGCGCTTCAGAAAAATGAACCGAAAGTCAGCAAATACATGCCTCACAGACATGATAAATATATCTATAAAAAGCTTTAAATTACTACTTAACGAAATAAATCAAATCGAAAGCAAAAACTCTTTCATTATAATCATAATCTGTAAAAATGCACTTCTCTCTAAAAGCGCGTCTAATGAGGAGATGACGAATCAGGATCATCATCTTCATCTTTGCGACACTGACACAGAAAACACTAGTTTATTGGTAAATAATTCAAATATCTCCTTACTATTTCCCCCGGACACATTCATGGTAATTACTTTTGCTGGGGCTTTACGGCAAGCTTTATTGCGTGTATTTGAACGCAGAACTCTTCAGCTGTGCTGACGGCACTCGCTACTGCTGCTGCTGCAAGACACTAAACACCGTCGAGCCGCTCTTAACAGTCGTGGTAGCATGTGTTGTTTCCACCAGTGCGTTAATTTTTTTTCATCACTAATTGATGGATGGCTAAAATATAAAAATAAAGAGAAGCCTAAAACAGGCCTGAGGCCTGGCCCGCGTTTGAACTATGACGTGAAAATTGTCCCGAAGCCCGGCCCTAGGGATGTAAAAAATTTGGGGCCCATCGAGCCCGGCCCGAAATGCAGGGCTCTACTTATCGGGACTGATTGCCAGTCACTTTTCTTGTGACAGCATTTTCCTTTGGCTCCAGGGTAATTAGCCACATGATATTTACGGCTCAAGAGATTGTCTAAAACATTTTGCAAACATTTTATAACAAACCTTGAATTTAGGTCGATTCATTCATTTAAAAATTATATTTTTGACTTGAATAAAAGCATTTTATTTAGATATTATCACATAAAATACATGTTTGAAGTTACCAGAATTTTATTTTTTTACATGCCAACATAAAGAAACAATTGTTGGCTTGTGAATAAAAGTGCATGGAAACATTAACCTTAACATTAATAATATGAAACTTGAAGGATTTGTATGACATTTCAAACTTAAATGTTCATGGCAAAATGAAAGCTATTTTGTCTCTCTCTACAGCAATGGTTCTCAAACCTGTCCTGGAGTACCCCCAGCCCTGCACATTTTGTATGTCTCCCTCATCTATCACACCTGATTCAACTCATCAGCTCATTAGTGGAGACTCCAAGACCTGAAGTGGGTGTGTCAGATATAGGGAGACATACAAAATGTGCAGTGCTGGGGGTACTTGATGGAGAGGTTTGAGAACCACTGTTCTACAGAATACAGATGTACTGCCAAAGAATGTGCTTTTGACCCAACATTGTTCTAATCAAGTAATTTTTATTTTTAAAGCCACAATCCATTTGAAAATCCATGCCTTTTAAACAGCTTTAAAAAAATGTGTATTTTCATGTCCGTTGTACAGAACTAACATTTGGTATAAAACTCACTAATTGGAACACCTCTGAAGGATTGTTCCTGCACATGCTCAAAAATAGTTCAGACATCATGCATTACACATTTGATTGTTCATTAATTTTTCATTGTTTTGTGATCCAGATGGAGGAGACATGCTTTCATATTGTAGTTTTTCCATTCAGAGAATAAACTTCAGGGTAATTTAACAGTGTTGTAGTCAAGATCAGTTCATTCTAATCCAAGTCCAGACCAAGACCTGAGAAGGTTGAGTCTGATTCAAGGCTGAGACAAGAAGAGGGTCAAGTCTTAGAAGGTTTAGCTGTAAATTATGCATAAATGGGAAGGTAATGTTTCTAGATTGGGTTAAAAGAATGCATCCATTCTCCACCCACTTCACATTCTAATGTTTTATAACGTCTTTTTCAAACTCCTCTCTCATTCACTGTTTTTTTTCTACCTCTCTTTTTGTCATTTCCATCCCTCCATCTTTCCAGTTTCCTGCAGCCATAGGATCTGAATCATTTATAAAACACATCATTAAGAATGCACAATTTAGTTATTTTTGTGGTAGAAACTTAAATAAACATGGTGCTGCAGAAGATTTGCTGAGGAAAAACATATGGACATACATACAATACACTTTAAAGAATGTAGATTAATCACTATATGACTGTGACAATATAAACTGTATTTTTGGATTTTCAAAGAGAGCTTTTTGGGTTTGCGTGTAAGATGTAAAAAAAAATTGGCTTTAGGGAATTTGTGCAATTCACACCTATGTCTATTTTACTACATAATGCATTCCATATATATCTATTCTCAATCTATATGGGTGAATCTGATGAAAACTGTCAAGAAATCATAAAAATGAAGCCTGTTTTTATGGCCATTAATATTTTATGCATTGTTATGCATTATTCTCAGTACAATGGAGTACACTGACAATTAAGAACATCTACAGTAATGGGATTTTTAAAAAACATTTGAACATTATTGCACAATTCGGAGTATACATCATGACAGTATTTATTGTACTGAATTTAATTTAAGCTGATATAAAAATGGAAATGCCTAATTGCCATTATATTGTCACTGTGAATAAATGGTCCTGAATGTTTTTCCCTTGTTGTCTAAACTAGATGAGCGAGAGGCTGTCCAGAAGAAGACCTTCACAAAATGGGTGAATTCAATATTGGCCAGAGTTAGTTGCCGAATCTCAGATCTCTATCTAGACCTTCGGGATGGGAGAATGCTCATCAAACTACTGGAGGTTCTGTCAGGGGACAGACTGGTAAGTGTAACGTGTTTAATGTGTAACAGTGTCAAGCCACATATGTCCACACCACGGCACAATAATTAATTGTCATTTACTTAAGTCATTGCATTAATATCTTTGACTCTCCATCTTTTTCCACCATTCAGCCCAAGCCAACCAAGGGCCGAATGCGCATTCACTGTCTGGAGAATGTGGACAAAGCTTTACAGTTTCTAAAGGAACAGAGGGTGCACTTAGAGAACATGGGATCACATGATATTGTAGATGGGAACCACCGGCTCATCCTAGGCCTTATCTGGACCATCATTCTTCGCTTCCAGGTCAGCCCATTATTCTTCTATACTTTTTTGACCACTCTATTGATTCTGTGCCTCTTAAGTATAATTTAAACCAAATAATAAGGAAAGTTTAGATGTTAAAGACTAAAACCAAACATTTCTCATGCTTTGAAACACACAGAACAATCCAGACTTTCTGATATTACAGTGGACCTACAGCAGAGATTTTGTGTCTTTGGCTGATTGGAAAAGTTTATATTTATTTTTAAATCTCATTTTGATAGCTGGATATTTTTAGCCCAGCTACTTCAAACAATGTAGTCTGCTACATAATTCAGACCTTTAAAAATGAAAGGAAATAAAATTGTTGACTGCTCTTTATTCTGCCTGCTTCCCACAGAGATGTGCAAACTATTGAGACATAAAAAGTCAGAATCTAAATAAAGTAACAATGCCTCTGCATATCCAACAATGGATGCAGTACATACAGTAGCTCTTTTAATTAATGTGAGATTTAGAGTACATGAAATGTCAACCGATATGATAATTTACTGCTTTTAAATGCTTCAAATCAAAAGGAATGTCTAGTTGATAGAAAAACAATAAGAGTGACAGAAAGAGGTATGCATATAGTTTAAATGCACATGTGGGATTCATTTAAGTTTTTGTTCATTCTTTCCTCATACAGATTCAAGACATTATAGTAGAGACAGGACAAGCTGACCAGACAGGCCGACAAGAGACCCGCTCAGCCAAAGATGCATTGCTCCTCTGGTGCCAGATGAAGACTGCAGGGTAGGACAATGGTTGTCATACTTCAGTAGTAATTAAGCTGACAGCAAATCCTCTATTTTTATGAGAAATCTGTGGTTTCAGATTTGTCTGATGTAGTTTGTCCCTGCAGGTACCCCAATGTAAATATCACCAATTTCACCACAAGCTGGAAAGATGGCATGGCTTTCAACGCTCTCATTCACAAACACAGGTGATAAATATAAAAAAAAAAATCAAGATAAAATGTATATATTAAAACAAAAGATAGTTTTTGGAGATATTGTTTAGTGGTTAGGTGACATGCATTGATACACTGAGCAGATGTGCTCATATGGATAACAATTGTGTCTTCTAGACACCACTAAGATTAAATGGAGAGAAACTCTATTTCCCTAAGAATTTAGATTACATTTCTAAGAATCTCATATGTACCACTTCCAATCACAAACTGTGTTGGGATTTGCCAAGATACCAATATCTGCAATCAAAAGTCTGAGATTTTAATATGAACATTCATCCTCCAAGATCATGTTATTAATTTTACAATTGATAAAAAATGACACTTAAAATTAAACCTCCTGAGCAACCACTGAGAAATGAAACTGATCCTGTTCCTCTTCATACTATCCTATCAATAAAAAATAGATATAAACCAAATAACCTCTTCATTTCACTCCATCAGGCCAGATCTGGTGGACTATGGCAATCTACAGAGGTCCAATCCCACTCACAACCTTCAGCAGGCCTTTAATGTAGCTGAAAAAAAGCTTGGTGTCACCAAGCTCCTGGACCCAGAAGGCAAGTAACACCTGCTGACTATTAAGCCAAACATATAATAATTATCCTCCCATTATAGAGAAAACATCATTATAATGTATTGTTTGCAGATGTATTCACTGAGAACCCAGATGAGAAGTCCATAATCACATACGTTGTTGCATTTTACCACTACTTCTCCAAGATGAAAGCTCTGGCAGTTGAGGGCAAGCGAGTTGGCAAGGTGCAAAATTTGAGCCAGTTCGCATCTATGGGAATTTTATGTGTTTAATGCAAGAGGAGATTTGCCTTGATCTATATTCATATTCTACAGGTGCTAGACCAGGCCATTGAAACAGAGAAGATGATTGAAAAGTATGAGACATTGTCATCAGACCTACTAACATGGATTGAGCAAACCATTATTGTGCTGAACAACCGCAAGCTTGCTAACTCCCTTACAGGCGTCCAACAGCAACTTCAGGCTTTCAACTCTTACCGTACCATGGAGAAACCACCTAAGTAATTCAGGCTATTTATGAACAAATGCCTCTTTTTGTAGTAAGCAACCAAGTGCTAAACAACCAACTTTTTAACTCCTAACTCTTCAGATTCCAGGAGAAAGGCAACTTGGAAGTACTGCTGTTTACCATCCAGAGCAGAATGAGGGCCAACAATCAGAGAGTCTACACACCGAAAGAGGGTGCACTGGTGTCTGATATCAACAAGGTAAGATGCTAAGGTTAATGCTGCATTGATTTAAACTCAGGAAATATGAATTTACAACCTCCAGTTAGGGAAGGTGCAATATAATGCCACTTGAAGTCAAACTTTGAACACAACCTAATATCTGAACCTAAATCTGCAAAACAGGCTTTGCCTTTTTATCTTCTAAACGTTGAACAATAGAATATGGTGGTTATCTGGTGAGATCAAGTAGAAATATCCCATATCTGACTTTAAATGGGGGGCAAAACATTGTTATGAACCACATCAGTTAGTCCCAACTATGTTGTGTACATTTTCTGTAGGACAGTGACAAAGATTGAACATAATTGTAAATCCAGTGGTCTGAGAGGCTCTGAGCTGTTTGAGTGTGCGTGCCTGTGTTCTTAGGCATGGGAGAGGTTGGAGAAGGCAGAACATGACCGTGAGCGGGTACTAAGAGATGAACTCATTAGGCAGGAGAAGTTGGAGCAGATGGCTCGTCGCTTTGACAGGAAGGCAGCTATGAGAGAGACCTGGCTTCAAGAGAATCAGAGACTGGTTACACAGGTAACTCACAATCCACAGCCTTCATCTAAAAGAGGAAAGGTGCAGAAAGCCTTTATTTATGTAGATGCCCATTATTTCATGGTTGCCAACACCTGAATATTGAAATTAACGATAATCATTATTTTGCTTTCTACTTTAAAGGACAGCTTTGGCTATGACTTACCAGCAGTGGAGGCAGCTAAGAAGAAACATGATGCAATAGAGACAGACATTGCTGCATATGAAGAACGCGTTCAGGCACTGGTGTCCCTGTCTAAAGAACTGGAAGCAGAAAAATACCATGATGCTAAACGCATTGATGCGAGAAAAGACAATATCTTGAGGCTGTGGGACTACCTGCAGGAGGTCCTGAAAGCTCGCAGAGGTCGTCTAGACAAGAACCTTACCCTTCAGAGAATCTTTCAGGAGATGCTCTACATCATCAGCTGGATGGATGAAATGAAAGTAGGAAGGACCGATTTGCAAATTGTGTGCTTGATTTATATGCTTTGCTTGAGTATTATGGTTGCATTGTAACTCATGTAATTGAAGCAAAACCACATGATCAATCATCTTATGTGACATTTTTTCCTCAGAGCCGACTCTTGTCCTCAGACTTTGGAAAACACTTATTGGAAGTGGAAGACTTGTTGCAGAAACATTCATTGCTAGAAGCTGATATAGCAGTGCAGGCAGAAAGAGTTCGAATAGCCAATGCAGCTGCTCTTAAATTTGGCAATGGTGACAGTGAGTACAGTTGAATTCTTATGTAATAGAAGTGAAGCACTCTCTGTAGTCTTTTTTGCTGCAATTGTGACACATTGGGACATTGTTATTTACTTTTCTGCTCTTAATTTTCTAGGTTATAAACCATGTGACCCACAAGTGATCCGTGATCGGGTACAACACTTGGACCTGTGCTACCAGGAGTTGTGTGCTCTGGCAGCTCAGAGGAAAGCCCGACTTGAGCAGTCGCGACGACTTTGGTACTTTTTATGGGAAATTGCAGAGTTGGAGAGCTGGATTCGGGAAAAGGAGCACATCTTCTCCTCTCTTGACTATGGTAAGGACCTGACCAGTGTGTTGATACTGCAGAGCAAACACAGCGTCTTTGAGGATGAGCTTGCTGCCAGACAGGACAACTTGAAGCAGGTGATGGATGAGGGAGAGAGCATGATTCAGGCCAAGCACTTGGGTTCCCCCAAAGTTCAGCAGCGCATGGATGATGTGCAAAATCAGTGGCAGCAGCTGGAGGAACTTGCCACCTTCCGTAAACAGAATCTGCAAGACACCCAACGCTTCTTCCAGTTTCAGGGTGATGCTGATGACCTCAAAGCCTGGCTGGTTGATGCTATGCGGCAGATGAGCAGTGACGACTTTGGGCATGATGAGTATACAACGCAGCGACTGCTCAAGAAACACCGTGACTTGAGAGATGAGGCCGCTAAGAACGGAGCCACCATTGACACTCTATCTAAACAGGCCAGTGCACTTCCTGAGGAATTAAGGAACACACCAGACATCCAGGGGCGTCTGAACGAGATCCGGGATATATATATTGAGCTTTTGACCCTCTCAGACCTGAGGCAGAAGAAGCTAGATGACACCATGGCTCTTTACACAATCTTCAGTGAGACAGATGCTTGTGAGCTCTGGATGGGCCAGAAGGAGACCTGGCTGGTTGGGCTGGAGACACCAGAGAATTTGGAAGATCTAGAAGTTGTACAAAACAGGTATTGCTGTTGGTTTTATGAACCCAGAGACGGTACTGTAAGTATGTTTCATAAACTGGGAAACTATTCCAATTTATGCCATTTTTATAAAATGTTCTGTTTGTTTTCAGGCTAAGCATCCTTGCTCAGGAAATGGGTAATATGCAGGCTCGGGTTGATAATGTCAATAAAGCAGCCAAACAACTTGAAGACAGCAGACATCCACAAACAAAACAAGTGAAAGACTGTCAAACTCGTCTCAATAGAAGGTAAGAGTTATAATCCTGGATGTGAAAGCCAGTTCTAATGAAAATACTTTATTAATCTGTAATGTTCCCTTTTATATCTTCTCAAAGATGGGAAGCTTTTAAAGCAATGGTAGAGGATAAGAAACACAAAGTAGATTCAGCCCTCAGCCTACATAACTATGATCTTGAATGTGATGAGACGGAATCATGGATAAAAGAGAAGACACGGGTCATTGAGTCAACACAGGACCTTGGGAATGACCTAGCTGCAGTCATTACCATTCAGAGAAAGCTCTTTGGCATGGAAAGAGATCTTGCTGCCATCCAAGATAAGTTGGATGTCCAGCATAATGAGGCCCAGAAGCTTGTGAAGGACCACCCAGAACATGCTTATGATATACTTGCAAGACAGGAAGAGTTGGATGCAGCATGGGACAACTTGAAACGCACCCTGAAAAACCGTGAAGACTCTCTTGGGGAGGTCAGCAAGCTGCAAACATTCCTACAGGACATGGATGATTTTCAAGCCTGGCTGTTCAAGACACAGAAGGCTGTTGCATCTGAAGATATGCCTGATGGTTTACCAGAAGCTGAACATTTCCTGAGTCTCCATGATGCTGTGAGGGGTGATATGGATGGCCATGAAGAGGACTACCACCGTGTGAGGGACACGGGAGCAGCTGCCATTCAGGGCCAAGAAGATGATCCTCAGTACCAGCAGCTGGAGCAGAGGCTGGACGGTCTTGATAAGGGATGGGATGAGCTGCACAAAATGTGGGACAGCCGCAAGAGCTTCCTAGATCAGGGTCTCGGCTTCCAACAGTTCATGAGGGATGCCAAGCAGGCTGAAGCCATCTTAAATAACCAGGTATACATGCATATAGTTTTCATCTGATGAACCTTGTAATGAAAACAGACATTTTGGGAAACCCAAATCTTGCCGATATTGCTACCTGCTTAATATTCTTTGCCAATAACCTTCAATTGCAGTTCCATAATATTGTTTCTCTCTTTTAATTGCTGTCTCTTTCTATGTCTTTTTCCTGTACTTTTTAAAAGGAATACACTCTAGCCCACATAGACAAGCCTGACACCCTGGATGGAGCAGAGAAGGCCCTGAAGAAAAATGAGGACTTTGTTACCACCATGGATGCTAACGAGGAGAAGATACTCAGCACACTGGAGACTGGTCAGAGGCTGGTGGACAGTGGAAACCTTTACTCAGAAAGGGTCAAAGACAAGATGGGCTCTATTGAAAATAGGTTTGTTTTTGATATTATTTCACCTATTTTACATCTAAGGTCAAACATACAACATAATTTACATATAACATTCCTCTTTGACCTAGCATATGAACTAGCCACTAAATAAACTTGCCCTTTCAATCCAAATTCCATGCTTAATTAGACATTAAAAGTCAGAGGATTTTATACAAGACAGTGGATTTTCCGTTCAATAAGCTCCAGCATCCCACACAACCCTACATAAGAAAAGTTAATGCAAAAGTTAATAATTTTGCTTATTACTCTGGACCAGTAAATAAAATGGAATGACAAGAATATTTACATCAAATAATTGACTGTTGTCAACACACAATGTAAGTGTAATTCAGAAAGCAATCATAGGTTTCTCCTCAAAGTTCATGTTAATGCACCCATGCATTTGTGCTTTCTTTGTGCTGAATGGGCAGTGAGTGAGAAAAGAATTATACTGTAAAGGAGTGGCCTGCATTTCCCCTATTAGCCCAGACAGTCTGTAGTTCCTTAAGATGGGTGTCTGCCCTTATGGGTATTGATCTCTTTGTGAAAGTATACCTAATCCATTGGCTTATGTTGCTTTTTTAAGTGTTCTCTCTGCAGTGAGAAAATGAAGGAGTAAAGAAAAGCCATTTCAATGTCAGCCAGTATTCACATTTAACCATATAAAGTTCTTACACCACTTTGCACTAGAGACCAACCATAACCCATGTATTTATGTGTATATGTCTTCAGGTACAACAAGAATCGTGACAAAGCCAAGGAAGTCTCAGGGAAACTGAAGGACAACAGGGAACTTCAGCACTTCCTTCAAAACACCCAGGATGTCAGTAATGCTTTACTCAGTTTTCATATGCAAGATTTCACAGATTTGCTTCTAATGTAAAGTTCTTTGTGACTTTGTCCTCTCATTCAATGTACATTTACTTCTCTTTTTTAGCTTACACTATGGATAAATGAGAAAATGCTGACTGCACAGGATACATCATATGACGAGGCTCGTAACCTCCATAGCAAGTGGCAAAAACACCAGGCCTTCATGGCAGAACTAGCCTCCAACAAGGATTGGCTTCATAATATTGATAAGGTATATAGCAATTTTATATGTACTTTAATAAAGCATAGCAGTTGGGTTTCCGAAGTGAAAAAAAAAAAAAAGAAAAGAAAAACATCAAATTTTCACACGGGAAACATTTCAAGTCAAGTCGAGCTTTATTGTCATTCCGCTACATGTGGAGACATACAGTGGAACGAAATGTCGTGCCTCGCAGGACCACTGTGCTACATAAATACAGAGGGGGTGGTGATGGCGCAGTGGATAAGACACATGCCTTTGGTGTGAGAGACCCGGGTTCGAATCCACTGTGAAACACCAATGTGTCCCTGAGCAAGACACTTAACCCCCTAGTTGCTCCAGAGGCGTGCGACCTCTGACATATATAGCAATTGTAAGTCGCTTTGGATAAAAGCGTCAGCTAAATGAATAAATGTAAATGTACATACAACAATGAAGTAAAAAACACTATAAACATATACACAATTAACCTACTGACAGATTTTAACTATAAGTATACTATATATAAGTGTTTACCCTATACAAACTAAAAGAATAAAGGATAAAAAATACAAACTATACGAATGCTTCACTTAAATATTTACCCTATATACAAACTAAAAGAATAGAAGATAAAAAATACAAACTATACGAATGCTTCACAAATACTGTGCATGTGCAAAGAGAGACATTTTGAGTCAAGCAGCTGGTTGGGGGAACAGTGCAGGATGATTTGTAGTGCATGAGCATGTAAACATACATATATTGCTGAGTCTTTTGTGGGATTGTGTACACGCAGCAGTGTGTGTAAAGTGTCTAGTGCACAGAGGAGAGTGTGTTACTACAGGTAGTTTGTACAGGCCCACTCACCTGTGTGTAGCACACTTCGAATTGCACAAAAAAAGTGTCATACATTTTTTTTCTTTGGTGTGGTAAGGTTTGGGGTGGGGGGTGGTCCATGTTTCAGGAGGTAGGGGTTTGCATGGGGTTTCAGAGGGGGGCGGGGTGATTTGAGTTCAGGGCTCTCACAGCCTGGGGGAAAAAGCTGTTGAGCAGTCTGGCAGAGCGGGCTCTGATGCTCCGGTAACGTCTTCCTGATGGTAGGAGCTGGAAGAGACTGTGGGAGGGATGGGTGGAGTCCTTCACTATGCTGTTGGTTTTGCTGGAGCATCGTGTAAGGAAAATGTCCAGGATGGAGGGGAGAGGGGCACCGATGATCTTTGCAGCTGTGTTCACTGTCCACTGGAGGGTCTTGCGGTCAGCAGCACTGCAGTTCCCATACCAGACAGTGATGCAGCTGGTCAGCACACTCTCAATGGTGCCTCTGTAGAACGTGGTGAGGATGGGTGGAGGGAGACTTGCTCTTTTCAGCCGGCGGAGAAAGTGTAGGCGCTGTTGTGCCTTTTTGGAGAGTGACATGGTGTTGGTGGTCCAGGTGAGATCCTCTGTGATGTGCACCCCCAGGAATTTAATGCTGCTGACTCTCTCCACAGTCGAGCTGTCGATGGTCAGTGGGGGGTGGTCAACGGAGTTTCTTCTGAAGTCCATCACAACCTCCTTTGTCTTCTCCACATTGAGGGAAAGATTGTTGGTGCCACACCATTCAGCCAGCTGTGCCACTTCCTCTGTAGTGTGTTTCATCGTTGTTGCTGATGAGACCTACCACTGTTGTGTCATCAGCAAACTTGATGATGTGGTTGGAGCTGAACTCGGCAGTGCAGTCGTTGGTCAGCAGCGTGAAGAGCAGCAGGCTGAGCACACAGCCTTGTGGGGCACCTGTGCTCAGTGTGGTAGTGCTCGAGGTGTTGTGGCCGACACGGACTGACTGAGGTCTTCCGGTTAGAAAGTACAGGATCCAATTACACAGGGAATTGTTAAGGCCCAGCAGGTTTAGTTTATTTATGAGCTGTTGTGGGATTATTGTGTTGAATGCCGAGCTGAAGTCAATGAACAGCTTCTAACATAGGAGTCTTTATTTTCTAGGTGGGTAAGAGCCAGGTGGAGGGTGGAGGAAATTGCATCGTCTGTAGAGCGGTTTGGATGGTATGCAAACTGGAGCGGGTCAAGTGTGTTGGGGAGGCTGGTTTTGATGTTGTGCATGACTAGTCTCTCAAAGCACTTCATCATGATTGGAGTCAGTGCTATAGGACGGTAGTCATTTAGACAGGACACAGGTGATTTCTTTGGTACCAGTATGATTGTTGTGGATTTGAGACATGTGGGGACGACTGCCTGGCTCAGCGAGGTGTTGAAGATATCTGTAAGCACATCTGTCAGCTGTGCAGCACAGTCTCTCAGAACACGGCCAGGTATGTTGTCAGGAACCGCAGCCTTGCATGGGTTAATCCTAGATAGGGTCTTCCTTACGTCAACTGGAGACAGACAGAGCGGCCGGACGTTGGGAGGTGTGGGCAGTTTTTGTGCAGGTGTGTCATTCTGCATTTCAAACCGTGAATAAAAGTGGTTGAGTGCATCGGGGAGGGATGTGTCCTCATCACAGGCCTGTGGCGGGGGCTTGTAGTCAGTGATGGTCTGAATGGCTTGCCACAGGCTCCGTGTGTCTCTGCTGTCTGTGAAGTGATTGTTGATTTTTTGAGCATATGACCGTTTTGCATTTTTGATGCCACAGGACAGATTGGCTCTTGCTGTTTTGAGGGCTGTTTTATCTCCTGATCTGAATGCTTTATCTCTGGTCTTTAGCAGCCCACGAACCTCTGCTGTCATCCATGGCTTCTGGTTTCGTGTGCCGATGGTCTTGGTGACTGTGACATCATCAGTGCACTTTTTGATATAAGCAGTCACAGTTTCAGTGTACTCGTGCAGGTCTGTGTGGTTGTTGTAGATGGCTGCCTCTTTAAACATGTTCCAGTCTGTGCACTGAAAGCAGTCCTGTAGTGCTGAGGTGGCATTGTCTGGCCATACTGTGATCTGCTTTTGAACCGGTTTGGCGAGTTTGAGAAGTGGTCTATATGCTGGGATTAGCATAACAGTGATGTGGTCCGAGTACCCGAGGTGGGGGCGGGGTTACAGCCTTGTAAGCGTTTTTTACTGTTGTGTAAACAATGTCCAGTGTGTTGTTTCCCCTTGTTGCAAAGTTCACATTGGTAAAACTTTGGCAAAACTGTCTTTAAGTTTGCGTGGTTGAAGTCACCGGCTATGATGAAAAAGCCGTCAGGGTTATTTGTTTGTTGTTCACTGATGGCGCTGTACAGTTCACGAAGCGCGTCCTTAGCGTTTGCACACGGGGGGATGTAGACTGCGACAATAACAATGACCGTGAACTACTGCGGCAGATAGAACGGTCGACACTTCACAAACATAAACTCCACCAGCGATGAACAGTGTTTTGATAATACTGCAGCATTGTTACACCAGTCTTTGTTGATATACACACACAAGCCACCTCCGCGGGTCTTACCAGATAGTGCTGAATCTCTATCCGCTTGGTAGCAGGTTAGCCCGTGCTGCTGAATGGCGGAGTCCGGGATGTTGTCGTTTAGCCATGTTTCGGTGAAAACAAACACACAACAATCCCTTACCTCATGCTGTGTAGAACGACTGAGTTGAATTAAGTCCAGTTTTTTTTCCAGAGAGCGAACGTTTAAGAGCATGAGTGTTGGAAGAGCCGGCCTTGTGGAGCTCCGTCCTCTCTCACACCGCTTGCGACGCTGCCTTGTGCGGGTAGCGTCAGTAGGCGAGGCCGCTGTCTCGAGGTCCGGCTCCAGCAGTAAACAAAGGCCTCGTAGCTTCTCAGTAGCCGCCGGCGAGAGTTGTTGTTTGTATGCGTTGCCGATATCCAAAAGACTTTGGCGATCATAGATGAGTTTTGGGGTGATTTCCTTAAGAGTTAGCGGTAAACTGACACTATTTGGAGACGAACAGACGACATTAAAAGACATAAAAGCACCGTCTTTGGGACCCGGAGCAGCCGCTGCATCTGATCGCGCCGCCATCTTGGATCATGATTTTTACAATAACTTTTAATCATTTAAAGACAGACCTACCTTGAGCTCTAATTTTTTATTAAACAATATAAGATTCTGTTGAAGCCCTATTATCAATGTGTTGAAATGATTGAAAATATTAATATGTACTATGAACCATGCTCATATTAGGAGGGACAGGAATTGATGGAATCCAAGCCTGAGTTTGAGCCCATTGTCACCGATCGTCTTGCTAAGCTTCATGAACTATGGGATAAGCTGGAGAGCACCACAAAGGAGAAGGCTCGTCTACTTTTTGATGCAAACCGTTCTGAGCTGTTTGATCAGAGCCTTGCTGACTTGAAGAAATGGTTGGCAAAATTGCAGCAGCAGCTCCAGGGTGATGTGGACGAAGAAGTTAAGGATCTTACTAGTGCCAGCATCTTACTGAAGAAACATCAGGTGTGACATTAAATTAGTTACTTTTTCATTGTTTTGTGTCTACTACAATTCAGTAGAGTACCTCACGTGAAGCCAACTATGGTCTGTGCTTTGTCTTTCCATATTTGGTGGTCATTTATAGAATACTGCTTAAATTTGCCCTATTCTCCTCTAGATGACAGAGAATCAAGTTCGGGATCGTGCACGGGAGCTTGAAGAACTCCAAGAAGCTGTACAGCAGCACGCTTCTCTTAGAGAGAACCAACCTGAGCTTGAAATTGAGCAGCAGACACTTCAGAGGGACTTCCAGACGCTCCTCACACCTCTCGCCCAACGCAGGGGCAAGCTGGAGGCCGCTAAGGCAGTGCACCAGTTCTTCAGAGATCTTGCAGATGAAATAGTATGTGCATGTCTAGCATTACAGCTTTTCAGATTGCATCATTAGTTTTTGTTGATCTTTCTTACTAAAGAATTATTACATAAAATTTTTGATTTGCTCTCCTCAGCTCTGGGTTAACGAGAGGTTACCAATGGCAATGTCAGAAGAACATGGCAACAATCTTCAGACTGTCCAACTTCTGCTCAAGAAGAACCAAGTGAGTTTTTCATTTTTTCCACTTACATCCATAAATCATTCCTAATTATCCAGTTTGGTAGAACACAACATGACTTCACAACATGGTCTTTTTCCATCTATGGTCTATTTCAACTTGTATTGGAAATAATTTCTATTATGTTCACCATGTGATCATGTCTCCTTTCATATACATCACCCACCCCTTTAATATAATCCTTTCATATCCTGCACAGTCTCTTCAAAAAGAGATTGACGGTCACCAGCCACGCATTGATGAAGTGTTGGAGCATGGTCGGCGAATGGTGGCAGCAGCAGAGGGTAGTCCAGAAGAAGAACACATGTCTGAGGAGATGAAGAAGCTTCAGGATATGTGGGCAAAGCTGCAGGATGAGATGGCCAAACGGAGAGCTCAGCTCTATGGCTCTAATGAGGCCCAGCAGTATTACAATGATGCAGATGAGGCTCAGGCCTGGATAGGGGAACAAGAACTGTACATGATTGCTGATGAGAAGGCCAAGGTAGAGTGTAGAGAAGAACAGTATTGTTGTTTTATGCTGCTTGTCTTTAAAAAATCTTCAAAATTCCATGTCAACTCTGTGCTGGCTCCAAAATCTGTGTGCAATGAAAAGCCATACTAAAATAAACTGTCTCTGACAATTAATCTCTCTGGGTTGTAGGATGAACAGAGTGCTATGATGATGCTGAAGCGACACCTGCTTCTGAAGCAGGCAGTGGATGACTATGCACACTCCATCCAGCAGCTGGCAGACCGTGCCCAGAAGATGCTGGCTGAAGAGCACCCAGATGGGTATATTGGGCTAATTGCATGTCTTCACACAATGTATTGTATATTGAGATAAGTGGGCCAAGCTGAACTGAATCTTGAGGTACTTCGATGTAGGTTTAAAAACACTCCATAACAAAGATTAATCGTTATTTGTCTGTATGTGAAGTGAGGCCATTATCCGGAGACAAGGACAAGTTGACAAGCAGTATGCTGGGCTGAAGGAGCTGGCAGAGGACCGCAAAAAGAAGCTGGACCACTCATATCATCATTTCTTGCTTAGTCGTGAAGTGGAGGATCTTGAGCAGTGGATTGCAGAGCGTGATGTGGTGGCTTCTTCACAAGAGATGGGCCAGGACCTTGACCATGCAACGGTAAATAGGAACTTGCCCCCAGACAAAGTACAATTACTGTCTCTCACACAAAAGCATGTCTTGATGTATGCAATACACAACTTTGCATATTCAGTCATACTTATATTTTAGGTAAATATAATTACAATCAATATTTTCCTGATTCCATCAATATTTTAGATCCTGCGAGATAAGTTCAGGGAGTTTGCACGGGAGACAGGGACAGTGGGTCAAGAACGTGTAGACACTGTGAACCGGATCATAGATGATCTGATCGAAGCAGGCCACAGTGAGGCAGCAACCCTAGCGGAGTGGAAGGATGGAGTCAATGAGAGTTGGGCAGATTTGCTGGAGCTCATCGACACTCGTACCCAACTCCTTACAGCATCCTATGACCTGCTTAAGTAAGTACAAAATAATTAAATAGATTAAATGTCATTTGACTGGGTGGAGTGGGGCTATCTTTTCGACACACTACAGAGGTTTGGATTTGGCCACAAGTTTATATCTTGGATCAACTCCATTGGCTGCCGTATGCACTAACAATAATATATCCGCTTACTTTGAGCTTCAACGCGACACGAGACAGGGTTGTCCTTTGTCCCCACTTTTATTTGCAGTTGCAATGGAACCACTTGCTCTAACTCTGAGACAAAGAGCTGACATCAAGGGTATTCAGCGGGCAGGATTGGAACATAAGGTCTCGCTGTATGCAGATGATATGTTATTATACTTGTCACATCTCCTCTCAAGTCTCCCAAAATTGTTGAATCTACTTACAGAATTTGGCAAAATATCTGGCTATAAAGTCAATATTCAGAAGAGTGAATTAATGCCTGTTGGTGATGGGGTCAGTCTATCTTTAGGTTCAGTTCCCTTTAAAATTAGCCCTAAGAAATTCAAGTACCTTGGGGATTGGGTTACACATAACTATAAAGATTTATATGTGGCCAATTATCAGCCTCTCTTATCCAATTTGAAGCAAGATCTTGAACGCTGGGACCACCTGCCTCTGTCATTGGGTGGAAGAATTAATATGGTAAAGATGAATGTACTGCCCAAGTTTTTGTTAACAAAATCTTTCTTCTTCAAACTAAATAATCAGATATCGGCCTTTATTTGGAACAATAAGGATAAAAAGGATAAAAAGAAGTATACTGCAGAGGCCTCGTGCAAAGGGAGGGATGGCACTCCCAAACTTCATGTATTACTATTCGGCAGCCAACATAAGAGCGTTGTTATACTGGATAAATAATGACACCTCTGCCCCTGTATGGTTAATTCTGGAGGGGGCTTAAATTGGGCCTACCTCACTGGCAGCCTTATTATGTTCTAGACTACCATTTGCACAGCCCATCTCTAGTTCGACTTCTAATCCAGTTGTTACACATTCAATTAAAATCTGGAATCAGATTAGACGGTCCTTTTCCCTTAAAGATTTATTGCAAGCTGCACCAATCATAAAAAATTACATGTTTGCCCCATCAATGATGGATGAATCTTTTGATGCTTGGGCTAGAAAGGGTGCGATCTCACTGTCTGATTTTTATATGGATGGAAACTTCGCCTCCTTTGAACAGCTGGTACAGAAATATGACATTCCCAAAGCTCACTTCTATAGGTACTCGCAGCTCCGGAATTTTGTAGCATTGAATTCTAACGATTTTCCATCATGCATAATAACTTGACAAGATAATAAGACTTAATCTTTGAATGTAAATCAGTCAATAAACAGAATATAAGTAAGATTTACGAACTACTCAGCATGTATGATTCAACACCCTTAGACCTACTTAAAAATAAATAGGAGACAGATTTAAATGAACCAATCTCCAAGGAAATTTGGCACAAAATAATACAGGGAATTTTATCATCATCTATATGCCTTAGACATGCTGTAATACAATTCAAAATTGTTCATCGTCTGCACTGGTCTAAGGTCAGACTTTCTAAGATTAAGGCTGACATAGACCCCATATGCGATCGATGTAGGCTTTGCTGCACATGTTCTGGACATGTCCAAGGTTTACATGTTCTGGATGAATTTTTTGGAAACCTTTTCTGGGGTATTTGGAGAGGTAGTAGAACCATCCCCATTTCTTGCATTGTTTGGTGTGACCTCTGAAAACACCCTTCTCAACACAAGAGAAATTAACATGTTGGCCTTCAGCTCTCTTTTGGCTAGGAGACTGATATTGTTTAAATGGAAGGACCCTATTCCACTAACACATAGCCACTGGATAAGAGAAGTCATGGGTCATCTTAAGTTGGAGAAAATCAGTAATTTGTGTGTTTCTAGTTTATATAATGTGAAAACAAATAAAAAACCTTGAACAAAATAAAATAGATTAAATGTCACTAAAGAGTGCAGTGCTTTTATAAGATCACATTATTCCTACTGATTCACCGTATCTCACATAAAAACAAGCCTATAGTGGAACAAGATTCTAATTATTTAACTATCTTCACTTGTGTGAAGTGTTGTAAGGGGTACAGAATTAGACTGGAAAATTATCTAAAATATTCAGTGAATTTGGTCAGGTATTTTTATGATGGGAAGGAGCTGGTCGCTCAGATTGAGGAGAAGAAGAACGAGCTTCCTGAGGATCTGGGAGAAGACTTCAGCAAAGCAGAGTCCTTCCACCGAATGCATGCTGCATCTGAAAGGGCCATCAGCTCCCTTGGCAAACAGGCAAGGAAAACACATTACATGAACAAGTGGTTGTCATAATAAGTTTCATGTTTTCATCTCTGGCTTGTACGTATTTATCTCAAAAAGTTAGGGATTTTTCATATCTCTTTCCTTGCAGGTGAAACAGTTCCAGGAGACCGCAACTAGACTGTATGCCCAGTATGCAGGAGATCAGGCCACTGCTATTCAAGCAACTGAAAAAGAGGTTGTGGGCGCCTGGAATGGTCTGCTGGCTGCTTGTGCAGGCAGGAGGAAGCAGCTGGAAGATACTGCGGACAAATTCCGCTTCTTCACCATGGTGAGAGACCTGCTGGCCTGGATGGAAAGTATCATTCAGCAGATAGAGACACAGGAAAAGCCACGGTACGAAAATGTATCATTGCAATCATCAGAGTAGAGATGCCCATGTTCCTTTTTGTGATGAAATTTGTTTCTTGTTGTCCAATGAAGAGATGTCTCCTCAGTGGAGCTCCTGATTAAGTATCACCAAGGGATCCGTGCTGAAATTGAGATGCGTGGGCCAAAGTTTAATCAGTGTGTGGAGCTGGGCGGGGCCCTCCTGGAACGCAAGCATAAGGACTCTGCAGAGGTAATCAGACATGGAAGGTAGCAGGTGAAGCCACAACAAAGTACTGTATCTGGAAAGGCATCCATTTTCATGTACACTTGTGCTTACAGATTAAAGAGAAGCTGATGCAACTGGTAGAGAAGAGAAAAGAGATGATGCTGAAATGGGATGAAAGATGGGAATGGCTTAGACTTTGTAAGTCCACAAATGTCAACAAGCACACATGAGAAGACACACAAACATGCACACTATTGCATATTACAGCTGCTTATAAATGTATCTCCTCCTAGTTTTGGAGGTATGTCAGTTTGCCAGGGATGCATCTGTGGCAGAGGCCTGGCTGATTGCCCAGGAGCCGTACGTGGTCAGCAGGGATCTGGGTGAGACAGTGGATGAGGTCGAAAAACTACTCAAGAGACATGAAGCCTTCGAGAAATCCACTGCTACATGGGAAGAGCGTTTCTCAGCACTGGAACGTCTTACAACAGTATGTGTGTTTTAGATTTTACATATTAAACTCATTAATGATACCTCAAATTATGTGAATTGTTTGCATTGACAGGCACCACTCACTGACTATTAATAATCTGTTGTAGTTGGAGCTGTTCGAAATTCGGAAAAGACAACAGGACATAGAACAGTACAGACAAGAGGCGGAAAAAGACAGCAGGTATATATACAATCTGGTTAACACTGCACTACCCTAACGCCATATTCCATACTAAAATTTGACATTCAAACTTTGACCTTAGGAGAGAAGACACCGGGTTTGCAGAGGAGTCTTCACAACTCTTCACCACAGAAGAACAGTCTCTGGTGAGTTCAGGTTTTTGTAGCAATCTCCTCATCTTTCTCTTAATTAACAACATTCTTCTTATCAGATATTCTTTCACATTTCATGTTGTCATCTTCTATTGCAAATACAGCATACAATACCCTATAATATAATTTTACTTTTTGTAATGCAAATGTCTGTTAAAGTAATACCTGTAATACTTGTTTGAATTTGTACCCAAACTTTGTTGTTTGTGACCTTCAGTCTGGTTTAGGAGTAATAGAGCCAAGTTCTGTGGGAGTTGATGGCGCAGCGGGGGACTCCACTGTGCCTTTGATCTCAGAGATGCAGGAAAGTGGCTCACTGGAGCTGGGCCCTTCCACATCCATCCAGGTAACCAAGGAGACAGAAAAAGCTGCCACACTTGCCACTGAATCTTCACAAGTTCAACCAGTTTTGATGGAGGGAGCTCTATCCCGCAAACATGAGATGGAGGGACCTAATAAGAAGGCATCCAACAGGTTAGCTGTTGTCTAGAGACACATTGAAGTAACCAAGCCATTGACCAGAACAGTGACTTGGGCTAAATCAAAAGTAGTCATCATTTTACTAGTGAACTTAATTTAAAACTGTCCACCTTCTCATCTCTTGTCTCAGGTCCTGGAACAACATTTACTGTGTGCTCAAACCTGGGCAGCTCTCTGCTTACAAGGACTCCAAGAGCTTTAGTCACAGTGTCACATACCATGGCGAGGAACCCCTGAACCTCACCAATGCTTCTTTTGAGATCTTGACTAACTATAAGAAAAAGAAGCAGGTGTTCAAACTCCGGTAAGGGTCTTAGTCATCAATTTTGATATTAATTTTTAAATAAAAATGTATTTAATTATTGTGATATATAATACATATAGGACTTAATTTTTTTTATCCTTGTTCCATTTGCAGACTTGAAGATGGAAGTGAATATCTGTTCCAGTGTAAAGATGAGGTGCGCTATTGACTACTGCTTCTAATTAGTTCCTTATTAGTTAATATACTCTTTGAAATATGCCAGTAAACAACATTAATGATGTATGTTTTTTTGACCATAGGAGGAACTCCAGAACTGGACTCAGGCTATAGAACAGGCAGCACAAGCTGTGACAGAAGAACCAGTTGCAGGGCCATCAGGAGTGAAGGCACAAAGCCTACCTCCACCTTCTTCCTCTACTCTAGAGGTTCCCTCAACCAAGAAGGAGAAGGAGAAGAGGTTTAGTCTGTTTGCTAAGAAGAAATAAACTCCTGGACAGAATGTGACGGGTGAAATGGAACAGATTTATAACACCATTTTTTTTAACATCATATTAATTTGTAAGAATTTAGCTATATGAAATGTAGATTACACTGCTGCCTGTATCTAAGCTAATGAAGCGTTGCTAATGTCCACACGTTTGCTTTTTATGTTTTGTTGTATTTTTCTGATACTAGAGTCACATACCACATTCACTCTATATACAAATAAAAGCACAGGAACCGATCAAATTTAACCAAAAATATTTGTAAGAAAAAAGGATTTCTTCTTGTCTTGATTTTTTATGTGTTGAGTTTCTTCTAGGCATGCTTCAGTATGTATTTTGACTATAAATAACATGCTTAGTTTTGTTAATCTGCCTTATTCTTTTAAAATGGTTGCAAATGTAATACTGCACTCTTTGCATCGGAACTTATAAAATTTAAATAGAGGTTGACATTGGAGAGGTGTTTCTTTTTGTAAATGGCCATCAGTTAGCAGGAGGTGTGATAATGAAGGTGTTTAACACTGTACACTATTGCGTTAACATGCACTATATGCAATAAGCACAGTGTTTAGTGTACTTTTAGACTGTTTAGGTGTTGTATTTTTCATTATTCCAACAAACATATGAATATGAATATTATATTAAAATGTGAACATATTAATGCCATTATGTATGAATGCATTAAGTACCGCCATGATACTAAAGAGAATACAAAGATGAGAGAGGTAGCTTTTTTTTAACTGTGTTGAATGCTTTTACAAAGCATGAACTGATATATTTATTTAATATGGTGCTATATCTTTAAGATAAGAGTTTTACCCTCTCATAACTCAGGTTCCCCAGTATTAGTCTCTTTATAAATGCTCTTACAGAAGGACAGAAAAACCATTATAAGCATTAAAATGTATCTCTCACATCATCATAACAATGATTAAAATTTGAAATTGATGTGTACAGCTTGGATAATGCAGTATAAATTAAACTTGGTAGCCAATGAATGTTTGAAAACCTGGAGAATAGTGTGTCATACAAATATGAATGTAGAAATAATGGTAAACGGAAATTTTTACCTGTAACATAATAATAATAATAATAACAATAACTTGCTAAATACATTTAAACAATGCCCATATTCAGATCATGCTAAATAAATTTTCATTATACATACTTATAGTTTTTATCACAAGTTTTTGAAATGTTATATCAAAACAGTAATTGAATATAACACAGAATTTAAGTGCCCTATTTCCAAAGTCTTAGTTTTTTCAGTATCATATTAACATGGAAGTATATATCCATACTGTTTCTGCCAGGCACTGCAAGCTAAAACATGTAATTTTTATTTTATTTTATATATATATTTTTTTATTTTATTGCAGAAACATTTTTAACAATAGTTATATTTCATCTCACTATTGTTGTTGTTTTTTTGGATATGAATATCTTTACAGAGTCATTTTTTTGCGAGGGTCAGTGTGGTGCTTTATTAAGATTAAAAAAAAATTTGGCCATTACCTCCAAATCTCTCTCTTTCTCTCTCTCTCTCGCTTTTTGGTTTAAACACACTGCAGTCTACGTTAGAATGATCTTCTCTCTTCTCCTTTTATATCTATATGTTCGATGCAATATCACATATAAGTTGAAAGATCAGATCAGTATATAGATCAGTGGGTATGACTCATTTTAGGAGTATGAAAATCAATAAACTATCTGTTTGCAGTAACCATTGACCATTGTTGTCTGTTTAAGGCCTTGTAGTGTGTGTTTATGTCTGAGTCTTATGTCTGAGTCTTATTTACTTTCCTATTAAGCGAGTATTACACAGTCTGATCAGGTAAAGTTGAATTAAATTCACTAAGTAAAATGTTATTTAAAGTTCATGTTAAAAAATACCACTCTTGTCCTGTTGAAGACACTGTTGTGCGGAGTAAGAAAATTATGTTTAATTCATGGAGTAACATTTACACTACTACTTAGCAATAAAACTAGTAACAGATTGTGTTGTGCACGAATTAAAATTATTACGAATTAAAATTACATATTTTGGATTCAAAACCGATTATTAAATCTACACATAGGCGTAATTTACGGGTGGGACGGGTGGGACATGTCCCCACCACTTTTTACCAGGCTCGATATTGTCCCCACCACTTTTAAAAAGTAACTGAAAAATAGATTGCGTAAGGTATATATTAAAGGAAAAGCACCATCTACAAATCGTCACTCTTCATAATCTAATTCATTCATTTAACAAATTTTTCCGCCGGTCAGAAGCTTTTCAACGTCCTCAAAGATGAATATTAAGTCTCGTTGTGAAACTATCGCGAGATACGCGATATGCGTCATGGGATATGTAGTTTCCTTTCCCTATAATTAGTCTACAGATCCTGTACCTTTCTTTTTACGATGTTCGTATTGTTTGGATACTGTTTCAAGGTTGAAATATTTTATTTGAGATTTTTGAGAAGATTAATTGGACAATATCTCTGGTCCACAAGTCAAATCATCACTCACTGTAGTCATCAAGTGATCAAGTGATGACTAGAAGGTGGACGACGGTTCTTCAACCACGCAGCGAGGTGAGATCACTTGAGGCATTGTTAAAAACTCACAAGTCACGGTTATTATTACAAGTCATGATTACGTGTTATATGAAAAATTAAGTTTAAGTTTAAATTAATGTAAGAAGTAACCTTTTAGGCAACAGGACAATTCTATGTTATGACTGGGATTTTCACAATTAAAACAATTAAAAAGTACAAGTCTTTAGTAGTTCATAGTCCTTTAATTCAGTTTTGTAGTAAATAACAGCGCGCTCCAGTGGCCGCCAAAAACATGATTAGCGACAGTATGTCTATATTCACGTAAGTTAAATATAATATTTTTTCGTGTTAAGCAAAGTAACTTACTGTGCGTGGCTGCTTCACTAAAATTTTGTTGATGTTTTAACATTTATGCTATAGGTAGCAACATTTACCGTTAACTAGCCTGTGGGGTGGGGGAGGAAAAAATAGAGCTTTTATAAAAACGTCATAAAAAAAAAGATTTGTCAAAACAATTTCATTTATTTAATTATTTAATTAATAAAGGCAGTTTAACCATTTTAAACACAAATTAACTCTCATTCATGTTTTACACAAGGGTTTGCGTAGTTCAGGATTGGTTAAATTATTTGATTGGATGAGGAAACATTTTGTGGGCTTGTCTTGACTCTTGACGTAATGTTGATTCTTCAATGTTCAGCGCGTGCATCGATCACACCTGCTTTAAGCAAGTTGTCCGGCTGGTATTAAGAGAACATATGCAACTTATGCAAGTAATTCAAAGTAGAATGAATCGTAATACACACACAATTGTGCAATTAATGAATACGCTGCAGCTGAAGTTCACCATATTTATCTTGCGTATTTTGATTGATATTAGCTACCCTGGATGTGTTGTGATAAGCAAAACGTAACATTCAGGGATGTTTATAGACATATTTGTGAATGTGATGCATGTATACATCAAAGTGAAAATTAAGTGCATTTCCAACTCTGAACTCAGTCCGCAAGTAAATTCGGTTATTAAATAAACAAATAGCAAAACGAGTTGTGCGGTGTCCCCACCACTTTTCAAAGCAAAGTTACGCCACTGAATCTACAGTAATCGATGAACCAACGACAAAAACATGTTTTATTTTTTATTTTTTTTAAAGTTGCATATAAAATTTGACAAAAAAAAAACAGGGGCACATGACGCTACTGATTCATGATGACCTTTTATAAATCAATGCTTCGAGCGTTAATCCGGCGTGTGATAATAGTCCAAAGAGGATTCATAAAAGCACGGAAGTGTGCGAAACAAAGTGTACATTTTCAAAATATACAAAAACATAAATTGTACCTGCTGAGGGTGCCATCGAGCCGCACAGTTTAGGAGTAGTTGTCCCGACAACAGTTTGGGCTGTTGGTTACGTCATTTTGAACGAAACCCAGTACTCACAAGCCTGCTATTGGTCGGTTTACTAGCACCCGCCTGTGGATCCGCGCAGCTGATTGGCTGTTGAGCACGTCGCTCTCTTGTGCTGTTCGTGCGCGTGCAGGTTGAATGCGCGGCGACAAAGTAACTCCAGCACTCGCTGAGAGTAAATGGAGACAAGTTGAACTTTAATCGCGCAAGTCCGCATAGACTGCAGCGTTTTATTTTTTATGAAGCCGTAACCTTTCTCTATTGGGATTGCAAGTCATTTCAAAATTTTAAAACTGTTAACGTTACCTCAAAGGATGTCTTTTTATTTCCAGATGGATTTGATTGGCGTCCCCTGCATTGTTCTGCTGCGGACAGTAATATGGAGTACATAAAGCCTTAGAGGAATCCGACGCACTTTGTTTTATATTTATTTCTTTAGACGCATCTTCAGTTGCAAAGAAATTTAACTCTTGCGTGGAAGTTTTCGTGTTGTTTCCCCCCAAAATGGATATTACAGTGTCTGAACTCATGTCTAGCTTCATGGATTCGCCGCTTGTGGTTTGGGTAAGTCACAGACATGATGGCACCTGCTGTGTGCGGAGTTTGTGTTTGTTGTGTAGTTTGTTTAGCAGCGGCCAGTGACAGTGCAAACCTGAGCAGGATGCTCTATGTTTGTCTCAAACCTACTGGAAAGAGACTAACATGCTTTTCATTTAGCAGATTTGTATGAGCGTATTAAAATTTTGCTTAAAAAAAAGTTGTATTTTTATTTTGTACATATTTTATTCTATATCTTTTCTCTACTTATGTAAGATACGTTTTAAAATTATATATTTGTGTGTGTGTATATATATATATATATATATATATATATATATATATATATATATATATATATATATATATAAATAAATATACATTTAATTTGTTTATAATGTAACAAATATGATTTATTATTATATTATTATTTGTTAGTTTCAAATATTTTATATATATATATATATATGTATATAAATAAATAAATAAACCCCACTAGGTAGAAATGTTTTTAAACCTGTACACACAACAGCTTAACATTAGTACATTTTGTGAGCATGCTTCATTCTACACGAAGAGTTTAATGACAGGGTTTGGCAAACTTTCAGAACTTTCTCTGACCCCCTTACCCTGACCTCTGTGTCCTGTTTGGCTGTGCTTTCTCTGACCACTGTGTTTCCAACTCGTACGTCACCATGTTAACCCACATTAGACGATCATCAACACTCCCATGTTGACTTGTGCTGTTCCATGATACTGTATAACATCGAAAGAAACATAAACACACACACAGTAATTGGCGGACGGTTATTTTTAGTTTTTAGAGTTGAACACAGACTGTTTGACAAACAATATTTACTTAGTATTTAATAAAAAGTATCTCTTTGTACACTCTGCAGTTCAGTTCTGAAACAGAAAGCATGCTTGTGCAGCTGTGAGTGCATCCTGTCATGATATGACTACCTAGTACCTACTTTATTTGATTTTTTACAGGTCAAGACTTTTGGACCCCTTGGGACCAGTTCAGAAGACAAGCTCTCCATGTTCATGGATTTAGTGGATGGTGTCTTTCTCCATAAGATAATGACACACATGTGAGTGACAGACACAGAACTGTGTGTGTGTGTGTGTGTGTGTGTGACTGTGCCTACATGCTGCAATCTAGCAGCTGTTATGGGCCTATCTTTTTTCATTAGAAACCACATCCTATCCTTTCCTGCCTGCCATCCAACTGTGCAGACACTCAATCCGAATCTTCACGCTCAGATCAGTTTTGTTCCTCTTCCATAATTAGGGTGTTAATAAAGGGTCTCCGGCTGATTTGGGGCTGTACTTTGCCAAGAGTTTCAAGGTCATGTGTAACATCAGTTTGCAAGCATGCAGTATAAATTTCAGCCACGTCTGACTGAATGTTAGGCCACGGAAGTTTCGGTTAGCTCAAGCTGTAACCTCAGCTAACAGGTGACTAGGCAGCAGCACTGTCGCGTGTGAGTCTTACTAATGAACAAGGAAATCTCTTCTTTTGAGAGTATTTGTATCATGCAAAGCAGCTCATTACACATTTTGAAACCTCGAGTTTATGCATCCGATTGAGCTTTATAAAACACTGTTTTCGACTTCTTGAAGCCACTGCATCAGCATTGTCCTTTAACCTACTTTTATTCTAGAAGCTTTGCCGACCTCGCTGCCTTAATCAGGGGCTTAAACACTAGACCTCTTCAGACAAAGGAAATATTTTCTCTATACATGGGGGTGGGGGGGGGGTATGTCTGGTAGGAGGATGACACATGTACTGTATTAGCTGTCCTCAGACACTCTTGTCACTGTCCTCGATAGATTATTGTACCCTGGTGTCATGTTCTCTGCGTGTCATGTCACTTAGGGCATGGACTGCATCAGTTTTATTTCTCTAATTCCCTTAAAATCAACATGAAATGGCATTTGGAACCCATTCTACTTTCCTAATGTGAATGAATTCAGTAAGTCAGCATGAAATCAAATCTTATGATTTTAATGCAATATTGTAGTGTTCATTATAAATTATTTATCCATGCATATTATTTAATATAAACATCAATGTCCCCTCACAACAGTGTCTTTTTATGATATGTCTATTGATGCAAGGACTGGCCAATATCTCCTCACTTCCATTTATTTATATGAGATTGCAACAGTTAGCAATTTTTCTCATTTTGAGAATGTTTCACTCGCATATGCAATGGAGAAGAAAAGATAATCACAATTTCCATTTCATGTCGATGTAAAGATGAGGAAAAAACTTAGCTAGCTGAAAAACAAATTGTATAAAAAAAAATTAAAATGACTAAAAGTAAAACAAAGAAACTAAAGCTTAAAATAAAATGAAAATGAAAAGTGAAAATATTAAGTAAAATCTATAATATTATCTATATAAATTAACACTAGCCAAGTTTTTCTAAGCTCTTCCTAAGAAACATTAGTAAGATAGGTCTAAGGAAAAAATATAAAGAAACATTTGATCAGGGTCAAGTGAACACAAAACCAGACTATTTATTTACTAATTACCTAGTTGATTATAGTTTGGCAACCTAAAAATTACCTAGCATATATGTGAGCTTAAAAGATAATAAAAGAATAATGTTACAAGAATAATAAATCTTGTACATCGTTAGTATGAAGACTCCCATACTCCGGTGTCCAGTGTATTTCCACTGAACCATTACAAATGAATGGAGACGTGGAATGTTGAGGGCAATGTACACACTGCTCCTTTCTCCTCACCCACATCCATTTTTAATGTGCCCACACCCGTATGCCTGTAGCAAACTGATAGCCTTGACGGTGTATTCATGCACCAGGTATGCAGTAACACCATCGCTGTTATGCTAACGCATCCCATCTGGCAGATGTCCTCTGCATGCACCCTATCGGTCTTCCCTTGACTTTTACTAAACAATCATTGTTTTTCCAACCACGCTGTCAGTTGTAATATCCATGCCCGTAAAATGCCACAAAAAGTGAAACTCAATGCAGTGTTCTTGGCTTCAGGCAACAGAAAACGGTTGAGCCAGACAGCAGAGGAAAAAAGAAAACTGACCCTGATCTTTTAAGGTTCTTTCACTTGCAAGTGGGAATTTGTGGGCCAAGCTGGCAGAATTTGCATGCCATTCTCACAAAACAAATGTAAATGAGGATCGCACAAACAGAGTCTATGTAGGACCTCAGAACCAAGACCAGGACCCACTTACTGGCTTCGACCTTTACATCCAATGACCCAGTCCAGTGATATGAAAGCCTAATTACTTGTTATATTAGAAGAACTTTGAATTTTTTGATGATGTAAAGGATATAGTTTATTCAGAACAAGGATTTGTTTGTAATGCAAGAAAGAAAAAAAAATCTATATGCAAAGTAATGCAATGTTCTGATATATTGATGTGCAAAACTATGTATCTTATAAATCAAGTTTTTAGCATTAATGACAGATCATTCAGAATGCTTTTTGTTGTTTTGGAAACATTCCTACTAAATATAAATAAGAATAAAAGATCAAAGATTAGAATAAAAGGGCAAAAATTATTTTTTTATTGTTTACCTGTGAAAATAGTGAGAGAGATATGTTGCATTCGGAAAGAGACATGAGAAATTCCAAATGTAGGCAAGTGGAGTAATTCATGATATATTGATAAAGTTTAAGAGAAAGTCAAGAAACTGCAACACACAATTTTTGTATTGTTAATTAGATTAAAAATATGAACCAAGATATTTATTACTTGCAAAATGAAAGTAAAAATGAATAAAACACAGCTCAGTTTATGAAAGTGATGGATGATGATTATTTGTCTTGGTTGAATGACTAGTCGACTGATCTTGAAGAAATCATATGTATAATTGGGTTCACCAACCGTTAAAAAGTAAACTAGTCGACCCCACTAATTAACTAGGTTGTTGAATGATAGTCAAACATCCTGCCCAGCCTTTAAAAAAGTGCTTATGTGAGATTTTCAAAAGTACTCTTGTTGCTCTTGGTCCACAGAGACCCAAGCCCCATGAATCAGCGAGTCAACAAACAAGTCAACAATGATGTCAACCTGAGAATACAGAACCTCAACACTGTCATCCGACACATCAAAAACTACTACCAGGTGAGATCTTTTCCTCCATGTCCTGTTGCAACGGGAAAAGTACTTCCTGATCACAATTTTTTTTAAAGACAGCATTGTGTATGTGTGTGATTGTATTAAGTGCCAGACAGCAGCTGGTATCTGCAGACATAAGGTGGTGATTCCGGTTTTGTAAATTTACATTTAGTCATTTGGCAGACGCTTTTATCCAAAGCGACTTACAATTGGGGATGATACAGAACTTAATAGGTAGCCAGTGCAGAGACTGTAAAATTGGGGTAATATGATCATATTTTCTTGAACTGGTAAGAACTCTAGCCGCTGCATTTTGGACTCTCTGTAGCTTGTTAAGATGCAGGACAACCACCTAGCAGTGCATTACTAGTCCAGTCTAGAGGTCATGAATGCCTGAACTAGCTTTTCTGCATCAGAAACAGGTAGCATGTTTCGAAGCTTGGCAATGTTTCTAAGATGGAAGAATGCTGTTTTTGTAACATGGGAAATATGATTTTCAAAGGACAAGTTGCTGTCTAATATAACACCCAGATTTTTGACTTTAGAGGACGTAACAGTACATCCATCTAGTTGCAAATTGTAATCCAAGAGATTTTGTGTATTGTGTTTTGGTTCAATAAGTAATATCTCTGTCTTATCTGAATTTAATAGGAGGAAATTATTGGTCATCCAATCTTTTTAATTTTTTTACACAATCTATTAGCTTAGATCGTTGAGAAGTTTCATCTGGTCTTGTTGAGATATATAATTGAGTATCATCAGCATAACAATGAAAACTATTCCCATATTTTCTAATAATATTACCAAGGGGCAACATGTATATTGAAAATAGCAGAGGACCTAGGACAGATCCTTGTGGTACTCCATACTTTACTGGTGATAATTGAGATGACTCCCCATTTAAATGAACAAAGTGGTAGCGATCGGACAGGTAGGATCTAAACCATCTTAAAGCCTGCCCTTGAATACCATTATATTTTTGTAATCGATCTATTAGTATGTCATGGTATATAGTGTCGAACGCAGCACTAAGATCAAGTAATACTAGCAATGAGATGCAGCCTTGGTCGGAAGCAAGAAGCAAGTCATTTGTAATTTTAACAAGTGCAGTTTCTGTACTATGGTGAGGCCTGAAACCTGACTGAAATTCTTCATAGAGAATTTTTTTGCAAGAAGGAGCAAAATTGAGCAGACACAACTATTTCTAAAATTTTAGACATAAACAGAAGATTTGAAATGGGTCTGTAATTTGCCAGTTCATTAGAATCTAGTTGTGGTTTCTTAAGAGGCTTAATAACTGCCAGCTTGAATGGTTTTAGGATGTGACCTAAAGATAACGATGAGTTAATAATATTGAGAAGCGGTTTTTCTGCTACGGGTAACAACTCTTTCAGTAATTTAGTAGGTACAGGATCTAATAAACATGTTGTTGGTTTAGATGCACTGATAAGTTTATTTAGCTCTTCCTGTCCTATAGCTGTAAAGCACTGCAGTTTTTCTTTGGGTGCAATGAATGAAGCTGAAATACTAGACGCAGTAGAATATGCATTTGTTATTGTATTTCTGATGTTATTTATTTTATCAGTAAAGAAATTCATAAAGTCATTACTATTAAACTGTGAGGGAATATTTAGATCGGGTGGTGTCTGTTTATTTGTTAATCTAGCCACTGTGCTAAATAAAAACCTTGAATTGTTTTAGAAAGTATTTTATATGGATGTTCATTGGGATAATATAAGAGTGAGAATGGTTTGCAAGACCTGAGACGAAGGTGGTTGAAAGTTTTTACGAGAGACTGTAGTCATAATCATAGTAATTATTGTGAAGAAAACAGGGAGACATGAAAGGACAAGGTCTTTCTCAACATCATATTAGAGAAAATATAGCATTGACTCATATTTCTGGTCTCACAGAAAACAGTTCTCACTCACAATGACTGCTGTTTTTATGTTGTTGGTTCTGGGAGTTGAAATCTTTTGATTGGTTTGGTTGGTTCTGGGCAGCGTCCCACCATCTGAGTAAGCGTTTGCCACATCTGACCCCCTTTTCTCTTGGCAGAGCGTCTCAGAAGCATTCCTGCTCAGACCTCACTGCTTTTCATCCCAACTTAGAAAAAGAAGACTGATTGTGTGTCAGTTGCTGGGAATTGTCTTGGTTTTCTGTTCACACTTGTTTATGAAAAAAAATGTAGATAAATCATTGGTTCACTCATTTTATTTCTGTAGATTTTTCTTTTTTCCAAACACTTTGAAGGATGAAACCAAATATTCTATACTGGGGTGTAAAAGTTTAGTGTTGGGTCCTAACCAAGTGTGATTCATGTTTGTTGTTTATTGTTAAGATACATGGGTACTCTTTCCTTGCTTATCACTTTATATTGTTAAATGATAGGACAGTTTATCATGGTTAGGACACTGTAAATAATGGGGGAGTATGGGGGAGGGGGTATCTGTGATGGTTATAGTCTTGTATTTTTGCCCTGCCCTACTTTTGCCATCCAACAGGTCCTTTCTTTGTCCAGTTTTAAATGAACACTCTGCAGTAGGCCAGCCGAGATATTAAAATAACTGATTAGTGTTATTATGTATTATTCAAGATGTTGGCAGTGTCAGAATGTAGTAATCATCCACAGTGCATCACCTCCAGTGATGGAAGGCCCCCTTAACCACATATTTGGCTTGGGTGGAGCTCAACTTAGTTTTTTTTATAGGTCACCCAATGGGCTCAGTAATAAGTAACTGAGAAGTTTGTGTTTATACAGAAGTGCCCTCACCTTGGCATAAAAAGCATTTTAACCAAGCACTTTAACTAGAAAAGGGGCTCTCAGTTGGATATCTTGAGTCAGCCTGGTAAAACTCAGCTTCTTAGTTAATATTCTTTGCACTGAATAAACATTTTGGGTTGTTTGTGGTGTTTGAAACTGTCCAGCAGTCTCAATTTCCTCATGTAGCTTGTCCAAGACTCACACTAAGTGCTCTGTCTCAGCCCAAGAGAAACTGTCCTATGTGACCCCGGAAATGGACTTCAGAAGGGCTACATTTGAGCATCTGATGTGGGTCAGCGCTCTGCTGAACAGAACCAGATGCCTTGTTTTATCCCGTGTTAATCGCTCCTCCTGAGACCCACATATGGGGGTCTAGATGGGGGAAGGGTCACTGTAATGTGAGAACTGAAACCCTCAGGAGCCCCTAAAATGCAGTCCTAAAGATATCAGGCTATTAGCCAAAGGAAATGCTTTTGTCATGCATAGCTCTCTCGCTTCAAATTAGGCCTGTTTGTTTTCTTCTAATGATTTAGGAGTTGGGTCATTAGCTCTTTGTTCAGTATCTTCTCACTTACACCCTTCTAAGCTATAGTGATCCCTCACAGACAACCTGGGCCCCAAGTACATAACACACAGATAAAAAATGAGGTGTCAACACTGAATCAGGAGACACAACAACCCTCTACGGACACCTTGGCAATTGAATCACCATTGGCTAGTTCATTTTTTAGTTTACTCGCCAGACTGATAATTCCATCCATCCATCCGTCCGTCCATATATGTTTGTAAAATGGTACAGCTTTTTAAATATCTGAAAGTACACTCTTAACATCAGTCAATCAAGCATTATAATATGACATTATGATAATCAAGTATTATTTAATGATCGAACTTTAGTAATTAGAATTAAAGCTTAGTAACCATGTATGAATTAACTGAATTTAGGACTGGTGGTGGTGCTTTTTAGTCATGTTTCTTTAAAAAAAAAAAAGGGAAAAAACAAACAATAATACTGATATGATGATAATACGAATTATGCTAATAAGAACAGTATAAAACGCACTAAGGATTAACGAGCTGCTGGATTCATGAATATTAATCAGGTTGTGTGCGTTCACTCGAACTGATTCGCTGAAATCAAAACAGGGACAATAGGTGAGCACCAGCCAATGAGATGCCGTTTGCGCATTACTTCCGCTCACTACCGGAAAATACAACAAAGAATATCGTTTACATGTAGCGCGTCAATTCTGCATGCATGTAAGGCTCTCTCTCTCTCTCTCTCTCTCTCTCTCTCACCAAAGCGACGGCGGGTCGTGCGCCTTTACACGAGGTCAAATACAGGTGCGCGCTGCGCATCCATTGAGATGAACTGAAAAACAGCACAAGATCGCTTGACGGAGAGCGAAACTCTGAAGAGCTCAGTCAGTGTAAAACATTTCTATGTTAAACTAATACTTAGCCTCCAACTCTCACACACTGGCGAGTAAAATCGGAGAATTTATTAGCCATTGGATAATATTAGAAATTTAGTCGCCCAGAGTTAAGATTAGTTGCATATGCGAGTGATTTACTCTCATTGTAGAGGGTTGCTCAATGTTATGGTTATGTGAATGGTTATTACCCGGAAATATTATATGGTTACTACATGGCTTGATAAGGAATCATTCTTTAAGGTTCCTTTAACAAGAGAACAACCAATTTATTATATTATACTATAAAATTTATTTTTATAACTTTTAAATGACAATGAATGTACAAATATATAAAATTACAAACAATGTAACATGTAAACAACAGTGCAATAAATTTGGCATCAGTTGAGGTTGAGACTTGCTGTTCTCCTAGCAGTATGTGCACAAGTATATAATATGCATGTATCTTTTTATCAATAAATTTGCATTCGGGTGCAACATAGCATCACATATGCGTCTGCTATGAAAATGTGTTGCCTTATTTGACACTTCATTGAAGTATCATATTTGGCTGATGATCAAAAACAACATTTTGTAACACAACAACATAAGGTGTGTAATTTTTTGATGCAGCCAAGTGGAGTTGAAAAGTAATGGTTAGCCTACTTCCAAAAACCTTTCGCAAATACTTCTGCTGCACCATTTTACATTGTTGGGATTGACTTCTGCTACATCTTAAAAATGTGACCTGTGACACCATTGTTAAAATCATTTTCAAAAACCATCAGTGAGATAGATACCAACACTAGCACCAGCCACACTATTGAATGCCAATAATCAATGATAAATATCTATACTGCTGCATAATCACAATCAATATTAGTGACAATATACCATTCATGAATAGAACTAATCAATTTGTTGTCTTCCTCATTCCATCAATTTGGATTGATTTGCAGAAATAACTGGAGCATTCTATTTGCGATCAACACAGAAATCTGAGATGAACTGACATTCTCTCTTTTTGCAAAGTGTTTTCTCTCTCCGCTATAAACTACATTGTGTCTGAGTGTCAACAGTGGTCTCAGCCACTGTGTACAGACATGGCCCAGGAGGCCAGTTAGATAAGCGGGCGGTTGTAGACTGGTCTTTTATGCTCATGTGAACAAGTTGAACAAAGTTATCCATTTCTAAAAAGATCTATAAACTGGAAAATAATTGTTGACATGAAGGGTAAAATAACACATCGTCTGAGCATGTTTATGTGGCAGCAGCACAGGAAGTGAGTGTGATAAAGGAAGATGCATACAAATTTAGTGATTAATTAGTGGTATTTGCTAAAGCAAGTCTTGGCTTTTCTACTGCTTGTACTATTTCATCACCCGTAAGCCAGAGTATTAAACTTTGGTGGATTTTTGTTCCACCCTGTTTATGCTAGAAACATGAATGATAGCTGAAATCATGAGGCTTATTAAGGAGAGGTGTGCTTAATTTGCTTAGCCTTAAGACTTAAATTTTTTTGCCTGAAGAACAATAAGATTTGCAACCAATACTCTTAGACTTTCAGTAAATGAAAACTGAGCCATGTCAGAACCAGAAACCAATTGCATTGGGGAATAGAGAGTGGAAAGTTTCCCAAGCAATATGAAGACCAGCAAGAATATTTCAAATCGAAAAACCTTCTAGACTGTTTATGTAGTCACATGAAGTACAAAGCACTGGTTGCTCAAGTCAGTGGAAATGCAGCTTCACTTCCAAATCTCCCCAACCAGGAACTGGCACCAGTACCATTTTTGTGGAAAAGGGGTGTCAGAACATCTTAGCAGTAGATTAGCAAGACCCCTGGCAACCACCCAACACACCCAGGCATTGTGGAGCCAAGTTTTGCACAAATATTTACCTTAGAAGCAGTATTTTAAACCAGATTTGTCAAGATTGTGGGAGTGACTAAAGATGGTCTTAATTGGTTGTCTTTGGACATGTGATCATGTGTTTCTGGACTTAGGGGTGGGCGATATGGCACAAATATATCACGATCCTTTTTTAGAAATATCACGATTCACGATTCTTTATCATGTTGGTTTTTCTATTTTGCAAGTTGTTTGAGAATTACAGCCAAACTAATTTCTCTATTATAAAGACAAAGCCTTTCAAGGAAACAAAATCTAAAAAAGAATGGTGGATATTTAGACCAAAGTGGGCGAAGATAAAAAATCTTTCTCATTATTATATCTGTTATTAAAAAATTAGAAGAAAGATACGCATTACAAATACACAATATACAAATAAAACAGAGTGTTTTATTTTCAGGTACAATAGGTGTATTTAGCAGGAGCAATCAAGAAACTGAATGAACAAATATAAAAATAAAACACTATATATATTGATTCCTATTAAAGCAACTGTATTTAATTTTTCTGTCAAGAGTAGTGAGTGATTTTTCTCTGTGTTTTGGTATTTTATTAATATTAAAGGAATAATGTTTTTTTTATATACCATCATTTACTCACTAAAAAGGTGTTTTAAACCTAAATGAGTTTCTTTCTTCTGCTGAAAATAAATGCTGTTTTGAAGAATGTGGAAGTCCACAGCAACTTCCATTATAATGTTTTTCCCTACTACCAAAATACAGTGTGGACCAGCAACTGTTTGGTTACCCACAATCTTCAAAATATCTTTTTTTGTGTTCAGCACAAGAAATAAATTAATACAGGTTTGGGACAATGTGAGTGAGTAAATAATGGCAGAAATAAAAATTTTAGGGTGAACTATCCCTTTAATGACAGTCGGCAGCATGTTTAATACTGTCTCTTTAAGAGCTGAACGTATCTAATAAACAGGCATGTGTCCGTTTTTCTTTCAGCTGTTTACTTTCATTTTAGACATACCCAACTGAGCCTATACATAAACCTTGTGTGTTTTGACAGTATTAGTGCTAAAGATAACTTAAGTAATCAGGCGCTGTTTAACAGGTTTTTTTAGTGCGCGTGCTTCGGGTGTACATGGTAAGAAAAAGTGCACCTCAGAACAGCACGTGAATGAAACGTTTAACCAGTGAGACTTTAAAGCACATGCAAATAATGTACTTTTGTGATTGCGAATAAGTGCAGTGTCCTGTGAGAGTAACTACCGCTGAGTTAACACTGAATGTATGTGACGTTGAACAGTGTATTGATACGGTGGCGCCAGAACTGCAGCTGATAGAATGTGCGCTGTAGCACAATACTATGATATTTCTTCAAAAGCGGATCGTGACAACATTTTTATCGTCCACGATCAAAAATCGTCATGTCGCACACCCCTACGTGGACTATTGCAGCCTGGGTAGATCAAAAACAACATCCTCTTAAGTCTGGATCCCACAGATCAATGACAGGCACTGGAATGACTACCTGACTTGTGATCTGAGCTCTGTAAATATTTTCACACGTGGTGAATGTCTGTCTCGCTTTTGGTTTTGAAAGAGATTCCAGATCTCCAGTGCCGAATGCAAATATGATGCATTCTCCCACCTTAGCCTAGATTTATGTTTAAGCTTAAACCCTAACACTGGGTGATTTAATCTACACTGACCATTTTTGCCCTAGTTTTATCAAGGAATTGAGAATGTATAATAATCCGTTCGGACTGTAGGTTGGAGTTCACAGTTCCAGTGTCACACTTTCTGCTCTCCCCAATTAGATTAGCTCTAAAATGACTCTGTGTTTGCTAACCAGAAAGCATCCCACCACAGAGATCAGGGCTACAGACAGTGGGAACAATGGACCTCTGGGGGAGGGGAGGTGTAGTATGTTGGTTCCTCCCTGCCTATTGTCTGGAGAGCAAATCGTTGTGAGCATGAGCTCCTGTAAGCCGACTCTTCTCAGAGCTGGAACATGAGATATGTGGCCTTGCTGGGCCCCTGATCTGCCCAGGGCCCGTGCCTAATGAACCGCAGTGCACCGCAACAATGCATAACATCATGTTAGAACATCCATCCAAAGCTGTTTTGTTTTAGAATTTGGATCTAATTGGTTCATTTGAAAATGTTACACACAACTCTGGCTGAAAGTTTGTCTTGGACAATGACGTGCCAACTGTTTTTGTTTCTGAATTAGTTTTGAGGGCTGCTCCCTTCACCTGCTCTTTTCAGCCAGACTAACAGTTTGAGAGTTCCCCGCTGGTCTGTAAGTGGTTGCATTCCTCAGGTCCACATGCAATATTGTAAAAGCAAAACCCCCTCTTGTCTTTGCTATTGCTGCATGTACAACTTCGCAGTTTGATTCAGTTAGCTGCCATAGCTTAAAGGATGTGGTTAAGACTCATTTGTAGAATTTGTGCATAACCGTCACGCAAGCCCTATAAACGAGGACAGTCATGTGTTGAATTGGCATTCCTCACACACATGGCGGGTTTTTACAGGTTTCACCGTGGCTCTCAAAGATGGGAGGTGTCTCTTTGAGTTAGCCTGCTAGCTCTTTGTTCTACTGTTTGCTTGCGTACAGTGGTGATGACATGGCCATTCCCAGAGGTGTACAGTTTCCCTTTTGCCGTATGCGTGAGCAGCCCTAGAGGCATCTTTGCCTCTCACGGTTTAATTTCTGCATGATATGCTTCACTCCAGTATTTCTCTCAGACACACATGAACATACATTCTCTCTTGTTCATTACCTTTATAAGACGTGTGTTTGTCACTGAACACAGGAAACCCGCTCCAGAGACCGGCTGCTGTGGGAAACCCAAAAACAAAGCCTCCTGGACTACTTTAAAGCTTTTTTATTCTCATACCCTCTCCATCCCATATTCTCTGCCTCTCTTTCTCATCTCTGCCAGCACTGAACAGTTACAAGATACAAAGTACACAAAAAGTTACAGTCACTTGTTCATTTACTTGCCCAAAGATTTCCAAGCTAGTAGAGAGGAACATTTGCTACAGCAGACTTTGGCACAGCATGTTTTCATGTGTTTAGCGAGATCATAAGTTCACTCACTGTGCAAAAATATGGAGACTAGGTTTAGGAAAGGCTGTAATGTAAAATCCGAATGAGGTAACTCGGGCAAATAGTCATGATCATGCTGCCTTTAACTCTTTCTGGGAATTTCCTTCTTGGAAGTTGTAATTATTATATAAGGAGTTATTTTCTTTTTCACTTGCATTTTTAGTGCTAGTGCAACAAAATTAAGAGCAAAGGAGACATATTACACTGTGTTCTGACCAGGTATGATGCAACAAGATTCTAGCAGTTTGTTTGTCCACACTGAATGCAAAAATGGGGAATGATGCAATTGCAGTTTACCGCCAGTCAAAATATATACCTTCTGTTTGCATAGTTTCTTAACTCGCAATGCTCTACTACACCATTGTAAAATCGTACGTTGAATTTCATCACCTCCATGATGCTTCACTACACAGCATGCTATTAATGGTTTTCCTAGTGCAACTTGAGTTTTATCGCAGTCATGGAAGGGCAAACTCCTGATTAACAAGGAAGATACATATTAGGACACGATGATAGGCGTGTAATTGACACTTAATCTGTGTATGTTATCATTCATGTGCCGCCACAGAGAATTATTGGAAATGTGTAGGTATTTGACAAACTGGCTAAAGTAGGCCTAGTATTTTCTTCTGGATATTCCTCATCAACAGTAAACAAAAAGTTAAGTTTTGAACCCTACTTTTTTGTTGGCGTTGTACATTATGCGTCATCATTCTGTTGTTGTTTATGGACATAGTGCTCATTTTATATGATGCTTTTGTGCATATATGAGGTCATGGCTGACCCTGCAATGTTTTAGAGCAGATTTTTATTTCTGTTTCTCTATTGTCGGTCCTTGTTTTTGCTCCAGATAACTCTAGACTGAATGTTTCTCTATTAGCTGCCATATGGAGCAGTTCTAGCCTTCCATGTGTCTTTGGACATCTGTTGCTTCCAAATGTGACACATGTAGCAAAAATGTCGTCTCCGTGGGTCTCTGGTCAAAGATCAAGCTGTCTTTAAAAGGTAATGATTGACCCCCCCCCCCCCCAAACCAAGATCCTTTTGGACAAGCCAAGAAGTCTCTTCCGCTGGGGTGTATTGTTAGTCTAGGCTGCTTGGAGACTACATCTACCCAGATTTGATCCAGCTGCTGTGGTGGTCACTCTACCTTTCTAGAATGGGACAGAAGTGGGAGGAGGTTCCACTAGGCTGCTTTTATTTAATGGAGAATTGGGGGAAAGAGGGAGGTGGTGTGGCACTCTAGGTCAATTAGAGTTGCCAGGGAGTCTGGAATGCCCCTCTCTCCCTTCTGTCCCTGCTGTTGCTCTCAGAGTTAATAGGAAGTGTCCACACATACAGAGCCTGTAGAAATTAGGTTTTCCATTCTGAAGTTCTGTTTTCTTGGGTTTAAAAAGTTACCTGCCTGAATACAGTATGCGTTATGCTTTGCTGTTCTTTGTGATCTTACAGTGCTTTGTGGAGGTATCACGCTATGAGATTTCTGATAACAGGAAGTGGCGACATGACTTCTGACTGATGTATCACATGGCAGCAGTGCTCACCTGTACTCTTTGTGTACAGTTTGCTCACTTGTTAGCTGCTGATATTAATGCTCCTCTGTTTGGACACTAGTTGATGTCTTGGTCTTTATGTGGTTTCCAGCTTTTATGACTCCCCACATTCTTCCAATAGAATGTTGAATAGGGACTCAAATTGCACATCCTACATCAGAAACAATGTGAATGGAACAGAAAAAGAACCAAAGGTTCAGTTCTAAACATGAAGAACAACAGAATTCCTTTGAAATGTCCCTCAGAGGGATACACAAAATACTGGTTATTGGGCAGTGTTCAAATAAAAATGAAACACTGCAAACTAAAAATGAGTTATTTTTAATGCTTCAAGTTGGCATATACTGAATAAATATATGGATATTACAATTTAAGATTTTCTAAAGACTACATTTACGTGATCAGATTATTAGTGTTTTGAAGAATAAAAGTTGGCATGAAATGAAAATTCTGTTTTTGTAGATACTTGTCATATATCTTATTGTGAATGATTCATCCATGAATATGATTAATTTTTTTGACCTGAAATAACTTAACTTGATTTTCTGGTAAAAATGCCAGACTTCTTCCTGGTGATGTATCTGTCGAAAACAATCTGTAATATCAGCTCATAGCCGATATGATACCATATTGTGTATCCTATCTCATAAGGTGTAGTTGTTGCTTGGGTTTAAAACATTTTTGCATCAGTATATTTATGTCTGTACATAGTGTTTTTGGAGCTTTTGAAAACATGGCATTCTGACAATATAAAGAGATTCTAGTATAGTAGTCAATATTCTAATATTGCCTGCTGTGTTTTGACTGGAACTTTGTGGATTGGGCTTATTTTAAGTCTGGCTAACATGTGGTTGTGTGTTCATGTACAAAACTGTAGTCAACGTGTGGTTTACTCCACAATAGAGTGAATATAGAACACTGGGCCACTGAGTAGAGACCGAAATGGAGCCACAATTTTGTGAAATTGACCCTCTCTTTCAATAACACAAACAGGCATAAATAGACATAGACACTTTGTATATGACCATGTTCACCACAGCCCTGGGTGAACATGTGGCATGACCTGGTCTGGTGAATTAGATATTGATCATTTGTGGGCTTCTCCATTGCATATTAAGTGAAGAGCCCTCAGGCACAACTGCAATATGGGTCACTGCAACATAGAAGATCTCATCTGAAGAGGACCACCATGACCATTGGTCAGCCCCTATTTGGGAACAGTATAGCCTACTTGTGGCAATTGTTACTATGGGTTTGCCTGACTTTTAAACTGTCACTTTTTCCCAGTTGCAAAGAGACATTGAGCCTCAAGCACCATTGCTTCCTCCTCTTTATGCAAATCTTGTGAATGCAAAAGACCACTGAAAAATAGGCTAATCACAACATAACACCGACTGTGACGTTACAGTCAGGATCACTAATAGTTACGCCCCCAACATTTGCATATGTTACCCACCCATATTCTATGCCAGCCGAACCTGCACAGCCGAATCATCAGAAATTCTGCAGGTATTGTGAAGAAACAAGCGAGGACAACAGCGAAAATGGCAGATCATGGAATTAAATGTTATGTTCCAGGCTGTGCAGGGGATGTGAAGTGCAGGGATGGGTTGGTGTCTGTATTCAGAAAGGCACGGAAACCAAATAACGCATTCTAATAAAATAACGTGAGCCACTAAAGGGACATGGTTAGCTCCTTGTTAGCGGTAGCCTGTTACCTTATAGTACATAATATTTCACTTACCACATGAACAGAGTCAGAAGAGGTGACTGAGGATGATGGCGAATGATTTACAGATCCTGAGCACCACTGACAAGCATCTGATCTTGTAAAATGTGTGGTAAGTGCTGCTGCTCCATAGTATAAACAGAGTACGTGTGATAGCGAATCTCGAAAGTGAAACTAAAAAGAGATCGTGCATTTGAAAGCAGTTTCAATGCCCAGCATGTTAATAGGGGCTCCCTGATGCCTGCGAGACTAAAAGCCTGCTCTTTTAATTAAAAAAAATATGAAACCCGTTCTAAAGCACTCTACTGGTAAACTGAGTGTAATAGCATTGCAATTATTATTGAATGGTTGCACTGTTATGCTACAAAATTCCGGATTTGTTCAGATTTTCAATCTAAAAACAAGATCATGGTTTAGTGAAATAAGCCTTCTGTGTAAGTTTGTTTATTGTCCAGTAGCAGGGACCGGCTCTAAGATTCTCTTGTTTCTTGTGTGAAATACTCTTGTGTTTCCTCATTCCTGTATCTGTGCTGGCTGTCTCAGAATGGAACACAATAGCACTGAATACTCCTGTTACTCATTTCTATTCATCTGAGCTTGGCCTGTTCTAGTCATGTTTGTATTGCGATAAACATGAATGGTCATTTTGCTCTGAATTTATACCATCAATCCAAATATTTACTTTCTAATCCAAAATAACATGCTCGCAGTCTGAGACCATTTTGGTTTCTGATATTGTCTAATTCGGCAGATTAGAATTTGTTAATGAAGCTTGATGTTCTTTGAGGCACTAGGCGCTTTGCTGCTCCACAGAAGTCAGTAGGAGAAGCATGATTGGCAGTAGTGTGTCGATGCCAGAGCTCCATCACTGCTGTGCTATTGATTATTACTACTAGAGAGCGGTCCCGTTGCTGTCTCTACCCCCACAGCCCTATTCTCCCTCCATCCTTTCATCTCGGCTGAAGAGCTCTTTTTATCTTTGTTTATTCATCAATACAGTCCCAGATTTCATGGGCTGAGTCCTTTAAGAATTGCACTAAATGTCAAATATTTTTGATAATTACTCTAAAATATAGAATAGAATAGAAGGTTAAAAAGAGCAGCATTTATTTAAAATAGATTTTTTTATAACAACGTAAAAGTCTTGACTGTCATTTTGGGTCAATTTTATGCATTTTTGCTGAATAAAATTAGCAGTTTCTTTAAAATTGTGCTGACTCCAATCCTTTGTGCAGTAGTGCATAACATATCTTAAAGGAGTAGTTCACCCAAAAATTAAAATTACCCTATGATTTACTCACCCTCAAGCCATCCTATGTGTATATTATTTTTTCCTTCAAACAAATAGTCAGAGTTGCATTAAAAAATGTCCTGGCTCTTCCAGTCTTTAACGTAGAACGTAGGCCTAGCCTATATTTATTTTTCTGTAAAATAACATGCACTGATGAAACATGGACAATAAGAGCAAGAACATTTATTAAGAAAGTAAATTAGGTTAATTTTGTTTTTATGTCAAAAACATTCTGAATGCCAACTCATGCTCCCAGTATATAGATAATTATCGTGTGTTGACCACACTGACCTGTAATGCTGAACCCAGCAGGGTTTGGGCAGATACCAGTGTGTACCTCAATGAATACAGCCCCAGAGCCAAAGATCTCCTGTCCTACTTTACCTTTCAGGCATTGTTCCACACAGCAACAGAGGAAATGACCTCAGGAAAGTTTCTGTGAAACTTTCCAACTATTCTGAGCAGTTGCACAATAACTTCATGAGACATATGCCAAACCACAATTTTTTTGTGGGTGTTCCTGTGGCGTAATAAAGCATGAAGGTGCTGAGGTTATCTTTGTTGTCCTGATTTTACAGAGGAACATGCCACTTGAATACTGAGTGAAGTTTAGGAGGCTGGCAAAACCAACACTCCCATATTTCCTCAGTGTGAAATCAAATTTGGCTCTTTTTGCTTTTGCGTTTTCTCCATTTTATAGAATTTTGTGTTCCTTTTTAATAGTCATTTGGTTTTCAAATGGCTTTAGAAAGAATGAGTCTTTTAACAAACGCCTAGTTGGCATTGTGATATGGATACGTGCCCATCAATAATTTACTTCAGGCAGGTAGTTTTCGGTAATAATGTAATTGCAGGCCCAGGCCGGTGTTGTCTTGCTATTTTCTGCTTTGATGAAAAGTTATCTTTGTGGTGACATTACATTCTTCCCTGTTTTGTTGTGTATTTGCAGTAGTTTCTACAGTTGTAATGTATCTGAAATAGTGTAGGCACCTTAAGTTCCCTAAGCCCATCTCTGTCAGACAAGAAGCGTTAACTGATCCTTCATTGTTTTTTCCATCCTCAGCTGTTAGTTGAAACCAGATACTAACGCTGGCACGAAATCTATTAATTAGCCTGCTTGAATTTAGCAGCGCAGAAATGATCAGGTTAACTGGCAATTAACGAATATGTTTATGGAGAGAACGCTTAATGTGACACTACTGTACACACCCTGTCGCAGTGCAGCTGTCGAATCAAACACCATAAAGAGAATTTTTCCCCCTCTCAGGTTGAAACGTGCTCCTTTATGTAATTATACACACCAGACTGGCTGTCAGTCAGAAACACTTAGGTTTCTTCCCAGAGTGCTTTGCTTGTTCCATTGTGCATAGTTATCTCAGAAGTGGTCTTGCATCAGTGGTCATGAAAATACAGGAATGACAAGACTAGTTCAGTGGATTTTAAGGTTTGTCTTGCGTTTAGTGAAAAGAAATAAACATTAAAATTTTTTACATGTTGATATGCAAAGAGCAGGGTAGCTGATGTAACGGCGATGTATAAATGCATTGCAAAATAATAGACTTTCTGAAATTAGTAGTTCACCAAAAAGGAAAACTCTTACTAGGGCTGTGACGGTGGTAGATTTTTACCACCGTGGTGATAATATATACATTTTGAAACAAAACAATAAATAAATGCAGGCATGACTCAAACATCTTTTAATAAACGTACATGGTTATTTTAGCACTTCCGTCCGTGAACATGGCAACACGCAGCCTGCAAAACACCAGGCTATCAAAGAAATAATACAGTTAAGAAAGTCGCCTAAATAAGTAACATTAGCCTAAATAATTCATAACTTCATTCACATGCTTGAAAATCTGCATTGGCCTGATAACAATTAGAACGTAAACACTAATGCTTAAGCCTACCTTGGCTTTTATATAATGTTAGATTTTAAATTCCTTGACAGAAAAACAAACATGTTGATATTGTCCGGTTTAAGCAGGGCCGGCACCAAGGGGGGGCATTCGTGGGCCGTTCCCCCCCAAACGAGTAACTGTGCCCGCCACTTTCCATCCTTTCCCCTCCTCGCTGAACGTGATCGATTTCGAAAGCGAAAGTGAAACCGATAAAACAGCGCACATAAGAAAGCAATTGCACGCTTTAGCGAGCGTCAGCAACTGCACGCGATCACAGATTGCACGCACGCTTCCCACCTGGACCGAACACCCCCACCCACCCCACACCACCACACACACACAACGTGATTTGTGCCCCCCCCCCCCGAAATTCAAATGCCCCCCTGATGGAGGTGCCCCGGCTCCGGCTTTAAGGGAGGACCTCATTGGTGTTACGATGTTTCCAGCCGCACTGAACACGCATAGTGTCTTCGCTGGCCTCCTCTCACAAATAGCAACTGGAAACGGCTCTTGAGATATGAAGTGCTCGCCCATTTAACACTTTAAGCTGGGCTCACACTACAGGAGTTTTTAAAACAGATTATGAAATCTGGCTGGAGCACACACATAAGGAGAATCTTCGCAGATTTTCTTCCCTCAAATCTTAAACATGCACACACTCTGTTAGCTACTGACTCAAATGTCTCTCTTTGCACATGTACAGTATTTGTGAAGCATTCGTATAGTATATATATATATATATTAGTATACTTATAGTTAAATCTGTCAGTAGGTTAGTAGTGTATAGGTTTACAGTGTTTATTTACTTCACTGTTGTATGTCTGTATTTATGTAGCACCGTGGTCCTGCGAGACACGACATTTCGTTCCACTGTATGTATACAATAAAGCTCAACATGAACTTGATATCAGTGCAGACTAGCTACTTATTTAAAGTCTTCTGAATTTAAGTCATTATTCTCCATCGTAGTTTACAAATACCATTTCAACTTGCATAGGACTATATTTGTATGAAGCAAGAAAGGGTTTGTTCCAATTACGATGTCCATAATATCAAAAGATATGCGTTCTCGTGTCATGTATCTCATAATAATTCAAAGAGTTTGTCAGTCAATTATCCTGTTTATCACTAGAAAATATTAAAATTGATGTGTTGAAAGTCCTCGCTGCAGCGCTCTACATATGTATATGTAGAGTTTTGGGTTTGTTACTTTTGAAGTATTCTCAGTGTTTGTGAATGAGCATGTGTGAGAAGACAGCAGTAAAGAAAGGAAAACTGGCAGGCCTCTGTTTTGACAAAGGCAGTGTGGTCTGGCCCCGGCCTCAGCTGGGCTGGCTCTGTTATACTAGATGAGGGTCGCGTCTCCGTTGGTCTCTGCACACAAAGACCTCCCCTGGGAGTCAATCCTCTGAGAAGGAGATGGAGTTGTCAGCAGGGGGTCCAGGACTGATGATGTCAAATGGGATAGCACACTTTCTCATTCGCTGTGTAGCCATGCATTTGGGTGAGAGTGTGTGTCCATTTGCTTACTGCATTGCTTCACTTTGTTGAACCTGGGATGTGCAGAACTACATATTTTGCAGATTGAATAGTTAGTGGGCTGCCTGTCTAATCAGGCCTCTATAATCAGGATGGTTTACACTATTTTTTTCTGTTCAAAAACAGCCAGAAGAACCACAATGGAATGGAAAGAAAAAATCTAGGGTAAACATACACTGTAAAAAAAAAAAAAAAAAAAAAGTTGAGCCAACTTAAGGCAACCAGCTTCAGCAGATTTTTTTAGTTTTCTCAACTTGTTGTTTTAAGTTTATACAACAAAGTTGAGAATCTCCTACAAAAATAAATTGAGAGAACTCAAAAATCTGCTGAAGCTTAAAATTTTAAGTTGGCTCAATTTTAATTTTTTTTACAGTGTACCTATTAATCTCACCAAAATCTACAGAGACAGTTTTAGTGCAGAAGATATTGGTTTCAGTACAAAAAGTTGTTAAAATAAAATATTAATCTCTCACACAAAAATATTTAATTTTATTTTAAATGACAAAAGCATTTCAATTAATATATACATCATTAAATCATACACACTGAAGTTGTGTGTGTTGTTTTCGTAGTAGTATACCCTTTAAGCTCACCTTAAAATTAAATGAAATCTTAAAAAATTACAGCACTGTAAAACTACAGACCAGCAATAAACTGTCAATTTATAATATTATGGATGTAAAAGTACAAGCCAGTAATGCCTGTGAAGTATTATGTTAGCGTAGCACACAATCTTATACAGCTAGTCCGCTAACTGTGTTCTGTAGCATCTGCGCTGTGCTGCTAAAACTATCTTTTGGATTTAATGTAATTATTTCCCACATCCAAGTTCCAGATTATAATATGCAAAGTCTGAACATTAATCTCTTAATTTTACAATAAGTAGTGAAACTTACCCAAAATAAAGGCTTAATCATCTAAAAAACACACATTTAAGCGGCTCCTCTTTTGGTGAAAGTTTTTAGACGGCTTTCAAAATGGCCGCTAGACAGTGTGAACACATGGAGACACATATCTCCGTATGCAATGATCTGATTGACTTGAAATTGTAGGAGGTATATAGTAACAAACATATAAATTGGTTGAAACATCAAGTGGGATAATAATTTTTTTTTTTTTTTTATAATCTGATCTCAAAAATGGAAGTGTGCTTAATGGGTATGCGAGCTTAATAGGTACGTTTACCCTACATGTGTTTTTAAAACTTGGACTATTTTTAGTCATTATGGAATAGTAGGAAAATGTATGTAATATACAAGTAATGTGTGAAATAAAATGTAATGTTTCATGTGAAAAAAAGCTTATATACATATATGGATTCCCCTCATGATCTGTGGGAAAGTTTTCAGAAATGATTCTGAGAAATAGTTTCTTGTCAGTTGCACAGAAACAATAAATTGGGTATGTAATTTTGTCAGTGATTTCAGTGCTCTTATCTAAGTGTGTTTTGGAATGAAGGGTTTGGTCAATTGGACCTGTTTGGTCTTGTCCTTTGTGTACTTTGCTGAGCTTAGTTACCCTGGAGGCCATTGTGTCTGAAGTCAAGTCCATTTTTACATGGGCATACGTGCAGTTCTGCATATCTTGACATTTATGCCCTCAATTCTGGATGGCACTTTTTTTCCTTATGATTTAAAAAATATATATATCGCCTCGCTCATATTTCACCCGTATGCTGGAATTTGATGTTCCCCACCCGAGACATGCCTTGTCTAGGACCGTTAATGTTTCCCATTTCCAGTTTGATTTCCTGCCTTTCTGTTTGTAAGTAGGAGTTTCCTGTTCCCACGTTACCAGCGACCCTGTATTAGGTCCTCGCCCCAAATATTGACACCCGTCCATCTCCTGGGCTGGCTGCCATCTTGAACCATGCCTCCTTCGCCTCTTTTTACACAGGTCAAATGTTTAGTGTGCCATCACAGTGGTCTGCCTGTTTACAGTGAGCATGTTTTCTGTTTTCTCTCAGGAGCATCTTCAGCAGCTTATCCTCATGAACTTGCCCAATGTGTTGGCCATCGCCAAGGACCCATTATCAGGTATTGCTTATATATTGTAAATAAGACACTAGATCATTCTACAAAATAGGTGTCTTTCCAGTGAATTTTAAGTGAACTTTTAAATTCTTTCAGACATATAATGTTTTAAGAAAATGCACTGTGCCATCTCAAGCTAAATTAAATCATTTGTTAAAAAAAATATAAAAAATAAAACTGGAATACATGTTAGGATGCATACTGTACTGTAAGCCTTCATAAAGCTAACAGAATCGATGGTAACAGGGTTGATAGTTTTATAGTTTAGTTGGAAATTAGGCCTATAAGATTAAAAAAATATGTATGGTTCATTTTAGAAAAATAATTTATTGCTGGTTTTTCTACAAAATCCATTTTTCAATTCTTTACTAGCAAAATCATGGTAACAGGGTTGACATTTTTAGATTACGTTAAAAAACCAAACAAGACATAATAAAGGGATAAAGGAATACTTTAACTCCTTCAAGTGTTTGCCCGTTGAAAATGCCTATGAGACAAAAATATTTATTTATATATTTATTTATTAAATGTGCAAGAAGAAATTGGAAAACAAGAAGGGGATTTTTTTTTTAATAAACCTACTGGGTTTTTATTTAGAGAATGTTTGTATTAATGTATTATAAAAGTTAGCATCAGCTATTCATTGCTTCTTATTACACATTTACACGCACATTATATGATAACACTCATTCTGTAGAATCACCCCACTTTCAGCATTCTTACATTTTCTTTCTATTTGTATCAGTTGCTGTATCTTCATTATAGTCACTATAATCGCTATAACCTACTACCACGTTTAATTGTGCACCAAAGTAAAACGCACGCCCTGCTGAACAAACCTCCTCATTCATCACCTCACACACACACTCCAGCCTTCTTAAACACCCTCTCACCTTCTGATACGGGGTGCGCGGACAGGGTTCAGGGAAGGAAACGCGTGTTGTGGACCTTGTAATGACAGGAGCAACGGAAAAAGGCTGGAGGAAGCTTTTTGTGACCAAGCCCAGGCCTGAGCGCTGACTTTGGATCCTGCTGTTGACAGTAGAAAACAGCTATGTCGGAAATCATGTCCGGAGCTATAGTCAATTATAGTGTTTTTTTTTTTTTTGTCATTATACAAAAAATTTTACTGTGTAGAATGCTGGAATGCTTGCGATCAGAATCAAGTAATAAAATATTTAAAATTAAAGATCTAAAGTAGTGCTGTCAAACGAATAATCGCGATTAATCGCATCCAAAATAAAAGTTTTTGTTTGCATTATATATGAAGAGTTAATTTGCAAAAATCACATAAACGCCACTTTAAAAAAAAATAATTATTGCCGTGCATTATTCTCCACATATAGCACGATCTGAACCCTAAACACATTTTGTCAAAAAAGCCTATATTGTCCACTTTCAAGGCATCGCGAGTTCACGTTTTACAGCAGAAGCCGACAAGCGCCCTTGTTGTTTTTGAACAGAAGCCGATTAATCCATTTTAGTGAATCAGCGCGCTGTATTCAGGGCAGGTGACAAGGTTACTTTCACTTTGAAAAGACATGTTAGCTGAGAGGAGTTTCATCAAAGCTGACTAAAAGTGATTGAGGATGGATAATTTGACGAACTTGATGAACCTGTGATATCTTCTCCATGGCGAAAAAGGAAAATAAAAGCTGAAACGTTTTCATGGAACCTTGAAAAAGCAGCGCGTTACAATGGTGAGGGAAAAGCTCTGTGTATTGCGTGTAATCACATCCATAAATCTATGATCATAACAACAACAACCTTTGTCAGGCATCTACATTGTCATCCGAGGAGATTACAAAGATTAAACGAGTGGTTTTTTTTTAACTCTAAAACATGAAATGTGGAGTTTTCTGCTTTTGCTATAAAACAAACTTTTAATATGTAAAAAAAACCATCCTTTCAATGAACTTTAATTTTGTAAATGGCCTGTGTTTGTTTAGTTATTATTACTTAATCAAAACAACCCAACTGCAGTTTGATTGATATTACTTGGAATGCGCAATAAAAAAAAAAAACGTGATTTCTTAAAAAAAAAAAAAAAAAAAAAAAAAAATGGCCTTATCGGTTTTTGCAAATGAACTCTTCATATGTATGTGTACTGTGTATATTTATTATTTATAAATACACACACACAGTATATATTTTGACAATATTTACATGTTTATATATTAATATTATTATATTTTATATATAAATATATTTAATATATAAACAACATATTTTTCTTAAATATATACACGCATATGTTAAATATACATCATAAATATACACATGTATATTATGTAAAAACTTTTATTTTGGATGTGATTAATCGCTATTAATCGTTTGACAGCACTAATATAAAATGAGATTTAGAAAAAATTCTGAATTTAACACAGTAAATCTAACAGTGTTGTTAACTGATAAATTTCACAATGGTTGAGATATCACTACTTGTTTAAAATGTGACAGACTTCTACTTTCTGTAAGGTTTGTATTGAAATTGCTTTCATATTAGGTGACCCTGAAACCTGATCACTTCTGCACGTCTACTACAAAATACACATGGTACAGTAGACTGTCGATAAGAGATGCATAACAGCCCTTTGTTATATAGAGGTCTGATTCTGATCTGGAGGTTGACATTTATAAATGTGCATAGACAAGATTTCCTTCTCTGCTCATGGTTGATACATTATAATGCTTTTGCATACAAAAATAACCCTTATCAGAGCTATGGTGTCTCTTTCTGCTTATGATAGGTTATCAATAAAGCCTCAGAGATTCCATGTTTCTCCTGGGTGCTGTATTATTTTACGTCAGCACATATTTGTTCAATAGGCTACTTGTGACCACATTCTGGTCATGAAATGCTAGGAAGTAATGTTGTCAGGAAAAACTGGCTGTATGTATTCTGAATATATTTCCACTTCACAGATGTCAGTAAAGCTTTACATGTTTCAGGATGGGTTTTGTGTGTGCTGGTGTATGCGTTTCATATCTTGTTGTTACCTGTGCAATGTTTAGCTTTCGTATGTTTTTCACATTAAGCTTCACTTGTAATGGACAATAGAGTGTTCTCCCCACGGCTCCTCCTCTGCTGTGTGTGTAAAGGGGGTACGCTGTAGGGTGCGGTGGCTTTGAGCAACAAATGGTCACTATGGCTACGGCACCCCCACACCCAATCCATTCTCTCTAGAGTATTTATTAGTCTAAGACTGCCAGACGCAAACAAACTCACCAACACAAAGACACAAGCTTCAAAAAAGTAATTAAAAATAACTTCTCTCTAAGGGTTTGTGTAATTGTGAAAGAGTTGGTGTGCTTTGTAATGGTGTGTATCCTCCGATTTAAATGGTAAGAATACACTGATTGCATGTGAATGTCTGTTTAATTTAATGGCTGAAGAAAGAGAATATCTTTCTCACATCCTCTGTTCAAGGTGTATGGCTCAGGTGAAATTGAATATTTTGTTAATATTCAAACTGCTAGAACGATATTTATACAGTGATGGCAGACCCTTTAGCTGTGAGGTTTGAATGAAAAAAATATGTATTTTATATAATTCTCTTATACCATGGTAAACATAGTTTCCTCCAAAATACCATAACTAATAAGATTATTGTTACAACTGTAAAATTATCTTTAAGTGTTGGATTGATGCCCACATTTTGAGTTTGATAACCAGTCACTGGTATCTCAGTTCCAATAATAAACCAATCAGTGTTATTTTAATATTATTTATTTACTATTATAATATTTATTAATATTTTTTATTAGTTTTTTTTTTATATATATTTTGTGTTCTCATTTTTATTTAAGTTTTACTTTATTTGTAATTTTGGTTCTGGCTTTGGTAATTTTTATTAGTTTTTTTATTTTTTATAAATATTTATATTTTGTTTTTAAAAAAATTGTAGTTTAGTACTTAAACCTTTATTATAAAATATTAAAATATTATTTTAATAGTGTTTTAAAATATTTTAGTTGTAAATTTTAGTTGTTAGTGTTCACTATGGCTTAACTAGGGGTGTCTGCTAAAGTTTTTGTCAACTTCCTCTTTTTAGCTAAAATTAATGTTTATTTCTTTAATTTCTGTTGGATTATTTATAGTATCTTGCTTTCAGTTCTTGTGATTTCTAACCATTTCATTCCCTCAGGTAAAAGCATGGAGGAGGTGAAGACACTGTTGTTGCTGGTACTTGGCTGTGCTGTTCAGGTAAACTGATTGAACTCGCAGAGATCCCCTGCCCACATTTTAAGACCAATGCAGGAATATGATCACCATGCCCGGGCATGCCTCTGCTTTTCCAGAGAAAAATGAACACACGCTCATTATGCTACAAAATAAAGCATTCATCCTTTTATGCCTCAGAGAAGTCGGCACAGATTATTGGGTTGGATTTGCTAAAATGTTTTTCTGTCGTCTCCTTTTCCTGAAGATTGTTCCTCACATGTCTGTTCTGCGCAGGCCTATTTTTTCCTACTTTTACACTTTTAGCACCCTCTCTAGCTGGTTTTTCTGGTTCTGTGATTTAGAGCCTTAAACTTCACATCGTAACATTTGCCTGCTGATTTACTTTCTGATCAGAGTCTCTTTGAGCTGATCTAATCCTGCACCATAACTTCCTCACAGTATTCCAGTCACGAGGCACACAACTCTTTATCCTGTTTGAAAGTATCTCCTGCATTCTTTTATTCAACTCTTTCATCTGTACTCTTTCATCTGTACCAGCAGTTTATTTGACTAATCACCATTAAGGCATACTAATGAATTCATGGGCATTGTTGATTTCATAAAAAGACAGAATAGTTTTTTTCTTTGTGGTTTGGATTGTACAACATCTATGGTAGACTTAGACTGTAACTCTTCTCTGCTTATCTTTACTCGTCCTCTTCCCCTTCCTTTTCCCATCTTGATCTCCTCTTTCAATTTCCCATTTCCTCTCCTCCTTTTGTTTTCTCTTCCCTTTTCTGTTCCTTCACCTTTCCTTTTTCCTTTCTTTTCCTTATCTTCATCCTCCTTCCCTTTCCGGTTCCTTCCTCTTTCCTTATTCACCTTCCCTTTCCCTTTTCATTTCCCCTTTTTGTTCTCCTCCCATTTTCTTTACGTTTCGTTTCGTTTTCTTATCCTTTTCTTTTCCCATTCAATTTCCATTGCTCTTCCTCTTTGCTTTTCTGTTCCTTCAACTTTCCCCTTTTCCATACTTTTCCCTTCTTCTTCATTCTCATCTTTCCCGTTCCCTACTTTCTTCATCATCCCTTTTCAATTATTTCCTCTTCCTTTTCTGATTCCTTCCCCTTCCTCTTCTGTTCCTTCAACTTTCCCCTTTTCTATACTTTCCCTTTCTCTTCTTTCTCCTCTTTCCCTTCTTTCTTCCTCCTCCCTTTTCAATTCATTCCTCTTCCTTTTCAATTCATTCCTCTTCCTTTTCTGGTTCTTTCCTCGTCCTCTTCCCATTCCCTTCCCTTCGCTTCTCCTTCCTCTTTCTCGTCCTCTTCCCCTTTCTTTTTCCCCTTTCCCATCCTCTCCTCATCCCTTTCCCCTTCTCTTTCCATCCCTTCTGTTTTTCCTCACTCTCTTCATTTCTCCCAACAGTGTGATCGTAAAGAAGAAATGATTGAGAAGATCAAGCTGCTTGACATTGAAACACAGGCCGCCATCGTGACGCACATTCAAGAAGTGAGCTTCCCTGATTTTTCAGCCAATATCATCTTATGTATATCATAAATAGAGCATGTATTTGAGGTGCAAAATCCCTTTTGATTGCAGGTAACTCACAACCAGGAGAATGTCCTGGACCTGCAGTGGATGGAGGTCGGGGAGATCCCAGCTGAGCAGTTGGACCCTCTGTCTCGGACCATGGCCTTTCACCTACGCAAACTCATAGACGAGAGAGATGAGTCTGCTGAGGTAAACTGATCGTAACAACAGCAATGGCAATCATCTATTTAATAGGAAATTGTACTAAACTTCCTCAAGACATTGATCATCACTGATTAGTTGTTGACAGGCCTGTTTTGTGTCCTTAGCTGATCATAGAGCTGACCCAGGAGAAGGACTATCTTCAGTCCCAGCAGGCATTCAGTATCTTGGGCTTTCCCAGCCCTGAGCACACATCTCTATCCCCCATCACCCTACTGTCTAAAGAAGATCGTCAGCATTTAGCTGTGGAGCTGGCCGACACAAAGGCCAAACTCCGGCGCTCTCGCCAAGAGTTGTAAGTGTGTTCTGTACAGTTATTTCTTTTTGTTTTACCTTGTTTTTATTTAGACTTAGCAGCCAAGCAGAAAATCTTTTCAGGCGATGCTCATAATCAGCTGATATTTGGCCTTGGCTATATGGTCATCCACTAGTGCAGCCAATCAGTGTTGTAAGGGTTTACTCCTGTGTATTTGCTCTCTACAGAGAAGAGAAGACCGAGCAGTTGATAGATGCCAAGAATGAGATTGAGCGCCTAGATGAAGAGATCCAGAAACTCAAGCAGGAGGTATCATATCAAAACTCTGTTTTCTTGCATTCACACGTCACATGGTTGACTCAAACCGTGAAACACTTTACTGAAGCTTCAGCAAATAATTAGTCATCTGTTGTATTTGTGTGTGAGTAGAACATGCAGCTGCTGGCAGAGGCACGTTCGGTGCGGGTGTACCGTGATGAGGTGGATGCTCTGAGGGAACGTGCTGGAAAAGTGGATCGCCTGGAAACCGAACTGGCTCGCTTCAAAGAGAAGCTAAATGATGTCCATTTTTACAAGACACGAATAGAGGTAACCACTCACCAACCTATATTACATTTTAACATTTTAATGACTTCAGCATTGTATAAAAAACAGAGCCGGATGTCTCTGTCATTACTTGGAAAACATCAGAAGGGTTGGTTTCTTTGTAAGGTGACTGATGTACAGCTGCATGCTGAGGGCTCCTGCTGCTTTTATTTCTCAGATATAAAGCCTCAGGAGTCCGCTGAGGCCCTGAGCTGTCACTGACAGCCCCCTGACTCTCAGTCTGCTGTCATCATCCTCTCTATCTCTTTTGATCTTTTCTTTTTGTCCATCTCTTCATTTTTCTCTCTCGTCTCTCTTTTGTGCACAGGAGCTAAGAGAGGACAATATGACCCTGCTGGAGACAAAGTCCATGCTGGAGGAGCAGCTTGCTGGGGCCAGGGGGCGCTGTGACAAACTACACGAACTTGAGAAAGAGAACCTCCAGCTGCGCTCCAAATTGCATGATATGGAAATTGTAAGCGCTAAGGGAAATTATTTTATGCATCTGTGTTGAGAAAGTTTATCTTTATGCACCTTACAATTTAAATTGGTTCTGATTCACAATGTGATTACGAAACACTTCTTGATTCATCTTATTGTTTTGTAATGTAAGGGCAATACAACATGCTGTAGACCTAGTTGATTCATTTCCAAAGTATTATAGTTGATTCATTTCCAAAGTATGATAGTAGTTCCAAAGTAGCTTTGATACTTGATACCTTAGGGTTCTTTGGAATTGACCACAAGAATGGCATTGGCATTGTTACAACAACTGTGGGTGGAAACATGCATTATGTAATGTTATATTGCTGACTTATTTTAGTTTAAAGTCTCTTCATATTGACTAACAACCTTACCAACCCCCCCCCCCCCCCCCCCCCCCATTTTTTTTTTTGAAGCTGAATCATTTGAGAAAACATCTCATCGACTCTCCGAATGAGTACTCTTTTCCAGCACTAAGTATATGATTTTTCCTTTTTTGTATGTGGTTTAGGACAGGGACAGTGATAAGAAGCGTCTAGAGGAGTTGCTGGAGGAGAACATGTTGCTGGAGATCTCTCAGAAGCAAAGCATGAATGAGTCGGCTCACCTTGGGTGGGAACTGGAGCAATTGGCCAAGAACAATGAAGTCAATGAGGGTGAGTCCACCACAGCGCTTCCACACAGAAGCTCAGTTTAAAACATTCTGTTACAGTCTCTACTCTTTAACTTAGAATTTGGGTTTTTAATGCTAAGCCCACACAGACTGGTTTAGAAAACACAGCATAAAGAGTGAAATTTGGGGCATGTGCTGATGGCCTATTTTCTGTTTGTTGCTTGTTTAAGAACCCATCCCAATGCAAATATATTGCCAACAGAGAATCTTGCCGTTTTGTTCATGCAAAGTGAACAAACGCTCATTTGCTACTAATAGAGCTTTTGAACATGAAGTTTCTAAAAACATTAAGCAGGCACAAATGGGAGATTTTTGATTAGCACCAAGTCAATGTTGACTTGAAAAAAAAAAAACGAGTTCCTGAAATATCTCTAGCCTCAGGCTGTTTGTAATCAGTTAGGTGTGTATACATATTGTTTCGATGGTAATGCACAGGTGACTCAGCGTCTCCCTGTTGAATGTTTGCCACTCAGACTGCTCAAATCCCAAATGAGTATAAATAGTAACTACATAAATACAATATATGCAAAGTATTAAAGGGGACATCGGATGCTCATTTTCCACAAAACGGTATGGTTATTTATGGTCTTCATAAAGTCTATAAAGCATACTTTGGTTAAAATTTCTCAATGTTAGTATAAAACAACATCCTTTTTACCTTGTCAAAAAACCGCTCTGCTCACAGTGACTTGTTTCAGTGCATGTTCCTTTAATTGATAATGAGCTACTGCTCACCCCGCCCTTCTCTCTTGTTCTTGCTAAAGTCACCATTCTTATTCATGGAGTTATAACTGCCCAAAAACAATTTAAAATAGATTTGTAAATGACTTATTAGTCATTAACAATCACCTTTACAAACCCTCTACAAAGGCAACCTTAATGTAGTGGAGTGAACGAGACAAAGCAAACATTGCAAATCATTTGAACTTTGTGTCAGTACGTCATGAATAGATGAAGCTATCACGAACAGCTGGTACCGATCTATCTTTCACGAACAACTTTTTAGCAAAACCTGCTTTTTTACTGACCCTTGTTTACAAAGCAGTCTGGTGTAAAATGAATCGCGCAAACATAAACACATTTAGGTAGATCGAGGGAGCATTCCCTTCAAAAACCACTGCGTGGATTTTTAGCAGTATAGGGTGGTTGTTTACACACACTGCCAAGACATTTAAGTTCAAACACCATGAAAAGTGAATTTTGCATCCGATGTCCCCTTTAAGAAACAATATAAAGATTATAGTTGATAAATATTTATAGTTAAATATATAGTTGATTTAATATAAAGAACCCGTTTTTGAGATCTGAAGAGTACAAAAGGTTTGCTAATAGATAATTGAATACCTTAACATGGGGGTTCAAAATCTCATACTATGTTAACAAGTGATTTAACATCTAACTTGATATACCATTATTTATTTATTATCAATTATAATCAATTATTGGTAGATCTTGGAGCTGGTGTACTTTTATTAAAAAGGCACAGTCTTTGGTTGATGCCCCTCATCTAGTCTGGTCAATATGTAATAAAGAGCCACATTTGTTTTTTGGTCATCCACTACTACAGCCCGCAAGTCATTTGTGTTTGAGCTGAACGAGACAGCATCCAGCCGACTGTTGAAGCTGGAGAAGGAGAACCAATGTCTTCAGAGCACCATCCAGGAGTTGAGAGAGGCCTCCATTAACATGGAAGAAGGTCAGCTGCACGCACTGGAACTGGAAAGAGAGAATCAGAGCCTCAGCAAGAAGGTACCTCAAATTTCTGCATTTCCTTTAAATTTTAACTGAGAGCTAGAATATTGAATGCTGATGTGATCTCTTCTGCGTTGTGTGTTTTAGTTGGAGCGTCTGCAGTCCCAGTTGGACCAGGAGAAACAGACAACTCAGGACATGGAGAACCTTGGAGAGGAGCTGCTAAAGGACAAACAGAGACTGGAAAAAACTCTAGAGACAATTCAGACAGATAAAGACAGACAGGTGAACATTTAAAGAAAGAAAAACCATGATGATCAGAACATTATATGAATTATTAATTCATAAATGTTGTTTATTTGTATGTGTGTGTGGCCTATTAGATCTCCGAGTTGGATCAGGAGAAAGAGCACCTGACCCAAGCCGTAAACTCCCTCAGGAAACGTGCTCAGGTGAACAGCGAGGCTCGTGTGAGGGAGGTGGAGACAGAAAACCGTGTTCTCCACCAGACCATCTCTGAAACGGGCAGTAAACTGGCTCGTCTGGAGGCTGAGAAACGACAGGCGACTAAAGAGCTCGACTCTCTCCGTGAACGAGGAGAGCGCTGTGAGGAGTTGGAAAGGGAGGTACCACGTCTGGAGCGAGTCCGAGAACAGCTACAGAGGGAAGCTGCCTCCTTGAAGATTGGCAGTGAACGCAGCGAGGCCCTGGAGCGTGAGAACGCTACTCTGGAACAAGACAATCGGCGGCTGAAGAAGCTGGCTGACACGGCGCAGAATACCAGCCTGCGCTTGGCTGTTCTGGAGAAGGATCACCAGCAACTTGAGGAGGAGAAGCTGGAGCAGCAACGTGTCTTGGAGACCCTGCGGCCGGCTGCCGCTCGTCTGGCTCAACTACAGCAGGAACATGTCGAACTAGAGCGGGAACACGAGGAGATGTGCCGCACGCTGGAAGAGCTCCGCTCCCAGGCCAAGAGAAGCGAAAGGCTGGAGAAAAACTGCAGCAGTCTGAGCCAGGAAAACCAAAGGCTCCAGCAGACCCTGGACAACAGCGCCACCAAGATTCAGGGTCTAGAGGGCGAGCTGACGCAGAATGAGGCGGAGATGAAAGATCTGCGGCGAGAGTTAGAGGGGTTGAGGCAGACGGTGTCATGGGCGGAAGCAGTGGAAAAAGAGAAGAGAGGAATGGAGCAGGAATTGGGCCAGGTGGAGAAGGAGAAGAAGCAGCTGGAGAAGGAGACGCGTAGGTTGAGGCAGCAGTTGGAGGTGAAGGAGACAGCTCTGGAAGAGAACTGCCTCAGGCTGACCAGCATGGAGAAAGAAAGCACTGCTCTCAATAAAGAGTTGGGTCGCCTTAAAGAGGCTGCAGGGAGACTTAAAGAGCTGGAGAGAGAGAACAAAGACATGCAGAAACAGGCCACCATAAACAAGAAGACTCTGGCCACACTAAGAGAGGTATGACCCAATTAGAATGAGTCAATTACATATAAGATAGTCCATAAGGAAAAAAACATTTTATTTTAAGGTCCAACTCTTGCTATTAACTGCAAATTCTGCCTCAATAAACTCTGAATTTGCTGCTTATTAATAGTTAGTAGGCTAGTTATTAAATTCAGGTATTGGGTAGGATTAGGGATGTAGAATATGGTCAGGTAGAATAGGTGCTGTATAAATACTAATAAACAGCCCATATATTAATAATAGGCATGCTAATAAGCAACTAGTTAATAGTTAGAATTGGTCCCTGTATTAAATGTTACCAAAATTTTATTTGAAGTGTACCAAATTCTCTTTGTATTCATATGGTTTTGAAAAAAAATACTATTTTCAAGAAAAGTTTAAATTAAATGACTTTAAAATGTCAAGTGGTGTAACCATCAAGTAAAAATGAATTATTTAAAATGAAAAATGTATTTGTATTTAAAAAGTAGGGCTGTCAAATTGATTAATCATGATTAATCGCATCCAAAAATAAGTTTGTTTTTACATTATACATGTGTGTGCTATGTAGATTTTATATGTATATATAAATACACACGCATGTATACATTTAAGAAATATATGTAGTATATATTCATATATAATCCAAGTCATATTCAAATTAGCATATATATATATATATATATATATATATATATATATATATATATATATATATATATATATATATATATATATATATATATATATATATACATATACACATATACATATACATTTGGTCATACTTGTTGAGCAGGAGCTGGTGAACGAGAAACTGAGGGTGCAGCAGCAGTGTAATGAACTGGAGAAGCTGAGCCATGAGCTGGAGAAGATCGGTTTGAACCGAGAGAAACTCTTACAGGAAGAACACAGCTGTGAAGACAAGTGAGTGAGATTTGTTATTAAGAAAATGATCAGTCATATATTTTATCAGGTTTAGAGTTCATTGCTAGTTTGTAAGTACAAAGGTGTTATAAGGTCCTATAAACTGTCTTGTTTGTTTTATGTGAACGCTGCCCTCTGAAAGGTGTTGCAGGTGAAGTGTTTGCTAAAGATGTAGATGTATTTGTTTCAGTCTCAAATACTGTACACCATCACAACTTGTCTCCACTCTGTCTGTTTTCCTCTTGCGGAAAGTGTTGAGATTATTAACATGTCATGAGTAACATGCACACATTAGGACTATTTTTTATAAGTGAGGGTAAAGTAACACATTACATTTTGAATGTACACTGTAAACAAAAAAAAGTGAGAAAGTCTTAACATATTACCTCCTATGTAATAAATGAGTTTTATCAGGAGAGTTATTTGTTTCCCCAACACTGTTCATTGCCTTATAATCAAAGTGCATGCTATCTTTAGTGTGTTGCAGTGTTCTAAGCTCTTTACATTATTGTGGTCAGAAGGAGGTTTGCTGTGTGCAGTGGTGTGTTTATAATCCTTTCTTTCATATTGAGGCCACAGTATGAAGTAATAACAGGCCTGACTCCAGTTTGATTAGTTTTCACTGGAATGTTCCCTGTAGAGGGATCAGTAGTGAAGTATTCATCTTTCTCTACAAGGAAGTAGACTCACTCCCACTCTCCCCCACCTCTAACCCTTTATTGCGGTGAGTGTGACAACTGCCATGTATTTGTAAGTTAGATCAAAAGAAAGAAACGTTACTGAATGTGTGCTGAAACCTTTCTCACCAGCTAATAGTGTCATAAAATGCTAGCTGTCGCTAATCACTTAATGTTTGAAGACGTTTACTACTAACAGTCACATTCCACTGTGCTTAGTAATCATCCAAGAGTGTCTGTGTGTGTGTGTGTGTGTGTGTGTGTGTGTGTGTGTGTGTGTATGCGTGTTTGTGTGTGCATGCATGTTTCTATTATGAATGGTATTAAATTGTTCCTTTTAGCTATTGCAGTGTTGATATTGTTAACTAAAACTATTGTAATTGGTTTGTTGTAAGCTGAAATAAAATAAAATATAAATACAGTATTACATGAAAAAGAAAAGTTGAAGTTAAAGTACTAAAATGAGTGTCTACAAAAAGTAATAAATGTGAAAATCTTAAACCAAAATTAGTAAAACATAAAAGGAAAACTGAAAATACAATTAAAAGCCAATTTAAAATACTACTAATAAATACTATAATAGTATGTAAATAATACTATAATAGTACTATGGACATTTTCAGCCCTTTTCTTAAAAGCTTCCTTTAAAATGCTCACTAGTTTATTTGTCTGCGGATATATCCAACAGTGAAAATTCTTTTTCATTATTTAAAAAAAAAATTAATTTCACTCAGATCTCAAATTAGCATTTGTTCTATGGTGGAAATGGCATTTTAAATGTTTTTTTTGTTTGTTTGTTTGTTTTTAAATGACCTACTACTAGTCTTACTAAAACTAGTTTTATTGTTAGCGTTTTAATCCTAAAGATACACAGTTCAATATCTTTACATTTGTCATATCTATACAAGATTACAGCTTAATTAGAAATGACCTCGATAGAAAAAGCTTAATTAGAGGACTATGCTACAACTAAGGGACAGTCATAATATGTGTAAAAATTCATGTTACCCATTTTCACACAACAATTTATAATGGTATATGTTTATATGATTTTAATACTTTGTTTAGAGTTTGTTATATATCTGAAACAAGGGTCATGGAAAAAAAAATGTTTCTTGCTAAGGCTGATGTAATGATTGATGAATTCTTGTATTTGATTTATCACATCCTTCAGTAAATATAAGATCCTGGAGACAAAGATTGAGTCGGCACTTAAGAAGACTCTGGAGCTGAGAGAGGAGAAGATCCAGGGCCTGGAGTCTCGGCTGGAGGAGAGCAGCAGCTTAAACCAGCAACTTCGCACTGAACTCAGCTCTGTATGTTCACGCTTTCTCAAACTTCAAACATGCATGTGCTTGTCAAAGCAAAGAAAGCTGGGGAGAAAGCGAAAGGAGGTCTCTGAATTGTTACATCTAATGTCAGACACATTTTTATTCTGATCTGTCCTCACCAGGTGAAAAAGAACCTGGAGGCCCTCAAGCAAAGGCAAGAGGAAGAGGCGGCTCACTCTGAGATCTCCCAGCAGTCGTTGGGGCAGGACAGATCGAGCCCAAATAAAGAGAAGTGGGAGACTGAGCATAGGGAGACCACAGCCGAACTACTCAAGCAGAAGGACCGACTAATCGATGTTGAGAAGAATGTAAGACAGCATATTTACTTTCAGCCTTGTGGATTTTTCTTTAAATTAAACGTGAAGACTTTGAATACTCGCTAGTTGGTTTGTCTATTAACATTATCCAACTGTGACCTCCCCAGAATGCTGCCCTGCAGGCAGAGAAAAATCTTCTGAAGGAGCAGCTAAAGCAGTTAGGTTCCCAGAATGCACAGCTCAACGCACAAACACTAGCTCTGCAGAAACAGGCAACGTCCTTACAAGAGCACAACACCTCTCTTCATAGAGAGACTGCTAAACTGCAGGTACAAAAACATTGTGTTTTCACCATGTCTTACTTTTCTAACATATGCCTTCTAGTAGTTGTTTGAAAATTAACATAGCCTCTAACAAACAAATTACGAATAGATACAATATAGGTAATGCACAGTGAGATATAAGTCATTAATTGTGAATAATGGTCTGTAACGACATAATGTAATTATCTGATTTTGGCATTTACAAATTTGGAAATTGTCCTGCACAGGGTCCATTAAGCCTCCTTGAGATTTTGAGATTGTATAGCTGATCAGTACTTTTTGATCTCCATATAGTCAGATATAGAAACACTGCCACTGCTTAGAAGGGCCACAAATGCCATAAGAAAGAACAGGTGAGGAAGCCTCTTCTGTTTTTTGGTTGTGTAAGGGTCTTTAGTGACACAAGAAAGCAATTTTGTGACCTTAAGGCCTAAATAAATGGCAGGTGTGATGCTGTTGAGGAGGATTGACGTTTCCAGAATGAGAACAGCATGTTCAGCTGTTCACCTCTGACCCATACAGCAAGAAACGCAGTTGCTTTTCAAGTCTAAAGGGATTGTTCACCCAAAAATAAGTCATGGCATTCCAAACCACTATCAATTTCTTGACTACAGTTTAGATTTATTTTATTATTGTATTTATCAGAAAAAAGAGGGAGTTAAATAACCTCTGTTTTATTTTGATTTGATTTTATCTGAGATTAGACGAAGAATTAAATACCTTTTTTTACCATATATATTTTAAAAATTTATATTTAATGTGAGATTATGAAATCTTAAAATATACAAAACAGAATCGATAAATGTCCAATTCTGACTTTTATGTTGTGTTCAGGTAGAAAATTCGACACTAAGCTCCCAGAGCTCATCTCTCATGGCTCAGTACGGAGCTTTACAGGCCCAGCTGCAAACTCTGGAGTCAGAGGCCGAGTCTCTTCAGAAACAGCGCGAGGAGGCGTGTGCGGCCCGTGACCGGGTCACGCTGGACCATGAGCGCCTGCTTGCCGTGCACGAAAGGCAGGCGACTGAGTATGAGCAGCTAATGGCCCGACACGCGGAACTGAAGGGCAACCAGAGAGCTCTGGAGCAAGAACACCGCACACTGGAGAGCAAGTCAGTTCCTTTCCAACTCAGTCAGTCGTCAAATGTATGTGTGATGAATAATGAACATATCCAATAAAAATCCTTCACATTTAGCCTTATTTTCTGTAGTAGATGACACAGTAGGTGACCTCTGTTGAGTTATTGACCCCTCCATAGGTGGCAGCTTATATATCTTTCCGTCTGCCTAAGGAGGTTGTGTAACAATAGAGTCTGGTCTAAGCGGAGACGCCACAATGACCCTCATACCATTAGGACCGCTGACAGTGACAGAGACTTTGAGAGATGGAGGACATTTAAAGGGATAGTTCACCCAAAAATAAAAATTGAATGATAGAATGTTCAATTTTGGGAACCATCACTTTACTAGCAAGGAACAGTCTGTTTAGTTCTTATAAAAAATAGTCTTTGCTGTAAGTAGATGCTTCTGGGCTAGCATTATTTTTAACTATATGCAAATGTTTTTTGATAAAACTTGGAAAAAAAGGCCCGACTTGTCCTGAAATGTAGTTTTTGAATGTTTGGATTTCAGTGGTGTTGCTAAAGAAACAGCCCCACTGGGAATCTGGTGGGCCACAGTGGAAAATGTCCCTTATATTTATCCGCACACATTAGGCATTAATGAGCACAACCTGCTCTAATATACACTAATCCTCTCACGCGTGCCTGTCACACTCATTTTTCCATGGTGCAATGTGGAAAGTTGTGTCTTTTTGTTAGAGACAGGAAAAACATGATTCTGTTTGCCTTAATGTAGTTTTGTAGTCTCCCCTTGGCTCTTTTATCTCTACCTCATGAATAATGCAGTAGTGTGTCTCTGGGGGCCTCAGCTGAGGGGTTCAGCAGATGGCTGTCAGGGCCCCAATCAGCTGTAATGTCCGCCAGCCACAGCGTCCATGTCCAACACTCCACATGTCACACACACTCAATTGCCTAATTACTTTATTTATGCAAATTACCACCATCCATTTACAACACAACTGTTTTTGGAGGAGTGTTGGAATATGAAACAGGTTCCCAAGCTTTTTTTGCCAGCAGAAACCCCTGTGGTTTGAATTAATTACTTGAAATACCCCCTATGATTTTAAGTCATGTTAACCTTTCAATAAATAATGTAACATCTCCACAAATAATTAAAACTGTCACGGAGAAATAGAATTTGAAGAAGTGAAGGGAAATAAACAGAAAAAGTCTGAGACACTTTCTGGTTCAAAAGTAAAAAAAAAAAAAAAAACCCGTCACACATGCAGTGTATGTGTGTGTGTGTGTATATATATATATATATATATATATATATATATTACCAAAGTGTTTAGTTTAATGTGTTTGAATGATTTACTCTTAAAATTTACTTTATTTATTTTCATAATTTCCAGTCATTCAAAAAATTCTTATAATTTAAAATATATTAATAAATATATGTTCAAGTTCATTTTATTTGTATAGCACATTTACAACAGCCACTCGGCTGACCAAAGTGCTTTACAGGAGAGAAAATTATAAAAACATACACAGAAAACAAGCCAGATAAAAAGAACAACCCATTTTGAAATTACAGTAAAACAGCAATCAATACACCAAGGAAAACAAGTAGGTTTTTAGCAGGGACTTAAAAACAGACAGGGAAGGGGCCATTCTAATCTCAACCGCAAATGCACGCTCCCCCCTACGCTTAAGTCTAACATGTGGAACTACCAACAAAGCCTGGTCGCAAGATCTTAGGCTTCTAGATGCAGTGTATAAATGAAGGAGTTCAGAGAGGTAGACAGGAGCTAGGTTATGTAAAGATTTATACACAAAGAGTAGAATTTTTAAGTCTATTCTCGGATGAACCGGTAGCCAGTGAAGAGATCTGAGAATAGGAGTGATGTGTTCATGTTTGCGATGCTTCAGAAGAAGTCTGGCCGAAGCGTTTTGGACTAGCTGAAGACGTGCAATTTGCGATTCCGCAATATAAAGAATTGCAGTAATCTAGCCGAGATGTGACAAACGCATGAACAGCCATTTCTAGAGTTTTTGGAGTGAGAAAGTCTGATTTTAGACAGTAGACGAAGTTTATAGAAACTGGAACCGATAACGGAAGAGAGATGTTTATCGAATTTTAAATGCTGGTTGACAAGAACACCTAGGTTTCGCACCGGTGATGATCTAAAAACAGATAAACAGTCAAAATCGGGGCGTATATACTGAGAATTCTCATTAGAACCAAAAACAATTACTTCGGTCTTGGAAATTTTGGGGCGAGCCATGATTTAACCTCCTCTAAACATTGCAGAAGAGAGGTAATCGCTGCGGAATTGTCTCTTTTGATTGGTAGATAGATTTGAGTATCGTCTGTGTAGAAATGAAATAACATACCATGTTTACGTAGAATAGAGCCCAGAGGTAGCATGTAGAGAGAAAATAGAGAAGGAGATAAGATAGAACCTTGTGGAAGGCCACAGGATAGAGGTGCAGGGGAAGAGGTAAAATTACCAAGCTTCACAATAAACTTTCTGTCCGACAGGTATGACTGAAACCAATTTAGAACGGTAGCTTTTAAACCCACCCAGGACTCTAGTCTGGATAATAGTGTGGAGTGGTCTACGGTATCAAAAGCGGCCGATAAATCTAAAAGAATGAGAACCACAGTCTCCAGAGTCAGTGGTGATATAAATATCGTTTAGCACTCTCAAAAGGGCAGACTCAGTGCTGTGGACAGACTTAAAACCAGATTGAAAAATCTCATAAATACAATTACTTGTCAGAAAATGAAGTTGATCCAGCACAACACCCCCCCCCCCCGCCCCAATGGACGTTTGTCAAGATAGATGCCATCTTTAATTTGACAGAAATGAAAATGAGGCTGTGATGGATAGATGTAGAATAGGTCACACTGTCTTCTTGAGGTCCTAGGCCATGTCTAGTTGTTAAAAAAAAAAATCACTAGAAATTATTTGGCAAGACATTTTTAGTGTTTTGTTGGCTGTACTGCTGGTCAGCCTCATTTTCATTGACAATGACATTAAATTAAATATAGCATCTTCCTTCACTTCCTGGAAGAAAAGAGGGGAAATCCTGCTCTACATGAGTTTTAATCAGAATGTGCTTCCTTATGCTCCCGAATCATTTGACTGGAATGTGTTTAAGAGAAACGTTTAGTTCGAATCACTGCATGTGTGTGTTTGTGTTGAACAGATACACGGTTCTCCTGAAGCAGAAGGATGCTATGGAAGCACTGGAGGCGTCTCTACACAGGGACAGAGAGAGTCTGGGAGAGGAAATTCACAAGAACACTCTTATCCTGGGAGAGAACCGCAGTTTGAGAGAAGAAGTAGACAGGTTAGAGAGTCTTTTTATCAAAAAACACACTCTGTAGTCAGTTTTAAGTTGAAAACATGCAAGAGGCTGAGGTGAAGGATTTACGCTAAATATGTACTGCTCTCTGCTGGCTGGAATAGACTACAACACTAGGGCAGTAGTAACAACTTTTATGGATGCACGCACAGTATTTCAGTTACTATATAATCACAGTTAATTTTATATTATCATTGGCATTGTTTATTTGTTATAAAATATATGCACATACACAATTATTTTTAAACTATAGGGTACAATACAATAGTGGCTAAAGGCTCATCTTTCTTCTCCTTTAAACCACTAGATGGCACAAAAATTCACCTTAAGGCACAGTGATTAACGTTATAATAAATAGCTGGCTGACATAGTTACATTCAGATGGTAAATATAATTTATTAAGTTGGGTGTCCACCTCTGAGATAATCATCATATTTATAATGAAACATATTTAAAAAATGTTACTACTGTGAAGCTATATTGAGATCTCCTTTAATCCATTTAGAATCTTTACTATTTTAAAATAATTCTGTTTTAATTTATTGATCAAAAATATATATTTTTTATTCATCAAAGTAAAGAGAAAATAGTACAAACTTTGCTAAAGTGATTGTCATCTTCATGTATTATATTATATGTATTTTGTATAAGTACTGGTGAGTATTTTATCTCTTGTGTGGTGTAAAAGGCCCACCTTGCCACCTCATACATTTCTAATATTTTTAAGTGAAACAAACCCCTTTTATGGTTTATTTTCACACACCATCTGTTGCTCCATCAATGTTTAAAAAGGAAACAAAAATCTACAATTATGCACTATGGGAGTAGTGAAAAGCACCCTTTTCTTAAAAGGATAATTCACACAAAAATTAAAATTCTGTCATTCATTTTTTAACCTTATGTAGTTCCAAACCGGTAAGACCTTCCTTCATCTTCAGAACACAAATTAAGATATTTTTGATGAAATCCGAGAGCTTTCTCACCCTGCATAGACAGAAATGCAACTACCACGTTCAAGGCCCAGAAATGTACAGTAGTGAGGACATCATTAAAATAGTTTTCTTTGCATACCAAAAGTATTCTCGTAGCTTAATTACGGTTGAACCATTGATGACACATGGACTATTTTATTGATGTCCTTGCTGCCTTTCTGGGCCTTGAACATCAAAATATCAAAAATAACTTGATTTGTGTTCTGAAGATGAATGAAGGTCTTAGGTTTGGAACGAAATGAGGGTAAGTTATTAATGACAGAATTTTCATTTTTGGGTGAACGGTCACTTTAAGGTGTGCCTTTAGCGCCTTTGTACTCTTTGTATTTTAGACATATAATTTATGTAAAGTAAGCAACACAATACAATTGAGGGCAAATGTTATAATATATTAAATACATAAAATGATACTATCTAAGCCTCTGATTATGTACCTGCAGACTGACACAGACGCACGTGCAGCTGAGGCAGGAGTATGACAGCCTGCAACTGCAGACCAAAGAACTGAAGACCTCTCTGAATGAGTCCCAGCTGGAACTGAATCGCTGGCAGGCGCGCTACGACCAAATTAAAGAGCAGCATCAGGGCCTGGACATCTCAATGACCAAACTGGACAACCACTGTGAGGTGAGACTACCTTATAAAAGGAGTTAACTGAAACTTGATACACAATCTGCTTCTTCACAGAACCCAAGACTATTATGCCTGTGATGTATTATACCATCACAGACGAGACTAGATATTGATCCCAGGCCTTGAAATTGATTATTTTTAGCAGCTGGCGCTAATATATCTTTCTTTCTCTCAATTTAGCTGCTAACCCGTTTGAAAGGAAACTTGGAAGAGGAAAACCATCATCTTCTCAGTCAGATCCAGATGCTCAGCCAGCAAAATCAGACCCTGCTGGAGAGAACCATGGAGAGCAAAGAACTTTACCACGAAGAACAGAAACAATACATGTGAGCAGTGTGTCATCATATCATTTTTAATCAATTATTTCTAACCCTGGTACTAGGTATATGATCCTAGTAAAGTATATGATCTTGCTTTGTTGAAGCTATAAAACAGAAATTACAAATGAAAATATTAGTTGATTTAAAATAGCTCTTTGTGATAAATGTCATACTTTGATTGTATTAGATTTTTCTTACTTTTTTGACCATATACTTTATTGTGAACTTTTTTTTTTACTTCATACATGCTTCATCAATGTCATAACTGGACCTCTGTTTCACTCAGATATATATCATAGCATGGGGGGGGGGGAAGCTGTGGCTAATTCTGTCTCAAAACTACTTCAGATGAATATATTTATTATCTGGGGTACTTGATTGAGGTGTGGGGGTATCTAAAAAAACCTGTTGGGAAACTATACTTGTGGTCAAAATGTCCTAATGCCATGCTTTTAATTTTTCTTGTTTTCTCTTACAGTGATAAGCTGAATTCTTTACGGCGACAGAAGGAGAAATTAGAGGAGAAGATCATGGACCAGTATAAGTTCTACGACCCGACTCCTAAAAAGTGAGTCCATCTGTGGAATCTAAACTGAACAGACTGTAATTCTAGGCCTATTTGTCAAGTTTAACTTCTTTTTTTATTATGAACTTTTAACACACGAGAATATTTTGTGAGATTTTTTTTTTCTCTAACACAGGAGCCGGCATTGGGCTGGAGCCAAAGCAATAGTGAAATTCATCAAACCTAAGAAAGATTGTCAACGAGAACGAACTGACGCTCCACACGAAAGAATCCGAAGTGCTCCAGACATCCCTCTGCCGGAGATCCCCACATGTATAGACTGTCCCGAGAGCGCACCAACCCTTCCCCCTCCACCGCTGCCCCCCAGACAGTCACGTCTCAGTCTGGACTCCATAAACAATCACTCCGCAGAGGAGAATCATATACAGTCCCCAACCCTGTCACCTGCCCTTAATGGCCGAGGTGAGTGCTGCTGTCACAGGGCTGAACTGAGCCCTCACATGAAGTGACACAATGATTGATTCCATCCCAATATTATTTAAAGGAATAGCTGACCAAAAATTTTAATTCTGTAATTTTACTCTCTCTGTGGAACATAAGAGAAGATATTTTGAGAAATTTCTTAATTTTTTTTTTTTCCCCCTCTTTTAAAATGGAAGACAGTGGTACCAAAACTTTTTGGTTAGCAGCATTCTTCAGAATATCTTTTTATGTTCCACAGAAGAAAGAAAGTTAAACAGGTTTGAAATGACATGAGGATAAGTAAATTATGACAGCATTTTTGTGTGAACTATTCCTTTAAATCCTAACTGCATTATTTTTTATTTAGAAATTATACCATAATAGATAAGTGGCATCATCGATAAGGGATAGTGATGGTAAATTATCTCAAATTGCTGTAGTATAGATTGTGAAGTGCACTAGAGTCTATATGAATCATATTCCAGATACCCATTTTCAAGTGACTTTTAGAGTCTTGGCCATTAAACGAATTCAGAAAACAGCTTTCACACCAGCTTCACATCCTCAGGTCTGCACTAAAATCTCAAATCAGCTCAAAAAAGTTGGAACACTTTCATTCAAACACATTTTAGTTGGCGTATACTAGCTTTATTGTGCTTCAGCTATCTGTCTTTTCCACTAGGGGGCGCCATGCAACTTTTTATTTTCAGGGTTACTGTAATTGCAACCTCCATTTCCTCCTGACGCCCACTCAATGAACTAATCCCGTTGTAAATTTCCAATTTCAGTCTATCATTTCTCAGCTTTCCAAGTAATAATACTTTCCCAAGTTTCACGCTATATTGCATGGCCAAAATAGTCTTCAAAGGGAACCTCGGGGGCTTCATTCTTCATAAATCATAAATGTAACCATTTTTTATTCTCTGAATCATCATTTCTTCTCTTCCACTGACCCATCTCTCTCCCTGTCTGTGTATCTGTCTGTACATTAACCTCACATACTCCAGCCCCTCCAGCAGCGAAGCGTTTCCACTTTCTCAGGAGCAAGAGCCAGGAGAAAATGCGTGTTCAGGGGACACCGCCGCACTCGCAACGATCCATTACCAGACTCCTACGCTTCTGGTCCTCATCTGACAACATCGTTCCCTGCTCCCCCACCGAGCCCTTTTCGCATATCGGCCATTTCTAACACTTCATCCTTTCCATCATCATCATCATCACAGTCGCCATAACAGCTGCTTACCTCATCTTTACTCTTCCCATATACCATTATTCAATATTTTTCTTTTAAAAAAACATCAAGCTACACTAACTAGCCAGCCAATGAACACTCTGAGCTAAACGCTAAAGAAAAAAACACTCCGGAATATTTTTCAATCTCACCACCACAGGCTCATAGTGCTAAATCAAAATGAAGAAACACACACACACACATAAGCACAGCACACACCTTGCAACTCATATAAATGCTCTGGGGGGCTCTGGGACCAGGCTGTGCGACTCTGAATGCAACCCTGCAGTAAGTAATGTGTATTAAACAGCAAAATGCAGCCGGCTTTGCGCTTGCCATGAGAAATGTGTGTGTGATATTGCTCACACTCTGAATAAGGTGGGCTGAGGTGACCACAGTTGCTGCCTGCAGTCAATAGTAATCAAATTAAGTGCATGGATACAGAGAGAAAGACTGAAGGAGGAAGGCAGGCGGAGGCGACAACTTCATCAGATACCTCTAGTTGAAAGATAAATTTATGCTGTGTGGTTTGATGTGTGGCTTGTGAACTTGCATTGCTTAACGTTTGCTCTGCAATATTTTACTTGTATCCAGTATTTTTTTTACATCTTTAACATTTCTCTCTGTACGTCCACTGTGTGTTATGTGCATGCGACTGTCCAATTTATGTTCAGGGGGTTCATTTGCAAATGAGATAGACTTTGCTGAGATGCACTGATTTAAACCTTAGCCTGTATGTTAGGGCACACGAATCCATTCCTGGGGGTGGGGGTGTGTCCCATAATCACCATTCTTAAGACAGCACAAGATATCTTAATTATCCAGCTGCTTTAATAAGAATAAAATATTTAGATTTGCATGAGGATACTGCATCATATTCATGTTAAGAAAGTTCTGAAGGTAGTGTTACGATTTGTGCGTCATGCAGAAGGAAAACCTCAACGCCTGCACATCCGGTCAACATATTTTTGATGTGAAATGGATGTTCACAACTTGAATTTTTTTAGAATTTTTGTATCTCCCCATCCAATATGTGTATTGTATGTTTAAAAAAAGATGCAGAATAGCCTAGCAGTTGGCACGTTGAGATATGGTGCAAATACACACATTGCTTGTTTGAGTCTGGCATTTTCCATCTCATTTTTGGTCATCAACAGTTATGTAGGCTCTCTGACACAGAGTTATGATGCTCAAATAGACAATGCATGTTAAGTTTAGCTTGTGACATTTCCCCTTATGTTTGTCATTAAAAAGAAAAGAGAATTCAATCACAGCTTAGAGGTTAGCACATCCACTCTTGACACATTGAGATGTGGTACAAATACACTAGGACACATCAGTAGGTCATTCACAAAACTCTTCACACAGTCAAGACAGACCAATTTTTGCACATGCTTACAAATTCTTTATTAAACCTAAGATCAAAACCAGACAGAATACAAAACTGAAAAGGACAACAGTTTGCTATATTTCTACAGTACTAAAATATTGATGTATATTGAATTATATTTGCTAGTTATGCAAGAATGAGTTGATTTGAGAGAAGTGTTTTGTAGTTTTTGTGCTTAGTGAATGTGCAAATAACTGCTGTGCCAAGTTGAAAGTTGGTGTGGAGAACTGTCAAGTTTAGGAAAAGTGACCTAAGTATTGAGAAATGTGTCCTAGCAATTGTAAGACCACAAAAATGATCTAGAATTACTCATTAGTATTTTAGCACATGCACTTTGATACATTGATCAATGCTGCTCATATAGACAATGCACATTTAAAGTATTGAGAAATGTGTCCTACCAATTGTAAAAAAAGAAAAAAGAACAGGTCTGCTATTGCTCAATGTAAATGTACCCTGGTACATTGAGTCATGATGTTAATGCAGACAATGCATGTCTGAGTCTGGCTTGCGACATTTCCCTTCCTATTTATGTCATTTTAAAGTCATTAAAACCCCAAAATTATGTAGAACTACTCTTGATGATTTTTCAGGCAGATATAGTAACTACTTTTTCCTTTTAAAAATCATGTGAGGGATCGTTTTCAGCATGACTCTAATAAAGAGAATCTCGTGGAGCACCAGCTGGTGTTTTAGTTTTGCACAGCAGTCAAGCTTAAAGGAATGTTTCGGGTTCAATACAAGTTATACTCTATCGATAGCATCTGTGGCGTGATGTCAGTTCATTGAATGAATGTGACTCGTTCCTCAATTTGTCAAAGTAAACAAAATTCATGTTTACAGTAATGTCTGTGTCTGTGTCTATGGGGCACTTCTGGCTATGTTGTCTATTTATTTAGTCATTTAGCAGATGCTTTTATCCAAAACGGCTTACAAATGAGATTGAAATAATATTGTGTGTCAGAAGTATAGCCACAAGACTTAAAAGGATAGTTCACCCCCCCACCCCCCACACACACAAAAATGAAAATTCTATTATCATTTACTCACCCTAATGTTGTCCCAAACTTGTATGAGGTTTGAAAGCAGAATAAGATCATTTGAAGAATTTTACTAACCGAAACTGGTAGTAATTGGCTTCCATATTAGGGAAAAATACTATTCAAGTCATTGGGGAACAGAAACTGTTTAGTTACATCATTCTTCAAAATAGCTTTTCTTTTCAGTAGAGCAAAATTCATACAGGTTTGGAAACAACATGAGGGTGAGTAAATGATAAAATGTTAATTTTTGGGTGAACTTCCTAAGAAGATATGATAGAATCACTCATTCAATCACTTATTCAGTCATTCAGGTTTTACAATCTTTCAACTCTTGCATGACAATGTAAAGCCTATTAAGTCCAGTGACTTTTGGATGTTGAATATAATTGTCTGAAAAAAAAATATAAGACGACAATTTTGGCAACTCTGCATCTCACATAACACATTTTTGAATGCCCTATAAATGTCCAATGTAGGAGTATAACGGAAACCATGAGTATGAGTCACAGATGCTGCTGATAGAACTTGACTTGTATTGAACCTGGAATGTTTTTTTAACTATGTAAAACTGTCACCGGTGTCCTGCTTAAGTGTTTTTTGGAGTTGATTAATTTTACTAACACATGCTTGTGCTTTTGACCCAACAACTTCTCCTATGCAGCTGCCCACAGCGTCACTGAAGCCCAGCAGCAGCGCTTGCACTGCACATGCTCTGTATGCACTCACAGACACTGACCTTTTCTCTTGATATTTTTATTTATTTATTTTTTTAAGTGATAAACAGTGGAGGGTCCAGAGGCAGAGAGGGCTATTGCTCAGTAGGGGGCGGTAGTGAGAGCATGAACGGGTACGAAGAACTGATCCGG